>NC_138299.1:29830000-31030000 GCF_965601325.2 Salmo salar
TAAGACCCCCTACCAAAGATCTATTCTCATCAGCAGTATACTTGAGCATTACTACAAGTTTGAAAATATTTTTCTGAATTGTTTCTATCCCCTGAACCCTGATTTCACACTGCATCTCTGGAGATCTGTCTATAGTTGCCTGTTTGCCTTGAGGCATAATTTGGGGTTTTAAATATATAATAAGCAGAGCATTCTGCGCCTGGAGGTCCTTCATAAGATCACTTCTAGTGGAATTTTACTCTCTTTCAGTGAGCCTCATGAATTTAAAAAGATGGCCTGTCTCCAAACTGTTCTAATGGGAATAGCCCCGACTTGGCCTCTCACTGGAGCTATGTTGGTGGTTTGGACAGGGTATGAAAATGTGCTGACAAGTTATGGATAGCGACAGCTCTGTATTTTGACAGTGAACAGTAAAGCTGTTTATTTTTCATGGATACTCTCCTTTTCTCTCCTGTCTTTGTTTGGTTTGAGTGCTCTGGTTGTAACGATTTTCCCAAGCTGTAAGGTGTGGTTTTTAGGTTCAGAAAAAACTCAGGGCACTGTAGAATAGGTCAACGAATATATACAGTACCAGTGAAAAGTTTGGACATACCTACTCATTCAACGGTTTTTCTTTATTTTTTTAATTTTTACTATTTTCTACATTGTAGAATAATAGTGAAGACATCAAACCTATGAAATAACACATATGGATTCATGTAGTAACCAAAAAAGTGTTAAACAAATCAAAATACATTTTATATTTGAGATTCTTCAAAGTAGCCACCCTTACCCTTGATGACGGCTTTGCACACTCTTGGCATTCTCTCAACCATCTTCATGAGGCAGTCACCTGGAATGTATTTCAATTAACAGGTGTGCCTTGTTAAAAGTTCATTTGTGGGATTTCTTTCCTTAATGCGTTTGAGCCAATCAGTTGTGTAGTAACAAGGTAGGGGTGGTATACAGAAGACAGCCCTATTTGGAAAAAGACCAAGTCCATATTAAGGCAAGAACAGCTCAAATAAGCAAAGAGAAACGACAGTCCATCATTACTTTAAGACATGAAGGTCAGACAATACGGAACATTTCAAGAACTTTGAAAGTTTCTTCAAGTGCAGTCGCAAAAACTTCAGAGTTCAAGTAACAGACATATCTCAACATCAACTGTTCAGAAGACCGAGTGAATCAGGCCGTCATGGTCTAATCGCTGCAAAGAAACCACTACTAAAGGACACCAAGAAGAAGATACTTGCTTGGGCCAAGAAACACAAGCAATGGACATTAGACAGGTGGAAATCTGTCCTTTGGTCTGATGAGTACAAATTTGAGATTTTTCATTCCAAACGCTGTGTCTTTGTGAGACGCAGAGTAGGTGAACGGATGATCTCTGCATGTGTGGTTCCCACCGTGAAGCATGGAGGAGGAGGTGTGATGGTGTGGAGGTGCTTTGCTGGTGACATTGTCAGTGATTTATTTAGAATTCAAGGCACACCAGCATGGTTACCACAGAATTCTGCAGCGATACACCATCCCATCTGGTTTGCGCTTAGTGGGACTATCATTTGTATTTCAACAGGACAATGACCCAACACACCTCCAGACTGTGTAAGGGCTATTTGACCAAGATTGAGAGTGATGGAGTGCTGCATCAGATGACCTGGCCTCCACAATCACCCAACCTCAACCTAATTGAGATGGTTTGGGATGAGTTGGACCACAGAGTGAAGGAAAAGTAGCCAACAAGTGCTCAGCATATGTGGGAACTCGTTCAAGACTGTTGGAAAAGCATTCCAGGTGAAGCTGGTTGAGAGAATGTCAAGAGTGTGCAAAGCTGTCATCAAGGCAAAGGGTAGATACTTTGAAGAATCTAAAATATAAATATATTTTGATTTGTGAAAATACTGCCCCCTTGGGTAGGGGGCAGTATTTTCATGCCCGGATGAAAAGCATGCCCAAAGTAAACTGCCTGTTACTCAGGCCCAGAAGCTAGGATATGCATATAATTGGTAGATTTGGATAGAAAACACTCAAAAAGTTTCAGAACTGTTAAAATAATGTCTGTGAGTATATCATAACTGATATGGCACGTGAAACCCCGGGGACAAACCATCCCCCCCAAAATAAAATTCAGCCTACCACTATTTTCAATGGCTGTCACTTATTATAAGGCGAAGTCCTCCCAGATTGCAGTTCCAAAGGCTTCCACTAGATGTCATCAGTCTTTAGAAAGAGTTTCAGGCTGGTTTTTGGAAGAATTTGCCAAAAATTGTAGTTTTTCTAGGTGGCTCCCATTTTGGCTGTAGTGTTTCCAAGCGCGTGAATGAGAGCACGTTCTTTGGTATTTTTCTCCGGTAAAGACAATAATGATTCTTCGTCTTAAATTGTATTGTTTATTTACGTATTAGGGTACCTAAGGTTTGATTATAAACATTGTTTGACTTGTTTGGAAAAGTTTATTAGTAACGTTTGTGATTCATTTTGTATGCATTTTGATGGAGGGAAACTGGGTGGATTATTGACTGAACTGCTGTTTTTATGGATATAAAGAAAGACATTATTGAACAAAAGGACCATTTCTGATGTAACTGGGACCTTTTGGAGTGCCAACAGAAGAAGATCATCAAAGGTAAGGCATTTATTATATCGCTATTTCTGACTTTCGTGTCGTTGGGTTCATATCAATATTCTGAGAAAAAAAACACTGGGCACTGTAGATTAGGTCATCCATAACAATGGCCATAGTACATGTCCAGAGTAATAGTGCTAAGTGCAAGTACAGAGTCATATTGTGTAATGCTGGTGTTTTTACAATGTTGATGTCATCTTTTGTCCTCAGACAAGAAACCTTTAACTCTTCACAGTGTCAAAGTCCTTTGTTTCACAAATCTTGAGCTTCTTTCTATAGGAAAAATGTTGTTTTTACTCATGAATAACATTCAAATGTGCTTTTCTCAGTCTTTCAATGAGCTTCCTCAGCCTTTCATTCCAATAATTAAAATTACAACAATGCAGTTTGAGAACTGATTAAATGTTTCATTCTTCATTATGAGATAGCTTTCAAAAATGTAAAAAAATGTTTTTCTGTCTACAACTTCAATCCATTAATCATTTACAGTATATAAGCATACATTTGAATCATGTATGCGCCGGATTAAATGTGCAGCATTTAAAGTAAAGTTTAAAAAGTATAGTTTACACCCAAAAGCACATGCACTTTTCTCCCACACACACACAGTACTTGGCATTAATTGTAATGTAGCACACTATTCCCATGTTTCTATGTGTGGATGTTAGTCATGCATTTTTTATAGGATTTTTTAAACTTAAAATACACTCACTGGAATCACTTCTCACCTGCCCTGATGAACTGGGTAAAAAATACTGAACACTACTGAGAATTTCCTATACATCTAACCATTTGGTGATAGAGCGTTCGGTCATTTCAAGTTCTTGCATACATAATACACAAACTCAGGTGCATACGGAGGGCATTTATTTAAGTTAAAATAACCAGAATCTCGTTCCTTCTCTTGACCCTTGTTTGCCTCTTTGCCCCACTCTTTGTGTACTCCTGTCTTTGTGTACTCCTGTCTGAAAACGTCTGCTAAAAACTAAACTTCACACCAGTCAAAATCCATAATATACCAGGCCATTAGAGTGTACCAAGGACCTGTAGGCACAGATATTCCACTCCAGAGTGCATGCAAACCAAGTGTCCGTCTTAGAAAACTGAATGCCAGGGTGCTCTGTATCAATCTTCTGCGCTGATGTCACTGTGGCACTCTCCTTGCACTCAATGAGCTTTGTGCTTGTTGCCGGGGGGATGTGCTTAGCAACACATAATTGCTTTTCCTGACAACTGCTGGCAGCTGATAGAAAGGTGCAGCCCCATCTCTTTAATTTTCATTTTATTTAACCTTGGTTTAACTAGGCAAGTCAGTTAAGAACAAATTCTTATTTATAATGGACAACGCTGGGCCAATTGTGCGCCGCCCTATGGGACTTCCAATCACGGCCGGTTGTGATACAGCCTGGATTCAAACCAGAGTGTCTGTAGTGACGCCTCTAGCACTGAGATGCAGTGCCTTAGACCGCTGCGCCACTCAGGAGCCCAATCTCTAAAGTGGTGAGTTTGCTCCTCTCTGATTTGACACTGCGGGGCATTAGATCATATTGACATCCTCCTCCGATACGTCTCTTTGACTGAAAGTCACATACCCAGGATGATACCCACATCTTCCCCCATCTATATCTGTTATGGCATGCTATTTTAATAAGACCTAGGGTCAAAAGGCTTTGCATTACAGGGGAAAAGGCAGTTACAGCAGAAAAACACCAAAAATTAGTGTGTGGGGGAAACGATGCGCAAAACAGCCAAGCTAGTCGTTTATCTTGTGTGAAAGACACATTTCGGTTGAAATCATTCAGTTGTCCAACTGACTAGGTATCCCCTTTCATTCAGGGTGCAATATTGAGATATCTCCACACAAGTAAAACTTAGTTTCTGAGGACCCAGCTGTGCTTTGAGCTCATTTGAAATACGAAGAGCAGCCAAAAACACAGTCATCCACAGTAAGTTGCATGGCAAAAGGCAATATAGGACCGAAAAATGCCTTTGCTACTGTCAAAAAGAGGAGTATGACAAATAGCTTCTGCTCAGGCCATTACTGTGTAGCTCTGTGACTCACATGTGTGTACATTATTTTCATGTCTGTGATCTGTAATAGTTAAAGTGGTCAGTACTATGACAGATTGGGACATAAATTAAACCTTTCACACGATCAACCACTCATGAAGTTCCCCTTTCTAAAATGTGAGGGTTATGCTTGTGCAGATGAAATTACTTTATTTTTCTACTACTACTACTACTACTGTGATCAGGCAATCATCCCTGAAACCATAAGTATATGACAAGTGGCAGCGATGATCTTCATGTCAATGGAGAGTTGGACTGAAGAGCCACAACATGGGCATAGTCCAATTTACCCAATAAATTACTGGGAGTTTATATATAGAGTGTGCGACTATTTTTATAGCTTTTAGTTTATTGCCGTTAGTCAGCACCTCTACATAAAATTATTTTCTCTGGGTGTGTGCCAGCTCATGTTTTTCATAGTCCAATGACAAATATTATAGTGTTGAGATTGCAATGTGGTGTGTACACAGTTCCCTTTCAGCCCGTCACTCAGTATAACATACTATGGGGAGTCAATGACCAATCATATTCACCTGAAAAAAACTGAAATCATGCCCAAGGGGCAAAATTATATCTTCCTGGCAATAATACCGGAGTTTGCATTCGTTTCCTAAATTCTTTGTTCTTCAGCTTGCCTGAAGGAAGATGGTGTCATGTAATTTACAAACTTTTCAAGCACACAAAGACTACGAGATTCGGCTTCGACTTAGGTGTCTGTTATTGGGAGAGAGTACTCTTCCCCTTAGATGTTGCAATTTTTGGTCTTGGTATCGGTTTTTGTGTTTGCTAAAAACACACTACTTTCTGCTTTGCTTGTGTAGCCAGTACTTCCTTGCTTGAGTAAGATAAGAGTAAGTTCAAAAAGGCTAACCAGCCCAGTTTTAACCTCCGACCGTGCCCTAGGACATCTGGTCTCACAATGAAAATTAAACAAGCACCTCAAGGTTTACAATTTCAAAATGCTCACATTTTGCCGGCTATTGCAGTGGGTGCATTCCAGTGATTGGTTCACGTCCATAGATCTGACGGATGCATATTTTCATGTGTCTATATATCCTCCCTACAGAAAGTTTCTGAGGATACATTTCGAGGATGTGGTCTATGAGTTTCTGGTCCTGCCTTTCGGCCTCTCCCTATCACCCTGCACATTTTCTATGGTGGAGGAGGTAGCTTTGGCAACAGTGCAGTGCCAGGGGATCAGAGTATTGGCCTGAATGATTGGCTGGTTGTTGTGGAGTTGAGTAACAGGTGGAGCTTCACACTGCCACACTGGTCTCCCAATATTCAGTCTCAGTTCATAGTACATCACAATAAATGTTCTTTGACAGTTTCTGGGTCTCGTTCTGGACTCGGTTCTGAATCATGCATTTTATTCCCAACACAGGAGGGTCGCATTCCGGCACTGTCTGGCACGGTTCCTCTATGATAGCTATGGTGCCTCTGGAACTTCTGTTGATACATCTGTTTCAGCACTGGGTGATTGCTATGCATCTGGATGCATCTTGCCACTGCCATGGGGTTGCTCAAGGTATCTCCTTTGTGCCTAAGGGAGGGACCTACGACTGCTGTTGCAGGTGGTTCTCATGGGCCGGGTAGTGTCCCGCAGGGTGATAACGACAGATGCAGTTTTACTGGGATGTGGAGCGCTGTGTGTGTGCTTCTTGGAAAAAGGGATTTGGTCAACAGCGCAAAGGGCGCTGCATATCAGTTACCTAGAGCTACTGACTGTTTTGCTGGCACTGAGGCATTTCCTTCCGATGTTGGAGGGCCAGCATGGGTTGGTAAGTTCTGACAACAGGAGGGTGGTGGCGTTCAACAACACGCAAGGTGGGGCCCGGTCTCTCTCTCTCTCCTAAACCTGGCCTGTTATCTGCGCGTAGGGAGCATTTCCTTTCAGTCAGGGCGACTTATTTTCCTGGAGCCTGCACCCCTCTTTGGTTGCCTAGATACGGGACCGGTTCAGCAGGGCCAATGTAGATCTTTACTCATTGCAAGAAAACACACATTGTCGTCTGTTCTTCTCAATGAGGGATCTGGGCGCTCGGTTAGGAAGGATGCTTTGACGTATCAGTGGCCTTGGACCCTTCTCTATGTGTTTCCTCCGGTGGACCTGATTCAGGTCACTGTGGAGAAGGTCCGTCAGGACAGTCGGTTGTTTATTCTTGTGGTTCCCGGGGTTCATCTACCTGTTGAGTGGGGACCTGTGGAGGGTTCCGTGTCATCGGGATCTATTATCCCAGGCGCACGGGAGTGTTTGGCTCCCACATCCGCAGATATAGGATCTGGGTTTGGCCCCTGAAAGGTTGAATTTGATGGCTACGGATTTAACTCCGAACAAGATTGCGACTATACAGTCGGCGAATTCGCCCTCAAGGAGAGGGTTGTATACATATAAGTGGCACATGATTGAGGGTTTGTGTCAAGTTAAAGGAGTTTCTCCTTTTCAGTGCTCTTTGGGTGGACTTTTTTATGTTCTTGCAAAAGCTTTCCTTTACACATTGAAGGTTTATATGGCAGCCATTGCAGCGCATCATGTAGGGATTGACGGCTCTATCCTGGGGTCTCATCCTCTGGTGTTGAGGTTCATGAAAGGTGTGCTTCGGCACAGACCATCGTCTAAGCCTATGGCTCCGACCTGGGACCTGGCTTTGGTCCTGGACGCTCTGCGTGAACCTCCGTTTGATCCATTGGAGTATGTGGACCTTTCCTACAAGACTATCCTGCTCATGGTCATGGAGCTATCAGTAAACCCTTCCTGTTTGGAGTTCGCACCTGGCGACTACAAAGTGATTTTACGTCCTAATGCAGCTTTTGCTGCCAAGGTTATGCCTATGTCTTACAGGTCCCGGGCTTTCGAGCTGTTCCCCTTCTCACCTCCTCCGTTTGCTTCCAGTGAACAACAGAGGTTGCATGGCCTGTGTCCAGTGTGCGCTTTACGCATGTATATGGATAGGACCAAGGATATCCACATTTGTGACCCGCTTTTTGTCTGTTTCGCTAATCCAGCACGGGGTACAGCGCTTTCTAAGCAGCATTTGGTTCGGCCACCTTTTTGCATCACCTGCAGTTGAAGGCATTAACTTTAATCAAATCGCATTTTAATGGGAAAAAACATTCATTGCTACAGAATGTAGTAATTTTATGTCAAAATGTATATCAAATGAGATTTTGTTTTACTACAATGTAAAAACAATTTAAACTGAGCCATGTTGGTTTAAAAAGCTGACTCTTCCAAATGAAACATTTATTACTAGTGCACCTAAGGGAGTTATGAATTGCTTATGGGATAGTATGTTATGTGGTGATAGTTATCTGCTGAACAGACAGTGAGCAAGGGTGTGTGTGTCTGTGTGTGTGTGTGTGTGTGTGTGTGTATGTTAGGGGTGTGACATTTAAATGTTTAAACGCATTTGGGATGGTTAACGTTAAGAAAAAAATCCCTAACCGAAAACCTTTATTTTTCTTTGTACAAAATTAAATCACAGTGCAGTTATCACAAAAATATCACTAACAGGTCCAAAACATCATCATAAAGGCACAAATAAACATTAAACAAACACCTAAAGTTACAATGAAGGAAGTAGGAGATATGAATCTTTCTAATTATTTGTCATGGATATAAAGCGCACGTCATTGTCTTTAACAGTTGGAAAAATGGCAGTGAGACAGGGAAGTGACAGCAGCGAATGTCCTGTATAGCAGTACTTTGAAAAGTTAAATGAGAAGGTGATTAAATGCAAACTTTGCGAGGTGGAATTGAGCTACAGTGGCAGTACAGGTGCAATGTTGAAAGGGAGGCACCATGAGACCCAACCCGTTGCTGGCACCAGTGTATAAAGGGACAGAGTGAGAAAATCACAGCGCTGATTACAGAAATGATTGCAGTTAATATGCAGCCATTGTCACTGGTAGAAGTCAATGTCGGCTTTAATACTCAAATGGCATATCTAGAACCAGACTACAAGATACCAATGTGGAAAAACCGTGATGCCTCTGATGGAGAAATTGTACAATGATTGCTCTGCAAGTAAAAGCATGAGCTCTTAAACACCATACGTGGCGTTAACAACAAATTGTTGGACATCTACGAACACATCACTGCACGGAGCCATGACATTGATGAGAAGAAGGGCATAAAGTCGCATGTACTGACAACAGAACATGGAGAGGCACACAACAGAGAACCTAAAACGGCATTAATACCATTGTCACTGAGTGGGTGGGGGACAGCAGTAAGGTGAGCGCCATCTGGTAGGTAGCCAGAACTGCAGTTCTCCATAGCGGTCATGCAGACCATATCTGAATTGTGAATTCAGGTCATTAAAAAAGTGATATAATTATGTTTAGCCTGTTTAGGATAGGGGGCAGTATTTTCACGGCCGGATGAAAAACGTACCCGATTTAATCTGGTTATTACTCCTGCCCAGAAACTAGAATATGCATATAATTATTTTATTTGGATAGAAAACACCCTAAAGTTTCTAAAACTGTTTGAATGGTGTCTGTGAGTATAACAGAACTCATATGGCAGGCCAAAACCTGAGAAGATTCCATATAGGAAGTGCCCTCTCTGACCATTTCTTGGCCTTCTATAGCCTCTTTATGGAAAATAGAGGATCTCTGCTGTAACATAACATTTTCTAAGGCTCCCATAGGCTCTCAGAAGGCGCCAGAACGGGGAATGATGACTCTGCAGTCCCTGGGCGAAAAACAGTAGGGCTTTTGGAAAATGGTCGATCTGAGAACAATGACACGGGTGCGCGCGTGCATGTGACGACTCCATTTTTACGAGAAAAATCGCATAAATTGATTTTAAACAGCGTTTGACATGCTTCGAAGTACGGTAATGGAATATTTTGAATTTTTTTGTCACGATACGCGCCGGCGCGTCACCCTTCGGATAGTGTCTTGAACGCAAGAACAGAACGCAGCTATTTTGATATAACTATGGATTATTTGGAACCAAAATAACATTGGGTGTTGAAGTAGAAGTCCTGGGAGTGCATTCTGACGAAGAACAGCAAAGGTAATCCAATTTTTCTTATAGTAAATCTGAGTTTGGTGAGTGCCAAACTTGGTGGGTGTCAAAATAGCTAGCCATGATGGCCGGGCTATCTACTCAGAATATTGCAAAATGTGCTTTCACAGAAAAGCTATTTAAAAATCGGACACCGCGATTGCATAAAGGAGTTCTGTATCTATACTTCTTAAAATAATTGTTATGTTTTTTGTGAACGTTTATTGTGAGTAATTTAGTAAATTCACCGGAAGTTTGCGGTGGGTATGCTAGTTCTGAACGTCACATGCTAATGTAAAAATCTGGTTTTTGATATAAATATGAACTTGATTGAACAAAAAATGCATGTATTGTATAACATAATGTCCTAGGAGTGTCATCTGATGAAGATCATCAAAGGTTAGTGCTGCATTTAGCTGTGGTTTTGGTTTTTGTGACATTATATGCTTGCTTGAAAAATGGGTGTGTGATTATTTCTAGCTGGGTACTCTCCTGACATAATCTAATGTTTTGCTTTCGTTGTAAAGCCTTTTTGAAATCGGACAGTGTGGTTAGATAAAGGAGAGTCTTGTCTTTAAAATGGTGTAAAATAGTCATATGTTTGAAAAATTTAAGTTTGGGATTTTTGAGGAGTTTGTAATTCGTGCCACGCTCTATCATTGGATATTGGCGAGGCGTTCCGCTAGCGGAACATCTAGATGTAAGCGGTTTTAAACAAGAAAAAAATGGCAGTTTAAATGTTAAGAACATTTTTACATTTGTCACATCCCTAGTGTGTATTAGATATAGAGCACTCATGCCTTGAAGGATCTTACTGTAAGCTGCCATGCCATGTCCCTGCGCAGACATGACTAAAGTTCTTAGTGCTCTATTTTAAGGTGGCGCTAGTGTCAAACGGACGTTAGTTTTCAATTTTGTTGTGTAAAAACTGTCGCATTGGCATTTTCCAGCCCTAACACTACGTTCGGTAATTTACCTGTCTTACATCAGCTCGCTTGCGCTCAGATGGGAGGGGTGGAAATATTTGAGGTGTGTCCTTAAAAACATGATCCAAAGTGCTAATTTCAGCCAGCGCTGATAGGGATATTTAAGACCAACCGAAGGCTGGTTTTAGCAGTAACGCAGTTGATTTTGGCATGAATTTAGACAGCGGAAATGCATCCTATCCAGCCGTGACATGCATAGAACAAGAGTAGCCTAATGTGCTTTTGGTGCCTGTATACTTTGTATTTAGAAACATAAAAAACAAATGTTTTTCCCATTTTGTTTTATTTGGTTAAAAACTAAGCATAGCCTCCCCTTCTCTCAACAAAGGCTTTTTTTTGTCCTGCCCAATGTAATCCCGAAGTAGTCAAAACTGTTGATAAAGGGTTTGGCTCCTGAGACCGCTTGGAAATAAATTATTATTTAAGAGGAGTAAAACAGTGAGCTAACATTCCCTTTTTATCTATGCATTGTAGGCAAGCCCACATTCTTTTAGCCATGCAGGTCTCTTTTTGGAAGTGCGTAAATCCTCCTCCATAGTGTAGGGTGTCCATGCCCATCATGAAACGAGAGATGAGAACCTCAGTGAATACCGGTGAACCTTATCTGAATCACTACATTTTACATTTATTTGTTGTTGTTGGTGTTATATACAGTTGAAGTCGGAAGTTTACATACACTTAGTTTGGAGTCATTAAAAGTTGTTTTCAACCACTCCACACATTTCTTGTTAACAAACTATACTTTTGGCAAGTCGGTTACTTTGTGCATGACACAAGTCATTTTTCCCAACAATTGTTTACAGACAGATTATTTCATTTATAATTCACTGTATCCAGTGGGTCAGAAGTGGGTATCATCCCATCATTTATGGGAGTACCATCTACGACCTGCACGTCTGCTCTGGCTTGCTGCAGGGTTGGATCCTGGTGTTGGGCCGTCCCGAAATTAGTCATGGACCCTGCCAGGTCTGCTGGTTCTAGATAGTCGTCCTCTGGATTCAGATCGACCCCAGCCCCACTAGTACTGGGCTGTTCATTATCAACAAGGTTTGCCACTTCATCCTCATCCTCCCCTACTAGTACCTGTGAGGTTGGCCCCTGGGAGACCTCTTTTCTTGGCCTTGGTTGAAGGCCCCATGCTTCTTCCTGCTTGGTCAGGGTTGTTGGCTTCTCAAATATGCCGTTCTTTTGGCCTAACTTCGCAAAGTTAGGAAAGTATCTACCCAATATTACATCATATGGCATCTTTGGGACCACACCGACCTCATAATCCAGCAGACCGTCCTCTGTTTGTATGCTCACTAATGCTGTGGGGTACAGACGGGTATCCCCATGAATGCACGTAACACTGATATCCTGACTTGTATCCAGTTTATGAGTCGGCACTAGGTTTGCAACGACCAGCGTTAGCATACTGCCGGAATCCAGTAGTGCTTCAACCTCTTTCCCTTCAACCTTCACCCTGCACATATGTTTGTTTCTTGGTCTTTCAAATACAGTGGTTACCACAGGACATGCATACCATATCTCATCTTCTTTTTCACCGAGGTAACATTGCATTGGTTCTTCTTTAATAGGGCAGTAGGCTGCAATATGTCCCGGTCGATTACAATTGTAACAGATAATAGGGTTTCGGGGGGGGAGACCTCCTCGACCCCCAGTCCCGGTTTCTGGCTTTTTCCTTAGTGTCTCGGCCCGATTCTGATTCTTTCCTCATGGCCCCACACTGCTCTCCTCCCCCTCCACCTGTTGGGACAGTCTTACCCTGTCTGCTGGTTCTCCCAGGCCTGGGGAATGGGAATCTTTCCTCCTGCGCCTGCTCAGCTGTTCCTGCCGTACAATACCGTTCAACCAGGCCTACGAGATGGTCGGCGGAAAGTACCTCGTTCTGGCCAACCCATCGTCGCACTTCTTGGGGTAGACCTCGCTGAAACTGGTTGAGTACGATGGTCTCGACGACCTCGGCGGACGAACGGGTCTCCGGTCGCAACCATTTCCGTGCCAAGTGAATCAAGTCGAACATCTGTGTTCGGGGGGGTTGTCCCGGTCTGTAGGACCACTGATGGAAGCGGTGTGCCCTCACGGTATCGGTCACTCCCAGTCTAGTCAGAATCTCTCCCTTGAGTTTATCGTAATCCTGTGCATCCTTCAACTCCAGGTCGAAATATGCTTTTTGAGCGTCCCCTGCCAGGTATGGTGCCAGAAGCCCTGCCCATTCTTCTTTCGGCCACTTCTCCCTCTCTGCCGTCCTTTCGAAGGTGGTAAGATATGCTTCCACATCATCCTGCGCTGTCATTTTTTGAAGAAAATGATTGGCCCACCTTTGGGTATTTGCAGCTGGTAACTGAGCCCCAATTTGGTCCGCTAGCCCCTTTAGGCCTTCTCTTAACTCCCGGGTGTTTCTCTCTTGCTCTTCTCTGAGCAGCTAGTTGGTGCGGTGCTGGACCTGTAACGTGTCCTGATACATTCGCATTGCATCCTGATGAGCTATTTGTTGAGCTCTAGTTGCCTCTTGTTGGGCGGCCGCCGCTTGTAACAGGGCCTGTATGGCTCCCTCCATACTCATTTTCCTGAAAAAAACTGTCCTAACCAAACAAAGCCAAAAAAAAAAAAAAAAAAACCTGACTCCCCTTTGGAGTGCTAACTAAACTTTTTTTTTTTCTTACTTCTACCTAACCAGCGGTATGGTTAATGCAATGCCCACATTCTCCACCACGTGTGGCAAACCTCTTCAAAGCTAGGAGCGTTTGTCACGAATTAAGTGGGATCTGTCACCAAAGTCAGCCCAGAATTAAAGTTCTTTCGAACATGACAGTACCTGTATGTTTGTTTCTCTGTCCTGGTCCACCCAGGCCACAGGTAAGGTCAAGGATAGCAGGGTTCGGTACACAAATCTGGTTCTCGGTAGGTCCAGGTCTAAACGCCAACAGGTAAGTCCAAAACAGTCCAGCTTGTACACGGTAAATCCAGCCAATGTAGATTGTCTCTCTCTCTATGGTTCATAGATCCTTCCCGCCCTCTCTCTTCCTGGTTTTTCTTGACTCTTTATCTGTGGGTCGGCTCCACCTTCTGGGAATTGTAGTTTTGGCAGTCGGCCATTTTGTGATCTGTAGGTCTGATCGGGGTGGCCATTTTAGTGATCGGGCAGAGCCCGTTTATTAGTTCTGCCCTCACATATCTGCCATTTATCACTCGACCCCCTTCTTTGCCACAATATATATATATATATATATATATATATATATATATATATATATATATATATATACACACAGTGAAATGCTTAATGGCAAACACATGCTTCCGGAGCGAAATTGCTCAAAGTGCAATTAACAACAGAAGTCATTCATAGAGACATGAATGGGTCTTTTATGCAGTAACAGCAGCAATTGCACCATCATCACAGGTGTTTGTTCAGCTGCTGAACATCTGTATTGCCTATAGTAATACATTAGAAGAAAGGAAGCAGCTTATCTCTGCAAAACAGGCCTGTCCATGTCTCCAATCTTAATAGGAACCAAGCTCGAGGACATGAAACAAGCTCAAAGAACGTTATGAGGACATCTTACACATTAGACTCCAATATTTGGATTTTGTATGTTACAGTTTAGGGTTTCATAATGATGCCAGAGAGAGCTGCATCCAAAGATGAAAACAACATTTTCACAAGGCCCAGTCCCCCAAACACCTAAAAGCGTGATGAAAACTCATAAGATAATGTATTGTTGGCAGTACTACTCCTATAAAAAGCTGGAGGGCAGAACAGTGAAACAGAGGGAAGCAATACAATATCTGAGAAAGATATGATTTGTAATAAAATCCAACCTAGAGCGATAAGATGAGGGAGTTGTGCCAGCAGAGGCACGTAGGCCCAGGCAGAGAAAGTGAACGAATGGGGTTTTGCTACAACATTGGGCATTTAGTGGAGGCCTACAAAGATAAACTTTGCCTATGAATTGTGTCCCTAATATATCCTTGTAAAGTCTTTGGGTGGGAATAAAATAGACTACTGTCATTTATCGTGATATTTCAGCTCAAGTGAAGGACATAAGTTCACATATTTATTTACACAGTATGTGGCATTCAAAATGATTTGCATAAGAAATGGGTCAAACTGACAGTATTTAGATGGTTTCTGCATATTAGAGTGAGTTGTGTTGAAGGGAGAAACATCTTAGTGTCAGTTAGCATTACCATAAAGCTGAGTAAACAAAGTGTCTCTTATTATGTTGATCAACACAGAGAGGTGCTGTAAGAGAAGTAGAGCTATTGACTACACTTAGAAAAAAGGGTTTATGAAGGGTTCATGAAGGGCTGTCTCTTTGGTTCTTCAGTTCAACCTGGAATAAAAAAGGGTTCTTCTACCTGGAAGTCCTCGAACCACAAAAGGGTTATACTACAGAGACAGCCAAAGAACCCTTCATTAAGAGTATCAAAAGGACCATGCTCGGTCAGTCTGCCTCAGCAAGAGGAAGTGTTCTTTTCTCAATGACAGACCAACAGGAAGCAAATAAGCCACAACACAAGTCTATAGCCCTATCATACCTGAAAATAAACAGGCAATCAGATACCAAATACTGATTATAAACTGGGTGGTTCGAGCCCTGAATGCTGATTGGCTGAAAGCCGTGGTGCATCAGACCGTATACCACGGGTATGACAAAACATGTATTTTTACTGCTCTAACTATGTGGTAACTAGTTTATAATAGCAATAAGACACCTCAGGGGTTTGTTGTATATGTTCAACATACCACGGCAAAGGGCTGTATCCAGGCACACCGTGGTGCGTCGTTTATACGAACAGCCCTTAGCCGTGGTATATTGGCCATATACCACACCCCCTAGTGCCTTTTTGCTTACTTATGCCACATTCTGTTCTTTCTTACCGTTTTAAATTAATCATGACCAGTCTACACCCTGTCGATCGTCAAACTGAATGAAAAATAAGTAGGATACCAGATACCAAATACTTATTAAGACACAATCCACAAAAGATGTAAAGCTACATCATCAATTGTGTAACTAGACAGCTAGGCCTTTGTTGTAAATGCTGTTATCTATGCTTACAAACCATCTGTGGACTGACAGACAGGATAAAAGGATAACCTCCAGCAGAAACCCTTTTATTCAAGAGTACCATTTGGTTTGATGATCCACAGCGTTTGCTTTCAGAGCTTCAGTAAAAACAACAGTACCAGAACAAAGCCTTGGCTTCCCACTTCACACTGCAATCATTGACAGTACGCTGGGCTGTGAGAGGCCTCTCTGAAGTACGAGAGGCTCTGCTGTGCCGACGGTAAACAAGCTTCTGTTCGCCACCTCGCTTGTTGCGGAGAGAACTGGGTTTGATAGGGAAAACCTGCCATGCCTTTTCCTCTTTACAGCTTCAGGCTAAGTGTCTGTGAATAGCTTCAATGTCAGGTTCAAGGATGTTCTTCACTCAGTAAATCTATGGTTGAAGGGGGCAGGAGATTTGCTCATTGATGCTACTGATTCTGAAGTGCTAGTTTTGTTGAATCGTCAAGGTTAATGTTGAAATTGAGGATATTTAGAATACAGTTAGCTCAGAAGCCAGGTTTTGTGCTTTAGATTTCTCTCATACAATACCCACGTCAGTTTAGTAATTCAGCGTTTATCAATCAGTATCAAATCAAATCAAATGCTATTGGTCACATACACATGATTAGCAGATGTTATTGCGAGTGTAGCGAAATGCTTACGCTTCTAGATCCGACAGTGCTTCAGTAAAAACAACAGTACCAGAACAAAGCCTTGGCTTTGTTCTAACAGGTAATCTAACAGGTATCTAACAGGTAATCTAACAGGTATATAACAGGTAATATCTAAGAATTCCGCAACAAAACCTAATATTGAACAAATTCCACAACAAAACCTAATACACACAATCTAGTAAAGGAATGGGATGAGAATATATACGTATAAAATATATGGATGAGCAGTGACAGAGCGGCTAAGATGCAACAGATAGTGAAGGATACAGTATATACATATGAGATGAGTAATGCGAGATATGTATAAACATTACTAAAGTGGCATTATTAAAGTGACTAGTGTTCCATTTATTAAAGTGGCCAATGATATCAAGTCTGTAGGTAGGGAGCCGCCTCTCGTTGCTAGTTGTGGCTGTTCAACAATCTGTTGGCCTTGAGATAGAAGCTGTTTTTCAATCTCTCTGTCCCAGCTTTGATGCACCTGTACTGACCTCACCTTCTGGATGGAAGCGGGGTGAACAGGCAGTGGCTCGGGTGGTTATTGTCCTTGATCTTTTCTGCCTTCCTTTGACATCGGGTGTTGTAGGTGTCCTGGGGGGCAGGTAGTTTGCCCCCGGTGATGCGTTGTGCAGACCGCACCACCCTCTGGAGAGCCTTGCGGTTGTGGGCAGTGCAGTTGCCATAGCAGGCGATGATACAGCCCGACAGGATGCTCTCAATTCTGCACCTGTAAAAGTTAGTGAGTGTTTTTGGTGACAAGCCACATTTTTTTCAGCCTCCTCAACTTGATGATTGAAATGGAGGTGTGCATGGCCACACAGTCGTGGGTGAACAGGGAGTACAGGAGGGGGCTGAGAAAGCACCCTTGTGGGGCTCCAGTGTTGAGGATCAGCGGAGTGGAGATGTTGTTTCCTGTCTGTGTACGTGGACCATTTCAGTTTATCGGTGATATGTACACTGAGGAACTTAAAACTTCCCACCTTCTCCACTGCTGTCCTGTCGATGTGGATAGGGGGTTGCTCACTTTGCTGTTTCCACGATCATCTCTTTTGGTTTGCTGACATTGAGTGAGAGGTTATTTTCCTGACACCACACCCCGAGGGCCCTCACCTCCTCCCTGTAGGCTGGCTGGTCGTTGTTGGTAATCAAGCCTACCACTGTAGTGTCGTCTGCAAACTTGATGATTGAAATGGAGGCGTGCATGGCCACACAGTCGTGGGTGAACAGGGAGTACAGGAGGGGGCTGAGAAGCACCCTTGTGGGGCTACAGTGTTGAGAATCAGCGGAGTGGAGATGTTGTTTCCTACCCCAGTCAGGAAGTCCAGGACCCAGTGGAACAGGTTGGGGTCGAGACCCAGGGTCTCAAGCTTAATGATGAGTTTGGAGGGTACTATGGTGCTTAATGCTGAGCTGTAGTCAATGAACAGCATTCTTACATAGGTATCCCTCTTGTCCAGATGGGATAGGGAAGTGCACAGTGTGATGTTGATTGCATCGTTTGTGGACCTATTGGGGCTGTAAGCAAATTGAAGTGGGTCTAGGGTGACAGGTAGGGTGGAGGTAATATGATAATATGAGTAGTCTCTCAAAGCATTTCATGACAGAAGTGAGTGCTACGTGGCTATAGTCATTTAGTTCAGTTACCTTAGCTTTCTTGGGAACAGGAACAATGGTGGCCATCTTGAAGCATGTGGGGACAACAGACTGGGATATGGATTGATTTAATATGTCCGTAAACACACCAGCCAGCTGGTCTACGCATGCTCCGAGGACGAGGCTAGGGATGCCGTCTGTGCTGGCAGCCTTGCGAGGGTTAACACGTTTAAATGTTTTACTCACGTCGGCCACGGAGAAGGAGAGCCCACAGTCTTTGGTAGCGGGCCGTGTCGGTGGCACTGTATTGTCCTCAAAGTGCACAAAGAAGGTATTTATGATGTCCGCGGCGGGGATGGTTTTCTTTTTGTAATCCGTGATTGTCTGTAGACCCTGCCACATACGTCTCGTGTTTGAGCCGTTGAATTGCGACTCCACTTTTTCTCTATACTTACACTTTGCTTGTTTGATTGCCTTACGGAGGGAATAACTACACTGTGTCACACCCTGACCATAGAGCCTTATATTCTCTATGTTGGTTAGGTCGGGGTGTGACTAGGGTGGGTAATCTAGGTTGTCCTATTTCTATGTTGGCCTGGTATGGTTCCCAATCAGAGGCAGCTGTTTATCGTTGTCTCTGATTGGGGATCATATTTAGGCAGCCATTTCCCCACTGTGTTTTGTGGGATCTTGTTTCGGTTTTACGACGAACGTGACACACTGTTTGTATTCAACCATATTTATAGTCGCTTTGCCATGATTAAATGCGGTGGTACATGCTTTCAGTTTTGCGCGAATGCTGCCATCAATCCATGGTTTCTGGTTGGGAAGGTTTTAATAGTCACAGTGGGTACAACATCTATACGCTTCCTTATAAACTCGCTCACCGAATCATCGTATACGTCAATGTTATTATCTAAGGCTACCCGGAATATATCCCAGTCCACGTGATCAAAGCAATCTTGAAGCGTGGAATCCGATTGGTCAGACCAGCGTTGGATAGACCTAAGCACGGGCGCTTCCTATTTTAGTTTCTGCCTATAGGAGGGAAGTAACAAGATGGAGTCATGGTCAGATTTGCCAAAAGGAGGGCGGGGGAGGGCCTTGTATGCATCGCGGAAGTTAGAATAGCAATGCGTGCATCCGAAGCCTGATTAGATAAACGCTCCGGCACCCTCTCCTCCAGCGGCGTTGTTTTGGGTCGGCATCTGTAATCAGTTTAAATGCCCTGGGAGGTGTAGACAAAGGATCCACTTTGAGAAAGTCGTATTCCTGGCCGTGGGGTGGTTGTGCTGGTAAGTTGACGTCTCTCTGATATCCAATAGTCTTCCCGGTTGTATGTAATAACACTTAAGGTTTTCTGGGCTAACAATGTAAGAAATAATACATAAAAAAACTAAATACTGGACCAGAAGCGAAGCTGCCATCTCTATCGGCGCCATCTTGTTACTCCAAATCAAAGTACTGTATAACATATACAGTACTTATTGTGCACTCACGTTACACACATGGAAAAGCAGACACAGCTGAAGAAGGTCAGTGGGGACTGAGATGAAGGAAGCAAAAATATCCTTGAAAGAAGAAAACACAGAGCCTGCTGTGGATGACCTACTGTAAGCTCAATTACACAGTAAAATATTACCCAAAAGTATTAATGAGTTGAATGGGCCAAGTAGAATATCCATATGAATGCATTATTCATCCATGGCAATGAGCATCAGAATTCATAGGAGGTCATACAGGATGTGTCATGCACTGAGTGGTTTGGAAATCCACCAGGATTATTATTACTTCATACTCTGTCAGATATGACTAAATCTCCATTCACTCCTCGTAAGCAATCTCCCTTTCAGCCAAGTCCAAAATAGCATGACAATGCTATTGTAGTTGTCTGCTATGCAAATATGTGTGCTAGAGCCATGACAGGACAATATATTAAGATGCATTATAAACTGGGTGGTTCGAGTCCTGAATGCTGATTTGCTGACAACTGTGGTATATCAGACCGTATACCACGGGTATGACAAGACATTTATTTTTACTGCTCTAATTACATTGGTAACAGTTTATAATAGCAATAAGGCACCTCGAGGGTCTGTAGTATATGGCTAAGGGCTGTATCCAGGCACTCCGCGTTGCGTCGTGCAAATATAACAGCCCTTAGCCTTGGGATATTTGCCATATACCACACCCCTTCGTGCCTTATTGCTAAATATGATATGGCAGCTGAGCAACATTATTAGTATCAGTTATCATGTAAGTCAAAGAAACGCAGTCAACTCAGACTATAATTGGACAGCTTTCTTGACACCTGCCTCAAGACTCACCCATGGCTTGATGCACACAATTTCTTTTGTGTTGATTGAGACCATGGGGGGACGATAAAGATTTCTCAGTTTGACAGGAAATGGGCTAAGCCTAAGGCTGCTCGATACTCCCACATTTTACAACCTGCAGCGGTTGCCCATGGCTACAGCCCGATGACAACCAAACATAGACTCGATCCCCCAGGATACATTGCGGCGGGGTCTCAGTCTCAGTCAGTGCCCAGCTCCCACTTTGATGTGTTCCATGTTCTGTGTACTCAGCTCTAAAGGTGGAACCATCAAGCACCAGTAAATGCTCAGGAAGCCATGCTGTAAAGAGCATCATCTATTTATGGAGAGATGTTAAATTAGGCTACCTCGTTGTCACTTACAAAGCTCTCTCTGTCTTCTTCTTCAATAACAATAACCCGGCATCAGCTGCCACCTGCACTCTCATAAAAGTCTGAGTGAGCTGCTGTAGCCTATATGAGGAGGGCTTTATGAAATAGTGAAGTGAGAACACTGAGCGGTGTGAGTTGTACTGTCACTCTGAACTGCAGATTGCCCTCCACAACAAACAAATGCAGTACAGAAGAATACGGGATAAATCCTTCACCCTGCTCAACAGACTGATCACATTTGGCCAGGTTATCAGATTTGTTCTGCAAACCAAGATATGAGGGAGTTTTCTAAGTGTTTGATACACCCCTTTTTAATATCTCTCTATTTTGTGATGGGGGGAGGGTATCAGTTATAATATTGCAGATTGTGAGTTCTATCAATTTAATTGTTTGCATCATTTCAAATTTATTTTCGTTATTATAACATCATTTTGCAGAGCCTACCACCCCTCCATGATTGGAGTAAACTAACGGACAACAATACTTCTAAATCAAATCAAAGTTTATTGGTCACGTACTAGGCTTGAGCGGTATCCAGACTTTCATATCGTCATACCGTCCTTCTCTCATCCCGAGATTTACGGTATTACCGGCATAACACACAAGGGGCTGCTAAAACCACATTGGCCTCTATTACCAGAATGCTAACAAAATTAGCACAAACACATAGACACTGTTAGCTAAATGCTAACGAGCGAAAACTAACATAAACTAGTTACAAAGACTGGCAAATCCAGCTCCTAAGTTATACAAGCATAGCTAGTAGCTACCGAATTTCATTGTCGGTGAGTGTGGAAATTTACTAGTGAAAGTGAATGAAAGAAATTGTGCCAATGAACAAAGTTGTGATGCATGCTTTTCTGAATGAAGAGCATCATGTGTACACAGAGCCGAGGGGAGAAAAACTGAGGAGACATTTTTTTTAGTAGGAAGCACAGGAAAAAATGGCAACTGTACAGATAACTCATCCAGAGTTCTTTTGACTTCTGTCAGAAAGTCATTATAAGATATCTGATGGCAAACATTTAGTAGTGAATTGCATACAAGTGTAACTTCATCACCTCATGTGCTCTGCACAACAAAGACTCGCCAATAGATATAGAACGCTATAGACTCACCAGCTCCTGCTTTCTCCCATTGTGCTATTTACAAACAAACACGGGACTGGCTCAACTGTTCTGGGGAACTACGGTAAGCTTCATAATTTAAAATAATATGACAGGTGAAATGCTTTGTCTCCTAACGCATTGCACAAGTTGACTGCAGGCTATTGACTTAAAAAGTAGCCACAAATATTGAAAAAACGTTAAAAAAAAATAGTTTTTACGGTATTGAAAAACCATCCCGTGGCTTTTTCCAAATACCCGGTATTCGGTATGTACGGTATACCGCCAAAGCCCATCGCGTACACAGTTTGGCAGATGTTATAGCGGGTACAATAAAATGCTTATGTTACTAGCTCCTAACAATGCAGTATAATGTCAAACAGTACACAAATAATCAATAAACAAATAAAAATGTTGGAACGAATCCAATTATCAACCCAAATAGCACTGTAACAGCAATCCAAATGCAATCTATGCGTATCTACACCAGATGAATTTACACAAGATAACCTAGGAATTATACAGTATGTACAGCAGTAGATATAATAGAGTGAGCTACAGTGCCTTCAGAAAGTATTCATACCCCTTGACTTAGTCCACATTTTGTTATGTTACAGCCTGAATTCTAAATTGCTGAAATTTATTTTTCCCACCCATCTACACACAATACCCCATGATGACAAAGTGAAAACATGTTTTTAGACATTTTTCCACATTTATGGAAGATTAAATACAGAAATATCTAATGTACAGAAGTATTCACACCCCTTTGCTATGAGACTCCAAATTGAGCTCAGGTGCATTTAATTTCCTTTGATCATCATTGAGATGTTGCTACAACTTGATTGGATTCCACCTGTGGCCAATTCAATTATTTGGACATGATTTAGAAAGAAACACACCTGTCTATATAAGATCCCACAGTTGACAGTGCATGTCAGAGCAGAAACTATACCATGAAGTCCAAGGAACTGTCCTTAGATCTCCGAATTGTGACGAGGCAATTATCTGAGGAAGGGTATAAAACAATTTCTGGAGTGTTGAAAGTTTCCAAGAGCACAGTGGTCTCCATCATTGAGAAATGATGGCAGTCTGAAATGGCCGTCCTACCAAAGTGATCAACCGAGCGAGGAGGACCTTGGTCAGAGTGACCAAGAAACGAATGACCACTCTGACTGAACTACCGAGTTCCTTGGCTGAGATGGAAGAACTGCCAGAAGGACGAGTCTCTACAGCACTTCACCAATCTGGGCTTTATGTGAGAGTGGCTAAACGGAAGCCACTCCAGAGATAAAGGCACATGAGAGCATGCCTGGAGTTTGCAAAAATGAATGCGAAAGACTCAGAGCATAAGGCAAACGATTCTGTGGTTTGATGAGACAACATTCTAACTCTTTGGCCTGAATGCAAAGCGCTATCACATCCCTACCATGAAGCATGGCGGTGGCATCATCATGCTATTATCATGCTGTTTCCATTAGCCGGTAATAGACGGCTTTTGGCCAAAACATCTATAAATGAAAATGTGCCCATTGCGAAATAAGGGATTTTAGCCTATTCATGGATTGAAATAGCAGTGAATGTAGCGCGAGAGTTGCTGATACAGCTCAAACAGCTGTTTGTTGCTGCTGGAGTGAAATATGTGATTGAATAAGCCCAATCATTGCACAACTATTCTAAAGGCAATTTCTGTAAAAAAAAACGGCAATCGACTGGTAATTGAAGGGGAAAGGGGTGATAGTCAGTTGTACAACTGAATGCATTCAACTGAAATTTGTCTTCCTGCATGAATCAACATCCACAGTGTCCAGGAAACAGTGGGTTAACTGCCTTGCTCATGGGCAGAACAACAGATTTTTACCTTGTCAGCTCGGGGATTCTATCCAGCAACCTTTCTGTTACTGGCCCAACGCTCAAACCACTAACCTATCTGCCGACCTTCCCATTTGCCATTGAAGTGCATAGGCAACTACGCAGGCTTCAGTGGGTAACAGAACACTGCAATAAGCTGGAGGCAGTATGCATTTTGAAAACATATACTTAATTGTTTGAAACCTGAAAGTTTTACTACATACAGTTGAAGTCGGAAGTTTACATACACTTAGGTTGGAGTCATTAAAACCTGTTTTTCAACCACTCCACAAATTTCTTGTTAACAAACTATAGTTTTGGCAAGTCGGTTAGTGTCACGTCCTGATCCTGGTATGAGGTCATTTTTCCCTAGTAGATTGGTCAGGGCGTGACGGGGTGTTTCGTCTATGTGTTTTGGGTTTTCTATGTGGGTTGTCTAGAGTTTCATTCTATGTTGTCATTTTCTATGTTGTGGCCAGGTATGGTTTCCAATCAGAGGCAGCTGTCTATCGTTGTCTCTGATTGGAAGCCATTCTTAGGCAGCCTGTTTTTCATGAGGTTTTGTGGGTGGTTGTTTCCGTTTAGTCTAGAGTACCTGACGGGACTGTTGTTGGTCGTTTTCTTGTTTTGTTGAAGTGTTTTCATAAAAAAAATATCACAATGAGCACTATACACGCTGCGCCTTGGTCTCCATTCAACGACCCCTATGACAGTTAGGACATCTACTTTGTGCATGACACAAGTCATTTTTCCAACAATTGTTTACAGACAGATTTTTTCACTTATAATTCACTGTATTACAATTCCAGTGGGTCAGAAGTTTACATACACTAAGTTGACTGTGCCTTTAAACAGCTTGAAAAATTCAAGAAAATTATGTCATGGCTTTAGCAGATTCTGATATGCTAATTGACATAATTTGAGTCAATTGGAGGTGTACCTGTGGATGTATTTCAAGGCCTACCTTCAAACTCAGTGCTTCTTTGCTTGACATCATAGGAAAATCAAAAGAAATCAGCCAAGACCTCAGAAAAAAATTTTGGACCTCCACAAGTCTGGTTCATCCTTGGGAGCAATTTCCAAATGCCTGAAGATACCACGTTCATCTACACAAACAATAGTACGCAGCCGTCATACCGCTCAGGAAGGAGGCGCATTCCGTCTCCTAGAGATGAACGTACTTTGGTGCGAGAAGTGCAAATCAATCCCAGAACAACAGCAAAGGACCTTGTGAAGATGCTGGAAGAAACAGGTACAAAAGTATCTATATCCACAGTAAAACGAGTCCTATATCGACATAACCTGAAAGGCCGCTCAGCAAGGAAGAAGCCACTGCTCCAAACCAGCCATAAAAAAGACAGACTACGGTTTGCAACTGCACATGGAGACAAAGATCGTACTTTTTGGAGAAATGTCCTCTGGTCTGATGAAACAAAAATACAACTGTTTGGCCATAATGACCATCATTATGTTTGGAGGAAAAAAGGGGACGCTTGCAAGCCGAAGAACACCATCCCAACCGTGAAGCATGGGGGTTGCAGCATGTTGTGGGGGTGCTTTGCTGCAGGAGGGACTGGTGCACTTCACAAAATAGATGGCATCATGAGGCAGGACAATTATGTGGATATATTGAAGAAACATCAAGACATCAGTCAGGAAGTTAAAGCTTGGTCGCAAATGGGTCTTCCAAATGGACAATGACCCCAAGCATACTTCCAAAGTTTCAGAAAAATGGCTTGAGGACAACAAAGTCAAGGTATTGGGGTGGCCATCACAAAGCGCTGACCTCAAACCTATAGAAGATTGTAGGCAGACCTGAAAAAGTGTGCGCGAGCAAGGAGGCCTACAAACCTGACTCAGTTACACCAGCTCTGTCAGGAGGAATGGGCCAAAATTCACCCAACTTATTGTGGGAAGCTTGTGGAAGGCTACCCAAAACGTTTGACCCAAGTTAAACAATTTAAAGGCAATGCTACCAAATACTAATTGAGTGTATGTAAACTTCAGACCCACTGGGAATGTGATGAAAGAAATAAAAGCTGAAATAAATAATTCTCTATACTTTTATTCTGACATTTCACATTCTTAAAATAAAGTGGTGATCCTAGCTGACCTAAGACAGGGAATTTTTACTAGGATTAAATGTCAGGAATTGTGAAAAACTGAGTTTAAATGTATTTGGCTAAGGTGTATGTAAACTTCCGACTACATTGTCTGATACATATATTAGGCTTACGAAAACGGGAGACACAAGTACAATATGATGTCCATCTAACCTGGAGTAAATTATTGTCCAAAAACAAACAAAAGTGGCACTGCCCCAATGATAAAGACAGTGAATATACACCAGTCGATGTTCTCTGCTGGTGCCAATAAGATACTTTTCAAATAAAATTGTATTTGTCACATGCGCCAAATACAACAGGTGAAATGCTTACTCACAAGCCCTTAACCAACAATGCAGTTTTAAGAAAATACCTAAAATAAAGTAAGAAATAAGAATAACAAACAATTAAAGAGCAGCAGTAAATAACATTAGACAGGCTATATACAGGGGGTACCGGTACAGAGTCAATGTGTGGGGGCACCAGTGTCGAGGTAATTTAGCTAATATGTACATGTAGGTAGAGTTATTAAAGTGACTATGCATAGATAATAACAGAGTAGCAGCAGTGTAGAGGGGGGGGGGGGGGGGGGGCAATGCAAATAGTCTGGGTAGCCATTTGATTCACTCAATTAAGTTGAGTATTTTGATAACTGAAAGGCAGATTGGAGTCTTTTCATTGCCTTCTCTTTACAGCAATAGCCATTTGTTTTCCAAACTGTTTTAAATATTGCGATATGTCTGGCTGGGTCTCTAATTTTCACTGACAATATTTGGTATTTTGTGGGCCCTTCTGACTGTAGGCTATGCGATTTAAAACAATGCGTTGTTTTAGTTTTTAGATCCTCTGTGGCCAAATCATGCTTTCTGGTGTAGTAGCTCATTTTTTATGATTTTATTCATGTATGTATAGACAGGAGTAAGCTAATTAGGCTATATAATTTGGCAATTTAATTTAATTTACTTTAGGAAAAGCTTAGCTTCCCCTAGCCTTATGGATGTGGCGCCTATGTATTCCAAAATCTTCAAATTGCTCATCAGAATTCGGTAAGAATGACGCATGCCGTTGCATCCGAGTTGCATGTTCTGTTAAGATGAATTACCATAAACTAAAGCTCTGCCATTCTGAGAATTGTGGGTCGGCGCCCTAATCAGATTAAGCAACCAATGCATACGAGTCCGGTAAATGAGTGCAAACAACCTTAAACTGGGACGAAGATTTCCGTTCCAAAAGGACTATGACCCCAAGCATACAACCAAAGCAATGCTTGAATGGCTTCAGAACAACAATGTAAAAGAGTGGACCAGCCAAAGCCCAGACTTGCATCCCATTGAAAATCTGTGGAAAGACTTCAAGATTGCGGTTCACCGCTGCTCCCAATCTAACTTAACAGTGCTTGATAAAATGAAGAATTTGAGAAAATCCCCAAATCCAGATGTGGAAAGCTGATACAGACATACCCAAGATGACTCAAAGCTGTAATTGCTACCAAAGGTGCTTCTACAAAGTATTGACTAAGGGGTGTGAATACTTACGTAAATAGAATATTTCTGTATTTGATGTTCAATACATTTGCAAACATTTCCAAAAACATGTTTTCACTTCATCATTATGGGTTATTGTGTGTAGTTGGGTGATTAAAAAAACATTGAATACATTTTTAATTCAGGTTGTAACACAACAAAATGTGGAATAAGTCAAGGGGTATGAATACTTTCTGAAGGCACTTTAAATATTCGGTGTGTATAAACTGTAACTAAAATGCAATGTACAGTAGTAGAAATATTAGAATGAGTTATGATATTCTACAGCTATTTTCGCTCACATGTAAGTTAGTGTTGCACTGTATACTGAAACTTCTGTACTTTTTCAATACTAGAACATGAGAAACAGTTTGGTACTGGAATTTGTGTTACTTTCGGTACTTCTGTCAAATGTGTCTCACAGATCTAGCCTGTCTATCAGCACAGCCGACATCTTATTATAGAGCACCCTGTCTGCTCCACTTACTCATTGCTAGCCTGCACTGGGAGTCTGGGCTGCATCATGTTAGCTCCCCACTCATGATGCAAAGAAGTTAACACTTTAATAATGTACCACGGCATGTATAAATGTTGAAACTGTTAATTACTGTTCACAAAACAATGTCCATACAGGCTAGAACACTTTACAATGGAAGGAGATTGTTACATCTGCTCCTGCCACACCCTCTACTTCTCATCCTGTGTCTCCCTAACCTGCCGCCACTCCCCCAGTCTCTCTCCCTCTTTCTCTCTCTGTGTGTGTGATTGTCTGGGTGGAGACAGGTGTGCTGGAGGCAGAGCAGATCCCCACCAGCTGCATCTTGTTCCATAATCAAGACCTCTAAAAATACTCAGCCATGCCACTTCCACGCTGCCAGATCGTAACCTCTGCTCAGTCAGTCTGGGGTTTTAGCCATTTGTTCCTGTTGTCGTGTTATGCCTGTTTTCCCTTGCTTGACGCTGTTTTCCTCTCCGCTACAGTTCTGCCCGCTCTATGACTTTGGCCCCTGTCCCCAGTCCCACGTCTCGTCAGTCCTGCTACTCTGTCCTGGACCCCCCCACTCCTTTGCGTCCTTGGATTCCTCTCTGGACCTGCTTACCCAGTCCCAACTCCCCTCGCTCCAGCCTCAGCCTCCGCACTGGGCTTCCTGCAACCCGCCCAAGCTTTACCTGGCCTGCACCCCATCTTCCCCCCTGTGTTTCAATAAATACCTTGGTTACCTCATCCCAGTCTCCTCGTCTGAGTCTGCTCTTGGGTTTACCTGTTCCACTCCACGTGACAAAGATACCAGTATCTTCCAGCTTTGTAGGCTAACTTTCCTTGCTAGATGACAGCTAAAGCTGACATCAATTCACTACCCTAGTACTTTGTCATAATATGCAAACCATCATGAAAAATATGCTGATTTCAAAGCTGATTGCCACCAAAAACTTTATTAATTCACTTATTAGGTCTCTCACACCTCTCCCCCAAAGATTATCTATTGCCTCAGCGAACTGACAGCCTCATGAATTCTGTCATTATTTTTATGAAATAAGCTACTTCCATACAAATGTTGATCAGAACAATAAAAAAGGTCCTAAATGAAGGGAAACATATTTTTTGTCATCTGTAGCCCCATGAAATCAGCCAAAACAAACTCAATAACTCAATGCATGCACACACTCCTACTGATCGATGTCACTTATAAAATAGCCTCCAACACTCTACTCAACAAATTGGATGCAGTCTATCACAGTGCCATCCGTTTTGTCACCAAAGTCCCATATATTACCCACCACTGCGACCTGTACGCTCTCATTGGCTGGCCATCGCTTCATACTCGTCGCCAAACCCACTGGCTCCAGGTCATCTACAAGTCTCTGCTAGGTAAAACCCCGCCTTATCTCAGCTCACTGGTCACCCTAGCAGCACCCACCCATAGCACGCGATCCAGCAGGTATATCTCACTGGTCACCCCCAAAGCCAATTCCTCCTTTGGCCGCCTTTCCTTCCAGTTCTCTGCTGCCAATGACTGGAACGAACTGCAAAAATCACTGAAGCTGGAGACTCATATCTCCCTCACTAGCTTTAAGCACCAGCTGTCAGAGCAGCTCACAGATCACTGCACCTGTACATAGCCCATCTGTAAACAGCCCATCCAACTACCTCATCCCCATACTGTATTTATTTATTTATCTTGCTCTTTTTCACCCCAGTATCTCTACTTGCACATTCATCTTCTGCACATCTACCATTCCAGTGTTTAATTGCTATATTGTAACTACTTCACCACCATGGCCTATTTATTGCCTTACCTCCCTTATCTTACCTCATTTGCACTCACTGTATATAGACTTTTCTTTTTTTCTACTGTATTATTTACTGTATGTTTGTTTATTCCATGTGTAACTCTGTGTTGCTGTATATGTCGAACTGCTGTGCCTTATCTTGGCCAGGTTGCAGTTGTAAATGAGAACTTGTTCTGAACTAGCCTACCTGGTTAAATAAAGGTGAAATAAAAATAAAATACAATTTAATATGCATTCACCTGTATTGTGGATAGGCCTAGGCTACATATTGATTTACCCAGTTTATCAATAGAGATGTACCATTCAAATAAATTATTACCATTATGTATGACTGAACAAAGATATAAACACAAAATATAAAGTGTTGGTCCCATGTTTCATGAGCTGAAATAAAAGATCCCAGAAATGTTCCATACGCAACAAATCTTTTCTCTCAAATTTTGTGTACACATTTGTTTACATCTGTTAGTGAGCATTTCTCCTTTGCCAAGATAATCCATTCACCTGACAGGTGTGGCATATCAAGAACCTGATTAAACAGCATGATCATTGCCAGTAGCATACCACCCTGCATCCCACTGCTGGCTTGCTTCTGAAGCTATGCAGGGTTGGTCCTGGTCAGTCCCTGGATGGGAGTCCAGATGCTGCTGGAAGTGGTGTTGGAAGACAAGTAGGAGGCACCCTTGCTTCTGGTCTAAAAAAATATCAGAGGGCAGGGTGCTGTCTTTTGGGTGGGAAGTTAAACGGTGTCCTGACTCTCTGTGGTCACTAAAATATCCCCTTGCTCTTATTGTAAGAGTAGGGTTGTTAACTGCTAAATTCCTAATCTGGCTCCCATTCCATCATGGTCAACTGATCATCCCCATTTTACAATGGGCTCATTCATCCCCCCCTCCCCTGTAACTATTCCCAGGTCATTGCTGTAAATGAGAATGTGTTCTCAGTCAACTTACCTTGTTAAATAAAAACAATTGTGCTGGGGCCAATAAAAGGCCACTGTAAAATGTGCAGTTTTGTCACACAATGCATCAGATATGTCAAGTTTTGAGGGAGCATGTAATTGGCACGCTGACTGCAAGATTGTCAACCAGAGCTGTTGCCAGAAAATGTCACCATTAGCCACCTCCAACGTCATTTTAGAGAATTTTGCAGTACATCCATCCGGCCTCACAAACGCAGGTGACATGTAATCATGCCAGCCCAGGACCGCCACATCCGGCTTCTTCACCTGACGTCTGAGACAAGCCACCCGGAGAGTTGATGAAACTGTGAGTTTGCACAACGGAAGAATTTCTGCAAAAACTGTCTTCAGTAACCGACTTCAGTGGGCAAATGCTCAACTTTGATGACCACTGGCACTCTGGAGATGATGAGATGTGTGCTTTTCACGGATTCATCTTGGTTTCAACTGTACCGGGCAGATGGTAGACAGCGTGTATGGCATCGTGTGGGCGAGCGGTTTGCTGATATCAACGTTGTGATGGTACAGTATGGGCAGGCATAAGCTACGGACAACGAACACAATTGCATTTTATTGATTGCAATTTGAATGCACAGAGATATCATGACGAGATCCCGAGGCCTATTGTCGTGCCGTTCATCCGCTGCCATCACCTCATGTTTCAGCATGATAACGCATGGCTCCATGTCGCAAGGATCTGTACACAATTCCTGAAAGCTGAACATGTCCCAGTTCTTCCATGGCCTGTCCCCAGACATGTCACCCATTGAGCTTGTTTGAGATGCTCTGGATTGATGTGTAGGACAGTGTTTTCCAGTTCCCGCCAATATCCAGAAATTCCACACAGCCATTGAAGAGTGGGACAACATTCCACAGGCCACAATCAACATCTGATGAACTCTATGTGAAGGAGATGTGTGCGCTGCATGAGGCAAATTGGGGTCACACCAGATACAGTACTGACTGTTGTTTTTGTGAGGTAGCTGTGACCAACAGATGCATATCTGTATTCCCAGTAATGTGAAATCCATTGATTAGGGCCTAATGAATTCATTTAAATTGACTGATTTCCTTATATGAATTGAAACTCGGTAAAAACTTTCAGCCCAATGCATTTGCCAAGGCATGACCAACCTCAGCCATGATTGGCTACAATATCAAATGAGTCTGTATGAACTGTATATTTACCATATCCTTTCCTTAATTTATTCCAAAACATGACTCATTCAAGTGATGAAAAGAGGTTTAGGAACTTGAACTTGTCCAAAAAGGAAGTGAACATACCCCTATCCCCAAAACGAATACCAAATGCTGACTGTAGAAACTTTTTAAAGCTATGGGGATGGGGAGAATGTCTCTCCCCAGTTTGTCAGCACAGACGAGCCTGAGGAGATGCCCAAAGGGCTGAAGAGTGCTGCCTGGAGTCATAGGGTTATGGATTGATGGAGTCTGTATGGCTCTGTGTGACAGATCAGTCACTGGGGCCATGGATCCGGCTGACTCTACAGGACCAGCATGGTCTCTACAGCACTTACACCCCAACATGGAACCACGCTTAAAACATTAGCCCTGCATCACTGAGTGATCGATGGGAGAAGGTTACACCTCAGCTTACTCTTAATCAACGATGATGAAATGCTATCTCTTTGGCTCAAGTTCTGCTGTAATATGGCCGTTTATTGTGATCTTATGGAGTATATTTATTATGAAAATTATATGGCATATTCCTTCAATTATATTGTGTTAATAATCTTAAACAGTGTTTGTAGGTTATGGGATGTATCATTTCATAATTGTGTCTGTTGTAGACAGCAGGCAGCGTTATTGCTCTCAACTTAACATTCAAGTCATGGTGTTATGATTGCTGCCTATTAATCCATGTCCTGTAATGCTTGAGGATGCCTATACTTTTGATTTAATGAAGTATTCCCTTTTAATTACTGAGGCGGAGCCACCATATGTAAATAGTTTATGAAACACAAAAGAATGCATTGTTTGAGCACTTCTACTTAAGGACATTTTACATTTTTACTATGAGATTCTGCTCACCCCTTTCATCAAAGAGAATGAACAGTGGCAACTTTGGGTTACCTAACCTCACTGAACTTGAGCACTGAAATATACAGTACAGGGAAGAAGACAACCTTTGATTTATGCCTGCGACCTTCAGGCTGAGGAGGTCTTGTTAAGTGTGGTGGGCATCAAAAGTGCTTTCCCTGCAATGCATAATGCATAGCACATGTTACAAGAACAATCAACATTAATTATTTGCTTGAAGCTTTACTGAAAAGTATTGTCAAAGACCCCAGCCACCTCAGTCATAGACTGTTCTCCCTACTACCGCATGGCAAGCGGTACCGGAGTGTCAAGTCTAGGACAAAAAGGCTTCTCAACAGTTTTTACCCCCAAGCCATAAGACTCCTGAACAGGTAATCAAATGGCTACCCGGACTATTTGCATTGTGTGCCCCCATCCAACCCCTCTTTTACGCTGCTGCTACTCTCTGTTTATCATATTTACATAGTCACTTTAACTATACATTCATGTACATACTACCTCAATTGGCCCGACCAACCAGTGCCCCCACACATTGGCTAACTGGGCTATCTGCATTGTGTCCTGCCACCCACCATCCGACAACCCCTCTTTTACGCTACTGCTGCTCTCTGTTCATCATATATGCATAGTCACTTTAACCATATCTACATGTACATACTACCTCAATCAGTCCGACTAACCGGTGCCTGTATGCAGCCTCGCTACTGTTATAGCCTCGCTACTGTATATAGCCTCGCTAGTGCTATTTTTCACCGTCTTTTTAACTGTTGTTTTTATTTCTTTACTTACCTATTGTTCACATAATACTTTTTTTTGCACTGTTGGTTAGAGCCTGTAAGTAAGCATTTCACTGTATTCGCCGCACGTGACAAATAAACTTTGATTTGATTCTCCTCAATTATGAATAAATAATTGTGCACAATGTTATCTCTGTTCACGTGTTCCATGCTTAGGCTATTCTCTGTTATTTACTCCCTGTGATAGACTACACCATAGAATGATGTACTAGAGTAATTTAATCTCTGTGGACTACATGACCCCAGCCCCTCCCCACCATCAGCCACTATCTACTGCTGGACAACATCCACAGCAAACTCTGCAGCCAGCATTAGAAAAGTTCAGCTTTTCTAGAACTTCTATTCTCTGTAGGAAAGAGACTTATGACAGCATCAATTATATTTTGGAGATGAAGTGGGTGTAGAAGGTCCATCGGTTTTCAGGCAGTGCCGGTATACTGAGATGGATGGACAAAAACGCACCCATGTTTTCTCATTGCAAAGTCAATCTTCAAGACTCCAAGGACTTCTGCTCGCATTTGTTCTGGCACGCCATTATGGGGCCACTCAAAGCTTGGAATTAGCTTCACCTCCATTAAATTAGCCTGTCCATTCTGAGAAAAGCACGTTCATAAAAGTCCAGCATGCGGAGTCTGCTTTAGTGGGATTAAAACAGACTGTTTGAGGGACAGAGAGCATGAATTGTGTGAAAATGACAGTAAACTTCCAGAGTCAGAGCACTACTGTATGAGGCTTTAACTAACTCACATTTGATGCATACAGTAGAACAATGTCTGTACTTTCCATTGAAAGCATTTTAATTCAGTCAGTTCAATCTATGAACTGAATGGCCCTTAAGAGAACAATGGGAACTTTTTCATTCATTAATTTAATTCTGTGTGTTATCTTCTGAATTGGCTGAATTAAAATGGAATACAACTAGCTACAGGTAACTGCCAAAATAAAGGAAACACCAATATGTGACCGACCGCCTTGATTCAGTTTTTTACATTGGATAAAAGCAGAAACACAGAACTACAAAATGGTATATCATACACTGCATTTGAGGAACAATGGGAAAGTAATTCTGCTTTGAAAGTTGATAAACTTGTAACCTCACTTTTGAGAAAATGGCCATTGAATGTTTTTGTACCTACTGGAGAGCTCTTCTTTGTCTACACCCATTCAGCATCGTTCACACCCTTTTAAGCTTTAGCACCAACCATATCTTTAAGCATTGATCCGAGCATTCTGTCCTAACAACAGCAGTCAAGCACCCAAGCTAACTGGCTAACGTTGGCTAGCTTGCTAGCTACTTCCAGACACAAATGAGAGAACAGCTCACTGACCATTTTACTCGCCCTAGCAGAGCTGGTTAGGCTGTTTTTATGTTATCCAGAGGGTTGGTGACTACAACTGTGTTGCTGGCAACAACTTAAGCTATTTTTCCAACATTTACTGACACCGGCCTTATTCAATGGGTGTTGAACGTTTGTAAATTAGTCAGTTATTCTGCACTCTGGCACACTCAGACGAGAGTGCTCTGAAATCGGAGTGGAGAGCCACAGCCAATTTACCAGCTATGTCTATCAACAGTTGTCGCAGTGACATTCTATTGAAATGGTTACTTGCATGGTGGAGACTTTTCTTAAGACATGTCTCTAGCTAGGTAAATAATTAACCATAATCCCAACTCATGACCCTGCATGAATCTGCACATAGCTAACAAACCAGGTTCAATGTTAGCTAGCTAAAATGTGTCTATAACTAGCAAAGCAAATGGCTCTGAGATACAAATCATAAGATCATACATGTAACTTTAGCAAGCCAAACAGCTAACGTTAGCTAGCTAGCTAACAGTACACTTTAACTTGTACACTTTAACAGTACACTTTAACACTAAAACTTTGTTAAAAATAGGAACATGTAATATCTGAAAATGTAGCTAGCCAGATTATTTTACCCCTATGCATCATGGATGGCCGCTGCCCTGTCACAGATGCCATAGTTGCCCTTAGTTTGAAGATGTAACCCGGAGACAGGTTTTTTTCTCCATCTCCTTAGCTATCATACTGTAATTCCACTGACTTCAAAACTCGGTCCTCCAGAAAGTGGAGAGCAACACTTATGCAGTTCTACTATACAATATATTTAAAAATAAGCCACGTTAGACAGGATTACCTACACATACTGACCACCTCAAATAGACAGAAGTGGGCTATATGGCAGACCAATCTAAATTCATCTCTCGGCATGTCCAGCCCACTCATTATGTCAGCCAATCATGGCTAGCTGGAAGGTTGCTCGCTTTTTCTGTGGCTAAACCAACTAGGCTCGTAATTTAACAATTATATTCATATTTAAAGATGGCACACAGGTTTGTTATTAAGGCACATGAAAGTTCACATGTTCCAGAAGGCATTTCCACCAAAAAACTTATTTCGATAAAAAAAGTTTACGTTTAAATGGCTCTCCTGTAAAGTAGTGACCGCGACATACGCCAAGTTTCCTGAAACAAGTCACATATAAAGTGTCTTAATAGGGTGTTGGGCCACTATGACCCAGAACACCTTCAATGCACATTGGCATAGATTGTACAAGTGTCTGGAACTCTATTTGAGGGATGTGACCCCATTCTTCCATGAGAAATGTCAATATTTGGTGTTTTGTTGATGGTGGTGGAAAATGCTGTCTCAAGCACCAACTGGGTTGAGATCTGGTGACTGATATGGCCATGGCATATAGTTTACATCGTTCTCATGCTCATCAAACCATTAATTGATCACTCATGCCCTGTGGATGGCAGCATTGTCATCCTATGAGGGCATAGACAGGGTAGCCAAAGGAAGGGCCAAAATAATGGCCTTCCCAGCAAGATGGGTCGTAGAAATCAGCCGGGCTAGACAATCTGGACCCTCTCTTTCTAAAATTATCTGCCAAAATTGTTGCAACCCCTATTGTTGCAACCCCTATCCTACCCTCTCCGTCGTATTGTCTGAGATTCCCAAAGATTGGAAAGCTGCCGCGGTCATCCCCCTCTTCAAAGGGGGTGACACTCTAGACCCAAACTGCTACAGACCTATATCTATCCTACTCTGTTTTTCTAAGGTCTTCGAAAGCCAAGTTAACAAACAGATTACCGACCATTTCGAATCCCACCGTACCTTCTCCGCTATGCAATCTGGTTTCAGAGCTGGTCAAGGGTGCACCTCAGCCACGCTCAAGGTCCTAAACGACATCATAACCGCCATCGATAAGAGACATTACTGTGCAGACGTATTCATCGACCTGCCCAAGGCTTTCGAGTCTGTCAATCACCACATTTTTATTGGCTGACTCGACAGCCTTGGTTTCTCAAATGATTGCCTCGCCTGGTTTACCAACTACTTCTCTGATAGAGTTCAGTGTGTCAAATCGGAAGGCCTGTTGTTCGGACCTCTGGCAGTCTCTATGGGTGTGCCACAGGGTTCAATTCTCGGGCCGACTCTCTTCTCTGTATACATCAATGATGTTGCTCTTGCTGCTGGTGATTCTCTGATCCACCTCTACACAGACGACACCATTCTGTATACTTCTGGCCCCTCTTTGGACACTGTTAACTAACCTCCAGACAAACTTCAATGCCATACATGCCATCCTTCTGTGGCCTCCAACTGCTCTTAAATGCAAGTAAAATGAAATGCATGCTATTCAATCGATCACTACCCGCACCTGCTCGCCCGTCCAGCATCACTACTCTGGACGGCTCTGACTTAGAATATGTGGACAACAACAAATACCTGGGTGTCTGGTTAAACTGTAAACTCTCCTTCCAGACTCACATTAAGCATCTCCAATCCAAAATGAAATCTAGAATCGGCTTCCTATATCGCAACAAAGCATCCTTCACTCATGCTGCGAAACATACCCTCGTAAAACTGACCATCCTACCAATCCTCGACTTCGGTGATGTCATCTATAAAATAGCCTCCAACACTCTACTCAACAAACTGGATGCAGTCTATCACAGTGCCATCCGTTTTGTCACCAAAGCCCCATACACTACCCACCATTGTGACCTGTACACTCTCGTTGTTTGGCCCTCGCTTCATACTCGTCGCCAAACCCACTGGCTACAGGTTATCTACAAGTCTCTGCTAGGTAAAGCCCCGCCTTATCTCAGCTCACTGGTCACCATAGCAGCACCCACTCGCAGCACGCGCTCCAGCAGGTATGTCTCACTGGTCACCCCCAAAGCCAATTCCTCCTTTGGTCGTCTTTCCTTCCAGTTCTCTGCTGCCAATGACTGGAACGAACTGCAAAAATCTCTGAAGCTGGAGACTCATATCTCCCTCACTCGCTTTAAGCACCAGCTGTCAAAGCAGATCACAGATCACTGCACCTGTACATAGCCCATCTGTAAACAGCCCATCTATCTACCTACCTCATCCCCATACTGTATTTATTTATTTATCTTGTTCCTTTGCACCCCAGTATCTCTACTTGCACATTCATCTTCTGCACATCTACCATTCCAGTGTTTAATTGCTATATTGTAATTACTTCGCCACCATGGCCTATTTATTGCCTTAACGTACCTCATTTGCACTCACTGTATATAGACTTTTTGTTTTCTTTTGTTCTACTGTATCATTGACTTTATGTTTTGTTTATTCCATGTGTAACTCTGTGTTGTTGTATGTGTCAAATTGCTATGCTTTATCTTGGCCAGGTCGCAGTTGCAAATGAGAACTTGTTCTCAACTAGCCTACCTGGTTAAATAAAGGTGAAATAAAATAAATAAATAAAATAATTGCTCAATTAACTCAGGAACCACACCTGTGTGGAAGCACCTGCTTTCAATATACTTTGTATACTACTCAAGTGTTTCCATTATTTTGTCAGTTACCTGTATGTCTAATTGACAAATGAGTAATAATGATACTATTGAGACTATGACTAATTATATCTTAAATTATTTAACAGATGTACACTACCGTTCAAATGTTTGGGCTCACTTAGAAATGTCTTGTTTTTTTTAATAAAAGCAAATAAAAAAAATCCCTGTCACGGATGCCATAGTTGCCCTTTTTTTGTCCATTAAAATAACATCAAATTGATCAGAAATACAGTATAGACATTGTTAATGCTATAAATGACTATTGTAGCTGGAAACGGCAGATTTCTTATGGAATATCAACATAGGCGTGCAGAGGCCCTGTAACAACATTCGTCGTCTGAAGAAGATGAATCATCGGACCAAAACGCAGCGTGGTAAGTGTTCATGCTTATATTAATAACTGAACACTAAAACAAAAATAACAAAGAGAATACTGAAACAGTTCCGTAAGGTGCAAACACTAAACAGAAATTAACTACCCACAAAAACCCTGTGCGAAAAGTCCATACCTAAGTATGGTTCCCAATCAGAGACAACGATAGACAGCTGTCCCTGATTGAGAACCATATCCGGCCAAAACAAAGAAATACACAAAACATAGAAAAGGGCACATAGAATGCCCACCCTAGTCACACCCTGGCCTAACCAAAATAGAGAACAAAACCCTCTCTATGGCCAGGGCGTGACAGGCCCATTATCAGCAACCGTGTTCCAATGGCATGTTGTGTTAGCTAATCCAAGTTTATCATTTTAAAAGGCTAATTCATCATTAGAAAACCCTTTTGCAAATGTTAGCACAGCTGAAAACTGTTGTGCTGATTTAAAGAAGCAATACAACTGGCCTTCTTTAGACTAGTTGAGTATCTGGAGCATGAGCATTTGTGGGTTCGTTTACAGGCTCAAAATGCTGAGAAACAAATAACTTTCTTCTGAAACTTGTCAGTCTATTCTTGTCCTGAGAAATGAAGACTATTCCTTGCGAGAAACTGCCAAGAAACCGAAGATCTCGTACAATGCTGTGTACTATTCCCTTCACAGAACAGCGCAAACTGGCTCTAACCAGAATAGAAAGAGGAGTGGGAGGCCCCGGTGCACAACTGAGCAAGAGGACAAGTACATTAGAGTGTCTAGTTTGAGAAACAGACGCCTCCCAAGTCCTCAACTGGCAGCTTCATCAAATAGTACCCGCAAAACACCAGTTTCAACGTCAACAATGAGGATGCTCTAAAATAAAAGCATACATTTACACAGGACAAACATACAGTGGGGTCCAAAATTATTGGATCCCTTGATAAAGCTGAGCACAAAAGACTGTATAAAATAAACAATACAAATACTGAGCTTAATTGTATGCCAAAAAAAGTTAAGCAGTTATTTGTCACATTTGACTGTGAAAACCTAGCAGTACAACTTATTTCTCTGAGAGAGAGGCAGCTATATAGTGTGTTGCTTCAAAACATTATTTGTCTCTCTGAAATGAAACCATCAATAGACAGATTTTAAACAAATACAAGTCTGTCATTGAACAACCCCATGCCATGATTAGATAGTGAAAGAGAAAGAGATTTTGTTTAACAATTTCTTTCAAATCTGCGCTTAGGACTGCCCTTCAATGGTGCTCTAGTCAGGAAAATGTTGATTTAGTGGTAAATTAACCATTGCTTTGTGGATTGTGGTTATTGTCTTGCTGGAAGATCCACTTGTGGCCAAGTTTCAGCCTCTTGGCAGAGGCAAACAGGTTTTTGGCTAAAATGTCCTGGTACTGGCTAAAGTGCACGATGACGTTGACCTTAACAAGGGCCCCAGGACCAGTGGATGCAAAATAGCTCCATAACATCAAAGATCCACCCCCATTTTTTACAGTAGGGATGAAGTATTTTCTGCATATGCATTGTTCTTTCGTAGGCCATTCAACCATTTGTGTGATTGGCCAAAGACCTCTATTTTCATGTCATCTGACCATAGCACCGCCTGGAGTTTGCTAAACAACATTTGCACTTGGATTGGAACCGGTGCTATGATCATATTTTGGACCCCACTGAAGGTACAAGGAAAACATAACAAAATTGATATTTTTACAACTATCGACTGACAGCGACTCGATGTAGTCAGAGCTCCAGCCCAGCCAAACACTCATCGCCACTCAACTCCAATGAGATGTATACAGTGCCTTGCAAAAGTATTCAGACCCCTTGGATTTCTTCACATTTTATTGTGTTACAAAGTGGGATAAAATGTATTTAATTGACATTCTTTGTCAACATTCTGCCTGCCCTAACCCTGAGCCTGCCTGCCGTTTTGTACCAGCCTGACTCTGCCCGTTTATGAACCTCTGCCTGTCCTGACCCCGAGCCTGCCTGCTGTTCTGTACCTTAAAGACTCTGCCGTGGATTACAGACCTCTGCCTGCCTTTGACCTGTCTTTTGCCTGCCCCCTGTTTGGGTCAATAAACATCTGTGACTCTAGCTGTCTGCATCTGGGTCTTATCCTGAACTTGCCATGACCGACCCAGCAGACTCAGACCAGCTCCACAATGCTGTCTCCCTGCAAGGAGTCACCATTGGAAGACACACGGACTTACTGCAATGTCTTATGGAGGGACTCCCTACCCTGGCAGAACGCTATGACCAGGCGTTAAATACATTCCCTACTGGGCAGCGGTTCCCACCAGTAATCTCCCAGCCTACCCCTGTGTCCCAAGAACCACGTTTACCTCCTCCTGAGCGTTACGCTGGAGATTCTGGAACCTGCCTGGCTTTTCTCTCCCAGTGCTTCCTCATTTTCGAGCTGCAGCCTTCTTCATTCTCCTCAGACTGCTCGAGGATAGCGTACATCATAACACTGTTGTCCGGAAGGGCACTTGCCTGGGATACGGCGGTGTGGGAGCAACAGTCCGCCGTCTGCCTCAGTCTGGAGGACTTTGTGGCAGAAGTTCGGAAGATGTTTGATTTTCTGTTGTCCGGGAGAGAGGCTGCTCGTAAGCTCCTCCAGCTACGTCAAGACTCCCATAGTGTGGCAGACTACGCAGTGGATTTTCACACGTTGGCGGCTGAGAGTGCCTGGAACCCGGAAGCATTGTTCGACATGTTCCTTCACGGATTATCGGAGGTGATCAAAGATGAGCTTGCAGCTCGGGAGCTGCCCATGGACCTTGACTCTCTCATAGCCTTGACTATCCGGATCGATGGGCGGCTTCATAGGAGGGAAAGGGAATCTGTGCCCTGTCGCCTTCGTTTGCCCTCGATTCCCACCTCGCCTCCGAAGAATCCCAGATACCCCTGAAGTCTACATGTCCGAGTGAACCCGACGTCACCCGAGTTCACTCGGGAATCACCGAGGGCTGCCGACTTGCCTCCTTCGGAGTCCATGCACCTGGACATGGCTAGATTGACTCCGGCTGAGCACTTACGCCGACTCCACACCCAGAGCTGTCTATATTATGGAGCTATGGGCCATTTGTAGCTACCTGCCCATTAAAAACCCAGGCTCATCAAGAAGGAACGAGTACTCTGGTGGGCCATATGGTGAACTTTTCCTCTCCCCTTACTCGCACCCCTTTCCATGCTATCCTGCTATGGGGGAACCAGTCGAAATCCCTCCGGGTACTCATCGACTCTTGGGCCGATGAGAGTTTTTTGGATGCTACCCTGGCGCACAAGCAGGGCGTCCCCACTCAGCCCCTCTCCATTCCCATGGACGTTAGAGCGCTGGATGGGACCTCTATAGGCCAGGTCACTCACAATACTACTCCCATCAACCTATGAGTGTCAGGGAACCACAGCGAGGCAATCCAATTTATGCTGACTAAGTCTCCTCAGGTTCCTGTGGTATTGGGATTATCTTGGCTCCAGCGACACAATCCCCTCATAAACTGGACTGCTGGTGCCATTATGGGCTGGAGCCCGTTCTGCCATGCCCATTGTCTGAAGTAAGCACAGTCTGCCTTGGGACGTCTTCCTGTGGGCTCGGAAGTTGCCCTGGACCACCCCGCCATTCCCGCAGAGTACCAGGAGGTTTTCTGTAAGGCCCGGGCCACTTCACTTCCTCCACACCGACCCTATGACTGCGGGATCGACCTTCTCCCTGGCACCCCACCGCCCTGGGGACGACTGTACTCTCTGTCGGGTCTGGAGACCAAGGCTATGGAGACCTACATCGAGGACTCTCTAGCTACAGGGTGTATCTGTCCTACAGCCTCCCCCGCAGGTTTCTTCTTTGTGGAGAAGTTCGACAAGACCCTGCACCCGTGCATCAACTACCGGGGACTGACTCAATGAAATCACGGTGAAGAACCACTACCCGCTTCCACTCATCACCTCGGCCTTCGAGCCACTCCAGGGGGCCACCGTTTTCTCCAAATTGGACCTGCGGAACACCTACCATCTGGTGCGGATACGGGAAGGGGATGAGAGGAAGACTACCTTCAACATGGCCAGTGGCCACTAGGAATACCTGGTCATGCTATTTGGACTTACCAACACAGTCCTGCTGTGTTCCAGGCCCTGGTTAATTACGTTATCCGCGACATGTTAAACCGGTTCATTTTCGTCTACCTCAATGACATCCTTGTTTTCTCCCACTCAGCCCAAAAACATGTGCTCCATATCCGACAGTTCCTCCAGCGTATCCTGGAGAACCAGCTTTTTGTGAAATGCGGAGAAATGCAGAATTCCATCACTTCACCATCCCCTTCCTTGGTTACATCATCGCTGCAGGGAATGTACAGATGGATTCTGGGAAGGTGAGAGCAGTGGTGGATTGCCCCCAGCCTACGTCCAGAGTGCAGCTGCAACGTTTCCTGGGATTTTCCAACTTCTATCGCCGCTTTATCCCGGGGTTACAGCACCCTGGCTTCCCCCCTGTCTGCACTCACCTCACCCAAGGTTCCGTTCACATGGTCCCCAGCTGCTGACCAGGCGTTCCGGGACCTCAATCACTGCTCCACCACTGCTCCCATATTGGTTCATCCAGTTTGTGATGCTTCAGATGTTGGAGTGGGGCGCTGTCCTATCCCAGTTCTCTGCCCTGCACCTCAAGTTACATCCCTGTGTCTTCTTCTCCCATCGCCTCAATGCCACAGAGAAGAACTACGATGTGGGGAATCTTGAGCATCTTGCAATGAAGATGGCATTGGAGGAGTGGAGATAATTGTTGGAGGGGGCGGAACATCCGCTCATTGTGTGGACGGACCACAAGACCCTGGAATATCTCAGCACTGCCAAGCATCTCAATTCCAGGCAAGCTAGGTGGGCCCTGCTTTTCACCCGGTTTAACTTCTCCCTCTCCTACCGACCAGGATAGGAGAGGGACTGCACCCTCGTACCCCGAGATCATCCTTCCCACCTCGTGTCTAGCGACTGCACTCAGCTGGGGAATAGGGAAGCATGTTCGTGAGGCGGGGGGGGGGAGGCAGATGCTGTCAGCTCCTCGGTCCTGGAGTGGGCCCACTCCTTCAGGCTTGCCTCCCACCCGGGCTCCCGTCGGACCTTGGCCTTTGTGTGGCAACGCTTTTGGTGGCCTACCATGGTTCCAGACATCTCCGCGTTCGTAGCCGCCTGCACGATCTGTGCGGAGAACAAGACTCCTCAGCAAGCTCCGGCTGGTCTTTATCAACCACTGCCTGTCCCTCACCATACCTGGTCTCACATATCCCTGGACTTTGTCACTGGTCTTCCCCGTCTGATGGCAACATCGCCATCCTGACAGTAGCGGACCGGTTTTCCAAAGCCGCCCACTTCATTCCTCTCCACAAGCTACCCTCTGCCAAAGAGACGGCCCAGCTCATGTTGCAGCGTGTCTTCCGGATCCATGGACTCCCGGTGGACATGGTCTCCGACCGGGGTCCTCAATTCTCGTTCCGGATCTGGAAGGCGTTCTGCACGCTCATTGGGTCGTCGGCCAGCCTGTCCTCCGGATTTCAATCTCAGTCCAACGGCCAGTCGGAGCGAGCCAACCAAGACCTGGAGACGACTCTTCGCTGCCTTGTCTCACCACCCCACCACCTGGAGCTAGCAACTCGTGTGGGTTGAATATGCCCGCAACACCCTGCCCTGCTCTGACTCTGGGCTCTCGCCTTTGGAGTGTTCCCTGGGATATCCCCCTGCTCTTCCCAGAGTAAGAGGAAGAGGTCGGCATACCCTCGGCCCAGATGTTTGTTCGCCGCTGTCGTTGTACCTGGAAAAGAGCCCGGTCGGCTCTTCTCAAAACCACCTCCAGGTATCGATGACAAGCGGACCGCCACCAGACCCCGGCTCCCCGGTATCGTCTCAGGCAGAGAGTATGGCTGTCCACTCATGACCTGCCCCTCCGGGTGGAGTTCTGCAAACTTTCCCCCTGCTTTATCGGCCCTTTCCCTATCTCCAAGATCATTAGCCCTTCTGCCGTTCGTCTTCTGTTGCCCCATACCCTCCGTATTCATCACACTTTTCATGTGTCTAGGATTAAACCTATGTCTCACAGCCCTTTGTTTCCTGTTTTCTGCTTCTGGGTCTTATCTTGAGCTTTGATAATACCCATACCGTTATGCAGCCACCTTCATGCTTGAAAATAAGGAGGCAGTTACTCAAGTGGATGGGTTGTGTTGGATCTGCCCCAAACATAAGGCTTTGCATTTAGGCCAAAAAGTGTTTTCTTTGCTATGTTTTTTTTGCAGTATTACTTTAGTGGCTTGTGGCATACAAGATGCAAGTTTTTGAATATTTTTATTCTGTATATTTGTATTATTTTCACGCTGTCATTTAGGTCACTATTGTAGAGTCACTACAATGTTTTTGATCCTTCCTCAGTTTTCTCCCATCACAGCCAATGAACACTGTAGCTATTATAAAATCGCCAATGGCCTAATAGTAACATCCCTGAGAAGTTTCATTCCTGTTATGCAGCTCAGTTCAGAAGGACGACTGTATCTTTGATGTATTTGGGTGGTTTGATACATAATCCACAGCATAATTATTAACTTGACCATGCTTAAAAAGATATTAAATGTCTGATGTTATTGTTACCCATCTAACAATCACTCCCCTTCTTTATGAGGCTTTCGAAAAGTTCCCTGGTCGAAAAGCTCCGTGTAGTTGAATCTGTGCTTGAAATATAATACTGGACTAAGGGACCTTACAGATGTTGGTTGTATGTATGGGGGACAGAGTGAGTCCATATAACTTATTATGTTTTTTGTTGTTGTTGTTTTTAATAAATGCAGATAGATTGTGGCTTCTATCAATGTAATTGTTTGCATCATTTCCAATCCCCCATATACAGTGCATTCGGAAAGTATTCAGACCCTTTTACTTTTTCCACATTTTGTTACATTACAGCCTTATTCCAAAATGGATTAAATAACTTTAAATCCTCATCAATCTACAGTCGTGGCCAAAAGTTGAGCATGACACAAATATTAATTTTCACAAAGTCTGCTGCCTCAGTTTGTATGATGGCAATTTGCATATACTGCAGAATGTTATGAAGAGTGATCAGATGAATTGCAATAAATTGCAAAGTCCCTATTTGCCATGCAAATGAACTGAATACCCAAAAAACATTTCCACTGCATTTCAGCCCTGCCACAAAAGGACCAGCTGACATCATGTCAGTGATTCTCTATTTAACACAGGTGTGAGTGTTGATGAGGACAAGGCTGGAGATCACTCTGTCATGCTGATTGAGTTCGAATAACAGACTGGAAGCTTCAAAAGGAGGGTGGTGCTTGGAATCATTGTTCTTCCTCTGTCAAACATGGTTACCTGCAAGGAAACACGTGCCGTCATCATTGCTTTGCACAAAAAGGGCTTCACAGGCAAGGATATTGCTGCCAGTAAGATTGCACCTAAATCAACCATTTATCGGATCATCAAGAACTTCAAGGAGAGCGGTTCAATTGTTGTGAAGAAGGCTTCAGGGCGCCCAAGAAAGTCCAGCAAGTTCCAGGATCGTCTCTTAAAGTTGATTCAGCTGCGGGATCGGGGCACCACCAGTACAGAGCTTGCTCAGGAATGGCAGCAGGCAGGTGTGAGTGCATCTGCATGCACAGTGAGGCGAAGACTTTTGGAGAATGGCCAGGTGTCAAGAAGGGCAGCAAAGAAGCCACTTCTCTCCAGGAAAAACATCAGGGACAGACTGATATTCTGCAAAAGGTACAGGGATTGGACTGCTGACGACTAGGGTAAAGTCATTTTCTCTGATGAATCCCCTTTCCAATTGTCTGGTGCATCCGGAAAAAAGACAAGGTGAGCGCTACCATCAGTCCTGTGTCATACCAACAGTAAAGCATCCTGAGACCATTCATGTGTGGGGTTGCTTCTCAGCCAATGGAGTGGGCTCACTCACAATTTTGCCTAAGGACACAGCCATGAATAAAGAATGGTACCAACATATCCTCCGAGAGCAACTTCTCCCAACCATCCAGGAACAGTTTGGTGACGAACAATGCCTTTTCCAGCATGATGGAGCACCTTGCCATAAGGCAAAAGTGATAACCTTAATCCCATTGAGAACTTGTGGTCAATCCTCAAGAGGCGGGTGGACAAACAAAAACCCACAAATTCTGACAAACTCCAAGTATTGATTATGAAAGAATGGGCTGCCATCAGTCAGGATGTGGCCCAGAAGTTAATTGACAGCATGCCAGGGCGGATTGCAGAGGTCTTGAAAAAGAAGGGTCAACACTGCAAATATTGACTCTTTTCATAAACTTCATGTAATTATCAATAAAAGCCTTTGAAACTTGTGAAATGCTTGTAATTATACTTCAGTATTCCATAGTAACATCTGACAAAAATATCTAAAGACACTGAAGCAGCAAACTTTGTGGAAATTAATATTTGTGTCATTCTCAAAACTTTTGGCCACGACTGTACACACAATACCCACAATGAAAAAGAGAGAAAAGGTTTTCAGTTGTTTTTGCAAATGTATTAAAAATTAAAAACAGAAATACCTTGTATACATAAGTATTCAGACCCTTTGCTATGAGACTCGAAATTGAGCTCAGGTCCATCCTGTTTCCATTAACCTGTTATGGCTAGGGGGCAGTATTTTCACGGCCGGATAAAAAACGTACCCGATTTAATCTGATTATTACTCCTGCCCAGAAACTAGAATATGAATATAATTATTAGCTTTGGATAGAAAACACTCCAAAGTTTCTAAAACTGTTTGAATGGTGTCTGTGAGTATAACAGAACTCATTTGGAAGGCCAAACCTGAGAAGATTCCATGCAGGAAGTGCCCTGTCTGACAATTTCTTGCCCTTCTTGATTATCTCTATCCAATACAGGGGATCTCTGCTGTTACGTGACACTTCCTACGGCTCCCATGGGCTCTCAGAAGGCGGCAAAAAGCTGAATCGTGGCTTTGCAGGCTCTGGCTGAAAAAAAGTAGCGCGTTTGGATAGTGGCTGGTCACAGTACTGTGAGACTCAGGCTCGTGCACGAGGGGATCCCATGCTTTTATTTTCTCTCTCTTTGTACGTATACACGCTTTCCCGGTCGGAATATTATCGCTTTTTTACGAGAAAAATGGCATAAAAATTGATTTTAAACAGCGGTTGACATGCTTCGAAGTACGGTAATGGAATATTTACAAATCTTTTGTCACGAAATGCGCCGTGCTCGTGACCCTTATTTACACTTCGGATAGTGTCTTGAACGCACGAACAAAACGCCGCTATTTGGATATAACAATGGATTATTTTGAACCAAACCAACATTTGTTATTGAAGTAGCAGTCCTGGGAGTGCATTCTGACGAAGAACACCAAAGGTAATCAAACTTTTCTAATAGTAAATCGGAGTTTGGTCAGGGCTAAACTTGGTGGGTGTCTAAATAGCTAGCCGTGATGGCTGGGCTATCTACTCAGAATATTGCAAAATGTGCTTTCACCGAAAAGCTATTTTAAAATCGGACACCTCGATTGCACAAAGGAGTTCTGTATCTATAATTCTTAAAATAATTGTTATGTTTTTTGTGAACGTTTATCGTGAGTAATTTAGTAAATTCACCGGAGGTTTGCGGGGGGTATGCTAGTTCTGAACGTCACATGCTAATGTAAAAAGCTGTTTTTTGATATAAATATGAACTTGATTGAACAAAACATGCATGTATTGTATAACATAATGTCCTAGGTGTGTCATCTGATGAAGATCATCAAAGGTTAGTGCTGCATTTAGCTGTGGTTTTGTTTTTTGTGACATTATATGCTAGCTTGAAAAATGGGTGTCTGATTATTTCTGGCTGGGTACTCTGCTGACATAATCTAATGTTTTGCTTTCGCAGTAAAGCCTTTTTGAAATCGGACAGTGTGGTTAGATAAAGGAGAGTCTTGTCTTTAAAATGCTGTAAAATAGTAATATGTTTGAAAAATTGAAGTTTTTGTATTTTTGAGGAATTTGTAAATCGCGCCACTCCTATCATTGGATATTGGAGCAGGTGTTCCGCTAGCGGAATGTCTAGATGTAAGAGGTTAATCATCCTTGAGATGTTTCTACAACTTGATTGGAGTCCACCTGTGGTAAATTCAATTGATTGGACATGATTTGGTAAGGCCACACAGGTCACACAGTTGACAGTGCATGTCAGAGCAAAAACAAAGCCGTGAGGTCTAAGGAACTGTCTGTGGAGCTCCGAGACAGGATTGTGTCGAGGCACATATCTGGGGAAGAGTACCAAAACATTTCTGCAGCATTGAAGGTCCCCAAGAACACAGGGACCTCCATCATTCTTAAATGGAAGAAGTTTGGAACCACCAAGACTCTTCCTAGTACTGGCTTCCCGGCCAAACTGAGCAATCGAGGGAGAAGGGCCTTGGTCAGAGGGGTGACCAAGAACCCAATGGTCACAATGACAGCCTCCAGAGTTCCTCTGTGGAGATGGGAGAACCTTCCAGAAGGACAACCATCTCTGCAGCACTCCACCAAGCAGGCTTTTATAGTAGAGTGGCCAGACAGAAGCCACTCCTCAGTAAAAAGCACATGACAGCTCGCTTGGAGTTTGTCAAATGGCACCTAAAGACTTTCAGACCATAAGAAGCAAGATTCTCTGGTCTGATGAAACCAAGATTGAACTCTTTGGTTTGAATGTCAAGCGTCACGTCTGGAGGAAACCTGGCACCATCTCTACGTTGAAGCATGGTGGTTGCAACATCATGCTGTGGGGATGTTTTAAAGCAGCAGGGTGGGGGAGACTAGTCAGGATCGAGGGAAAGATGAACAGCGCAAAGTACAGAGAGATCCTTGATGAAAACCTGCTCCAGAGTGCTCAGTACCTCAGATTGGGGCAACGGTTCACCTTCCAGCAGGATAATGACCCTAAGCACACAGCCAAGACAACACATGAGTGGCTTCGGGACAAGTCTCTGAATGTCCTTGAGTGGCCCAGCCAGAGCCCGGACTTGAACCCAATCGAACATCTCTGGAGAGACCTGAAAACAGCTGTGCAGCGACACTCCCCATCCAACCTGACAGAGCTTGAGAGGATCGGCAGAGAGGAATGGGAGAAACTCCCCAAATACAGGTGTGCCAAGCTTCTAGCGTCATACCCAAGAAGACTTGAGGCTGTAATCACTGCGAAAGGTACTTTAACAAAGTACAGAGTGAAGGGTCTGAATACTAATGTAAATGTGATATTTCCATTTCTAATAATCTTTTTGTGCTTTGTCATTATGGTGTATTGAGTTTAGAATGATGAGGGGAAAAAACAATTTAATCAATTTTAGAATAAGGCTGTAACGTAACAAAATGTGGAAAAAGTCAAGGGGTCTGAAAACTTTCCGAATGCACTGTATATACAGTTCCAGTCAAAAGTTTGGACACACCTACATTGTTTTCCTACATTGTAGAATAATAATGAAGACTTGGTGTCCTTAAGCCATTTTGCCACAACTTTGGAAGTATGCTTGGGGTCATTGTCCATTTGGAAGACCCATTTGCAACCACGCTTTAACTTCCTGACTGATGTCTTGAGATGTTGCTTCAGTATATCCACATAACTTCCTCCTCATGAAGCCATCTATTTTGTGAAGTTAACCAGTCCCTCCTGCAGCAAAGCACCCCCACAACATGATGCTGCCACCCCCGTGCTTCACGATTGGGATGGTGTTCTTCGGCTTGCAAGCATCCCCCTTTTTCCTCCAAACATAATGATGGTCATTATGGCCAAACAGTTATATTTTTGTTTCATCAGACCAGAGGACATTTCTCCAAAAAGTACGATCTTTGTCCTCATGTGCAGTTGCAAACCGTAGACTGGCTTTTTTTATGGCTGTTTTGGAGCAGTGGCTTCTTCCTTGCTGAGCGGCCTTTCAGGTTATGTCGACATAGGACTCGTTTTACTGTGGATATAGATCATTTTGTACCTGTTTCCTCCAGCATCTTCACAAGGTCCTTTGCTGTTGATCTGGGATTGATTTGCACTTTTCGTACCAAAGTACGTTCATTTCTAGGAGACAGAACGCGTCTCCTTCCTGAGTGGTATGACGGCTGCGTGGTCCCATGGTGTTTATACTTGCGTACTATTGTTTGTACACATGAACGTGGTACCTCCAGGCGTTTGGAAATTGCTCCCAAGGATGAACCAGACTTGTGGAGGTCTACAATGTTTTTTCTGAGGTCTTGGCTGATTTCTTTAGCTTTTCCCATGATGTCAAGCAAAGAGGCACTGAGTTTGAAGATAGGCCTTGAAATACATTCACAGGTACACCTCCAATTGACTCAAATAATGTCAATTAGCCTATCAGAAGCTTCTAAAGCCATGACATAATTTTCTGGAATTTCCCAAGCTGTTTAAAGGCACAGTCAACTTAGTGTATGTAAACTTCTGACCCACTGGAAATGTGATACAGTGAATTATAAGTGAAATAATCTGTCTGTAAACAATTGTTGGGAAAAATGTATTGTGTCATGCACAAAGCAGATGTCCTAACCAACTTGCCAAAACTATAGTTTGCAAACAAGAAATTTGAGGAGTGGTTGAAAAAGAAGTTTTAATGACTCCAATCTAAGTGTATGTAAACATCCGACTTCAACTGTAGATGGGTCAAAACAAAATAGTATTTTGAGCATGGTGAAGTTATTAATTACACTTTGTATGGTGTATCAATACACCCAGTCACTACAAAGATACAGGAGTCCTTCCTAACTCAATTGCTTGAGAGGAAGGAAACCGCTCAGGGATTTCACCATGAGGCCAATGGTGACTTAAATAGTTAGAGTTTAATGACTGTGGTAGGAGAAAACTGAGGATGGATTAACAACTTTGTAGTTACTAGATGACAGAGTGAAAAGAAGGAAGCCTGTACAGAATGCAAATATTCCAAAACATCCATTCTGTTTGCAACATGCATTAAAGTAATACTTTAAAAAATGTGTCACCACTGAGTACCACATTTCTGGGGAGTTTCTCAGGATAGAAAAGAAACAGAATGGAGCTAAGCACAGTCCAAATCCTAGAGGAAAACCTGGTTCTGTCTGCTTTCCACCAGACACTGGTAGATTAATTAGTCTTTCAGCAGAACAATAACCTAATACACAAGGTCAAATCTCCACTGGAGTTGCTTACCAAGAAGACACTAAATATTGCCGAGTTACAGTTTTGACTTAAATCTGTTTGAAAATCTATGGCAAGACCTGAAAATTGTTGTCTAACAATGATCAAGAATTTTGAAAACAATAATGGGGAAACGTTGCACAATCCAGGTGTGAAAAGCTCTTAGAGATTCACGCAGAAAGACTCACAGCTAGAATCTCTGACAATGGTGCTTCTACAAACTCAAACTTAGGCATGCCATACCAGCAACAAACGCTGCCACTACACATCTAAGAATAACTGATTAAATTATGAAAGACAAGCATTTTCATTTTGGATTCTGTAAAGTGAGTGTGGAAGAGGTGAAAAAATTATTGTTGTCTATCAACAATGACAAGCCACCGGGCTCTGACAACTTGGATGGAAAATTACTGAGGTTAATAGCAGATGATATTGCCACTATCTTCAATCTAAGCCTAGAAACTGTGTGCCCTCAGGCCTGGAGGGAAGCAAAAGTAATTCCGCTACCTAAGAATAGTAAAGCCCCCTTTACTGGCTCAAATAGCTGACCAATCAGCCTGTTGCCAACCGTTAGTAAACCTTTTGGATTTTTTTGTTGTTGACCAGATTCAATGCTATTTTACTGTAAACAAATTGACAACAGACTTTCAGCACGCTTATAGGGAAGGACATTCAACAAGCACGGCACTTTGATGATGAGAAATTGATGATAAAAAGATTGAGGGAGCTGTTTTGTTTGACTTCAGTGCAGCTTTTGACATTATCGATCATAGCCTGCTGGTAGAAAAACATATGTGTTATGGCTTTCCACCCCCTGCTATATTGTGGTTAAAGAATTACCTGTCTAACAGAAGACAGAGGGTGTTCTTTAATGAAAGCCTCTCCAACACAATCCAGGTAAAAGCAGGAATTCCCCCACGGCAGCTGTCTAAGCCCCTTACTTTTTTCAATCTTTACTAATGACATTCCACTGGCTTTGAGTAAAGAGCTGCAGTTAGTTTCAGAATGGGTGGCAAGGAATAAGTTAGTCCTAAATATTTAAAAAACTAAAAGCATTGTATTTGGGACAAATCATTCACTAAACCCTAAACCTCAACTAAACTAAATAAATAATGTGGAAATCGAGCAAGTTGAGGTGACTAAACTGCTTGGAGTAACCCTGGATTGTAAACTGTCATGGTCAAAACATATCGATACAACAGTAGATAAGATGGGGAGAAGTATGTCCATGATAAGGTGCTGCTCTACTGTCTGCTGCTCTACTGTCTTGACCCCACTGTCAACAAGGCAGGTCCTACAGGCCCTAGTTTTGTTGCACCTGGACTACTGTTCAGTTGTGTGGTCAGGTGCCACAAAGAGGGACCTCAGAAAATTACAATTGGCTCAGAACAGGGCAGCACGGCTGGCCCTTAAATGTACACAGAGAGCTAATATTAATAATATGCATGACAATCTCTCATTGCTCAAAGTGGAAGAGAGATTGACTTCATCATTACTTGTTATTGTAAGAAGTGTTGACATGCTGAATGCACTGAGGTGTCTGTTTAAACTACTAGCACACAGATCGGACACCCATGCATACCCCACAAGACATGCCACAAGAGGTCTCTTCACAGTCCCCAAGTCAAGAACAAACTATGGGAGGCGCACAGTACTACATAGAGCCATGGCTACATGGAACTCTATTCCACATCAGGTAACTGATGCAAGCAGTAGAATCATATAAAAAAAGAAGATAAAAATACACCTAATGGAACAGCGGGGATTGTGAAGAGACACAGCCAGCCACAGCCACAGCCACACATACACATGATAAGACACGCACTCTACACAGACGTACACATGGATTTTGTACTGTAGATAAGTGATAGTAAAGTAGTGGCCTGAAGGAACACACTTAATGTGTTATGAAATGTAATGTCATGTAATATTTCATAACTTCCTTAATGTTGCTAGACCCCAGGAAGAGTAGGTGGGGATCCTTAATAAATTCAAAATACAAATACATTGGAAAGTATCAACTCAAGGGTGTGAACACTTATGTAAATTAGATATTTCTGTATTGAATTTTCAATACATTTTCTAAAAACATGTTTTCAGTTAATATGGTGTAGTGTGTGGATCAGCTAAATCTGAAACGAAATAATATAAAAACGAAATATATATATATATATATATTTAGTTATATATAGTTATATATATATATATATATATATATATATAACTAAATAAAAATGATCAAATCAGGTCTAAAAACTTACTGAAACTAAACTGCTTTTAAAATTAAAACCTAATAGAAATAAAAATGAATGTAAAAACACAAAACTACACAGAGACCAATCTGGAACAGAGACTGTTCCACATGTCAGTAGCAATATAGTTGACAACATACAAACGCAGATAGGCAGCCTACCCTTGTTATGGTCAATTCAATATGCGTTGAACTGAACTAGACAATAACAAGGATTTCCAACATATATTCTATCTGTCAATAGAACTAGCCTAATCTCCCAAAACATCTGTATTTTGGACATACTGTATGGATTGCTAAAAAAGAGTGACAAATAGGCCGCAACATGTAAAGTGTTGGACGCATGTTTGATGAGCTGAAATAAAAGATCGCAGAAATGTTGTATATGCAACAAAATGCTTCTTTCTCTCAAAATTAGAGAACTGTATGTTTATGGATGTTCATAAACCGCCTCCAACATCCAGCTCCTTCACCTGTGGGGGGTGGGGGTAGGGGGTGTCTGGGGTCTGTAATAAAGCCCTTTTGTAGGGGAAAAAAAACTAATTTTGAGTTTCATGTGAAATCCATAGATTAGGTGAAATCCATAGATTACGGCATCATTAATTTATTTCAATTGGCTGATTTCCTTCTATGAACTGTAACCCGGTAAAATCTTTGAAATTGTTGCATGTTGTGTATATATTTTGTTCAGTATATATTTACTTAGCCTATCTTAACATAAACTAAATGTGTCATCAATTTCTAACACTAAAAACAAAAAGTGTATATCCCACGCCCTCAAATTTGGTAAAACAAAAGTTAAGACAGGCGTTTGCTTTTCATCCACTTTTTTCCCAAATAGCCTAAACCACTTTCTGACACATAAACACAGTGCATATTCTTACCTGTGCAGCCATAAATGAGAGATCCATACTGTTGCTCTAGTCTAGTCAAACCAACTATGCACCCAAAAAGAAATGGAAAATGGATGAATATTCCCAAAAATATCATTGGTCTTTTTGCACACAGCGGTCTTCAGGATCTGTATAATTGCATGTGAAATACATGTTGTTGACAATAAAAAAAAATGTTTAATCAATTTTTATGTCACTTTGTAACACAATAACGTGAAGAAATCCAAGGGGTCGGAATACTTTTGCAAGGCACTATATACATCTCATTGGAGTTGAGTTGCGAGGCTTGGTAGCTAACTTGATTTTTCTTACAAGTTAAAAAGCATTGGATGGTGTAAATCAGGGCAGAACTACTCTCCCCTTGCATTTAAAATGTCAAGTTGAAGGCCGACTGCGGTACTCTAGGCATTGTTTCCAGAAAACAGGATCCCCCATTATAGTGAATGGGGAAAGGTCGATCTTCATGGTCAATATTCGTGGACATAAAAACATATATATCGAGCACCATCATTGTACCAATAATTGCTTCTATTTCACTAGATGTATGTCCTTGAACCTATTACAACAATTAAATATGCCACGCCCTCAATTTTGATAAAACAAAAGTTAAGACAGGCGTTCGCTTTTCATCCACTTGTTTCCAAACAGCCTAAAACCCTTTCTGACAAATAAACACAGCGCATAGTCTTACCTGTGCAGCCATAAATGAGAGATCCATACTGTTGCTCTAGTCAAACCAACTACGCACCCAAAAAGAGATGGAAAAATGGTTGACTAGTTTATCTTATTCCCAAATAGATCATTGGTCTTTTTGCGCCCAGCGGTTTTCAGGATCTTTCTAATTTCATGTGAAATACACGTCGAACAATTACATAGAAAGGGCAATTGTGTGACGAGAGATGGAGTTGACTGGTCTTTAGGTCGACATCTGCGCGAGCAAAGAGCGGGAGAATGGATGTGAGCTTGAGAGACAGCACGAGAAGAGAACATTGAATGATGCTGCTGTTCACTGAGTTCTCGAAGTCTATATGGATGGAGGCGGGTGATCAACGGCTATAGACTGCTCCCTCATCTCTGCCTCTGTCTCTTTCGCTCTCTCTCTCTCTCTCTCTCTCTCAATTAGATTCCTACTTTTACACAGTTTTACGCAGCTAGAATCGATTACCTCTCGCGTTAGCTGTCACGGCATTATTCTCAAACTCACGTGCCCCATCATGTCGGTATTCTGACCGATATTTTACAGTGACACAGACTAGGCTACAAAAGAAAACGACAGGTAAATTCGATTTTTTTCTCTCCAATATTCCCATGAAGTTCATTGATTCAGAGAACACCTAGCCTATATAATCTGCCTACCTGCTTGAGTCAGATGTACAGCCTGGTCTCAGAGCAAAACGTATAATATTTTACAAAAATCTGTGCAATTATTTTTAGTACGGCATGTTACTTTATGTTAATTGATTTTACATTGGCCTATGTAAATCCGGGACACTCAAATTAATGATATGTTACGATTGGTGTAGCATACCATATCATAAAGCAATGGAATATAATATACTAAAGCAGTCTAATGTAATATATCATACAAAAGCAGTCAAAAGTAATTATATCATACTAAACAATCAAGATGTAGAATACTATACGTCCTACAAATCATAGTATATTGTAGAACCACTATTTCATTAGTAGGCCAATGTAATATAAACTCAGCAAAAATGAAACATCCTCTCACTGTCAACTGCGTTTATTTTCATCAAATTTAACATGTGTAGATATTTGTATGAACATAACAAGATTCAACAACTGACACATGAACTGAACAAGTTCCACAGACATGTGACTAACAGAAATGGAATTTGTGACCCTGAACGGGGGGTCATATTCAAAAGTAACAGAAAGTAACATTAAGTACTACAGTGCATCTCCTCCTCATGGACTGTGCCAGATTTGCCAGTTCTTGCTGTGAGATGTTACCACACTCTTCCACCAAGGCACCTGCAAGTTCCCGGACATTTCTGGGGGGAATGGCCCTAGCCCTCACCCTCTGATCCAACAGGTCCCAGATGTGCTCAATGGGATTGAGATCCGGGCTCTTCACTGGCCATGGCAGAACACTGACATTCCTGTCTTGCAGTTGTTGTTGCCATCGTGTACCTGTCCCGCTGGTGTGATGTTCGGATTAACTGATCCTGTGCAGGTGTTGTTACACGTGGTCTGCCACTGCGAGGACGATCAGCTGTCCGTCCTGTCTCCCTGTAGCGCTGTCTTAGGCGTCTCACAGTACAGACATTGCAAATTATTGCCCTGGGCACATCTGCAGTCCTCATGCCTCCTTGCAGCATGCCTACGGCATGTTCACGCAGATGAGCAGGGACCCTGGGCATCTTTCTTTTGGTGTTTTTCAGAGTCAGTAGAAAGGCCTCTTTAGTGTCCTAAGTTTTCATAACTGTGACCTTAATTGCCTACTGTCTGTAAGCTGTTAGTGTCTTAACGACCGTTCCACAGGTGCATGTTCATTAATTGTTTATGGTTCATTGAACAAGCATGGGAAACAGTGTTTTAACCCTTTACAATGAAGATCTGTGAAGTTATTTGGATTTTTATGAATTATCTTTGAAAGACAGGGTCCTGAAAAAGGGATGTTTCTTTTTATGCTGAGTTTATATATTTAAAAAAACTATGTATTTAGCTAGGCAAGTCAGTTAAGAACAAATTCTTATTTACAATCACAGCCTACAGCCTGGCCAAATCTGGATGACACTGGGCCAGTTGTGTGCCACCCTATGGGACTCCTAATCCTTGCTGGATGTGATACAGCCTGTAATTGAACCAGGGACTGTAGTGATGCTTCTTGTGCTGCGATGCAGTGCTTTAGACCACTGCGCCACTCGGGAGCCCAAGTATAACCTAATGTAAAGTAACATATTATACTGAATGTAGTGGCGCAGATTTTAGTAAAATATAATGCATTTTGCTCTGAGACCACGTTGAAATGTAGACATTACAAGTTTGGACAGTAGCCTACTCACTGTCACTGTTGATATTTATAATATCAATGTGACGGGTATCTGCAAATACTCATTAACTAGAAACCTTAGTTTTGGATAATAATTTGCAATGGATTTCAAGTGTCATCCATCAGAATTCTAGAATACATTTTTTGTAATGGGCACCCTGAGTGGTGCAGTGGTCTAAGGCACTGCATCTCAGTGCAAGAGGTATCACTACAGTCCCTGGTTCAAATCCAGGCTGAATCACATCTGGCCATGATTGGGAGTCCCATAGGGTGGTGCACAATTGGCTGGGGTAGGTTATCATTGTCAATAAGAATTTGTTCTTAACTGACTTGCCTAGTTAAATAAAGGTTGAATGAGACACCTATGGTAACCTGCAGAAAATCCATGCTCTGGTAATCAAGGAGTAAAAGAAACAATGGAACTACCTTGGACTTGGAGGCATACTCATTGTGCACAAGATTTCCTCTTTCACCACTGGCATAATGCAGTTTCTCTGGACCCCCTGCAAGGTCGGGGCTAGTGGCAATAATGTCATTACTTGTTTAGTAATTGAAGTTGGAAATTTAAACATTACAGATTGTTTTTTTTATTTTTATGCAACAGCATACCAGCTACCAATTGCTACCAATTGATTTAGCTGCTATTTATGAACTTTTTATAAAAATGACACATCAAATAGCCTAACATTGAGGAAAAAATAAGTCTGCTTGAGGATAAATTCAGCCAATGGGTTTTGTCTGACTAATAGCCTACACAAATGGGCTGCAATATTCAAGGTCAATTAAATTCAACTTGAAAGATTCCCCTGATCTACTAAAATTCTCATTTTTTTTAATGAGAGGCTCAATTAAAGATGTTGCAGAACTGCTGTATTTGAAGTTTCCCTGATGTTACTACGGCAATCAAGCTGTTTTTACCATCCCTATAAATGTTGCTTCTGCTGAGAGATTGTTTTCTAAACGAAAACTCATAAAGAACTAGGCTACCTAAGAATCATTAGGCTCTCGGTCTGATATGTGCTGGCGAAGATCGAGAGCCATGCGTCCTCCGAAACACGACCCTGCCAAGCCACACTGCTTCTTGACACACTGCTCGCTAAACCCGGAAGCCAACCGCACCAATGTGTCAGAGGAAACACTGTCCAACTGGTGACCGTGTCAGCGTGCATCACCCAGCCTGCCACAGGAGTCGCTAGAGCGCAATGGAACAAGGACAAATCCTTTCCTAGCCCGGACGACGCTGGGCCAATTGTGCGCCACCTCATGGGTCTCCCAGTCGTGGACGGTTGCGACACAGCCCATAATTGAACCCTGATCTGTAGTGTAGCCTCTACCACTGCGATGCAGTGCCTTTGACTGCTGTGCCAGACTGGAGGCCCGCAAAATGTATTCTATGAAAAAATAGACATGGATGACAGGCACATGTGCCCCCAGCGCTCGTGGGGGCTGCAGGGGTGTCCGTTACGCCAGTGTCTTTCACACATTACTGAGCTCATTGCCACTGGCTTTGATACGGCACGTTTCACATGACTTCTTCCAGTATGGGGTGTCACTAAAAGCAGGTTTGAGCTGGCCCAACAATAATCAGGAAAGAACAGTAATACCTACTGTAGCCATGACCCCAAAGGGTTACTCAAGTAGCTATGACCCAACCACTCTCCCCCGTTGTTGACCGTAGCGCTGTAAGTTTGATGCAAATGGATGATGAAATGCAAAATGTTTAGTACCTTCAGGCTCTGATCAGTCCCTACACCCAAAGAAGGGCACTGCGTTCATCCACCTCTGGCCTGCTCGCCTCCCTACCTCTGCGGAAGCACAGTTCCCGCTCAGCCCAGTCAAAACTGTTCGCTGCTCTGGCACCCCAATGGTGGAACAAGCTCCCTCACGACGCCAGGACAGCGGAGTCAATCACCACCTTCCGGAGACACCTGAAACCCCACCTCTTTAAGGAATACCTGGGACAGGATTAAGTAATCCTTCTAACCCCCCCCCCAAAAAAAACTATTGTAAAGTGGTTGTTCCACTGGATATCATAAGGTGAATGCACCAATTTGTAAGTCGCTCTGGATAAGAGCGTCTGCTAAAAATGACTAAAATGTAAAAATGTAAAATAAGAGCGTCTGCTAAATGACGTAAATGTAAATGTAAATGTAGTAAACCTCAAGCATTCTTTGGCCTATTACTGTACTTTCAGTGGCGGGAAGGGATACATTTTGAATAAAGCAAATTAAAGGGAGGAGAATAAAGGATGTTAAAGGACAGAGATGAAAGCGAGGGAACCGACCTGTGGGGGAATGTTTATGGCCTTGATTTCATCTTAAAATGTGTTTTGCTATGGAGGAGATGAGGCAGACATACCGGATCAGCAGTTTGGTTCCTCAGTCTCTTGTGCTACTCTTTTTGCTGAGCACACATCCAATCCCTCAGTGAGTGAGTGGGATTTAGCTTCAGTTCAGTTCTCACAGGAGAACTCAGATCCAGCTGTTGAATGTCTACGTTTTGAGACTTTTTACTCATACGTTCTGGTCCCAGTTGTTGGTTTGGATGTATGGTTTGGTTAGAAAGTTACCATACCAGGAGTTTCAGGTGTACCATGCGCCACAGACATCCTTTTGTAGGGAGGCTAAATACTTTTGTTAATCCACTCTTGTGCTGGCGGTACTGAACTCAAGATGTTCATGTATCTGACGTACATAAGGTTATAGCTGTGGTTATTATAGATAAGCTGGAAGTTATTATTGTCAGCATCTTATAGAATATTGAAAACAATGGGAGTTAATTTGCCCTTTTTGAAAAAATTAAATCATGACAAAACAATGTATGCAAGACTAGACTACTTAGCAAACAAACAAAATACGTCAGCCTAGGTTGTATCAGTCTGTGCATTGTAATGAGCTGGGATGCTACCTGATAAACATTTATGAATGCCTGCTGCCTGTGGCTGACTGATTCTGTTGTTGCTGTCACAGAGCAGTGATAAGAAGCCCAGTGCACAGCCTTTGGTGTTATGTATGTGTGTCTCTCTTGCTCAGTGGGCAGTCACACTCTCTGAGCACTCCTAAACATCCTTTATCTTTTGGGACTTTTGTTGTTTCCTTAATTTGACTGAGGCAGCTGTGTGGGTAGGAACCTTATGAATAGCATTACGAGTATCGAAATTGAAGACCAATAAATCAAAATGCAATATGAAGCTGCCAGACAGGGCTTTTGGACCAAAACCATGAGGGAAATTAGGTTTTATGGGAACAATCAGCCACCTTGGCTTAGTATTTGTCAAAGCAGATGGAGGGATTGGAAAATTGATGGTCCTCTCGCAACACCCACACAAACCTAGACACACATACCTAGACACAGACATAGACACACGTAGCGGTGCACAAAACATGCATCAACATGGCCCCTGTGTATCTGCTTCCTCTGTCTTTGCTTGCTTCATGTCAATTGATGCATACCGAAAGAGGTACATTATTCATTATTAATGCTTAGCTGAATATATTGCAATTCATCATGTTGCTCATGTATGTGTTTTACCATGAACAACCCAGCGGGATTGAGCTCTACACAACATCCATAACATTTTGTATTCAAATGACCTCTTTCAAGTGCTCATATACAGTACTAACCTTCTGTCAGAAAACATTGCTAACCATCTCCTTATAGCTAGCAGCTTTTGATGCACTTTTTGCTATTTTCCATGCTAATAATCCTGCAGAGGAATTGCACTAGAGTAGCTATAATATACACATAGCATCATATGTCTCTTATCTGTCTGTGCACTTGAAATTGCTACCTCAAGTATTGGTCCTGACAGGAATGTATGACAACATCAAACGGTTTGGAAATCATGCACAGAAAGCCTGTAGCTCTTCTCTTTAGATTTATCAGGATAATTCCAATGTGAAGAAGAATGATTTCTACATTGTTATAGCTTGTGATGATCTCAATCTGTTTACCACACAGTGAAATCATAATCTAGTTCCATTTTCAGTTTCACTAGAATCCAGAGCCCCAGAATCAGGCAGCTATGGCAACAGCAAATGAAGACGGTAGATTATGTGATAGGTTCCCCACAGCACCTGCACACCACATCTGGGCCGGCTAAATTAAAGCATTTCTTCACTATTACAATCCAAATTGTAGTCGGCTGTTGTTACATTGTGTTTCTCAGAGCCCACAGCACAGCTGTTACTGCCTAGTCAGATGGGATAAGGCAAAGTGGCACCAGTCACTGATGCAATTGTGGTTCACTCTATAGCTATTCCCAGACAGGCAGTAGCTGGCTCACTGGCTCCATGCTCCACACAGTGCCCAGGGTGAGTGGTGGTAGTGGGGTTGGGTAATGGGGATAGGGTGGGGAGTTGGTATGGAGTACCCATCTGTGAGCAGCTGGAGAGGGCAAGTGGGCGTTGGGATGTCAGGATTCCGCCCTGTCATCCAACCTTCAGCTCTTATTTACCAGACCCTCTGTCAGCCAATGGCAGGCATCAGAGTGATTCATGTGTGCCTGTTAGGGAGCTGGTTTTGCAGTTCCAAGCTGGAACACACATGTGCCACATGTACCCTTGTATTCTTCTTCCTCCTTCTCCCCTTTCTCCAAACAGAGAGAAAAAAAGGCAAACAGAGCAGTATACTACTCCGTGTGGCAGCCATCATGCCTCTGGAGGCTGAATCTCTCTCTTGCTCCCCTGAAAGTCACAGCACATGGACACTCCGTTTGTTGCCGTTTGTCAATGTGCGAAAGAAGCCGGGCAGGCGATTGACTTTCAGCAAATGGAGTCCCTGGTGACCCCTTGGTTGGTCCATGTCCTTTCTCTCACCCAGAGTGCACATCACATGTGACGCTCATGCCGATTGCCTAGCATGCAAGAATTTCTCCATCGCTTTGTCCATCTCCATCACTTAGTGGCATTCAACCTCATCCTTAGAGACATCTGACCAAGGTCTTAATGTACTTATTCCATTTACATCTCTCTGTCCTCAGTGGTTGATGATGACCCACAACTTACCGTTGCTGACATCACACATCAGTCCAGTAAACTAAAAAGATTTGGCATGGGTCCTGAGATCCTCAAAAGGTTCTACCGCTGCAACATCGAGAGAATCCTGACTGGTTGCATCACTGCCTGGTACGGCAATTACTCGGCCTCTGACAGAGGGTAGTGCATACGGCCCAGTACATCACTGGGGCTAAGCTGCCTGCCATCCAGGACCTCTACACCAGGCCACCCCAGTCATAGACTGTTCTCTCTACTACCGCATGGCAAGCGGTACCGGAGTGCCAAGTCTAGGACAAAAAGGCTTCTCAACAGTTTTTACCCCCAAGCCATAAGACTCCTGAACAGGTAATCAAATGGCTACCCGGACTATTTGCATTGTTTGCCCCCCCAACCCCTCTTTTTACGCTGCTGCTACTCTCTGTTTATCATATATGCATAGTCACTTTAACTATACATTCATGTACATACTACCTCAATTGAGCCGACCAACCAGTGCTCCCGCACATTGGCAAACCGGGCTATCTGCATTGTGTCCCGCCACCAGCCAACCCCTCTTTTACGCTACTGCTACTCTCTGTTCATCATATATGCATAGTCACTTTAACCATATCTACATGTACATACTACCTCAATCAGCCTGACTAACCGGTGTCTGTATGTAGGCTCGCTACTTTTATAGCCTCACAACTGTAAATAGCCTGTCTTTTTACTGTTGTTTTATTTCTTTACTTACCTATTGTTCACCTAATACATTTTTTGCACTATTGGTTAGAGCCTGTAAGTAAGCATTTCACTGTAAGGTCTACACCTGTTGTATTCGGCTATGTGACAAATAAACTTTGATTTGATGCTAATGCATGGCTCTGACTCACACTCTGCTGGGATTGTTACCATGACTTCCGTAGTTTCAGGACAGCTAGGAGCAATGATCTCCACACCACCCCAAGGTCAAGGGTCACCTCCAACCATCCACAGTCAGCAATACGGAGTCATGGGCTGTTTGTTTTGTCGACAGATCTATAAACGTTACAGAAACCCAGTTTGGCTTCAATTGTAGAAGCTGTACATAATGTCTACTGTATGAAATTATATTGAAGCCTCATATCTAAACTCTCTTGACTCATGTTATGTATTCCTGTAAGTTATATAGGGCTTGTTCAAAGCTCTGATGTTGTCTCTGGAACAAAGCTTAGTAAATATGAAAGCACATCACACTACATCATCTTAGGTGGAATGCAAAGTCAATCTTCTGAAAATGTTTTGCAGTTTGAATAAAACACTGCAAGCATTTTCTTCAAGCAGTTCCTCAACTCCTTTGGAACTTTATTTGAATTATTTATTTACCACAACACCTACTGTACAGTCCAAGGACAGCTTAAGAATGTTAATTAAACAGTGAGCACACTAGCATATTCTGTCAGAAAACATTGAGTCACTTACATTAAGAAGACACACACATTAAAGTAGAAATAATGTGTTTGTGTTTGTTCTGTATAGCGGATGTGTGTACATCTGTGTGAGTAATAGCTAATGTTTTCTCGGTACTGTATTACAGAACATGTATTGGCCCTTGAAAATAACACTCTGGCAACCTAGCTGAAATATACATGTTTTACCATTGTGTTTACTCTTCCCTGTGTGGATATGGAGACATTTTAATATGAATTATTATCTAAGAGAGCATATAGATTTTTTTAAAACCTAACAAACATGTTAAACACGCTCTTGTTAAAGATTTAGTGTTCAGAAGTTCTTTGGTCACATCTTGGAACTTTCCGTGTGAACCGTCAAGCCAATATATATGTAACAATCTCTCTTGGTATTACATGTCTACCCTTCGTGACAACATAACAATGTATTTCCTTGTAGAATGCAAACATCTTTGCAAATGAGATTCCATTTCTGTTGTGTGAATGAGAATATTACTGCAGTGTGTTTGGCCCGGAAGGAGGAACAATATAACTCTTTTTAATTAAAAACAAAATATTAATATTTAAAAGTTATCATAGAAATGATCTACCATCATTAGTATGTTCAAATCTGCCATGGTGTCATAGTTTTGACAAGGGACAGTGATAGCGTTATTTCCCATTTTAGCTTTCGCCATTAATTAAGTGCTTCACATTATCCTTAAGTTATACCACTGTTGTTGCCTCAGGTCAGGGCTAACCTCTCTCTGTTTATTATTTTATCTCATATTACTTGAAGGGATTATTTCCACTCTCTTAATCAGTTTAACAATACGCTTACCAAAGTAAGCTACCAGGACAAGAAAGTGTATTTTCCATGTAAAAAAAAATCTAGTCTGTCTTTGCACAGAACAAGTCAGGTATAGTACGTTTCTGACACTTACATTATGGAGTCAGCTCATCCAACCCCTCTCACCCCACAAACATAAGGAGTTCATTGGGTTGCCTTATTGGATAAATATTGCATGGAAGCCTCTTTTAATATTTATTTCTCCTCGATGTAAAGGAAAAATGCATGTCAAATAGAATAGTTTTGAATGTACAACTTGTTGAATAGGTGTTTGTTGTAATAATTATTGAATAGCTTTAGGATCATTTTATAAAATGAAATCATCTGAGTGAGCATTTGTATTACTCTCTGTCCTCCAATGTCATAGGGACCAAACCTTTCAGACACAGAAGGCAGGCCGATGTTGCGGACTAGGAGTGAATAGCTAATCTTGTTCAGGACTTATATTGCATCTTGTGTCATCATCAATGTGTCAGCCTCAGACAACAGCCTCTGAGTGCTTTTGGGCTGGTATAAATATACTTTACAATTTAAAAAATATTTATTGTCATCTATTTACAGGCCCTATCCTGTAAGCAAAAAGGCATATCACACAGAGTTAGTCAACTGACAGTCCAGTACAACATTGGTGCCCAAAGACCCATAAAAGAATGCACAACTCGTTGTACCTTGACCTTGACACGAATGAGGTATTGCAGACGACGACTTACAGAGTTCCACTTCTTTCAGCAAAAAACAAGAAACTGCGGTTGCAGTGGGCTAAGGAAGGAAAACACTGGACACTGGAAAGCCATTGCCTTGTCTGATGAATCCCAAGTTCCTGCTGTTTCACAATGATGCAAGGACTATTGTATGGAAACCACATGAGTACATGCGTCCATCATGCCGCGTGTCAACATTGCAGACTGGTGGTGATGGTGTGGGGTGTGTTTTCATGGCACACATTGGGCCCTTGATAAAAGTGGAGGAACGTTTGAATACCACAGGATTGTCATGCCCTGATCTGTTTCACCTGTCTTTGTGATTGTCTCCACCCACCTCCAGGTGTCACCCATTTTCCCCATTAGTCCCTGGGTATTTATTCCGATGTTCCCTGTTTGTCTGTTGCCAGTTCGTCTTGTCAAGTCAACCAGCGTGTTTTTCCTTGCTCCTGCTTATCGCTCTTTTGCTAGTCCTCCTGGTTTTTACCCTTGCCTGCATGACCATACTGCCTGCCCTGACCTCAAGCCTGCCTGCCACTCTGTACCTCCTGGACTCTGACCTTGTTTATGATCTTTTGCCTGTCCACGACCATTCTCTTGCCTGCCTCTTGGATTATAATAAATATCAGAGACTCGAACCATCTGCCTCCCGTGTCTGTATCTGGTGCCCTTATAAGGATATCTGAACATAATTGCCAATCAGGTACATCCCTTCATGGCAGCAGTGGATTATTTCAGCAGGATAATGCCCCATGCCGCTAGGCTAGGATTGTCCAGGAATGGTTCCACGAACATGACAGTGAATTCAGCTTACTGCAGTGGCCTGCCCAGTCACCAGATCTCAATCCAACTGAGCATCTGTGGGATGAGATGAAGCGAGCTATTCGGAGTAGAGATCAACTACCAGCCAACTTGACAAAACTGTGGGAAGCACTGAAATCAACATGGGCCAGCATCTCTGTGGAACGCTTCCGACATCTTGTGGAGTCCATGCCCTGAAGAATTGAGGCTGTTCGAAAGGCAAAAGGGGATGCAACTCAATATTGGGAAGGTGTTCCTAATGTTTTGTACACTCAGTGTATTATGAATTTACATGGAGAGGTAGATGTAAAGCAGAATGCCAAAAAACATCTGTCGAGCATCCTGAAGGTGGATATGACAGGTGAAGCTCCCTTCTAAAGGAAAGTACTTCTTCTGTTGAGGTTTTCAGTGTTTTGTCAATACCCCTGGATCAGCCAAATCATAGATGCTCATACAATGATGCAATCATCTCGTAACCTTTATCTAATGCTTGTAAATTTGAGTGTGATCACAACTTTTTGCAGTTAATGTCAAATGTTACTGCTTGCAGTAACTGATGTCAAACTGCAGTGATGATATCCTAAAAGGAGGTCTTACCTAGAGCATGTTTGTCAGTGAGAGTCGGTTATCAGCTTCTGGCCTCTGTTAATCCCACATACACAGTAGGACATCAGGGTTTCAATCATGTAGCCTCCGGCTCAAACAGCAGAGATTACATGGGTGTGTCTGGGGGGGAGAGGAGGATATACTCAGGTAACTGATGGCAAGGGGATGGAGGGACTGAGCCTCGCTCTACGTTTCTCATGAGATTTCTCATGAAGATGTAAATTTCCTCACGGACACCCCCTCCTACCCCTCACGCCCACCCCCACCTGGTTTTTCATTCCATTTATGTTCAGGCAGCAGCTTATGACAGGCCATTTCCTCCCCTTCTTTAGAAGCACTTGTACGCTTGCTGTGTTCGTTTCCACGGCAGCAAAAGGACAGTTGGAAATCGGAAGCTGCAGGATGCACTTTGACTTAATTTACATTTTGCTGTACGCAGATTTACGTTGCAGCAGAGCTAATTAATTGGATTAGTGGAGAGACTAGATTGTGTGCCACAGACAAAACATGCCCTCCAATGAACCAGTGCAGAGAATCCAGGTTAGACACCCACCTGCTTAGCTAGAGCTGGATGTAAAGTTTTTATCAGCTTCACTGTAATTTATGATGATGGTGTCCCAATGGGAAATGCAGGAGCGTAGACCACATGTTCACCAGGCAGACACCCCTAAAAAAGAGGCATAAAATAAAGTACAGTACGATCTCTGAAAGCTGCTAAACTGCAGTTTTATTTATCACTGGACATTAATGGCTTCCCAAAGGCAAGTCATCCACGCTAGGATATGTGGATAGTGTTTGCTATATAATGTGTAAATTGTAGTAATATTTCCCAGTGGTAAAATGGGGCAGAGGAGTGTTTAGCCCGTAAATAAGACCGCTTTAGAATCCAGGGGACACATGAACAGTTTATCAAGACAACAGAAGCGTAATGTTTTAACAACTAAAGCGTAACCTAATCACCACCTAATCATCTATTCCAGTCTTATCTGGGTGTTAATGGGATTCATCACAGAAGCCTGCCAGTGAGCGTTGTTTTTAGCGTCATCACCAACCCTTGAATGAATTATGGGAAAACCCTGCTGATGATGTTCTGAGGAATGGGAGGAGAGAGAGACCAATAATAAGCCTGTGTCAGGATCTTAATCTCATCTGCATGCAAATGTATTCAAGTTTAGCTTCTAATTTATTCATCCAAATGCAACTTCAAGAATTTATCCCTCATCTTTTCCTATCAGCATAATTCTCAGACGAGATTGGAGAAACACACAGGAATGTACACCTCACCACCAAGATGACAAGTTTGTGCTGAAGGTCTCTCCCAGCCGAGGAAAACAAGGAAACAACATGGGGATCTTTTTTAGCTCAAATGTGAGGATAAGTAGCAGCGTGGTTGAGTATAGGGCTGTGTAATTGCTTCATATTTAATATGATGAACATGAGGCAAGGTTGGTGAGAGCTTGCCACAGACGAGTGGAGGAGCGGTTGCGTGCCCCGTGCTGCCTAGTACTCCTGCTTTTATCTTCATTGGGCTGTTTCCGGTATGCACTTCTTGTGTTTGCTGCACTGGTGCATAAAACTTGTCACCAACTAAGTGTGGCCAAGCACTCTCAGCAAATTTACTAATACAGCACCTCGGAAACAATCCCTGTCACATTTGTGGTCGCCAGGGGGAGAAACCAACTCATGTAAGAGCCTTGCTACATATTGTCCTGGCCAAAGGTACTGTCAATGTCATTTGAAGTAGCGGAAGTGTTATAACTTTGAAATCGGCAAAAATATACAGTATTTGGTGTCTTTGGTATGTTGTTGCTAGGATTCAGGGCTCCCGAGTGGCGCAGCAGTCTAAGGAACTGCATCTCAGGTGCAAGAGGTGACACTGAAGTCCCTGGTTCAAATCCAGACTGAATCACATCCGGCTGTAATTCGGAGTCCCATAGAGCGGCACACAATTTGCGCAGTGTCGTCCGGGGAAGGCCGTCATTGTAAAAGATAATTTCTTCTTAGCTGACTTACCTAGTTAAATAAAAAATGAAATATATAATCCTTAAAAGTGAAATATTGATTTTGTGTTGTTGTTATCGTTCCAATGCTGGATGGAGCCAGTCATTTGATTAGTGTTTGTGGTGCAGTTTGTTGGGTATCCTAATTTGGTTGGCCAGATGAATGGTAAGCAGTCTCTAAAAGGCTGTCAGGGCCACCAGCCCCTCCAGGCCTTTAGCAACGCATGAGGACAGGGGCTGCCTCCCAAATGGCACCCTATTCACTATATAGTGTACTACTTTTGACCAGGACCGATAGGGTATGCACACAGAGACACAGCAATGGAGAGAGAAAACATGGGGACCAATTACATCCACTGCAGTTAACCTACTAAGCATTCACGGACATTTAAAGTAATGTCCCATCTGTAGATGTCTTATTTAAGATACTCTTTGAAGAGGTAGGGTTTCAGATGTTTTCGTAAGATGGGCAGGGAATCTGCTGTCCTAGCATCAGGGGGAAGCTGATTCCATTATTGGTGTGCCAGGACAGAGAATAGCTTTGACTGGGCTGAGTGGGAGCTGACCTGTCATGAAGGGGGGGGGGGGTTGCAATGGAGTAGCGGGGTGACATGAGAGAACTTGGGAAGGTTAAACACCAGACATGCTTCGGCATTCTGGATAGTTGCTGGGGTTTGATGGCACAAGCGGGGAGCCCAGCCAACAGAGAGTTGCAGTCGTCCAGACGGGATATGAGGAGTGCCTGTATTAGGACCTGCGCTGCTTCCTATGTGAGGAAAGGTCGTACTCTAAGGATGTTGTAGAGCATGAACCTGCAGGAACAAGTCACTGCTTTGATGTTTTCAGAGAAAAACAGGGTGTTGTCCAGGGTCACGCCAAGGTTGTTTGTGCTCTGGGAGGGGGACACCGTGGAGTTGTCAACCGTGATGGAGAGGTCAAAAAGCGGGCAGGCCTTCCCTGCGCCGTCTTGTCGAGGTTGAGCTTGAGGTGGTGGGCCGACATCCAAGCTGAGATATCTACTAGGCATGCAGAGATGCATGTCACCACCTGGGTGTCAGAAGGGGTAGTCAGAAAATAAGTTAAGTGTCATCTGAATCTCAATTATAGGACCATGAGAGGATATGATGGAGACGAGTGACTTGGTGTATAGAGGAAAGAGGAGAGGGCTTAGAACCGAGCGCTGGGGGACACCAGTAGTGAGAGCATGTGGTGCAGACAGATTCTCTCCATGCAACCTGGTAGGAGCGACCTGCCAGGTAGGATGCAATCCTAGCTTAAGACTCCCAGCCCTGAGAGGGTGCAGAGGAGGATCTGATGGTTCACAGTTTCAAAAGCAGCGGATAGATCTAGGAGAATGAGAACAAAAGAGAGAGAGTCAGCTTTGGCAGAGCAGAGAGCCTCTGTGACACAGAGGAGAGCAGTCTCAGTTGAGTGACCCGGCTTGAAGCCTGACTGGTTAGGGTCAAGAAGATTGTTCTGAGAGAGATAACGAGAGAGTTGGCGAGACAGCACGCTCAAGTGTTTTAGAAAGAAAATAATATGGGATACCAGTCTGTAGTTTTTGACATCAGAGGGGATGAGTGTTGGTTTCTTGAGGAGGGAAGCAACTCTGGAGATTTTGAAGTCAGAGGGGACACATCCAGTGGTCAGGATGAGTTGATGTGGGAAGTCAGGAATGGGAGAAGGTCCCCAGAAATAGTTTGGAGAAGGGAAGATGGGATGGGGTCGAGTGGGCAGGTTGTCGGGTGGCTGGACATCACTAGTCACATGATTTCATCTGGAGAGAGAAGGGGGAAAGAGGTCAAGGCATATGGTAGTTCTGTGTGAGTGGGACCAGTGGACACAGTAGGCTGAGTGAATAAGGAGTGGATGTCATCAACGTTTTTTTTCAAAGTTGTCTGCAGAGTGAGAGGTGGGAGGGCGAGGAGGTGGAGGATTAAGGAGAGAGGAGAAGTTGGCAAAGAGTTTCCCAGGGTTGGAGGCAGAGGCTTAGAATTTAGAGTGATAGAATGTGGCTTTAGCAGCGGATACAGAAGAAGAGGAGGGAGTGGAAGGATGATACTGTATATCCCCTGGAAGTTTAGTTTTTCTCCAGTTTTGCTTAGCTGCCCACAGCCCTGTTCTGTGAGCATGCAGTGAGTCACATAGCCTCGGAGCAGGAGGGAGGGTCGAGCCAGCCTGGAGGAAAGGGGACAGTGGAAGTCAAAGGAGGCGGAAAGGGAGAAGAGTATGGTCGAAGAGGCAGAGTCAGGAGACAGGAGGGAGAATGATTTAGCAGAAGGAAGAGATGATAGGATAGAAGCGGGGAGAATAGTGGGAGGGAGAGAGTGAAGATTCCGTAACCATCTGGGAAGGGTTGGAGGAGAGAGGGAGAGAAAAATAAACAAAGTAGTGAACAGAGACCTGTAGGGGGGTTGCAGGGAGATCAGTAGGCGAACAGCCTCTAGTAAAGATGAGGTCAAGTGTATTGCCTGCCTTCTGAGTGGGAAGGGACTGGGAAAGGGTGAGGTCAAAAGAGTCAATAGAGTCAAGGAGAGGGAAAAAAAGAGGTGGAAAGAAATTAGTCCAAGTCATTTGTCGTGGGGGTTGAAGTTGCCCAGTACAATGAGTGGTGAGCCATCGTCGAGAAATTAGCATATCAAGGTGTCAAGCTCATTGAGGAACTCCCCAAGGGCACCAGGTGGGCGATAGATGACAACAATGTTAAGCTTGAGTGGACAAGTGACAGTGACAGCATGGAATTCAAATGAGGAGATGGACAGATGAGAGAGGGGCTGTCACGCCCTGAACTGAGAGAGCCGTTTTTCTCTGTTTAGTTAGGTCAGGGTGAGATATGGGGTGGGCATTCTATGTATTTATATTTCTATGTTTTGGCCAGGTATGGTTTCCAATCAGAGGCAGCTGTCTATCGTTGTCTCTGATTGGGAACCATACTTAGGCAGCCTTTTCCCACCTGTGTTTTGTGGGTAGTTGTCTTCTGTTTAGTTTTCTGTACCTAACAGAACTGTGCGCTTTCGTTTTTTCTTTGTTATTTTTTTATTTAGTGTTCTGAGTTCAAATAAATATTCATCATGAGCAATCAACACGCTGCACTTTGGTCCCCTCTCTACGACAGTCATAACAGGGGCAAAGGAGAAATTCTCCATTTAGGAGAAAAGAGACCATTACAGTACCAGCATTCATGAAAAGAGGACCTTTGATGAAGTGCTGGTTATTCTTACCAGAAAGTACAATGTAAGTTATACAGTATATTGCATTCTATTGAATTTAATTAAGTGCAACTTAAGAGGGAACTTTGTTTGTCTGGTGTGTGTTAACTTCCTAAGGTCCATCTAGCAATGTGATGATTTCGGGGGATTATATAACCTGTCAACACTAATCATGTTTGTCTTTTCTGGTCACATTCTATTCAGAGTGAGTCATTCCTCTATGAACTTTCGTTTTCAGGTGCGTTTACTTTTCTCTCCAAATCTCAGATGGTCGTGCAATAAACCAAAGCCACAGTTAGAGTCAGAGAATCAGGAAGGTAAGAGACCTCGTATTGAGTTCATGCAATGAGTGTGATTAAAGACAATGAGACACAATACATAAGGGTTTTATCCTAGGAAGGGGACAAAGTCTTAGACCCAGCTAATGGAATAAATTGTCTGCTCTATTTTGTCAGGAGAGTCAACAGGCTCTTTATAGTGAGTCCTTATTTCATGGTGCTAAAGTCTTGAATCAGCAGTGATAGTCATGCAGAAAATTATTTGAGTTGCTGAGCATCACTTTTGAGCTAAAGAGATGCAGAAATACTGTACTTCTGGTCACAATGCTAAATGTTCTCAAGATTGACCTTTGAGGCCCAATCTATAAAAATAAAGTCTATAAAAAATCCAAGGCCCCGAAATCAGATAACTTTTGTGTATTTTTAACTGTTTGGTAAAAATACACAGTAGTTGCCCTAAATGTGACCAATAATTTTGATCTTCCAGGTGAAATGTTGTATTTTTTTACATTTAAACTATTTATTTAACAAGTCAGTTAAGAACAAATTATTATTTACAATGACGGCCAACACCGGCCAAACCCAGACTACGCAGGGCCAATTTTGCGCCGCCCTATGGGATACAGCCTGGATTCAAACCAGGGTGTTTGTAGTGACGCCTCTAGCTCTGAGGTGCAGTTCCTTAGACCGCTGCTCCACTCGGGTGGGAATCCCTGAAAACTCACTGAAGCCCCCTAGGGGTCCAGGGCCCCCTGGCTGATTGCTACACTATACTATTTTCTACATCTCTAGAATCGAGGTGTCTTTAATTGCCTCAAGAGGCAGAGTTCCTCAAACTACTGGGAAACATCTGTGTGGTAGTATATAATACTGCACTGCCTATGGCATGTTCAACATTGCAGCCAACAGATTTTTTATTTTTATTTCACCTTTATTTAACCACGTAGGCTAGTTGAGAACAAGTTCTCATTTACAACTGCGACCTGGCCAAGATAAAGCAAAGCAGTGAGACACAAACAACAACGCAGAGTTACACATGGAATAAATAAACATACAGTCAATAACACAATAGAAAAAGTCTATATACATTGTGTGCAAATGAGGTAAGATAAGGGAGGTAAGGCAATAAATAGGCCATAGAGGCAAAACAATTACAATTTACCAATTAACACTGGAGGGATAGATGTGCAGAAAATGAATGGGCAAGTAGAGATACTGGGGTGAAAAGGAGCAAAAATAAATAAAATGCAAAATAACAGTATGGGGATGAGGTAGTTGGATGGGCTATTTACAGATGGGCTATGTACAGGTGCAGTGATCTGTGAGCTGCTCTGACAGCTGGTGCTTAAAGTTAGTGAGGGAAATACAAGTCTCCAGCATCAGTGATTTTTGCAATTCGTTCCAGTCATTGGCAGCAGAGAACTGGAAGGAAAGGCGGCCAAAGGAGGAATTGGATTTGGGGGTGATCAGGGAAATATACCTGCTGGAGCACGTGCTGCGGGTGGGTGCTGCTATGGTGACCAGTGAGCTGAGATAAGGCGGGGCTTTACCTAGCAACGACTTATAGATGACCTGGAGCCAGTGGGTTTGGCAACGAATATGAAGCAAGGGCCAGCCAACGAGAGCGTACAGGTCGCAGTGGTGGGTAGTATATGGGGCTTTGGTGACAAAACGGATGACACTGTGATAGACTGCATCCAATTTGCTGAGTAGAGTGTTGGAGGCTATTTTGTAAATGACATCGCCGAAGTAAAGGATCAGTAGGATAGTCAGTTTTACTAGGGTATGTTTGGCAGCATGAGTGAAGGAGTCTTTGTTGCGAAATAGGAAGCCAATTCTAGATTTAATTTTGGATTGGAGATGTTTATTGTGAGTCTGGAAGGAGAGTTTACAGTCTAACCAGACACATAGGTATTTGTAGTTGTCCACATATTCTAAGTCAGAACCGTCCAAAGTAGTGATGCTGGACGGGCGTGCAGGTGCTGTGGGAGATAATGTAATATAAATAGGTGTAGTTGCTATGCTGAAGTAGCAAGGACATAAGTACATTGGCCATAGGAAGAGAAGATGACACCCAGTACAATTGCTATTTCTGAAAAGGGTAACATGCCAAAGATTACATTGAGCTAAACGAGCAAGCAAAGATAGCCAAGGCCATAAGTACATTTAGGACAGCTGGACATACCAATGTCAGAAGGACACAGGAAGGAGGATGGTAGCAAAATGACCAATGACAGCTGAAACATGAACATGCAATGCATGTATTATTTTTGTATGACATGAAGGGGTCCCGCCACCATTATAATCTAACCGGAAGCAGATATGGGCGTTATTGGGCGTGAACAAGCAAAGAACTCAGACTAAAAGATAATGGTGGCAGAAGGACTAAGGGAAGTAACTTCAATTACATATGGGATGTACTCATATACTGTATATGTATAAAAGCAGAGCCAGTGCTCAGGGAAGTTGGTTGTTCCATGGACCAGCACGGCTTTGCTACTTTGTATTAAAGCCTATATTGAATTTACAAGTTCTTGTAAGAGTTATATTTCTGAGACAATATTCCACGACAGTGCGGGCAGCGATCGATTGAAGAGCATGCATTTAGTGTTACTTGCATTTAAGAGCAGTTGGAGGCCACGGGAGAAGAGTTGTATGGCATTGAAGCTCGTTTGGAGGTTAGTTAACACAGTGTCCAAAGAAGGGCCAGAAGTATAAAGAATGGTGTCGTCTGCGTAGAGGTGGATCAGACAATCACCAGCAGCAAGAGCGACATTGATGTATACAGAGAAAAGAGTCGGCCAGAGAATTGAACCCTGTGGCACCCCCATAGAGACTGCCAGAGGTCCGGACAACAGGCCCTCCGATTTGACACACTGAACTCTATCTGAGAAGTAGTTGGTAAATCAGGTAAGGCAGTCATTAGAGAACCAAGGCTGTTGAGTCTGCCGATAAGAATGTGGTGATTGACAGAGTCAATAGCCTTGGCCAGGTCGATGAATACAGCTGCACAGTATTGTCTCTTATCGATGGCGGTTATGATATTGTTTAGGACCTTGAGCGTGGCTGAACTGGCTGAACTGCACCCACTGCAATTTTTTTGGGAATGGGGCATGCTTATTTAAGTTGGTGAGGTAAGCACTTTTAAAGAAAAAACAGGCATCCTCTACTGACAGAATGAGGTCAATATCCTTCCAGGATACCCGGGCCAGGTCGATTAGAAAGGCCTGCTCGCTGAAGTGTTTTAGGGAGCGTTTGACAGTGATGAGGGGTGGTTGTTTGACCGCAGACCCATTACGGATGCAGGCAATGAGGCAGTGATCACTGAGATCCTGGATGAAGACAGCAGAGGTGTATTTGGAGGGCAGGTTGGTTAGGATGATATCTATGAGGGTGCCCGTGTTAACGGATTTGGGTTTGTACCTGGTAGGTTCCATGATAATTTGTGTGAGATTGAGGGCATCAAGCTTAGATTGTAGGATGGCCAGGGTGTTAAGCATGTCCCAGTTTAGATCACCTAACAGCACAAGCTCTGAAGATAGATGGGGGGCAATCAATTCACATATGGTGTCCAGGGCACAGCTGGGGGCAGAAGGTGGTCTATAGCAAACGGCAACGGTGAGAGACTTGTTTCTGGAAAGGTGGATTTTTAAAAGTAGAATCTCAAACTGTTTGTGCACAGACCTGGATAGTTTGACAGAACATTGCAGGCTATCTCTGCAGTAGATTGCAACTCCGCCCCCTTTGGCAGTTCTATCTTGTCGGAAAATGTTATAGGTAGGGATGGAAATTTCAGGGTTTTTGGTGGCCTCTTAAGCCAGTATTCAGACACAGCTAGGACATCTGGGTTGGCAGAGTGTGCTAGAGCAGTGAATAAAACAAACTTAGGGAGGAGGCTTCTAATGTTAACATGCATGAAACACAGGCTTTTACAGTTACAGAAGTCAACAAATGAGAGCTCCTGGGGAATGGAAGTGGAGCTAGGCACTGCAGGGCCTGGATTAACCTCTACATCACCAGAGGAACAGAGGAGGAGTAGGATAAGGGTACAGCTAATGGCTATAAGAACTGGTCGTCTAGTACGTTCGGAACAGAGAGTTAAAGGAGCAGGTTTCTGGGCGCGGTAGAATAGATTGACGGCATAATGTACAGACAAAGGTTGGTAGGATGTGAATACAGTGGAGGTGAACCTAGGCATTGAGTAATGATGAGAGAGGTATTGTCTCGAGACATAATTTAAACCAGGTGAGGTCACCGCATGCGTGGGAGGTGGAACAAAAGGGTTAGCTAAGGCATATTGAGCCGGGCTAGAGGCTCTACAGTGAAATAAGACAATAATCATTAACCAAAACATTAATGGACAATGCATATTGACATTAGGGAAAGGCATGCGTAGCCGAGTGATCATAGGGTCCAGTGAGTAGAAACGGCGATTCAGACAGCTAGCGGGCCAGGGCTAGCAGGCTAGCTTAAGGGCCTTAGAGGGACTTCGCGACGGAAGAAGTCTGTTGTAGCCCCCTCGTGCAGTTATGTCAGCAGACCAGTCATGATGGATCAGCAGGGTTCCGTGTAGTAAAAGGGTCCAGGCTAATTGGCAAAATAGGTATAGTATTCCAAGAAATCGGCTGATTGACCTCTTCAGCTAACAGTCCGATATGCTCTAGACAGCTACCGGGCCGCGGGTAGCAGGCTAGCAGATCGGCATTCAGGGAACGTCGTGACGGAAGAGCATGTTGAAAAAAAGCCTCGGGCGGATTACGTCGGTAGTCCAGTTGTGATGAATTAGCGGGGCTCCGTATCGGCAGTAAAAGGGGTCCAGGCCAATTGGCAAAATAGGTATTGTAGCCCAAGGAGTGGCTGATTGACCTCTTCAGCTTGCCGCGAGATTGGCCTTGCATAGGCTAGCTCCAGGCTAATTGGTGCTTGCTTCGGGACGGAGAAGTTAGCCAGGAGTAGCCTCTCGGATAGCAGCTAGCTAGCTGCGATGATCCAGGTGAAAAGGTTCAGAGCTTGCGGGAGGAATCCGGAGATCCGGAGAAAAAGAAGTCCGATATGCTCTGGGTTGGTTCCCGCTGAGCAGACTGGCAGGAGTTGTCCGGGCTAAAGTTTAGCTGATGACCGCTAGCAGTGGCTAGCTGACTTCTAGCTAGTAGCTAGTTAGCTGGCTAGCTTCTGTTGGGGGTTCCGGTTCTAAAGTAAAGAAAATAGCAGATCCATACCACATTGGGTGAGGCGGGTTGCAGGAGAGTATGTTGAAGTTGAGGCTAAGACAAATATTTTTAAATTTATGTGAATCAAAAATACACCGCTCAAAAAAATAAAGGGAACACTAAAATAACACATCCTAGATTTGAATGAAAGAAATAATGTTATTAAATACTTTTTTCTTTACATAGTAGAATGTGCTGACAACAAAATCACACAAAAATTATCAATGGAAATCCAATTTATCAACCCATGGAGGTCTGGATTTGGAGTCACACTCAAAATTAAAGTGGAAAACCACACTACAGGCTGATCCAACTTTGATGTAATGTCCTTAAAACAAGTCAAAATGAGGCTCAGTAGTGTGTGTGGCCTCCACGTGCCTGTATGACCTCCCTACAACGCCTGGGCATGCTCCTGATGAGGTGGCGGATGGTCTCCTGAGGGATCTCCTCCCAGACCTGGACTAAAGCATCCGCCAACTCCTGGACAGTCTGTGGCGCAACGTGGCGTTGGTGGATGGAGCGAGACATGATGTCCCAGATGTGCTCAATTGGATTCAGGTCTGGGGAACAGGCGGGCCAGTCCATAGCATCAATGCCTTCCTCTTGCAGGAACTGCTGACACACTCCAGCCACATGAGGTCTAGCATTGTCTTCCATTAGGAGGAACCCAGGGCCAACCGCACCAGCATATGATCTCACAAGGGGTCTGAGGATCTCATCTCGGTACCTAATGGCAGTCAGGCTACCTCTGGCGAGCACATGGAGGGCTGTGCGGCCCCACAAAGAAATGCCACCCACACCATGACTGACCCACCGCCAAACCGGTCATGCTGGAGGATGTTGCAGGCAGCAGAACGTTCTCCACGGCGTCTCCAGACTCTGTCACATCTGTCACGTGCTCAGTGTGATCCTACTTTCATCTGTGAAGAGCACAGGGCGCCAGTGGCGAATTTGCCAATCTTGGTGTTCTCTGGCAAATGCCAAACGTCCTGCACGGTGTTGGGCTGTAAGCACAACCCCCACCTGTGGACGTCGGGCCCTCATACCACCCTCATGGAGTCTGTTTCTGACCGTTTGAGCAGACACATGCACATTTGTGGCCTGCTGGAGGTCATTTTGCAGGGCTCTGGCAGTGCTCCTCCTGCTCCCCCTTGCACAAAGGTGGAGGTAGCGGTCCTGCTGCTGGGTTGTTGCCCTCCTACGGCCTCCTCCACGTCTCCTGATGTACTGGCCTGTCTCCTGGGAGCGCCTCCATGCTCTGGACACTACGCTGACAGACACAGCAAACCTTCTTGCCACAGCTCGCATTGATGTGCCATCCTGGATGAGCTGCAGTATCTGAGCCACTTGTGTGGATTGTAGACTCCGTCTCATGCTACCACTAGAGTGAAAGCACCGCCAGCATTCAAAAGTGACCAAAACATCAGCCAGGAAGCATAGGAACTGAGAAGTGGTCTATGGTCCCCACCTGCAGAACCACTCCTTTACTGGGGGTGTCTTGCTAATTGCCTATAATTTCCACCTGTTGTCTATTCCATTTGCACAACAGCATGTGAAATTTATTATCAATCAGTGTTGCTTCCTAAGTGGACAGTTTGATTTCACAGAAGTGTGATTGACTTGGAGTTACATTGTGTTGTTTAAGTGTTCCCTTTCTTTTTTTGAGCAGTGTATATAAAAAGATATATACATGGGACAAGACGAAGAAAAAGACGCCCGATTGCTACACCATCTTGGTTTCAGTATGTGAGGCGACTACGACTAGTCATTAGTGCAGGCGACTTCTGACTGACTGATCTACAAAGAACCTTGCATGATAAATAACTACTCATTATTATTTGTAGATCAGTCAGTCACAATTTACCCATGATACATTGCGGTTTTGATAATCTCGTACACAGCCTATGTCTCTGAGATAAGTGCTCACGTTGACCCACTTTCTCGCTAGACACAGACAGTACAATCAAACCACTCCAGACAGACAGGCTTGTTAGTTTGGGGATGCAATTCCTTGCAGGGAGAGTCTCAGAGATGGAAGTACCTTAGCACACAATACGAGGTGTTGCTAGTGAACATAGTGTGCAGCATTTGGCTGAGAGGAATATCAATCTCACCATTTTGAAATAACATAGGTAAATCTACAAAACTGGATAGTGTACACTGACCTTGTGTACAGGCTGACATCTATTTTTGTATTGCTATTCATATTATTCGTATTTTTATTTTGGTATTTTATTAGCTGACATGTATTACCATACTTCCCTTTGGCATGAGCATACATATGACCTGAATAACTCCCAAGATTAGAATTCAGGAGCACAATCCTCCCTCACTTTTACTGGTCATCATAACCGTCTGTCCATTCTATTTTGTTACAAAGATCTGCTATTACCTTGTCTCTCACTAGAGGTCAGCAAATTTCACATTTTGTTGCACTTGCACAGCAGGTTTTTGACTGGTTTTCAGTGAGAAGGAATAGGGATGGGTGAATATCACAGGAGGTTGGTGGCACTTTAATTGGGGAGGACGGGCTTGTGGTAATGGCTGGAGCGGAATAGGTGGAATGGTATCAAATACATCAAACATATAGTTTCCATGTGTTTGATTGCATTCCATTTGCTTCGTTCCGTCCATTATGATCAAATCAAATTGTATTGCTCACATACACATGGTTAGCAGATGTTGTTGCGAGTGTAGCGAAATGCTTGTGCTTCTAGTTCTGACAGTGCAGTAATATCTAACAAGTAATCTAACAATTCCACAACAACTACCTAATACACACAAATCTAAGTAGGGATGCAATAAGAATATATACATATGGATAAGCAATGACCGAGCAGCATAGGCAAGATGCAATAGATGGTATATACATATGGGATGAGTAATGCAAGATATGTAAACATTATTAAAGTGGCATTATTAAAGTGACTAGTGATCCATTTATTAAAGTGGCCAATGATATCAAGTCTGTATGTAGGCAGCAGCCTCTCTGTGTTAGTGATGACTGTTTAACAGTCTGATGGCCTTGAGATAGAAGCTGTTTTTCAGTCTCTCGGTCCCAGGTTTGATGCACCTGTACTGACCTCACCTTCTAGATGTTAACGGGGTGAACAGGCAGTGGCTCGGGTGGTTGTTGTACTTGAGGATCTTTTTGGCCTTTCTGTGACATCGGGTGCTGTAGGTGTCCTGGAGGGCAGGTACTTTGCCCCCGGTGATGCGCTGTGCAGACCACACCACCCTCTGCAGAGCCCTTGCGGTTGATGAGCCGTCCTCCCCTCCACTGGTAAATATACAGTAACAATGATTAATTCGTTACACTCTTACCCTAATTTGTTATGGCTTGGTTGGGTACGCTTGATCTCACAGATGTTTTTTTTTAAATTTTTAACCTTTATTTATCTGTGATGTGATATGTTTGCAAACTTCAAAACCTGAAAGTTAAAGCTGCTTAAAAACTGAAAAAATTGAATATTCAATGATATCACTGATTCAGTAGTGTTTTATACCATTTATACTGCCATCAAACGGCCATCAGCAGAGGGCAGTGTGCAACACAACACAGCATGCTAACCAGATCATCATACTCTAAAGTATTATCCATCTGTGTGTTTAGTTGGACCGTACAGCTCATCCTCCCTTTGAAAACAGACTTGTCTGTGGGGCTGTGAAATCATTCTGGCGGCTCAAAGAGAGACATCCCCGCTGTTCCTTGGCACTCATCCTCCTCTCGCAATGTCTGTTCTGTTAGTGTCTCCAACTCCATCCCACATAGCCCCCTAAACGGGTGGCTACAGTCCAAACTGAATGCTTCTCGCCTACAGGGCCTGACAGCTGTACGTATTATATAGCCCTACCGTGACAGAATCCGACTGTGTTGACAGCAACCCCATTATGACATGGGCCTCAGCCAAACGCCCAGACGGAGTCGCTGTGGCAACATCTTAACGAGGTTCATTGAGACTTGTGGTCCACTCTGAGCTTTGTGACTGATGTTGCTCACTGACCGAGCGTGACTTCTGCTCTCTCCAATGACAGTGAACTGTTGATCAGTGGTCCTCCTAGCTGAGGGGAATGACCTTTACTCTCTCACACAAACCCTGAGTGACCCAAAATGACTACACAGAATGATTTCATGGTTTTGTGCAGTTTAACAAAAATGATGTTCCTATTATTTCGATATTCTTATAAATGGATACTTCGTAGGAGATCATGTTCTTCTCACTGTACACACAGATAAGATATCTTATAAACAAGACACTGGGCATGCTAAAGTAGACCTTGTTAATGGCTAGACCTGTTTTAACAACAGCGCTGCCCTACAATTATGCTTCAGACAGCCGTTGTGTCTGTGTCCATAACATGCTTCACTGAGTGAAATAAAAGGTTCTACTGTCTGTCTACTGTGCGTTCCTCAGCTCAAAGGCTAAGATGCAATCTTAGCACTCAGTAACATAGAGGCAGATTTATTAAGTTAATTGGAGTGTTTCAGCCTTTGAGGACCACAGTGTCTGCAACTTTTTCACACTCCCTCAGGTCTACGACTCCAAATGATTTGGCCAGAAAGTCGCATCATCCTCTCTTTCCCAGAGTAAAACGCTAATTGAACGGTAAACTTAAAACCTGCAGGCCTGTGCATGCAGTTAACCACCACTGATTTGTCTTGGAATAAACTCGAGCTTACTCTTGCTGAATGTAAAATACAGTATCAACAATTAAGCCCTTATTTTCCCTGACCAGAATGATGAGGCTCTCTATGCATTTATAAACCCCAAACTGCATTTGCCAAACAACATCTAACAACATGTTCCTGGATCAGAAATGCAGTTGCCTCATTTATTGATGAGTTTTAGTGTGTGTTTGTTTTGAGGGCACAACTTCAGGGAGATGCAACAGTGACAGATAGAGTCAGAGCAGTATCAAGGCACAGTCTGAGACAGCACAGCACAGATGTCCCTCCTCCTCATTAAAAAAAACTACTTGCTGAGATCTGTCCTTTCCATTTCTGGCTCCAATCTTCTCCAAAACAGTACAAAAAGGTTGTTTGTTTTCTGCTTACCAATGAATATAAGGTAAAAAATATCTTTGACAGGTAAATTGCAGGTAAATCAATTAAAGAATGCACCAGAGAGACATGACTTTGATCCATCCAAGAATGAACTCACAGTAGAGATATGTTCAAATACAGCAATGCAGACATCAAATCAAATCAAATCAAGGTTTATTTGTCACGTGCGCCGAATACAACAGGTGTTGTATTTCACCTTACAGTGAAATTCTTACTTACAAGCCCTAACCAACAGTGCAATTTTGATTTAAAAATAGGTATAAGGTAAACCAAAACAGTAAAATGACAGTGAAAATAACAGTAGCGAGGCTATATACAGTACTGGTACAGAGTCAATGTGCGGGGGCACCAGTTAGTCGGGCTAATTGAGGTAATATGTACACGTAGGTATAGTTAAAGTGACTATCCATAGATGATAAACAGAAAGTAGCAGCAGCGTAAAAGAGGGGTTGGCGGGTGGGGGGTGGCGGGTGGCGGGACACAATGATGCAAGCAAACCTGAGTGTACTGCAAGCATATGTAGGTGGAGGACAATTCTGGAACATTCCAAAGCAGCTATAGCTGAGGGATTGCGACTTATTCCATGCCGACATGTAGTTCAAGTGAAAATCATCCATCTTAAAGCATTCCAGTTGGCTAACACAGCATTTAGGAAGATCTAGGATTAAAGGCAAAACTAGGCTGACGGATGACAAGAAGGCTATTTAATCATGCTCTTCTGTAACACCAGGCCCTAAGTAAATATTAGCATAATGAATCATAGTCAGGACTCACTCATGTTAAAAGAGCTGTCCTGAAATTATCCAAACAGTTTTCATACAGTACTTTCAACACCCTCTATCAGCCTTGTTGCAGCGCCAGAATGTAATTTAATAAAGGTAATTTCTCCTCATTTTAGCAGATCCTTCCTGCAATGGAAAAGTAGGCACCACTTTGATGTACAGTATCTTGCCAGTTTAGGTATTCTTAGTTGAATGTCATAATCTGAATTCAAAGTCATATTTTATTTGGTCTATGCAATCTGTGTCACGTCCTGACCAGTAGAGAGGATATTTTGTTATTGTAGTTTGGTCAGGACGTGGCATAGGGTAGTTTATTTATGTATTACGGGGTTTTTTGGTCACTGGTCTATGTTTGTATTTCTATGTGTATGTTCTAGGGTAGTTTTTCTATGTGTAGGTTGGGTGCTGGACTCTCAATTGGAGGCAGGTGTTTCTAGTTGCCTCTGATTGGGAGTCCTATAAATAGGTGTGTGTTTTGTTTGTCACTTGTGGGTAGTTGTTTGAGAGCACTGCTTTTGTTGAGCCTGCTTCTCTGTGCCTGTCGTTAGTTTGTTTATTGTTTTTCCGTGGTGTTCTCATTTTGTTATAATAAATATGTTGAGCACGCAACCCGCTGCGCCTTGGTCCCATTCTCTCTTCCACGACAGCTGTGACAGAACTACCCACCACAACAGGACCAAGCAGCGGAGGAAATCTGGTGAGGACCGGGGAACACGGCTGGTAAGGGAGCCCGAGAGGCAGCCCCAATAAAAAAAATTGGGGGGGCACAAGGGCAGTTTGGCGGGGCGAGGATGGAGCCCCAGGCCATCTCCCCATATCCTTTTTGGGCAGAGACATACTGGACAGGTCCCGTGCTTTGGGGTGATGGGTGCTGTGGCGAGGCCGGGTATTTTCAGGCCGGTACGCGCAGTACCAGCGCCCGCATGTGCCAGGGGAAAGTGGGCATCCAGCCAGTAGGGGTGATGCCAGCCCTGCGCTCGAGACCGCCAGTGCGCCTCTACGGTCCAGTGTTTCCCGCTACACGCACTAGCCTTGAGGTGCGTGTCTCCAGGCTGGCACATCCAGTACCAGCCCCACGCATCAGGCTTCTAGTGCGTCAACCCAGTCCGACTCGGCCTGTTCCCGCTCCCCGCACTAGCCCTGAGGTGCGTGTCTCCAGGTTGGCACGTCCAGTACCAGCCCCACGCATCAGGCTTCTAGTGCGTCAACCCAGTCTGACTCGGCCTGTTCCCGCTCCCAACACTAGCCCTGAGGTGCGTGTGCCCAGACTGGCACATCCTGTACCAGCCCCACGCATCAGGCTTCTAGTGCGTCAGCCCAGCCTCGCCAGTCTGGTGCCGCCTGAGCCGCCCGCCAGTCAGGAGCCGCCAGAGCCGCCAGTCGGGAGCCGCCAGAGCTGCCCACCAGTCGGGAGCCGCCAGAGCCGCCCGCCAGTCGGGAGCCGCCAGAGCCGCCCGCCAGTCGGGCACAGCAAGGGCCGCCCGCCAGCCGGGCGCAGCCATCGCCGCCCGCCAGCCATCGCCGCCCGCCAGCCGGGCGCAGCCATCGCCGCCCATCAGCCGGGCGCAGCCAGGGTCGTCCGCCAGCCGGACGACCCCATTTTCTGTTTGTTTTGGGTTTTTTTCTGTGTTTTGTTAGGTGCATCCGGGGTCTGCACCTTTGGGGAAGGGGTACTGTCACGTCCTGACCAGTAGAGAGGATATTCCAGACTCATATTAAACACCTCCAATCCAAAATTAAATCTAGAATCGGCTTCCTATATCGCAACAAAGCCTCCTTCACAAACACCGCCAAACATACCCTCGTAAAACTGACTATCCTACCGATCCTCGACTTCGGCGATGTCATTTACAAAATAGCTTCCAATACTCTACTCAGCAAACTGGATGCAGTCTATCACAGTGCCATCCGTTTGGTCACCAAAGCCCCTTATACCACCCACCACTGCGACCTGTACGCTCTCGTTGGCTGGCCCTCGCTACATATTCGTCGCCAGACCCACTGGCTCCAGGTCATCTATAAGTCTATGCTAGGTAAAGCTCCGCCTTATCTCAGCTCACTGGTCACGATAACAACACCCACCCGTAGCACGCGCTCCAGCAGGTATATCTCACTGGTCATCCCCAAAGCCAACACCTCTTTTGGCCGCCTTTCCTTCCATTTCTCTGCTGCCAATGACTGGAACGAATTGCAATAATCGCTGAAGCTGGAGACTTATATTTCCCTCACTAACTTTAAACATCGGCTTTCTGAGTAGCTAACTGATCGCTGCAGCTGTACATAGCCCGCCTGTAAATAGCCCACCCAATCTACCTACCTCATCCCCATATTGTTTTTATTTACTTTTCTGCTCTTTTGCACACCAGTATTTCTACTTGCACATCATCATCTGCTCATCTATCACTCCAGTGTTAATTTGCTAAATTGTAATTACTCTGCTACTATGGCCTATTTATTGCCTTACCTCCTCACACCATTTGCACACACTGTATTTAGACTTTCTTTTTTTCTATTATGTTATTGATTGTACGCTTGTTTATTCCATGTGTAACTCTGTGTTGCGTGTGTCGCACTGTGTCACGCCCTGACCATAGAGAGCCTTTTTATTCTCTTTTTGGTTAGGTCGGGGTGTGACTGGGGGGGGTTTCTATCTAGTGTATGTATTTCTTTGTTGGCCTGGTATGGTTCCCAATCAGAGGCAGTTGTTTAGCGTTGTCTCTGATTGGGGATCATATTTAGGCAGCCATTTCCCCACTGTGTTTTGTGGGATCTTGTTTTGAGTTAGTGCATGTAGCACCTCTGATGTTACGGTTAGTTGTTCGTTTCCTTTTGTTTTTGTAAGTTTCACTAAATAAAATATGTGGAACTCCGAGCACGCTGAGCCTTGGTCCGTCTCTCCACACAACCATGACACACTGCTTTGCTTTATCTTGGCCAGGTCGCAGTTGTAAATGAGAACTTGTTTTTCAACTAGCCTACCTGGATTAAATAAAGGTGAAATTTAAACATTTAAAAAAAATAAGGGTTTAGTGAAAACCAGTAGTGATTTTACCATGTAAATCTTGGTACGGCAAACTCCCAAAGAATGTTTTTAGACGCATGCCAGCAAAGCCACTATAGAACACAACACTAAACAATACATTAATTGCACTTTAACGGTGACAAACAGTGCCCACAAACGGTTTGGGCCTACATAAAGCTGTCCCAACAGTAGAGCTTTCTTTTCAGCACTATGGAGTGAATCCTTACCACTGCTACACATGGCTATCAGCGGAGCCTTGTCTGTCAGCGAAACAGTTCATTCAGCCTCAATTACTGCCTTTTTAAAAACATGGCTGACTTGCTTAAACTGGTGTGGTTTCTACTGACAATTGAGATGTACAAACTAAGGCATAAGAGAACGATGAACAGATAAGAGGCAATCTGCAATTTCGATTAAGACATTAATGAGCGAACTAAGACGGACGTAGTCAATATAACTACACTGCTCAAAAAAATAAAGGGAACACTTAAACAACACAATGTAACTCCAAGTCAATCACACTTCTGTGAAATCAAACTGTCCACTTAGGAAGCAACACTGATTGACAATACATTTCACATGCTGTTGTGCAAATGGAATAGACGACAGGTGGAAATTATAGGCAATTAGCAAGACACCCCCAATAAATAGTGGTTCTGCAGGTGGGGACCACAGACCACTTCTCAGTTCCTATGCTTCCTGGCTGATGTTTTGGTCACTTTTGAATGCTGGAGGTGCTTTCACTCTAGTGGTAGCATGAGACGGAGTCTGCAACCCACACAAGTGGCTCAGGTAGTGCAGCTCATCCAGGATGGCACATCAATGCGAGCTGTGGCAAGAAGGTTTGCTGTGTCTGTCAGCGTAGTGTCCAGAGCATGGAGGCGCTCCCAGGAGACAGGCCAGTACATCTGGAGATGTGGAGGAGGCCGTAGGAGGGCAACAACCCAGCAGCAGGACCGCTACCTCCGCCTTTGTGCAAGGAGGAGCAGGAGAAGCACTGCCAGAGCCCTTCAAAATGACCTCCAGCAGGCCACAAATGTGCATGTGTCTGTTCAAACGGTCAGAAACAGACTCCATGAGGGTGGTATGAGGGCCCGACGTCCACAGGTGGGGGTTGTGCTTACAGCCCAACACCGTGCAGGACGTTTGGCATTTGCCAGAGAACACCAAGATTGGCAAATTCGCCACTGCCGCCCTGTGCTCTTCACAGATGAAAGCAGGTTCACACTGAGCACGTGACAGAGTCTGGAGACGCCGTGGAGAACGTTCTGCTGCCTGCAACATCCTCCAGCATGACCGTTTTGGCGGTGGGTCAGTCATGGTGTGGGGTGGCATTTCTTTGGGGGGCCGCACAGCCCTCCATGTGCTCGCCAGAGGTAGCCTGACTGCCATTAGGTACCGAGATGAGATCCTCAGACCCCTTGTGAGACCATATGCTGGTGCGGTTGGCCCTGGGTTCCTCCTAATGCAAGACAATGCTAGACCTCATGTGGCTGGAGTGTGTCAGCAGTTCCTGCAAGAGGAAGGCATTGATGCTATGGACTGGCCCGCCCGTTCCCCAGACCTGAATCCAATTGAGCACATCTGGGACATCATGTCTCGCTCCATCCACCAACGCCACGTTGCACCACAGACTGTCCAGGAGTTGGCGGATGCTTTAGTCCAGGTCTGGGAGGAGATCCCTCAGGAGACCATCCGCCACCTCATCAGGAGCATGCCCAGGCGTTGTAGGGAGGTCATACAGGCACGTGGAGGCCACACACACACTACTGAACCTCATTTTGACTTGTTTTAAGGACATTACATCAAAGTTGGATCAGCCTGTAGTGTATTTTTCCACTTTAATTTTGAGTGTGACTCCAAATCAAGACCTCCATGGGTTGATAAATTGGATTTCCATTGATTATTTTTGTGTGATTTTGTTGTCAGCACATTCAACTATGTAAAGAAAAAAGTATTTAATAAGATTATTTATTTCATTCAGATCTAGGATGTGTTGTTTAAGTGTTCCCTTTATTTTTTGGAGCAGTATATTTGTTCAGCACTTTTGAAATTTACAACAAAATTCAGAAGATGGGGCGTTCTTACAGTATTCTCCCTGTACACCAAGTCAGAGCCGTAGGATAAATAAAGGGGGAATATAAGCAGACAATTAAAGCTCTTACAATATTCAATGATGACATTTGTCTAAAACAGACTATAGGCTGCATGTGCACCACCAAGTCAGAACAGTAGCCTAAATTATGAGGGGGAAAGGGACTAAGTTATTAGGGTGAGGCACATGGGCTACTAACAGCTTACTACACTACATACACTTAGTATTACTTTCTTAGCTATGGTATACATATCTGCTTGGCATATTACATAATTTATGCAGCAGCATACAAGACATTTTTGGACTCACCATGTTGTGCTGTGCTCACTTGAACAGGATGTGGCATGGCGGTCCTACTTGTGGGCAAATTTTGACATCAAACTTTGTCATCAAAGTCTGGCATTCTCTGGATTTATGTTGCTTTCAAGACAACTGGGAACTCAGAAAAAAACAAGGTTGAATCATGACGTCTGTGATCTTCAGGTCGGAGCTCTAGAAAGAGGCCCGAATTCCCAACTTGGAATTCCGAGTTGGATGACCATTCAAAACGTATTTTCCCTGTCGGAGCTATTTTTTTCCAAGTTCCCAGTTGTCTTGAACTCACTGAAGTCTGAGGTTTCCGAGTTTCCAGTTGTTTTTTAACGCAGCAGAAGTCATGCTGGATTGACAGCATGGCCAATGTATTCAACCTTTTCTGGCATATGGTGTTGCATGTGCTTGATGGTTTTTGCGACTTCACTTGAAGAAACTTTAAAAGTTCTTGAAATTTTCCGCATTGACTAACCTTCCTGTCTTAAAGTAATGATGGACTGTCATTTCTCTTTGCTTATTTGAGCTGCTCTTGCCATAATATTGACTTGGTCTTTTACCAAATAGGGCCGTCTTCTGTATACCACCCCTGCCTTTTCACATCACAACTGATTCGCTCTGGCTACTTTTCAATATACAGAAAAAATAAAATAAAAACCTGAGTACCAGTCATTCAGGGGATTTTCTTTATTTTTACTATTTTCTACATTGTAGAATAATAGTGAAGACATCAAAACTATGAAATAACACATATGGAATCATGTAGTAACTGTCACGTGTGCTCCCTCTCCGGCCTCAAGGTCACCAGGCTGCTAGTTATGGCGCATATTGACACTCACCTGGACTCCATCACCTCCTTGATTACCTGCCTTTTCTATGTCATTCCCTTTGGTTTCTTCCCCAGTCGTCATTGTTGCTGTTTCATGTAGATGTGCTGTTCGTGTTTTTTGGTTTGTTCATTTATTTATTAAACGTATTCACTCCCTGAACTTGCTTTCCAACTCTCAGCGTACATCGTACAGAATGACAACTCAACAAAGGGAAGCATCATGGAGTGTTTTTAAAAATATATATATATAGGCCTCAGCCGGTTTGTCTGGTTCCCCTGCCTCAGCTGGCCCGACCGGTTTCCATACCTCACCGGGATCGATAAGCTCCCATGCCTCAGCTGGCTCAATAGGCTTCCATGCCTCAGCTGGTGAACAGGTTCCCGTGCCTCGACCGAGGCAACTGGGGAGGTCTCAGCCGGCACATCAGGCTGACACGCCTAAGCCAGTTTGTCAGGTTTCTGTGCCTCAGCAGAGGCAACCGGTCCGCTCTGGATCCCCAGGATCATCCCTTTGGTAGACTTCCTGTAGCTGGAGCCGAACGCGCCGGGGAGGGGGTACTGTCACGTATGCTCTCTTTCCGGCGCTCTAGGTCATCATGCTCCCGCACCTCAGCCGGATTGACAGGTTCCCGCACCTTAGCAGAGGTGATCGGTCCGCTCCTGATACCCGGGATCGTCTTCTTGGTCGGCGTCCTGCGGCAGGAGCCGCGACTGTCACGTGTGCTCCCTCTAGGTCACCAGACTGCTCGTTATGGCGCATAATGACACTCACCTGGACTCCATCACCTCCTTGATTACCTGCCCTTTATATGTCATTCTCTTTGGTTTGTTCCCCAGTCGTCATTGTTGCTGTTTCATGTCAGTGCGCTGTTCATGTTTCTTGTTTTGTTCATTTATTAATTAAATGTATTCACTCCCTGAACTTGCTTCCCGACTCTCAGTGTATATCGTTACTGTAACCAAAAAAGTGGTAAACAAATCAAAATATATTTTATATTTGAGATTCTTTGAAGTAGCCACCCATTGCCTTGATGGCAGCTTTGCACACTCTTGGCATTCTCTCAACCAGCTTCAGGAGGTAGTCACCTGGAATGCATTTCAATTAACAGGTATGCCTTGTAAAAAGTTAATTTGTGGAATTTCTTTCCTTCTTAATGCATTGAGCAAATCAGTTGTGACAAGGTATTTTATTTTATTTATTTTACCGTTATTTTACCAGGTAAGTTGACTGAGAACACATTCTCATTTACAGCAACAACCTGGGGAATAGTTTCAGGGATTAGGAGGGGGGATGAATGAGTCAATTGTAAGCTGGGGATGAATAGGTGGCCGTGATGGTATGAGGGCCAGATTGGGAATTTAGCCAGGAGACCGGGGTTAACACCCCTACTCTTACAATAAGTGCAATGGGATCTTTAATGACCTCAGAGAGTCAGGACACCCGTTTAGCGTCCCATCTGAAAGACGGCAACCTACACAGGGCAGTGTCGGTATACAGGTAGGGTTGGTATACAGAAGATAGCCCTATTTGGTAAAAGGCTATGTCCATATTATGACAAGAACAGCTCAAATAAGCAAAGAGAAACGACAGTCCATCATTACTTTAAGACATGAAGGTCAGTCAATCGGGAAAGTTTCAAAGTTTCTTCAAGAGTAGTTGCAAAAACCATCAACCTCCATGATAAAACTGGCTCTCATGTGGACCTCCACAGGAAAAGACTCAGAGTTACATCTGCTGCAGAGGATAAGTTCATTAGGGGGGGGGGGGGGGTGCTGGATGTTCCTACCCGGCCGTACATTTAAGCAGGAGAGAACTCTGTCTCTACCCTTTAGCATCAACCAAAGGAATGCCTTTGTCTAGAGAGACTTTTTCATGGCCAAAACTTTAACGTCAAAAAGGGAATATCGGAACAATATTTCTAACAGAAGAACGTGGGGAATGGTCAGTGGGTAGATGTATAAAACAAATGTCATATTGTAACTTGGAAAGGATATCTGTCAAGTTGTCATGCAATATGTGGCGCATACGATATGAAAAATGAAATAAGTATTTTTGTTAAGATATGAATATGATTTTAGGAGTCATAAGAGATAACTTCTAATCATATCCTTTGCACATTAAGTAGCCACGCCTTGAGTGAGGTCAGAGAGCTTGTCAGCATAACGGACCGCCCCTTTTGACCAAGAGTGCATAAAGGCTTGGAAAAGGATTAAACCTTTAGACCAAAGACGTGGAGCGGTAGCTTCATGTTGAAAATGGTTGAAACATTGAACCTCAAAACGAGGTGAAGAAATCATATATCATATTTTGTCAGTCCACTAGGGACCTTTGTGTCAAACCCTGATCTGTTTCACCTGTCCTTGTGCTTGTCTTCACCCCCCTCCAGGTGTCGCTCATCTTATCCCAACACTTATACCTGTGTTCTCTGTTTGTCTGTTGCCATTTCGTCTTGTTTGTTCGAGTCAACCAGCATTTTGTGTCTCAGCTCCTGCTTTTTCTAGTCTCTCTTTTCTTGCCCTCCTGATTTTGACCCTTGCCTGTCCTGACTCTGAGCCCGCCTGCCTGACCACTCTGCCTGTTCCTGAGCCTGCCTGCTGACCTGTACCTCTGCCCCCCTCTGGATTACCAACCTCTGCCTTACCCAGACCCTGAGCCTGCCTGCCGTCCGGTACCGTTGCCCGACCTCTGGTTTTCTGACCCCTGCCTGCCTTGACCTGTCTATTGCCTGCCCCTTTTGGAACCTTAAACTATTGTTTATTTCGATGTGGTCTGCATCTGTGTCTTCCCTTCATACCTGATACTTTGTCTCATGTAAAGGTTGTATGTTTATTCTGTGTTATTATTTAGTGAGCTAGTAAATAAATAATTAAACCAATTTGTGCAGTACTGAATCATAAGCTAGGCTGGGGTTTTTGCAGATCCAAGAAGGTTACGACTGGTCAGAACGATGATTTGATAAGAGGTAATGATTATTAAGATGACTGTTTATCAATAAAATAGGTAAAGACCTTATAGAGTTTAATTTGGGAGATGGTAACTCTCTAAACAACTTCTTTTGTAGTGCCCCAAATCCTAATTAGTTAATTGTTACATGATTAATTTGGCTAACAATTAAACATAGTTAGTGGATTAAATAAATAAGTCATCAGATTAATGAAAATAAAGTCACTACAGAGGAGACTGCGTGAATCAGGCCTTCATGGTCGAATTGCTGCAAAGAAAACACTACTAAAGGACACCAATAAGAAGAAGAGACTTGCTTTGGCCAAGAAACACTAGCAATGGACATTAGACCGGTGGAAATCCTTTGGTCTGATGAGTCCAAATCTGAGATTTTTGGTTCCAAATGCTGTGTCTTTGTGAGACACAGAGTTGGTGAACGGATGATCTCCACATTTGTGGTTCCCACCGTGAAGCATGGAGGAGGAGGTGTGATGGGTGCTTTGCTGGTGACACTGTGATTTAAAAAAAATTCAAGGCACACTTAACCAGCATGGCTACCACAGCATTCTGCAGTGATATGCCATCCCATCTGGTTTGCGCTTAGTGGACTATCATTACGTTTTCAACAGGACAATGACCCAAAACACACCTCCAGGCTGTGTAAGGGCTATATGACCAAGAAGAATAGTGATGGAGTGCTGCATCAGATGACCTGGCCTCCATAATCACCCAACCTCAACCCAATTGAGATGGTTTGGGATGAGTTGGACCGCAAAGTGAAGGAAAAGCAGCCTACAAGTGCTCAGCATATCTGGGTACTCCTTCAAGACTGTTGGAAAAGCATTCCAGCTGACTATCTCATGAAGCTGGTTGAGAGAATGCCAAGAGTGTGCAAAGCTGTCATCAAGGCAAAGGGTGGCTACTTTGAAGAATCTAAAACATAAAATATATTTTGATTTGTTGAACACTTTTTTGGTTATTACATGATTCCATATGTGTTATTTAATCTGAGGGACAGAGTACATGCTGATGCTGTCCATAGTGTAATATTTCTTGTTGAAGTATGGATCCTGAATTTGTATATGCCTGCACTGTTATGTGTATACTATGCAATATTCCTTGAGTATTTTGGAAAGAATAACTCAAATGTGTTAACATTTTGTCCTCTTTTCACTGTTGGAAGAATACATTTTTTAAAGCAGCTCTAAAATTTGGGTTGAACTTTTAGTGAATATAAGATGGCAATAGAATTTGATAAATATACTGTTGTGCATACTGTATCTTGTTGTTGTGATGTTTATTTGTTGAATACATTATCCAACCTAACATTTAAAGCAGTTAAAGCTATTAAATCACTGTGCTTATATATTTTATCATTTGTTTCCCTATGCCTCCGTTGGTCCTTGAAATTCTCAGTCTTGTTGTGTGGGTGTTATGAAGACAAATCTGAAAGTATTTACATACACAGCCCTGATTGTCTGATAAGATGGTCTGGAGCCCACACCCTTACCGACCCAGATCAGCAATCATTGGTCTATTATAATCAGATCACATTGTGACATCATGATGTGGGTCAACAGCTTTTACACAAAAAGGGCATGATCATTATTTTCACAATATAGAGTGTTATTTCGACCTCATAGTGTGGAAAAAAAACAACATAATCACGTTTTAGCTGCACTGCCCCTTTAAACATCAATAGTAAAACATAAAAATGCTCAGTACTTGGACAATGAGTTAGACTGAATCATCTCTCTCTGGTATGTTGCAGTCTTCCACCCATTGTTCAGGAAGCATCTCTCAGCTTCAAAGGGAAATGAACTGCGGCTGTTGGCTGCTGTATCCAGGTGAAACCATAGCTGAAAGCAGGCTCCTGGGCTTGGTTGAATTTAAGCAGCTGTGCATCTTCAAACAACATTGTTTACTTGGTTTGTTGCCAAATCCAATATTTTAAAAACATTTGTTAAACTGTTTTTCTTTTCTTTTTTCCAGAACAGGATTATCCCAGTCTGTTTGGAATTCCAGTGTACTCCTAATAGAGGGAGAAATTATTTTGGCACATATATGACCTAAATGATTCATACGAGTAGACAAAATAAAAAAGAAACTTGTTTTGGTCTCTTTGTCCACCATGCTTTGTGTTCTATTCTTATTTTCTGTCTTTCAGTTTGATTTGGAATTTGACAAAGAAGTCTGTCTCGTTGTGTGAAACACTGTCAGCTCTAAATTCAATTTTCTCTCTCACTTGAAATAAGCATATTTATCTCTGTCTGACTGTCAGTAGGGAATAAGTTATTTCTTCAGAGCTCTCTGTTGAGAGTGATTGTGAGTGCCTTTCACTTTCAGTTGTAAATCATTTCCCAAACATCACTAAACGATCTCTCAACTTCAAACAATGTCAGAAACTCCAGATATTCTTCAGAAAGATGAGTCTTTTAAAAAAAGACATACAGTACCACTTATGAAAGTTTCCAAATGTAACTCTGACTGAATATATTTTCATACCTCAGGCCATGATCCTTGAAGATAATCAAAGGAAACACTGTGTGTCATTTAATAATATTTTGTTAAGGTTTTATTTAATTATGTTTAACAAAACGGCACACAAAAAACTCTGCATCTTAGACATGAAAAAAAAGGAAGATAAGATCCGAGAATGTTCGGGAATTTTCCAGTATTGAAAGTACTTCTTCCAATATTACCCATTAAACTATGTGTAATGGGCTTTGCGGGACAGTTTCCCAGACGCAGATTAAGACTCCTGGACTAACAAGCACTTTACTGTATACATTGAGCAGCTTCATTAAATAGATCCCGCAAAACACCAGTCTAAATGTCAACAAGGAAGAGGCGACTCCGGGATGCGGGCCTTCTAGGCAGAGTTCCTCTCTCCAGTGTCTGTGTTCGTTTGCCCATCTTAATCTTTTCTTTTTATTGGCGTGTCTGAGATATGGCTTTTTCTTAGCAACTCTGCCTAGAAGGCCAGCATCCCGGGGTCACGTCTTCACTGTTGACGTTGGGACTGCAGGTACTATTTCATGAAGCTGCCAGTTGAGAACTTGTGAGGCATCTGTTTCTCAAACTAGACACTAATGTACATGTCCTTTTGCTCAGTTGTGCACCGTTCTGTGAAGGGAGTAGTACACAACGTTGTATGAGATCTTCAGTTTCTTGGCAATTTCTCACATGGAATAGCCATCATTTCTCAGAACAAGAATAGACTGACGAGTTTCAGAAGAAAGTTATTTGTTTCTGGCCATTTTGAGCCTGTAATCGAACCCACAAATGCTGATGCTCCAGATACTCAACTAGTCTAAAGAAGACCAGTTTAATTGCTTCTTTAAATCAGCACAACAGTTTTCCACTGTGCTAACATAATTACAAAAGGGTTTTGTAATGATCAATTAGCCTTGTAAAATTATAAACTTGGATTAACTAACACAACATGCCATTGGAACACAGGAGTGATGGTTGCTGATAATGGGTCTCTGTACACCTATGTAGATATTCCATTAAAAATCAGGGGTTTCCAGCTTCAATAGTAATTTATAACATTAACAATGTCTACACCAAATTTCTGATCAATTTGATGTTATTTTAATGGACAAAAAAGTTGTCTTTCTTTCAAAAATAAGGACATTTCTAATTGACCCCAAACTTTTGAATGGTGGTGTACATTCTCAACCCTGTCCATGTACTTACTCCACTACTGTTCCCATTCAAGTCTCTGCCAATTCAAGAGTAAATGGAATAGGAACACGTCACCTTTGGGACTAATTTTGAACCTTTTCTAATGGCTCCTAATGGAAATCAAGAGTAGATATAAAGATGATGGAGGGTGTCATAATACACTGAGCAAGGATTATCTGTAATTAGTTACCAGCGTTCTAGAGATGTTGTACTGAAGATAGCCATTAGGGCAGGTTAAACAGTCATGAAGCACTTTCACAGACTTTGCTCTGTGTGGCATGTCTTGCCGATAGATCCCCTTGTATGTTGTCCTCTTCTGCTTTGAGATCTGAACGATGGGATTGAGATACTGAACTTGAATTTAGGCACTTTCTTAAATTCACAAGAGGTTGTAGGCTGCAGCATACACACTTTACACACATTTGCCCATACATTCGTACGTACTGTGAATAGTCATTTCTAAATTGTGCTTTTAAATTCACTGTACATATTATCTCAAGGCAACACAATCAATATGCAGAAGTTTACCATTGATTACTTACTTGACACAGTCCTGAAGGAGGGGACAACACAAAACATAGTCTTCAATCGAAGCGCAGAAGCTCAGTTAAAGCTTTATACATTTAGATAAAGTGATTGATTACACTGTAATAGTATTATTTCCCATATCACCATTTTAAATGCACATTTTGACACTCTATCATGTCTTATGAAGATCACCTGTTTGTGATCATATTTGATGCTACGCCCTACTTCACCAAATACCTACCTACCTCCAGAAAGCAAAACTTAACATAATTTCATTCACTTGGTTTCTTGATACTCATGAAAAAGTGCATCTCAACAACACTAACAAGAACTCTTAGAAATTGAAAATTTCCTCCTCATTTTGCTACTGCCAAAATAGAGATATTTCCAAAAATGGTTGTCTCCTTTTCTATTACTGTACTTACAGTAAACAAATTATGTAAAGTAACATGGTTCAAAATATTCTTTCCTGAAAATAGAAATCAGAACACGGCAATAAATAGCGTACACTCAGGTTGACTTACACATTTCTACTGCCTACCCACTAAACACACTCAGTTCAAAGTCTTTTTCTGTAAAAACTTTTTCTTTTACAATATGATAGTACTTGTGTAAAAACAGTTTTGGCTAAATGATCCGTTTACTCATACTGTACATGCCTTTTTGGTCATTGCAATCAGAGATCCTTGGGACGTCCCTACCTCGTTGAAGTTGAAATGTAAAATGGTTAAGTGTTAAGGTTAGGGTTAGGTAAGGGTTATGATTAAGGTAAGTGTAAGGGTAGGGGTTAAGGTTAGGGTTAGGGTTTAAGGTATGGACGTACAAAGGATCGCGGATCGCACAAACCATGCCTTTTCTCCAGAATGTCATCTGTCCACTCTCTAGGTATGCTGTATCATCCCTTTTAATATCAAAATGTTTATCAGGCTTTTTCAAAAGACTGCTGCAGTGCTTTAAGCTCCTTTTACACCAGATTGCAGTCTCTTTACTTTCTCCTCGGCTTGGCACCTGTGAAAGAAAGCTGGATCTTGAGAGCGTGGCTCGTGCTAGCCTCATGCATATTTACAGGTTAAAAGGTCAAAGTAGCATCAGAGAGTAGGTATGATACTGACACCCCCGGACAAAGGTCCCATAAGAACGGGCCAGTCTCCCATAGACATAGTTTCAGCGCCGCTCTATGACGCTGCTGTAGGTTACATTTAATGCGGTAATCACACAGCCTTAGATCCCTTTGATAGTTGGGAAAGTCGATCGACGACACAGTGCCATCTCGGCACAGTCTCAACTCCCAGCCAAACAACATGGCTGCATCCAGTAGGCCCGATAGGCCTGTTCAATGCAAAATAGTTGCTTTTTATCACAGTCACAGCGTGGTGTAGATGTAGACAAAGATGATCACTACCATGTTGAGAATGGTGCCGATGATCCCAAGCATGGCCAGTATGGACTCCTCTGTACCTTCCTTGTCTTGAATTCCTTTTTCTTCATCACAGATGGCAGTGTTTACCATTTTTCCAGGAATGGTCTGCAGTTTTCCTTTCAGACCAGTCTGGAAATAATAGACACACAAAATAAATACATCTATGAATCAACTGTTCTGCTTGTATATTGAGAAACAGTCGTAGCAAACGATAAGGAATATAAACAAATAAATCAATCTGACTTTTGTAAAGGCAAGAGTTGAAAATAAATAAATAGCTTCATGGGCTTTACATTGTTCGACAGCTTTGAAACGATTTGTGTTTGGTATGATGTATGTACCATAGCTGATTGTCTGCTTCACAGTGTGAAGAGGTGGGTGAAAACATGTCATATAGAGTTAACAATGATCACTGCACCCTAGTCACTGTTATCAGACATTTGCTGAATTACCTGATTTTGATGTAGGAGATTGTGTCTTCCTTATTACTCAATACAGTTTGTCAATTTGAAATATTGGGAAAATAAAACAGTGTTTGGTTATAAATATACTTAAGTATCAAATGTAAATGTAACTGCTAAAATATACTTAACTATCAAAAGTAAAAGTATAAATAATTTCAAATTCCTTATATAAAGCAAACAAGATGCCATAATTTTATTTTTATTTTATTTTATTTACAGATAGCCAGGGGCATGCTCAGACATAATTTACAAACAAAGCATGTGTTTAGTGAATCTACCAGATCAGGGGCAGTAGGGATGACCAGGGATGTTCTCTTGATAAGTGCGTGAATTAGGAAATATTCCTGTCCTGCTACGCATTCAAAATGTAAAGAGTACTTTTGGGTGTCAGGGAAAATGTATGGAGTAAAAAGTACATCATTTTTTTTAGAAATGTAGTGAAGTAAAAGTAAAAGTTGTTAAAAATATAAATAGTAAAGTACAGATACCCCAAAAAACGACTCAAGTAGTACTTTCAAGTTTTTTTACCTAAGTACTTTACACAACTGGGTCACACACACCACAGTTGGTTCTGCATGTTGCATTCCTTTTTTTCAAGCTTTTACAGAATCATCTTTAAGTGCATGGAAAAGATTTTTCATAAAAAATATATTAATTTCCGTCGTCCACTGAATAAAATCTAGTAATCTGCTGTAAATGGGTTTTACGACTGGAAAAATATGTAGTCAAATACTATTCCACACTGTTGATTTTTCAATAATCTGCCTCATGTCCAGCGTTTATAAATTGATATTAACTAACTGTAGGTATTTCAAAAATATCTTAATGTCAAGTATCTAGTCGTATTTTATTGGAAAGATCACACTTGTACTTTAGATGAGGAAAATGTGTTACTCATTCATAGGTTCTTTTTTCCAACTTCCTTAGATTTCTTAATGACATATTCTCATTCCAGTTGTTGTTTGACTCACTGAAGTAAGGGGATGAAGGGGAGGAAAGAAGCATAGCTCAGTGGATTGCCCAAGATGATTGACCTGACACACTAGTTGCCTTCCGCCATAGTGGAAAACACTGTCAAGGAGCAGCTAAGAGACCATCTTGATTGACACACTAGTCATCGTGCGAATGGCTCATGGGATGAAATCACTCTCCATGCTTGCACTTATAGCTCTATATAGCTTATGGTTATGAGGGGTACATTAGCTGGGTCTGTGGTGCATGTTGTCGGCCCACAGGAGGAGCAGCCTAGGCAGGTTGACATCTGGACACGACCCAGAGGACCAAAGCTAGCTCCTCTAACGGGTCAGTGGTTTTCATGTGTACACTTGTAACTGTAAAAGCATGAAAACTCATGTACATAAAAAATAGAAAGACCACCTGCTTCAAGCCTTGGCTGGTGTGTTGTATAGTTTTGACCTGGAGATGGTGTCTTGAATGTGAAACTGGTGTTATTTATATTGATAATAACCTCAAAAGTATAATTCAAATGGAAAGATGAGTCCCATGGAGAACTAGTGTAACGCATTGTGAATTCGAACCCATTAGTTGGCCTACAGTATCATCCTTTTCTTTGGCTCACATTATCAATAATTAAAACAAAATCTAATTAATTGAAGGATAGGTTAATGACAGGACAAATAGATTTTCCTTTCAGTTCTCTGGGAGACAGTTTTCCAGTGAGATTTTGTGAAAACACACCACAGTCTTAAGGACTGTCCACACCAAGGGCAATAACTATAACTGTTCAAGTGAACTCATTGAACAATAACTACAAAACGATTGGAGAATGATAACGAGAGTTATCATTTGGATCACTTTCAGAGTGTTTTTTTCCCTGTCCCTCCGATGATTAAACACTGACAACCAATCAAAAATGCGTTATTTTGAAGCGTTCTAGTTTCTTAGTGTGCGAGGCTGGCCATTCGGCAATCTCATAAGCATTCTATCATTAATGAGCTCGAGGAGATCAAAGGATTTTATCCTGATTTGATAACCCTCACAGCTATCATCCAATCACAAAGTTTATGCAAATTAGACTGATAGGAAAACATTTGAGTTAATTCATTAATTTGATTGGAAGCATTCTAACATTGGGCATTCTGATGTAATACATTTTAATGTAAATATAAACAATGGACGCGGGGAGAACAGAGGATTCCCTTTTATTGCATTGTTACCACCAGCCAATGTGATCACATCACACCAGAGAAGCCCTTGCCATTCAAACTTCTCTGTCAGTTCGTTGTGAACACCCTTGCCGAAAATCAGGCTTCTGGCAAACAGTATTGGTAAATCTTTGGCCAACTCCATGGAGTTGCATTATTTTCCAGAGAATGCATAGAGCCCCAAGCTGATTATCCCTTTTATACCATGGATATAATTTAACACATTTAACACTAGAAATGTGTTAATTTGCCGGTAGAAATGTGTTCAACATCCACTGAAGTAGCTAGCAAGTTTACTAGCTACAGTAGTTGTTGTGGTAAGCAAACAAACACACTAGCTAGTTTAGCTAACCAAATCATCCGTCCAAGCTTGTTATTATGAAAATCAAAATCAACAATACGAATAATAATGTTTTCTTTTTGCTTTAAAAAGCAGCTCAAACAAAAAACATGTAAGAATGAACTATAGCCATTGAATTCTACCGTGCCGATATACTGTGCATTATAGGGAATTATACAGCGGGTGGGTCAAATCCTAAATTCTGATTGGTTAAAACCGTATTCCAGCCGGTGTCTATTCCACAAGTTACAACTGGCTAAATCTATGACGTTAAAATGCCTATTTACTCTGTTCCATCTGACTGCGCAATCCACAATCAGCCAGCCAGGCAATTTATAAACTTGATCTCCACTTTAAAAAGCATCTAGACATTATCTCACATGCATTTTAGACTAACATTTTGTTTTCAACAATGGAGATTTTTTTCAATATTTAAATTCGATCTCCAGCTGTCCCATAGCAATGAACGTGTTGGGAGTTGGGACTAAACAGACAGGCAGACAGCGTTTCTCAGCCATTTGAAATCATGAATCAGCTGGTATATATGGATATATACAAAGAAATGTCAGTTGGAGAAAAGTATAACGAAAACGAAGTGCAGCTAGTTTGCAGTCTTTCCAGCTTCAGTTTGAAGTGACTGTGTTAGCTGTGTTGTTGTCTAGCTCCTCTGAACAACAGTGTCCTAACGAGTGAGCACATTTTCTATGACTGGCGAAGTCGCGCATTATTAGCTCATTGTTGTGGATGTATCCAAATAAATGTCTTTAGAAAAAAGCTGAAACAAATACAAATGCAGCTACTTTGCTGTTATTCTAGCTGCACCTTTTGACGTGACTATAAGTCAGCCGTAATTGGCTAGCTAGAAAGCAAGTAATAAGAACATTGCCTGCCAGTATGGCAATAGAACATTTAGAATGAACGATTGTCCATAGATACAGAACAAAAAGACTGAAAGACTGGGTCGCGTCTCTGGCAACCGAGCCAATAGAATGAACAACCAGCTGGCTTGGGTAGCAACCCTAGATTTGTATCTTGTGGAAGGATGAAATAGTGTAAATAAATTCATCAAATATGTCAATCATTATTTAAATATGTTGGTAACCCATTGTATAAAAGTGATAATGCCCTCGAAGCTTGTGTTTGGAGGATATATTGGCACGGTTTGCCGGCCCTCGACTTTGTCTCTGGCCTAACAATACCCGTGCCAATATATACTTCAAACACCGGCTTCTCAGGCATTATCACTTAAATAATGCACGTTGTGAATGCCTTTCAAGCCAATAAGAAATGAGTATTCAACAATGCCATGGTATTAAGCATTACGCTATAATGTAGCCTAGGCCTACTTTCTGATCGACTACAGCCAAGATTTGAAGATGAGCCTAGGTATTGAATACGTTTTTAGGAAAGGAGAAATGTGATTTGTCAGTGTCTGAGATGTGCTGGTGGCTTTGATTGATGGATCCTTTTAAGGTGTGTGTGTGTGTGTGTGTGTGTTCGCTTATTCTCTCTATGTCCATTCAGAAAGTTTCCTAAAGCAGCCTGTCATGGACTCCATCTATTAATAAGAGAGGAGGGACAAATAATGTAACTGAAATAAGCATAAGACATTTTTATTTATTTGAGCAAGTCATGATGATCAGCATATGTGTGATGAATGACGTCAGGTGTCAGTTTTGTGTTTCTTGCCTTTCCTTAACAGGATTCAACTCAAGCAAACCTAGCTCGATTTAAAAAATATATATTTTTATTTCACCTTTATTTAACCAAGTAAGCCAGTTGAGAACAAGTTCACATAAACAAACGTACAGTCAATAACACAATAGAAAAGAAAAATAGAAAAATGTACAGTGTGTGCAAATGCAGAAGAGTAGGGAGGTAGGCAATAAATAGGCCATTGAGGCAAAATAATTACAATTTAGCATTAATACTGGAGTGATGGATGTGCAGATAATGATGTGCAAGTAGAGATGTTGGGGTGCAAAAGAGCAAGAGGGTAAGTAATAATATGGGGATGAGGTAGTTGGGTGTGCTATTTACAGTTTGGCTGTGTACAGGTACAGTGATCGGTAAGCTGCTCTCACAGCTGATGCTTAAAGTTAGAGAGGGAGATGAGTGTTTCCAGCTTCAGAGATTTTTGCAATTTGTTTCAGTCATTGGCAGCAGAGAACTGGAAGGAAATGCGGCCAAAGGAAGTGTTGGCTTTGGGGATGACCAGTGCAACATACCTGCTAGAGCGTGTGCTACAGGTGGGTGTTGCTATGGTGACCAGTGAGTTGAGATAAGGCGGGGCTTTATCTAGCAAAGACTTATAGATGACCTGGAGCCAGTGGGTTTGGCGATGGATATGGAGTGAGGGCCAGCCAACGAGAGCATACAGGTCGCAGTGGTGGGTAGTATATGGGGCTTTGGTGCCAAAACGGATGGCACTGTGATAGACTGCATCCAGTTTGCTGAGTAGAGTGTTGGGGGCTGTTTTGTAAATGACATCGCCGAAGTCGAGGATCGGTAGGATAGTCAGTTTTATGAAGGTATGTTTGGCAGCATGAGTGAAGGAGGCTTTGTTGCGAAATAGGAAGCCAATTCTAGATTTAATTTTGGATTGGAGATGCTTAATGTGATTCAAGAAGGAGAGTTTACAGTCTAACCAGACACCTAGGTATTTGTAGTTGTCCATATATTCTAGGTCAGAACCGTCCTGAGCAGTGATGCTAGTCGGGCGAGAGGGTGCGGGCAGCAAACGGTTGAAGAGCATGCACTTAGTTTTACTAGCATTTAAATGCAGGTGGAGGTAACGGAAGGAGTGTTGTATGGCGTTGAAGCTCGTTTGAAGGTTTGTTAGCACAGTGTCCAAAGAAGGGCCAGATGTATACAGATTGGTGTCGTCTGCATAGAGGTGGATCAGAGAATAACCAGCAGCAAGAGCGACATCATTGATATATACAGAGAAAAGAGTCGGCCCGAGAATTGAACCCTGTGGCACCCCCATAGAGTGGTCCAGTGGTCCAGACAACAGGCCCTCCGATTTGACACACTGAACTCTGAGAAGAAGTTGGTGAACCAGGCGAGGCAGTCATTTGAGAAGCCAAGGCTATTGAGTCTGCCGATAAGAATGAGGTGATTGACAGAGTCGAAAGCCTTGGCTAGGTCAATGAAGACGGCTGTACAGTACTGTCTTTTATCGATGGCGGTTATGATATCGTTTAGCACCTTGAGCGTGGCTGAGGTGCACCCATGACCAGCTCGGAAACCGAATTGCACAGTGGAGAAGGTACGGTGGCATTCGAAATGGTCAGTGATCTATTTATTAACTTGGCGTTTAACCTCTCTAGGGTAGGGGGCAGTATTTGCACGGCCGGATAAAAAACGTACCCGATTTAATCTGGTTATTACTACTGCCCAGAAACTAGAATATGCATATAATTGTTTGATTTGGATAGGAAACACCCTAAAGTTTCTAAAACTGTTTGAATGGTGTCTGTGAGTATAACAGAACTCATATGGCAGGCAAAAACCTGAGAAGATTCCTTACAGGAAGTGCCCTCTCTGACCATTCCTTGGCCTTCTACACTCGCTTTATTGAAAACTGAGGATCTCTGCTGTAACGTGACACTTCCTACGGCTCCCATAGGCTCTCAGAAGGCGGCAGAACGTTGAATGATGCCTTTGCAGGCCATGGCTGAAAAACAGTAGCGCATTTGGATAGTGGTCGATCAGAGAACAATGAGACTGGGGGCGCGTGCACGAGCCGACACCATGTTTTTATTTTTTCGTCTTTGAACGAAAACAGGGTTTCCCGGTCGGAATATTATCGCTTTTTTACGAGAAAAATCGCATAAAAATGTATTTTAAACAGCGGTTGACATGCTTCGAAGTACGGTAATGGAATATTTAGAATTTTTTTGTCACGAAACGCATCGGGCGCGTCACCCTTCGTCACCCTTCGGATAGTGTCTTGAACGCACGAACAAAACAGAGGATATTTGAACATAACTATGGATTATTTTGAACCAAACCAACATTTGTTATTGAAGTAGAAGTCCTGGGAGTGCATTCTGACAAAGAACAGCAAAGGTAATCCAATTTTTCTTATAGTAAATCTGAGTTTGGTGTGGGCCAAACTTGGTGGGTGTCAAAATAGCTAGCACGTGATGGCGAGCTATCTACTCAGAATATTGCAAAATGTGCTTTTGCCTAAAAGATATTTTAACATCGGACATAGCGATTGCATAAAGGAGTTCTGTATCTATAATTCTTAAAATAATTGTTATGTTTTTTGTGAACGTTTATCGTGAGTAATTTAGTAAATTCACCGGAAGTTTGCGGTGGGTATGCTAGTTCTGAACGTCACATGCTAATGTAAAAAGCTGGTTTTTGATATAAATATGAACTTGATTGAACAAAACATGCATGTATTGTGTAACATAATGTCCTAGGAGTGTCATCTGATGAAGATCATCAAAGGTTACTGCTGCATTTAGCTGTGGTTTGGGTTTATGTGACCTTATATGCTAGCTTGAAAAATGGGTGTGTGATTATTTCTGGCTGGGTACTCTCCTGACATAATCTAATGTTTTGCTTTCGTTGTAAAGCCTTTTTGAAATCGGACAATGTGGTTAGATAAAGGAGAGTCTTGTCTTTAAAATGGTGTAAAATAGTCATATGTTTGAAAAATTGAAGTTTTGGGATTTTTGAGGACTTTGTAATTCGCGCCACGCCCTATCATTGGATATTGGAGCGGTGTTCCGCTAGCGGAACATCTAGATGTAAGAGGTTTTAATCAGGGCAAAGTGACCAGAAACATGACCGAATACAAACAGTGTAGCTATTCCCTCCGCAAGGCAATAAAACAAGTTAAGCGTCAGTACAGAGACAAAGTGGAGTCGCAATTCAACGGCTCAGACATGAGAGGTATGTGGCAGGGTCTACAGTCAATCACGGACTACAAAAGAAAAATCAGCCGCGTCGCGGATCACGATGCCTTACTCCCAGACAGACTAAACAACTTTTTTGCTCGCTTTGAGGACAATACAGTGCCACTAACACGGCCCGCTACCAAAACCTGCGGGCTCTCCTTCACTGCAGTCAACGTAAGTAAAACATTTAAACGTGTTAACCCTCGCAAGCCTGCAGGCCCAGACGGCATCCCCGGCCGCGTCCTCAGAGCATGCGCAGACCAGCTGGCTGGCTGGTGTTTACAGACATATTCAATCAATCCTTATCCCAGTCTGCTGTCCCCACATGCTTCAAGAGGGCCACCATTGTTCCTGTTCCCAAGAAAGCTAAGGTAACTGAGCTAAATGACTACCGCCCTGTAGCACTCACTTCCGTCATCATGAAGTGCTTTGAGAGACTAGTCAAGGATCATATCACCTCCACCCTACCAGACACCCTAGACCCACTCCAATTTGCTTACCGACCCAATAGGTTCACAGACGACGCAATCGCCATCACACTGCACACTGCCCTAACCCATCTGGACAAGAGGAATACCTATGTAAGAATGCTGTTCATCAACTACAGCTCAGCACTTAACACCATAGTACCCTCCAAACTCGTCACTAAGCTCGACACCCTGGGTATCGACCCCGCCCTGTGCAACTGTGTCCTGGACTTCCTGACGGGCCGCCCCCAGGTGGTGAGGGTAGGTAACAACATCTCCACCCCGCTGATCCTCAACACTGGGTCCCCACAAGGGTGCGTTCTCAGCCCTCTCCTGTACTCCCTGTTCAGCCACGACTGTGTGGCCATGCACGCATCCAACTCAATCATCAAGTTTGCAGACGACACTACAGTGGTAGGCTTGATTACCAACAATGACGAGACGGCCTACAGGGAGGTGGTGAGGGCCCTCGGAGTGTGGTGTCAGGAAAATAACCTCGCACTCAATGTCAACAAAACAAAAGAGATGATCGTGGACTTCAGGAAACAGCAGAGGGAGCAGCCCCCTGTCTACATTGACGGGACAGTAGTAGAGAGGGTGGAGAGTTTTAAGTTCCTCGGCGTACACATCATGGACAAACTGAAATGGTCCACCCACACAGACAGCGTGGTGAAGAAGGTGCAGCAGCGCCTCTTCAACCTCAGGAGGCTGAAGAAATTCGGCTTGTCACCAAAAACACTCACAAACCTTTACAGATGCACAATCGAGAGCATCCTGTTGGGCTTTATCACCGCCTGGTACGGCAGCTGCTCCGCCCATAACCGGAAGGCTCTCCAGAGGGTAGTGAGGTCTGCACAACGCATCACCGGGTGCAAACTACCTGCCCTCCAGGACACCTACACCACCCAATGTCACAGAAAGGCCAAAAAGATCATCAAGGACAACAACCACCCGAGCCACTGCCTTTTCACCCCGCTAACATCCAGAAGGCGAGGTCAGTACAGGTGCATCAAAGCTGGAACCGAGAGACTGAAAAACAGCTTCTATCTCAAGGCCATCAGACTGTTAAACAGCCATCACTAACATTGAGTGGCTGCTGCCAACATACTGACAACTCAAGCCACTTTAATAATGGGAAAATTGATGTAATCAATTTATCACTTGCCACTTTATATTATTTATATTAGATAATGTTTACATAACCTACATTATTCATCTCATATGTATATACTGTACGCTATACCATCTACTGCATCTTGCCATCTTGATGTATTAGATGTATCACTAGCCACTTTAAACAATACCACTTTATATCATGTTTTCATAACCTACATTACTCATCTCATATGTTTATACTGTACTCTATGCCATCCTGATGTAATGTATCACTAGCCACCTTAAACAATGCCGCTTTATATGTTTTCATACCCTACAACACTCATCTCATATGTATATACTGTACTCCATACCATCTATTACATCTTGCCTACGCCGTTCGGCCATCACTCATTTATATATTTTTATGTACATATTCGTATTCATTCCTTTACACTTGTGTGTACAAGGTAGTTGTTGTGGAATTGGTAGATTACTTGTTAGATATTACTGCATGGTCGGAACTAGAAGCACAAGCATTTCGCTACACTTGCATTAACACCTGCTAACCATGAGTATGTGACAAATACATTAGATTTGATTTGGTAGAGACGATCCGGTCCGATATGCTCTGGCTTGATATCGTGCTGTGCAGACTGGCAACAATTGACCGGGCTGAGGCTGGCTGATGTCCGAGTTAACGGTGATGAGTACTAAATGTCCGAGTTAACGGTGATGAGTAATAGCTAGTAGCTAGTTAGCTGGCTACCCTCTGATGGGGCTTCCGGTTCTAAAGTGTTAAAAATAGCAGATCCGTACCACATTGGGTGAGGCGGGTTGCAGGAGAGTATGTTCAGTCTGTAGATGGAAATTGAGATTTAAAAATATATGAAAAATATATATACATGGGACGGGATGGGACAAGACAAACAGACGTCCTACTGCTACGCCATCTTGGAATCTAGAGTGACCAACTCGATGTTGGTCACAGATGTTAGCAAGGCTTGACAAGTTTAACAAGTTATTTGTCAAGTCTTGGTAACATCTTGTGGCATTTGTGATCTCTGGGGGAGAATTGGAACAAGCAAACGAGATGCTGTTATGATGATCCACTATTTTCGATTCAAACAATGCAGAACTATTGACTTTTTTTTATTTTTTTTAAACCTTTATTTAACTAAGCAAGTCAGTTAAGAACACATTCTTATTTGCAATGCCGGCCTACACCGGCCAAATCTGGACGATGCTGGGCCAACTGTGTGCCGGCGTATGGGACTCCCAATCACGGCCAGTTGAAGATACAGCCTGGATTTGAACCAGGGTGTCTGTAGTGACACCTCTAACACTAAGATGCTGTGCCTTAGACTGCTGCGCCACTCGGGAGCCCAATCAATAATTACTTCACCAATTACAAATTTCTGAAGCATGTTTTATGCAGCAAATGTGACTTGGTTAGGAATAAACAAATTCAATTAAGTCAATTCTATTCATGATGGACAGCAGGTGAAATCCAACTTGAAGTCAACAATGGGCTGTGATTGCCCCTCTTGGGGAGTGCTATAAACAGGGCTTCCCTCAAACTGAATGGCACTCATTGTGTAGTATGCTGCTGGATGGGCCCTAATGCCAATACGCCTACTCGCTGCTGATACAAACTGCACTTGGGAGAGAGAGATATGAAGGCCCTGCCAAAACTAGGAACAGAGAAACAGCTTTACCACAGAGTGCAGTGCAGTTGCTCCTCTCAAACAAACGCTCTGGAGTCCATCCAGACAAACCTCCATTGCGCTGGCTGGCCGGTCCAGTACTCATGCTTTACAACAGGAAAGGTGTGTTGCAATCAGTGGCATTTTGACTATACAATGCACTCTACTCTGCTCAATGGTTGCATGGGTACTTTGTCATGTTCGCTTTGTTTTACACCTATTAGGCTTTCTTTGTGGGGTACTTTGAACATTTAAGTAGTTACTTTTGTAAGCTTATAGTAAGAAAACTACACCTAACTACAGATTCCTGGTCATACTAAGCACAATTAATTGCTGAGGACCTCCAAACTATATATACTTGTGTAATACTTGTAACTCGAGCATTGTAGTGCTGAGCGATTAACTGAAATTGTGGATATTTTTGACATTGGTTCAATTATTTGAATCCGATTTGGTTCATTTTTTCTTCTTCTGTGAGCTCGATGCCAGTTTCTCTAGAGATGAATCAGAACAAACCCGAACTATGCGATGGAGTTTCCAATAGGTCAATAATTCTACATAGTTCAGTGCAGAAAACGTGGTAATTGACTACAATGACCATAATCCATTGCGCGCTTTGTCTTTCTGTTTGACGCAGACACGGAGAGAAGAGGAGAGCAGTTGCTTCTCGAAGTACCTCTACCTAAAAATACATTATCTAAGTGATTGACATTTGGTATTCAGCAGTCATAAAAGTATGCCTTACTTTGAAGAACTAATACAATAGTGATTTTGTCAGACAGCATAGGCAGCAGCTCTATATAGATGAACTAATACAATAGTGATTTTGTCAGACAGCATAGGCAGCAGCTCTATATAGATGAACTAATACAATAGTGATTTTGTCAGACAGCATAGGCAGCAGCTCTATATAGATGAACTAATACAATAGTGATTTTGTCAGACAGCATAGGCAGCAGCTCTATATAGATGAACTAATACAATAGTGATTTTGTCAGACAGCATAGGCAACAGCTCTATATAGATGAACTAATACAATAGTGATTTTGTCAGACAGCATAGGCAGCAGCTCTATATAGATGAGATAATGACTTGGAATGAAATAATAAAGTCAACAAATTAAACAAATATACACAACAGCTGAAATATTTTATCAAAGTAATGTGAATAAATTATAGTTAAAGAGTGATAAGCAGTAATGGGCAGTCACCACCATCATGGCACTTGTATTAATTGTTTTGTTCTGTGTTGTTACAGCATTCAACACACATAATGCATAGTGCATTTAATGTTTGGAAATATAGAATCGAACTGAAACCAAACCGACCTCAAAAAGCACTAATTGCTCAGCAGTAGTGCATTAAAAACTATGTGCATAACATTAAAGCAAGACTAAAAGGATTATTTCAAATGTAGTCCATTATTACTTCTCAGATAGAGTTCAGTGTGTCAAATCGGAGGGCCTGTTGTCCGGACCTCTGGCAGTCTCTATGGGGGTGCCACAGGGTTCAATTCTCGGGCTGACTCTTTTCTCTGTATACATTAATTAATGTAGCAGCTCTTGCCGCTGGTGATTCTCTGATCCACCTCTACGTAGATGACACCATTCTGTATACTTCTGGTCCTTCTTTGGACACTGTGTTAACACAACTCCAGATGAGCTATAACGCCATACAACACTCCTTCCGTGGTCTCCAACTGCTCTTAAATGCAAGTAAAACCAAATGCATGCTTTTCAACCGATCGCTGCCCGCACCGGCCTGCATCACTACTCTGGACGGTTCTGACCTAGAATATGTGGACAACTACAAATACCTAGGTGTCTGGTTAGACTGTAAACTCTCCTTCCAGACTCCAATCCAACATTAAATCTAGAATCAGCTTCCTATTTCGCAACAAAGCATGCTTCACTCATGCTGCCAAACATATCCTCAAAACTGATTATCCTACCGATCCTTGACTTCGGCAATGTCATTCATAAAATAGCCTCCAACACTCCACTCGGCAAACTGGATGTAGTCTATCACAGTGCCATCCGTTTTGTCACCAAAGCCCCATATACTACCCACCACTGCGACCTGTTTGCTCTCGTTGGCTGGCCCTCGCTTCATACTCGTCGCCAACCCCACTGGCCCCAGGTCTTCTTTAAGTCTGCCAGGTAAAGCCCCGCCTTATCTCTGCTCACTGGTCACCATAGCAGCACCCACCCGTAGCACGCGCTCCAGCAGGTATATTTCACTGGTCATCCCCAAAGCCAACTCCTCGTTTGGCCGCCTTTCCTTCCAGTTCTCTGCTGCCAATGACTGGAACGAATTGCAAAAATCACTGAAGCTGGAGTCTCATATCTCCCTCACTAACTTTAAGCATCAGCTGTCAGAGCAGCTTACCGATCATTGCACCTGTACACATCCCATCTGTAAATAGCCCACCCAACTACCTCATTCCCATATTGTTATTTATTTTTTGCTCCTTTACACCCCAGTATCTCTACTTGCACATTCATCTTCTGCACATCTATCACACCAGTGTTTAATTGCTAAATTGTAATTATTTCGCCACTATGGCCTATTTATTGCCTTACCTCCCTAATCTTACTACATTTGCACACACTGGTGTTGGCACTAAATATTAATATTTTGCAGTAACTTATGCTGTATTTGACAAAGGACTGTGACAGTTCCCGAAATAAAATAATAATGGCAAATTGTTGTGGACCTATCAGCAGAATGTTTGAATTCACCAATGTTTGCTTAGACTTTTCACCCAACCTAAATATGCTGGACTTCCTGTGAATTCTGAAACATTGTCTAGGCTAGTTCCAAAAAAATCACATTCACCTAAACTTGAAATACATAACCTATCTATTTACTTGACAAATAAGCCCAGTTAAATTATTAGATGCACATGGTAATTTGTTATACGGCTACTTCAGCAATATTAACCAATCACTGCCAGAAAAGGTGAGGAATTTATTCTGCAATGGTTGTGAAAATAAAATGCATGGGAAACACATTCCTATGTCTAATTACTTTAGATTCCAAAACAAAACACATAGATTTTTGCTCTTTTCACTAATGGCAAAAGGCTGCATCTTGTTATTATGTTTTCCAGTTTTTTTATATGAATAAGCATGTCATCATATCCCCCATTTGCACAAAATACTTAGGCCTATACTTGCCTGTTTGCAATAGAATACTTCAACCACTAGAAAATGTGTCTACGCATGGTCTAAAGCAGGGCTCTCAAACCCTGTTCCTGGAGAGCTACTATTCTGTAGGTTTTCATTCCAACCCTAATCTAGCGAACCTTATTCTAATAATGTGCTGATTTATAAGATGAATCTGTGTAATTAAAACTGGGGTTGGAGTGGAAAACCTACAGGAGGGAAGCTCTCTAGGAACAGGGTTGGAGTGAAAACCTACAGGAGGGTAGCTCTCTAGGAACAGGGTTGGAGTGAAAACCTACAGGAGGGTAGCTCTCTAGGAACAGGGTTGGAGTGAAAACCTACAGGAGGGTAGCTCTCTAGGAACAGGGTTGGAGTGAAAACCTACAGGAGGGTAGCTCTCTAGGAACAGGGTTGGAGAGCCATGAAGTTTGAATGGAAGTAAGGACATTCTCATGCCAAGTTCAGTTTTTATAAATGCCAACTTCTGTTGGAAAACTGGCGCAAGCATGTTTTAGGGTATATTTTTTACACGCAACGTTTTTAAATGAGGACCCTGGTTCCTGTGTTTGAGAACAAAAGCTGAAAGTGTGGCCAAGAAAAAAGAGCATCACCATGGAAACAAGGAAACGTTCATACCTGGAACAACACATCCAGGCTCTCCAGTTACACCTAGTCGGGTTCAGCGTCTGCAGATCAGTGAACAGTAAAACCTTTTGCCACTTGAATAATTCTGAGCATGTCAAATATTCCCAGATGTTAACTAGGTCTGACAGGCAGAGTTGCTTTTGGCACTGTTTTAAAATGGAATTAAAAACAAACAACAACCCCCCACTCATTCAGAGTGTACTGTACAGCACCCTGCAAAAATATTCAGACCCCTTGGACTTCCTCACATTTTGTTGTGTTACAAAGTGGGATTAAAGCGGATTTGATTGTCTTTTTTTATTTTACAATCTACACAAAACACTGTCAAAGTGGATAACTAAAATATTGTCGCTGCATAAGTATTCCGTCCCTTTGTTTAGGCAATCCTAAATTAGTTCAGGAGTAAAATTTGGCTTAACAAATAAAATAGAATCATAAAGAAGGGGAGTGATTGGTAGATGGATAACAATAACAAATCAGACATTTAATATATCTTTAAGCATGGTCAAGTTAATAATTATACTGTGGATTATGTATTTAACCACCCAGACACAAAGATACAGCCATCCTTCTGAACTGAGCCGCAGGACAGGAATTAAACTGCTCAGGAACGTTGCCATGAGGCCATTGGTGATTTTAAAAACAGCTAAATAGTTCAATAGTTGTGATGGGAGAAAACAGAGGATGGATCAAAAACATTGTAGTAACTCCACAATAACGACCTAAATGACAGGATGAAAAGAAGAATACAAATATACAGAATAAAAATATTCCAAAACATGCATCTTGTATGTAACAACACACTAAAGTGATACTGCAAATAAAACACACCAAAGGAATACACATTTTGGCCTAAATTCAAAGCCTTATGTTCGAGGAGGAAAATCCAACAAAACACATCACTGAGTAACATCCTCCTTATTTTCAAGCATGGTGGTGGCTGCATCATGGTATGGGTATGCTTGACATCGACAAATACGGGGGACGTTTTTCAGGATAAAAATAAATGGGCTACTATGAGCTCAGCACAGGACAAAATCCAGAGGAAAACCTGCTTCAGTCTGCTTTACACAAGAGACCGAGAGGAATTCACCTTTCAGCAGGACAATAACCTACAACACATTTTACACAAGGACAAATCTACACTGGAGTTGCTTACCAAGAAGACAGTGAATGTTCCTGAGAGGCCAAGTTACATTTATTTTGATAAATCATAATGGGCAAATATTCTACAGTCCAGGTGTACAAAGCTCTTATACACTGATTGTACAAAGCATTAAGGACAGGACAGCCTCAATTCTTCGAGGCATGGACTCTACAAGGTGTCAAAAGCGTTCCACAGGGATGCTAGCCCATGTTGACTCCAATGCTTCCCACAGATGGGTCAAGTTGGCTGGATGTCCTTTGTGTGGTGGACCATTCTTGATACACACTGGAAACTGTTGAGTGTGAAAAACCCAGCAGCGTTGCAGTTCTTGACACAAACCGATGCGCCTGGCACCTACTACCATACCATGTTCAAAGGCATTTAAATATTTTGTCTTGCCCATTCACCCTTTGAATGGCACGCATACACAATCCATGTCTCAATTGTCTCAAGGCTTAAAAATCCTCCTTTAACCTGTCTCCTCTCCTTCATCTCCACTGATTGAAGTGGATTTAACAGGTGACATCAATAAGGGATCATACAGTAGCTTCACCTGGATTCACCTGGTCAGTATATGTCATGGAAAGTGCAGGAGTCCCTAATGTTTTGTACACTCAGTGTAGATTTACCCAAGAAGACTCATAGGTGTAATCGATGCCAAAGTTGTTTTCAAAATGAATGGATCCAAGGAGCTGAATACTAATGCAACGACTATATTTTTGTTGTTTAATTTGTATAATTTTTTTTTTTTTTTAAACTTCCACTTTGTCTTTACAGAGTATTTTGTGTAGATTGTTGACAAAACATTACAATTAAATAAATGTTAATCCCAATTTGTAACACAATAAAATGTGAAGAAATCCAAGGGATCTGAATACTTTTGAAAGGCACACACACACACACACACACACACACGTAATCACACACACATTAATAAGCACATGCACACAAATTCACAGTTGCACAACCCCTCACACACGCTTTCACTAAATGAAGTACATTTAATCTTTTTATGAGATTTTCTTGATTTACTCATTATGGTTGAACGCCCAGTTATTAAGACTTTTTGTTTTCTTTTACAGAGCCACATCACACATATTGATCTTGACCCAATTTTATATTACCTCTTCTAATTGAAATCTAGTGACAAAGAAAAATAAAGAGCTTGTAATACATTGTCTTCTGCATCTAGCACTGCACCAATACCCCAATATCCTCAAGATAAATGAGTAGTTCAATATCCGATTTTGCTGAAAATGTCATTTTACAGTGGAGGTGCAATCATGAAACACTATTAAACAGTTTTTTTTGTACAGGAGACAGAAGAGGAAATATATTTGTATGAATCTCAAATCTAAGCTTTGTTCTTTTCCGCTAGACATGACTAAGTTAACACCTTTCTACGAAAAAATGTATACCCTATTATTTCTCAACATTTTCCTCTAGACAAAAATAGATATTATTGACAACATTTAAATATAATAACTAATAATTTGACTAGTTGAACTGCAAAAAGACAAAACAACCATGATAAAAAATCTAGGTTATAATACGTCTATATAATCCTATTGTTGTCAAAAAGCAGATACAAGATACAAGTTTGACATATGGTAACCCCAGCTGACTGCATGTGGACCAGGGTGATGACTTACCTTGCAGAGCATCAGGAAGAACATAGCATTGGACATACTGGAGGGATTTTTCGCCTTTCTGTAGTGCACAGACATCCCTGGCAACTAAGGGAAAAGTCGGTCCCTTTCATACATTGGCAGCGGGGGGGCACGGGATCTGAGGGAGAGGGCTGGCTCGTCTTCCAGGCTGTCCAATTCGAGGGCTTCTTTCATCAGATGTCGTACCCCGCGGCAGTTGAGTGTTCCCTCCCCGAGTTGCATCTCACTAGTGACCAAGTTCGCGCTGTCGTCAGTTTCTCCTCCTCAGCCTTGACGAGCCAGAGCTGGAACAGTACTGCTCTTCTCTCCTCTTCTGATGGGGAGATGATGTCAGGTTGAAGAGGGGAGTCAGATGATGAGCAGATGAGGGAAGTGGTTTCATGTGTACAATTCAATCTCCCATCTTTTTGCTTTGCAAACCTCTGTTGATTCCACCAAAGACTTTAGTCTTCTTTCTGATATCAGAGTACTGTACACGTCAACCCTAAAATACATACTATAACATACAGTTTTCTTTTTAAAATACTAACTCACACTGTCAAACGTTGGCTCATGAGGCTTAGCAAATTTGAAACAGTTTCAGCTGGCTTTTCAATTTTAAGGTAAAAAAAAACTATTCAAACAAGCAACAACTTCAACTGATTTCAGACAGTGGATTTCCCTCTGTAAATTGTTAGCAACCTAACCACCCTTCTCTTGTTACTCTGCTCTAGTGGCTGTGTTTCCCTTGCTGTCTACCGAACAGTATGTGCGCTGGAAGGCTATAAGAGCAGGGGCTGTGAGCGAGGGATTCAGTCTTCTACCCATGCTGACGCTGTCATAGCAGTTGCCACGCTCCAGAGAGAAGAGGCTTCCCCTGCTCCTTCTACCGCGCATATTAATGCAGCCTGGATTGCCTAGCAACCAGCTCAGTGGAGCCAATGAACGCCTGACGACAAGAAGCGCTTGTGACAGGGGCCAGAATGAGAGGTGAGGGTTTCCTCCACAGTCTTCCCTGTTGTTTTTGAGGGGAGTGAGTGTGTGTTTACGGCATGCATGTGTGTGTGTGTGTACTCTTGCATGTGTGGGTGCTTACGTACATGCATGTGTGTGTTGGTGTGCATAATTTACATACTCTGGGATCAGCTGTCAGTCTGACCAAAGCAGGAGCATACGTGTGTGTGTGTGTGTGTGTGTGTGTGTGTGTGTGTGTGTGTGTGTGTGTGTGTGTGTGTCACAACTATGGTTGTATGGACAGACAGGAGTAAGGTCCTCTCAGAGCCTCACGGTAGAGCACTTAGCCCTCCTGTTCAAATCCCACAATAGGATCCTCTATAAGGGACCAGAGCCAGAGCCAGCTGATCGAACATGAAATCCAGCAGGATGTAACGTTCCAAAACCAACACGGGACAACACCTCCTAAAGTCAAACACCCCCCCCCCCCATACAATCCCATTACTCCACTCTTCCACTTCGTCTCCAGTTGGAGACAGATAGATACATATGAGCTCATAATGGGAGAATAAGACCAAGAGGATTTCTGGCTATGTATCTTATACATTGTGATACTAAGTGTGAATCTGCTGGACAGTATCCCCCTTTCCTAAAGGTAAAGGCAGATTCACGCTCCGAACGTATCTGCTCAATAACTCATTCATATTACTGTTACTTCAGTGATTAATATATCTGTCTTACAGTAAAAGGGGAAAGTAAACTATCGCTCATTAAAGCCTCCGGTTTTGGACTTTTGAGGTCCATATCTCTCTCGTTTTTGATCACCAATAACATGTAAAATGTATTCAAAAATAACATATACTGTATGTTGTTTCACCTCGTTTAATATGTGTGTGAGCAACAAAAAAATGAGTGCAGATGGATGGTGAGTATCAGAGGGAATTGAAAGTCCCAGCCATCATTCATCACCATACTGTAAAAAAGCTGTGCTACACATTCCCACACCTCAACACACAAACAGTACAGGTGGAAAAAAGAATCAAACCCAAAACAAATCCATAAAAATGTTCAAATCAAAACCCAAAAGGATGAAGTTGCTTTTGCCTACAGAAATCTTTCTTCTTGAAAGCTTTTTTTCCCCAATCTCGGTAGTGAAAATACTAATACCGTAGTGAAAATACTAATACCGTATATGCCATTTTTTTATGAACGTTGTCTCTACCGTACTGATCAAAATCTACTTTCTGCTCCATAAGGTTGAAACAAATTAGATAACTTCATAGTTTAGTGATCCATGTTTAGTGATCCCTGGCATGATTAGATTTTTATATTGCACAAACTGTACGTCCAACATTTTACATGGACAACATTTCATTATGTAGGGACCGATGTTAATGCAAATACGTTGAATGGAAACAAATTGGTTTAAGCTTGATGTTGCTTTGCGCATGAAATGGCCCAGAATGGACAGCAATAAAAATTTAAATGTAAAGGAAACATCCCCCCCAGCTGAAATCACTGGTGTGCATAATTGTGTTGCTTATTTTGTAACCCTATCCAAAGGGACATTTATAATGATTAATCAGACAGTACATATCATTTATTTTTGTCATCTGATCACAGAATGAATTGTGAGATTGTACCCCCATGCTTGATTTCTTTGCTCTTCCCGATGGCCCCACACAGTATGTGTGCTATGATGTAGACATAGGGTATACCGGTCTGAAATTATTATTATTCTTTTTGACAGTATATGTTGACCACTGTTCAATTGACAGTGTTTTTCCCCATAGTGTGAATAGGTAAGCAATGCTTTCCCACTGGAACTCAGTCACCTGTCTGTCCCCTGTGTGTTGAAAGGGAAAGGGGGACACCTAGTCAGTTGTACATTCTGAATGCCTTCAACTGAAATGTGTTTTCCGCAATTAACTCAACCCCTTTGAATCAGAGAGGTGCGGGGGACTGCCTTAATCGACATCCACATCTTCGGTGCCCCGGGAACAGTGGGTTAACTGCCTTGCTCAGGGGCAGAATGACAGAACGCAAAGCAGTTTGCATGTGTTTGCAGAACAAAGAAAATGGGACCTTGCCATAGCCTGAAAAGCTGTGAGTAGGTATCTCCCTTTTAGAGGAAGTTGAATAGGACATTGCAGACATCAGCTTTGAATGGGGAGAAACTACAGTGTTACAACGACCGCACAAGATTCATTGTGCAAAGTGAAAAACATTATGGCTTTGATGTGACAGCTATATTGAATATCCTAGGCGTTCAGCTTGAGAATGCTAGAAAACAAATAAAATGTTCAGAAATTTTTTTTAATTAAGGGCAAAAGAGTTATAGAGACATTGCTAGTAGGACTAATGAGTTGTCTTTTCATTCGGTTTCTTTCAGCACTTGTGTTCAGACATCTGTGGCCTTCTGATACGTCACTCGGAGAACGTAGATGTACTGTAGACGATTTCAGCAATGCAGACTCATCTTTTATTGAAATGACAGGACCTTGTTTCCTGCACAACAAGTTCACTACAAATTCTAACACACCAGCTGCTTTAAACTCAAACCCTCTGTTCAATTCTGAATTACATATGAAAAGTGAAAAATACACCAGAGATAAGAAATGTCTGACATTGTCTTAGTAAGACAGCAGAAATCATATACAAATATGGGAATGCCAAAAGCATGGGTCTAAAAGGGGAGACTTTCTGGGGCCTCAGAACTTTCACATTGCGTTTAAGGCACTTTGGCATCTACTGTAGTTCAGACAGAGTTCCAAGTTAAGTGGGCTTTAAGTGTGGTTGTCTCTGGCTCTGGAAGAAGAGACTGTCATGGCTGCCGTTAATCCTCATTAGGGAGGAATATGACATGACCATATGGGCGTCCCTAAACTGGAGAGGAACCTTCCTTCCAGAGACCCAGCCCATCTGGATGGTCTCTGTCGCTTGCCCCTGTTGCTAATTGAGATGTCAGGGCAAAGAAAAGGATGATATGAAATTCCAATGATTTTTTTCCCCTGAAGGATGGATGGCTTATGATCACAGTAAACGACACTATCGGAGCACTAGATTCAGGGACAGTGGGGGTTGAGATGGTATCAATAATAAATGACTGGTTATAAGTTGACTGTAAGTTGAGTTTTCAAGACAACGGTTACTAAAGTGCATGATAGGACATGTTTGTGGGCAGGTAAAAGTTTGAAGGTATCGCATGACCTACAAAAATTCTTTAGAAAGATTTCTAATATCCCTCTTAAGACTGATTGGCGGAGGTTTACTGCTCTCCGACCAAAAACCTAGCTTCATATTGGCATGGATATTCAATTATGTAATACAATTAGACATGGCTATACCTTGAAGACAACAGTGAAGTCATCCTCTGTCCAAACACAACATCAGGAACCTGTCTATTTTATATGGACATGGATAGCAGCTCCTTTCAACTAATCGATGATAGAAATTCTAATGCACACATTTAAAATATGAATACCATAAATAGAATTTAAAATTGCATAAAACATTGATGTTTGTGGCAGAATGCAACTGCAGGCTTAATTAAATAAATTACTTAATCAGCCTAGTACATATATATAAATAATGCCAGGGGTACTGTACTGTATATGCCTTCTAATGTACTTGCAATGTATTTAACCACTTGAGTGCTGAGATGTAGATGAATCTGGAGAGCTAATCGGTCCTTGGTTGTGATCACTGGTAACTTATAAATAAACTGTGCGTTCGAAAGCTATTATCAATACCTAAAGTCTGTACATTAATGTCTGTACAAATGGAGGCCTCCTTTAGGAACTATTTATTTTGTCACTAGTGGTACTGCAATCCTACAATCCTTATAATAATGCTCTAGGTACAGTTGAGGTCTGAAGTTTACATACACCTTAGCCAAATATATTGAAACTCAGTTTCACAATTCCTGACATTTAATTAATCCAAGTAAAAATTCCCTGTCTTAGGTCAGTTAGGATCACCACTTTATTTTGAGAATGTGAAATGTCAGAAGAATAGTAGAGAGAATGATTTATTTCAGCTTTTATTTCTTTCATCACATTCCCAGTGGGTAAGAAGTTTACATACACTCAATTAGTATTTGGTAGTATTGCCTTTACATTTTTTTACTTGGGTCAAACGCTTCGAGGAGCCTTCCACAAGCTTCCCACAATAATTCGAGTGAATTTTGGCCCATTCCTCCTGACAGAGCTGATGTAACTGAGTCAGGATTGTGGGCCTCCTTGCTCGCACAGGCTTTTTCAGTTCTGCCCACAAATCGTCTATAGGATTGAGGTCAGGGCTTTGTGATGGTCACTCCAATACCTTGACTTTGTTGTCCTTTAAGCTATTTTGCCACAACTTTGGAAGTATGCTTGGGGTCATTGCCCATTTGGAAGACCCATTTGCGACCAAGCTTTAACTTCTGATGTCTTGAGATGTTGCTTCAATATATCCACATAATTTTCCCCCCTCATGATGCCATCTATTTTGTGAAGTGCACCAGTCCCTCCTGCAGCAAAGCACCCCCACAACATGATGCTGCCACCCCCATGCTTTATCGTTTGGATGTTGTTCTTCGGCTTGCAAGCCTGCCCCTTTTTCCTCCAAACAAAACAATGGTCATTATGGCCAAACAGTTCTTTTTTTATTTCATCAGATCAGAGGACATTTCTCCAAAAAGTACGATCTTTGTCCCAATGTGCAGTTGCAAACCGTAGTCTGGCTTTTTTATGATGGTTTTGGAGCAGTGGCTTCTTCCTTGCTGAGCGGTCTTTCAGGTCATGTCGATGTAGGACTTGTTTTACTGTGAATATAGATACTTCTGTACCTGTTTCCTCCAGCATCTTCACAAGGACCTTTGCTGTTGTTCTGGGATTGATTTGCACTTTTCGCACCAAAGTATGTTCATCTCTAGGAGACAGAATGCGTCTCCTTCCTGAACGGTAAGACGGCTGCGTGGTCCCATGGTGTTTATCAAATCAAATCAAATGTATTTATATAGCCCTTCTTACATCAGCTGATATCACAAAGTGCTGTACAGAAACCCAGCCTAAAACACCAAACAGCAAGCAATGCAGGTGTAGAAGCACGGTGGCTAGGAAAAACTCCCTAGAAAGGCCAAAACCTAGGAAGAAACCTAGAGAGGAACCAGGCTGTGAGGGGAGATTATAACAGCACATGGCCTAGATGTTCAAATGTTCATAAATGACCAGTATTGTCAAATAATAATAATCATAATAGTTGTCGAGGGTGCAACAAGTCAGTAACACAAGAGTAAGTGTCAGTTGGCTTTTTCATAGCCGATCTTTGAGAGTATCTCTACCGCTCCTGCTGTCTCTAGAGAGTTGAAAACAGCAGGTCTGGGACAGGTAGCACGTCCGGTGAATAGGTCAGGGTTCCAGCAGGTCTGGGACAACAGGTCTGGGACAGGTAGCACGTCCGGTGAACAGGTCAGGGTTCCAAAGCTGCAGGCAGAACAGTTGGAACTGGAGCAGCAGCACGGCCAGGTGAACTGGGGACAGCAAGGAGTCATCAAGCCAGGTAGACCTGAGGCATGGTCCTAGGGCTCAGGTCCTCCGAGAGAGAAAAAGAAAGAAACAGAAAGAGAGAATTAGAGAGAGCATATTTAAATTCACACAGGACACCGGAAAAGACAAGAGAAATACTCCAGATGTGACAGACTGACCCTAGCCCCCCGACACATAAACTACTGCAGCATAAATACTGGAGGCTGAGACAGGAGAGGTCAGGAGACACTGTGGCCCCATCCGATGAAACCCACGGACAGGGCCAAACAGGTAGGATATAACCCCACCCACTTTGCCAAAGCACAGCCTCCACACCACTGGAGGGATACCTCCAACCACCAACATACCATCCCGGGACAAGGCCGTGTATAGCCCACAAAGATCTCCGCCACGGCACAGCCCAAGGGGGGGCGCCAACCCAGACAGGAAGACCACGTCAGTGACTCAACCCACTCAAGTGACGCACCCCTCCCAGGGACGGCATGGAAGAACACCAGTAAGCCAGTGACTCAGCCCCCGTAATAGGGGTAGAGGCAGAGAATCCCAGTGGAAAGAGGGGAAACCGGCCAGGCAGAGACACCAAGGGCGGTTCGTTGCTCCAGCCTTTCCGTTCACCTTCACACCCCTGGGCCAGACTACACTTAATCATAGGACCTACTGAAGAGATATGTCTTCAGTAAAGACTTAAAGGTTGAGACTGAGTCTGCGTCTCTCACATGGGTAGGCAGACTATTCCATAAAAATGGAGCTCTATAGGAGAAAGCCCTGCCTCCAGCTGTTTGCTTAGAAATTCTAGGAACAATTAGGAGGCCCGCGTCTTGTGACCGTAGCGTACGTGTAGGTATGTACGGTAGGACCAAATCGGAAAGATAGGTAGGAGCAAGCCCATGTAATGCTTTGTAGGTTAGCAGTAAAACCTTGAAATCAGCCCTTGCCTTAACAGGAAGCCAGTGTAGGGAGGCTAGCACTGGAGTAATATGATCCAATTTTTTGGTTCTAGTCAGGATTCTAGCAGCCGTATTTAGCATTAACTGAAGTTTATTTAGTGCTTTATCCGGGTAGCCGGAAAGTAGAGCATTGCAGTAGTCCAACCTAGAAGTAACAAAGGCATGGATAAATTTTTCTGCGTCATTTTTGGACAGAAAGTTTCAGATTTTTGCAATGTTACGTAGATGGAAAAAAGCTGTCCTTGAAACAGTCTTGAAATGTTCTTCAAAAGAGAGATCAGGGTCCAGAGTAACGCCGAGGTCCTTCACAGTTTTATTTGAGACGACTGTACAACCATCCAGATTAATTGTCAGATTCAACAGAAGATCTCTTTGTTTCTTGGGACCTAGAACAAGCATCTCTGTTTTGTCCGAGTTTAAGAGTAGAAAGTTTGCAGCCATCCACTTCCTTATGTCTGAGACACAGGCTTCTAGCGAGGGCAATTTTGGGGCTTCACCATGTTTCATTGAAATGTACAGCTGTGTGTCATCCGCATAGCAGTGAAATTTAACCTCTATGGGCTAGGTGGGATGCTTGCGTCCCACCTACTCAACAGCCAGTGTAATCCCGTGGCGCGTTATTCAAATACCTCAAAAATGCAAAAACTTCAATTTTTCAAACATATGACTATTTTACACAATTTTAAAGACAAGACTCTCGTTAATCTAACCACACTGTACGCTTTCAAAAAGGCTTTACAACGAAAGTAAAACATTAGATTATGTCAGCAGAGTACCCAGCCAGAAATAATCAGACACCCATTTTTCAAGCTAGCATATAAAGTCACATAAACCCAAACCACAGCTAAATGCAGCACTAACCTTTGATGATCTTCATCAGATGACAACCCTAGGACATTATGTTATACAATACATGCATGTTTTGTTCAATCAAGTTCATATTTATATCAAAAACCAGCTTTTTACATTAGCATGTGACTAGCATGTGACTAGCATTCCCACCGAACACTGCCGGTGAATTTACTAAATTACTCACGATAAACGTTCACAAAAAACATAACAATTATTTTAAGAATTATAGATACAGAACTCCTCTATGCACTCGATATGTCCGATTTTAAAATAGCTTTTCGGTGAAAGCACATTTTGCAATATTCTCAGTAGATAGCCCGGCATCACAGGGCTAGCTATTTAGACACCCAGCAAGTTTAGCACTCACCAAAGTCAGATTTACTATAAGAAAAATGTTATTACCTTTGCTGTTCTTCGTCAGAATGCACTCCCAGGACTTCTACTTCAATAACAAATGTTGGTTTGGTCCCAAATAATCCATTGTTATATCCAAATAGCGGCGTTTTGTTCGTGCGTTCAAGACACTATCCGAAAGGGTAAATAAGGGTGACGAGCATGGCGCATTTCGTGACAAAAAAATTCTAAATATTCCATTACCGTACTTCGAAGCATGTCAACCGCTGTTTAAAATCAATTTTTATGACATTTTTCTCGTAAAAAAGCGATAATATTCCGACCGGGAATCTGCGTTTAGGTAAACAGACGAAAGAAAATAAAGCATGGGGTCGACTCGGGCACGCGCCTAAGCCCATAGTACTCTGATCGGCCACTTGCCAAACACGATAATGTGTTTCAGCCTGGCGCTGCCTCGATATCATTCAGCTTTTTCCCGGGCTCTGAGAGCCTATGGGAGCCTATGGGAGCCGTAGGAAGTGTCACGTTATAGCAAAGATCCTCAGTCTTCAATAAAAAGAGCCAAGATGAACAACAACTTGTCAGACAGGCCACTTCCTGCATGGAATCTTCTCAGGTTTTGGCCTGCCATATGAGTTCTGTTATATTCACAGACACCATTCAAACAGTTTTAGAAACTTTAGGGTGTTTTCTATCCAAAACCAATAATTATATGCATATTCTAGGTACTGTGCAGGAGTAGTAACCAGATTAATTCGGGTACGTTTTTTATCCGGCCGTCTCAATACTGCCCCCTAGCCCTAACAGGTTAACATTATGTTTTCGAATGACATCCCCAAGAGGTAAAATATATAGTGAAAACAATAGTGGTCCTAAAACGGAACCTTGAGGAACACAGAAATTTACAGTTGATTTGTCAGAGGACAAACCATTCACAGAGACAAACTGATATCTTTCCGACCGATAAGACCTAAACCAGGCCAGAACTTGTCCATGTAGACCAATTTGGGTTTCCAATCTCTCCAAAAGAATGTGGTGATCGATGGTATCAAAAGCAGCACTAAGATCTAGGAGCACAAGGACAGACGCAGAACCTCGGTCTGACGTCATTAAAAGGTAATTTACCACCTTCACAAGTGCAGTCTCAGTGCTATGATGGGGTCTAAAACCAGACTGAAGCGTTTCGTGTACATTGTTTGTCTTCAGGAAGGCAGTGAGTTGCTGCGCAACAGCTTTTTCTAAAGTTTATGAGAGGAATGGATGATTCGATATAGGCCGATAGTTTTTTTAAATTTCTGGGTCAAGATTTGGCCAGAAATTGCGTACTATTGTACTATTGTTTGTACAGATGAACGTGGTAACTTCAGGCATTTGTAAATTGCTCCCAAGGATGAACCAGACCTGTGGAGGTCTACAATTGTTTTCTGAGGTCGTGGCTGATCTCTTTACATTTTCCCATGATGTCAAGCAGAGGCACTGAGTTTGAAGGTAGGCCTTGAAATACATCCACAGGTACACCTCCAAGTGTACCTGTAGATGAGGACGTTCTCTCTATTGTATGCTGTATAGTTACAATCCCAAGAATATATAATATAAATTGTTCCCTTACTGAACACAACAGCCACAACAAGAACGTCAAAATATTCCATTAACGTACTTCGAAGCATGTCAAACGCTGTTTAAAATCCATTTTTATGCAATTTTTCTCGTAAAATAGCAATAATATTCCAACCGGGCGACGTTGTATTCATTCAAAGAGAGAAAGAAAAACATGGAGTCCTCTCGTGCACGCGTGCTCCAGTGTCAGTGTTCCCTGCCTGACCACCGTTCCCTGCCTGACGTGAGAGAACTTGGGAAGGTTGAACACCAGACGGGCTGCGGCGTTCTGGATGAGTTGTAGGGGTTTAATGACTCCAACCTAAGTGTATGTTTACTTCCAACTTCAACTGTATGTACCGATAGGCACTTTGTGGATGTTGTAGAATTATAAAATATTTTGTCTGGAAATATTGATGAAGATGTGTAGTGACACTTTATTGCAGTCTTTGGCTGGATGCACATAGAGATGTAGAGACAGGTTTAGTTTGTCCTACCATAGTCGTTGTCCCTGGAGTGAAGCTTTGGAAGTGTCCAAGCTCTGGTTCCCCCTCTACCTTCTCGAAAAACATCAAGACATCAAGCCTAACTTTAAGCAGAAATAGAAATACTCCCCCTTATTAAATAAAGTAAAACACTAAAAGGGAAATCTGTTCAGGATGATGGCCAGAAGCCAATCTGAGTGAACAGCGTTTTATATCTACATATTTCTATGCAATATCTAACATCTTAACAAGAATTTAAGCTTTCTGCCAATGTCAGATATGTCTATGTCCTGGGAAATGTTCTTGTTACTTACAACCTAATGCTAATCGCATTAGCCTACGTTAGCTCAACCGTCCTGTGGAAGGGACACTGATCCCGAAGAAGTTTTAAATGACGCTGGAGTGAAGCTTTTTTCAAATTTGTTTGTTCACTCAGGTATAGAGTTCACTCAGGTATAGAGTTCACTCAGGTATACAGTACAGCAGTTCTAAAGTAGTATATTTTCTCTGAAAAGGTTGTCTTAAAGTTGGAGGATGAGGATAAACATCAGGCAACGTCTCTCCCTAAAGGCCAACCTGGTATCCTCCCAGCCTAATCTCAGACTCTACCACGTACTTCAAGAGCCTGTCAGGCTGAGCACATAAAAAGTGTGTTTGCCGACAGCCCCTTCCTGGCCGACTAGAACATTCAGAACAGCTTTCATTTTTATCCTGGAAACATTCTGTGGAAGAGAGGACAGTCCCCATCTGAACATCCTTGGGTCAGCGCATAAACACTGAAAACATTTTAATCTCATGGAAATGCATTCAAATGTATTCCCCTCACTGCAGGTTGTTATTGTAAACAGCATATATTACACTGTTTAATGGCGGGCTGCTGTGGTGTAAATAATACTCCATCTCCAACGTCATCAATCAGATGAGACTTGGGCAACGAAAGGAATTGGGCAACGAAACTTTGATAGTTATTCTCTTCAAGCGGTAGTCAAGTGTTGAGGAAGTTATCTCCATTGCCTGTTGTATAGTTACAATCCCAAGCATATGTAATATAAATTGTTCCCTTACTGTACACAACAAGCACAACAGGAACTACATCATCGTCAATGGATGGCGAGGGAAGTAATGCTTCATTACATTCAAGAGTCTCAGAACCATAAAAAAATGTACAGTATACATTAAAAACAACTTTAGAAACAACATATGTTATAGTTGATAAACGTTTCCTGGTCCTCGTGTTTGTTTGTTTATTTGTTTTTTTGGATGCATGTATGGCAGCATGAACAAGCCATATTGCCTAAGAGTAAGGTAGTGGTACGGTATTGCATAATTTAGAAAATGCAGTATTTACAGTGTTACACGTCGGCATGACAGAATCTGATTAAGCTGATTTTTGCAAACCAGTACCTTTGCATAGTGTTTACATTTACATTTAAGTCATTTAGCAGACGCTCTTATCCAGAGCGACTTACAAATTGGTGCATTCACCTTATGATATCCAGTGGAACAACCACTTTACAATAGTGCATCTAAATCTTTTAGGGGGGGGGGGGGGGGGGGTTAGAAGGATTACTTTATCCTATCCTAGGTATTCCTTAAAGAGGTGGGGTTTCAGGTGTCTCCGGAAGGTGGTGATTGACTCCGCTGTCCTGGCATCGTGAGGGAGCTTGTTCCACCATTGGGGTGCCAGAGCAGCAAACAGTTTTGACTGGGCTGAGCGGGAACTGTGCTTCCTCAGAGGTAGGGAGGCGAGCAGGCCAGAGGTGGATGAACGCAGTGCCCTTGTTTGGGTGTAGGGCCTGATCAGAGCCTGAAGGTACGGAGGTGCCGTTCCCCTCACAGCTCCGTAGGCAAGCACCATGGTCTTGTAGCGGATGCGAGCTTCAACAGGAAGCCAGTGGAGAGAGCGGAGGAGCGGGGTGACGTGAGACGTGTTGGCATTGTTTTGTGCAATATTCCATAATAGTTGACTCCCGCTTTCCCTTGAGATGCAGCCTGGTCTCATAGACTAGATGTAACATAGTTATCTAAATCCGAGACACTAAATTAGTATGATATATTACAATTTTCTGTCTACTTTGCAAATACTTAGCATGTTAGCTAACCCTTCCCCTAACCATAACCTTAACCCTTTAACCTAACTCCTAAACTTAACCTTAACCCTAACCCCTAGCCTAGCTAACGTTAGCAAGCTATTTAATATTAGCCACCGATCTAGTATTCATAAAATATAATACGTTTTGAAATTCGTAACATATTGTATGTTTTACAAATTCAAAGCATATTGTACGTTTTGCAAATTCGGAACATATAATACAAATTGTAATTCTTAACATATCATACGATTTTGGTGATGGACATCCACAAATTAATATATACCATACAACACGATACAAATCATACTAAATGGAATGTATCCGATTTACATACAGAATAATATGAAATGCTCTGAGACCAGGTTGTGAGATGAGGTCTGTTCCATGATTGTGTTGTTAATGATGCTTCGTTATAGTCAAGGTAAAGTTTTGCCTTGATTTTGAATCTAAATGCAACAGAATAAAGTAATGTACTCCAGACAAAGTTGGTGTTTACGGAAACAATAACTCTGATCATCAAGGGGGATACGGTATTATGAAGATTATTAAGATACAAACTACACCATCAAAGGGCTTTTCTAGTACTGAATATGGAGATCCACGACTACGTAAATTGAGAAAAACACTTATTGCATAAATAAACCCAATTAAATGATAAACATAAACAATTTGTATTTATTTAACCCTTATTTTACCATGTAAGTTGACTGAGAACACATTTGATAGAGGGAATAGGAGGGGGGATGAATGAAAGTTGGGGATGATTAGGTGACCATGATGGTTTGAGAGCCAGATTGGGAATTTAGCCAGGACACCAGGGTTAATTAACACTCCTACTCTTACGATAAGTGCCATGGGATCTTTTAGTGACCACAGAAAGTCAGGACATGCGTTTAACGCCCCATCCGAAAGCCAACACCCTATACAGGGCAATGTCTCCAATAACTGCCCTGGGGCATTGGGATATTTTTTTAGAACAGAGGAAAGGGTGCCTCCTACTGGCCCTCCAACACCACTTCTAGCAGCTAACAACAAACACAATTACGGGTAGCCTCAAAGAATAATATTGATTTATACGCTGATTTGGTGAGTGAGTTTATAAGGAAGTGCATTGGAGATGTTGTAGCCACTGTCACGGATCCCTCCGGAACTTTCATTACGCACACCTGGCCCCTATTCCCAGTGATTAGTAATTGTATAAGTGTGTCCTTGGTTTACCATTGTCTTGTCGATTATTGTTACAATGTCAGTTGGTGCGTGTGAGTACCTGTGCTGTGTGTTTTGGCTTTCGTTCCATTGTGGATTGCGCAGATGACTACAGGTCTCGTCCCGTGTGTTAATAATTGTGCGCTTGTGTTATTTATTTGAGGTACTCCTCACTTTTGTTTGGGTTTCAACCCTGTGTTTTGTTTAGTGTTTGTTTGGTCTTCGTCCCCGTGCCTTTACACGGCATGCCGTAATTTGGGTGTGATAAAAATATTACGCATTCCCTCGCCTGTCTCCCCAAATACTTTATGCCAACGTGACACCCACTGTGACTACTAAAACCTATCCTAACCAGAAACCGTGGATAAATGGTGGCATTCGTGCAAAACTGAAAGCGCGAACCACCGCATTTAACCATGGAAAGATGACTGGGAATATGGCTGAATACAAACAGTTGAGTTATTCCCTCCACAAGGCAATCAAACAAGCAAAATGTTGGAACAAATAGGGACAAAGTCTATGTGGCAGGGTCTACAGGCAATCATGGACTATAAAAAGAAAACCAGCCATGTCACGGACCCCGACGTCACACTTCCAGAAAAACTAAAACACCTTCTTTGCCTGCTTTGAGGATAATATAGTGCCACCAACGCAGCCCGCTACCAAGGACTGCGGGCTCTCCCTCTCCTTCTCCGTGGCCGATGGCATATCCCTAGGCATCCCTTCTCCGTGGCCGACGGCCTAGACGGCATCCCTAGCCGCGTCCTCAGAGCATGCACAGACCAGCTGGCTGGTGTGTTTACGAACATATTCAATCTCTTCTTAACCCAGTCTGCTGTCCACACATGCTTTAAGATGTCCACCATTGTTCCTGTTCCCAAGAAGGCAAAGGTAACTGAACTAAATGACTATCGCCCCGTAGCTCTCACTTCTGTCATCATGAAGTGCTTTGAGAGACTAGTCAAGGATCATATCATCTCCACCTTACCTGCCACCCTAGACCCACTTCAATTTGCATACCGCCCCAATAGGTCACAGACGATGCAATCGCCATCACACTGCCCTATCCCATCTGGACAAGAGGAATACCTATGTAAGAATGCTGTTCATTGACTACAGCTCAGCATTCAAGACAATAGTACCCTCCAAGCTCATCATTAAGCTTGAGGCCCTGGGTCTCAACCCCGCCCTGTGCAATTGGGTCCTGGACTTCCTGACAGGCTGCCCCCAGGTGGTCCACTTCACTGATCCTCAACACTGGGGACCCACAAGGGTGCATGCTCAGCCCCCTCCTGTACTCCCTGTTCACCCATGACTCAATCATCAAGTTTGCAGACGACACAACAGTAGTAGGCTTGATCACCAACAACGGCGAGACAACCTATAGGGAGGAGGTGAGGGCACTCGGAAAACAACCTCAGGAGGCTGAAGAAATTTGACTTGTCACCTAAAACCCTCACAAACTTTTACAGATGCACAATTGAGAGCATTTTGTAACATCATTGTCTATGCCGCTCGGTCATCGCTCATCCATATATTTATATGTATATATTCTTATTCCATCCCTTTACTTAGATTTGTGTGTATTAGGTAGTTGTTGTGGAATTGTGAGATTACTTGTTAGATATTACTGCACTGTCGGAACTGGAAGCACAAGCATTTCGCTACACACGCAATAACATCTGCTAACCATGTGTATGTGACCAATACAATTTGATTGCATTTTACCGATGGCAACTTGAATGCACAGAAGTACCGTGACGAGTACCCGAGGCCCATTGTGATGCCCATTTATTTTATTACGGTATCTGTGACCAACAGATGCATGTCTGTATTCCAAGTCATGTGAAATCCATAAATTAGGGCCTAATGAATTTATTTAAATTGGTAGATTTCGTCATATAAACTGTAACTGTCAAATCTTTTCAATTCTTGCATGTTGCATTTATATTTTTGTTCAGTGTATATGTTCATTGGATTTACGTATTAACTTTTTATCAAACACAGATATTGTTTCCATACAAAAAGCATGGTAAATCAACCATTGAAATGCACAGAGAAGGGGAGCACACGTGTTGGTACATCTGACTTGGCTACAAACGGATGCAAACCCCATCTGCCAAGTCCCTGACGAATGATCCATCTGGTGGGAGATATTAACATATTGAGCATGGGGAACATCTAGCAGTGGGGTTACAGCAACACCATCCTAGATGGGTTATTAATGAAGTATTAAAAATGAAATAAGATATCTTTGTCTGTGAATGGACTGCTCTGGTCTGCTCATGGCAGATGATTTAGGGAGTTTAACAATGGTACTCTCTCTCTCTGCCTCTCTCTCTCTGCCTCTCTCTCTGCCTCTCTCTCTCTGCCTCTCTCTCTCTCAGGGATTAGAGGCTGTAGGTTTGGCAATAGTTCAAGCCTCTCATCCAGATCTCCATCCCATCAATACCTCAGTAGGTGGAGTATTGACTCTGGCACTAGAGAGTGGCTGTTTGTGTTTAGCTGGTGGATAATTTGATAGTTTGAGACTGCATGGGAGATGGAGTCATCCTTCATCAAATCTAAAAAAATGGCGAATAAAAATATTGACCTGCCATTGAGAGAAGACTCTACCTTTACAGTTCACTTTGCCTTTACAGCAACTGAAATAAAACAGTTCTATGAAAATGTTCAACAATACACGGTAATTAACAACTCATTGTTTGAGTTCAACAATTTGAGAACTCGTACATTATCATATTTGTTTTAATAGACACTAACTTGAGAATGATTTTAGGGGTCTCCCCGATGGCTGATAAATGCATTTTTTAACACGTCTTTAGGTGCTCTATGAAAGGCAGAAATGGAATCACCATTTATAGGATGCTCCATAACAAAGCCTGATATAGAATGTGTCCGTTTTGAGATTATAAACTTGTTTTTTCCTGTGTACTTGACACAGTGCCGAGAATGTATGCATGAGTGACTATGCATTATTAAACGAACCTGTTTGAGCTGCTCTAACACAATAAACAGAGGGGTTCTCCATGTTAATCTACCAGGCATTCCCTCATGCTGACTGTGCATGTAGCAAAAGTTAAAGGGCTACATTTCAGGTCTCATTTCATTGTCATGTGCAGCGCTTGCATATTTCGAAGCTGGGAGTGAAAGGGACTCCTGGTTATCTCCTTACTGTGATACTGTACCTGTTCCTGCCTTTCACAATATGTCCCCCCTGAAGAAGAGAGTGAATTTCCCTGCGAATATTCCCTTGTATGGCATGCATATCTAGGTCTCTTACACTGTCAGAGTATGTAGGCTATTATCCTCCATTGAAAATGATGATTACATTGATAAGACTCACCATCAATGTCTTATGTCCCTTATAGGTTATAATATAAGGTAGAGGGGTAGGTATAACAGACAAGACCATTTTTAATGCTAATGATAAGATAATAACATATTAATGTCATGTTAATAAACTGTTATAAAAGCTTGAAAGTGATGAATATTATATATGTTAAGTGCAGTGTTGACAATATTCAGCAAGTTTTCAAAGTTGGGATAGCACTTAAATGGGAATATTTTGACTACTTTTCATTGTAATCCTTACCAGTCCCTACCCAAACAGTGTTGTTTGACAGCACAATTTAAACATAATTCTAAACTGTATTTTGAATAGTTTATATTGCCTCAGCATAATGTATTGCTTCAGCTAATTGATGAGGAAATATCTTTATTCTCCCTCAATATATAATTAATCTCTAATATTTCCAGAAAGTTTTAAATATCTCCTGTGGCATTAAAAACTGGGAGGTTACAATTCTTCCCACGTCTTCTCTCTCCCTATCAGGGCAGAGCATTCAGAGTCTTGAAGCGCAACTTTCTATCTGCTAAAAGTGTTTTCATCAACAGATTTTAAGAATTCATTAAGATACTTGGGTCACATTGACTGTCATGTCCTACTCTACTCATTTTTGGAGCCCCATTAGTGTCACGCCCTGACCATAGAGAGCCTTTTATTCTCTATGTTGGTTAGGTCGGGGTGTGACTAGGGTGGGTAATCTAGGTTGTTTTGTTTCTATGTTGGCCTGGTATGGTTCCCAATCAGAGGCAGCCGTTTATCGTTGTCTCTGATTGGGGATCATATTTAGGCAGCCATTTCCCCACTGTGTTTTGCGGGATCTTGTTTTGTTTTTGTGTAGTTGCCTGTGAGCACTCCAGAACGTCACGTTTCGTTCATTGTTTTGTATTTGCTGAAGTTTCACTTTGTAATAAAGATGTGGAACGCTACGTACGCTGCGCCTTGGTCCAGTTCTTACGACGACCGTGACAATTAGGAGCGTTTATCTACGGTATTTTCAACCACTTTCTCATTGGTTAATGAAACTCTTACTGTTTTCAATGGAGTCATCTAAAACGAAATGTCACTGAATTTCTCCTCTGGTAATGTAATATCTCATGCATGAGCATATGCCATTATGTCAGATTTTAAACAAGAGTTTTACATTGTCTGTGTCATGGGTGCACCTGCGGTACTCCATCCCCAAAAGGAAATTGCACAGTCAGTGTATGCACTGTAAACTACAGCCCCTATTGGTCTATCAGAATGACAAAAGCTGATATAAAGTATCTTGTGTCCCGTGTGGCTCAGTTGGTAGAGCATGGTGTTTGCAATGCCAGGGTTGTGGGTTTGATTCCCACGGGGGACCAGTATAGAGAAAAAAAGTGTATGAAATGTATGCATTCACTACTGTAAGTTGCTCTGGATAAGAGCGTCTGCTAAATGACTAAAATGTTCATGTAAAAATGTTGTGGTGCAAGAAAATGTATATGCATATTAGGGCTGACCCCATTTAGTCGACTGGTCAGTTGTTTGGTCTAATTCGCTCTTGCCTGAGTGGACTAATCCATTGCGGAGGCCGTGGGGATGGCACACCAGTGTCACAAGTAGTACACAAATTACCATAATTTGTCATCTACAATGTTTGTTGGGTTACAGTCATTTCTGTTCATGCATTTGATATATTAATATTACAGTCTTACCATTGTAGGAGTGAACACGTTTGCAGAGTGCACAACCTTGTGAGGAAAAAGTTCAGATTTTTTTCATTCCATTTGTCAGTTGCCAATTTATTCATTGTCTTTTGTTTGGAGCACTCCTGTCAATCTTGAGTAAAAAACACACACGTGATTACGCATATAACTAGCCTTAGCCTACCTGGTCTGCGTGTAAATGTAGGCTTATAAATGCTCCCATTTGGGGATCTGTTACTATTTCTGATTGTCTTAACTAGCTGAATATTAGCATATGTCCATTTTGTAGAGCTGGAGAAAATGTTGCCTTTAAGAACAATACAAGTCCAGGAGCCAGAGGGAAGCAGCAGTCAATAACACTAAGCCAATTAAAATCACTCTTCATTTAAGCTGAGATCTCTATTGATTCGCCTTTCAATTCTCATCCATCAGCCAACTAGACTGTCTTGAAGGGTCTAGTGATAGACTGAGTTAAAGCACTTGGTGGGTCCAGTACTGACATCCCTCCCTCTGCCAGCAGCCTCAGACATTTAAACCATGTTTCAAGGTTGTTTGGTGTACCAAAACAAATCCATTAATAAGTAAAGAGCTGTAAAAAAAAAACATTATTTTTGTTGTTGACATACTGTGATCCACCTGAAGTCCTCATTTATTTGCTTGTAGATCTATTTCAACAAAAGTGTTCTATACAGCTAAATCGCTGGTGTGTTTTACATTTTCATTTTTGTTTTTAACGATAGACAAACTAATAGACCTTCAGAAATGTGTATTTATGAATGTTAAGATGTTAGCCAGCCTTTGAAGGAAGTTGTAAATAATTGCACATTATATACATTTAATTATAATCAAATATGATAAGCATCATTAATGATCTTAAAACCACTTATGACATTACATTTTAAAGGCAAATATCTTCTCAAACAGGCTTCTCAAAAAAGTATTAACGGAGGACATTAGAATAAGTAAAAAGGTACATTTATGGAAGCAGAAAACCATAGGGGATTTCCCAACATCACACCAAATTAGGCGTTATAGATTTTATATTGTCCTCCATTATTGTTATTGACTAAAATATTGGTTTACTGTCCTGTATGACTGTGTATCCTAACCCAGCAAATAGGCTTTGACGTAGGTTTTTCAAAAGACACAACAAACCATGACCAGTATCAATTATTGAAAAGTCTCAAAAAGACGAACCCCCCTTTGAACAAGATATGTAGACGCATGTAGAGGTCATTGATGAGATATGCAGTGGCTTGAATACTTTTGTTGTTGCTCTTTTAAAAAAAAGTGGGATTGGGTCTTGCAGGGCAGGTTATGACATGAAAAGTAAATGAGAGAATAAAAGTTGCGGATGTGGGCTTCCCTCATCTACAGCACTGCAGCCGTTTTTTGCTTACTTTGAATTAATACTGTCTTGTAAGCATACCTAAATGTTAGTAATTCCAGTGCTTACAGCTGCATTTCTATACATACCATCCACCCCCCTTTTTTTGCAGACGTGGAGGCCTTGGACTGTCAGTGTCTTCCCTTTCAAGCGACCATGTAGCAACTCTCTGGTTCAGCAGCTTTGATAATTTGACCTCATCAGGTTTGTTCATCTGGAATATTCAGCCACTTCAGTGGACAAATAACAACTTTCACCCCCCTTAACATGTGAAAGATATCAGTCTCAAATATCCAGTCAGGTAGACCTACCCTATGTGTAAGGGATAACATCACCATTAAACATCTTTCAAGTCTTTTTCCAATCATCTGAAAAATCACACTGTAAAAAAAGCAGACCATCATTGTAACCTGTAAATTTTTAAGATTTGAGTTTGAGTGATCGACAAGTTTCAGCCATTGTTTTAGAGCAATGTTTCCCAACCCTGGTCCTCGAGTACCCCCAATAGTAGACATTTTTGTTGTAGCCCTGGACAAAATGCACCTCAGTTCATTGAGGGCTTGATGATTATTTGACAAGTTGAATCAGGAGTGCTTGTCCAGGGTTACAATCAAAATGTGTATTGTCGGGGGTACTCGAGGACCAGGGTTAGGAAACACTGTTTTAGAGTGGGGGTACCACAGGGTTCAATTCTCAGGCCGACTCTTTTCTCTGTATATATCAACGATGTCGCCCTTGCTGCGGGTGATTCCCTGATCCACCTCTACGCAGATGACACCATTCTGTATACATCTGGCCCTTCTTTGGACACTGTTAACTAACCTCCAAACGAGCTTCAATGCCATACAACACTCCTTCTGTGGCCTCCAACTGCTCTTAAACACTAGCAAAACCAAATGCATGCTTTTCAACCATTCACTGCCCGCACCCGCCCGCCCGGCTAGCATCACTACTCTGGACGGTTCTGACCTAGAATATGTGGACAACTACAATTACCTAGGTGTCTGGCTAGACTGTAAACTCTCCTTCCAGACTCATATCAAACATCTACAATCCAAAATCAAATCTAGAAATCGGCTTTCTATTTCGCAAAAAAGCCTCCTTCACTCACGCCGCCAAACTTACCCTAGTAAAACTGACTATCCTACCGACTTCGGCGATGTCATCTACAAAATAGCTTCCAATACTCTACTCAGCAAATTGGATATAGTCTATCACAGTGCCATCCGTTTTGTTACCAAAGCGCCTTATACCACCCACTACTGCGACCTGTACGCTCTAGTTGGCTGGCCCTCGCTACATATTCGTCGCCAGACCCACTGGCTCCAGGTCATCTTTAAGTCTATGCTAGGTAAAGCTCCGCCTTATCTCAGCTCACTGGTCATGATAACAACACCCACACGTAGCACGCACTCCAGCAGGTATATCTCACTGGTCATCCCCAAAGCCAACACCTCCTTTGGCCACCTTTCCTTCCAGTTCTCTGCTGCCAGCGACTGGAACGAATTGCAAAAATCGCTGAAGCTGGAGACTTACATTTCCCTCACTAACTTTAAACATCAGCTATCTGAGCAGCTAACCGATCGCTGCAGCTGTACATAGTCCATCTGTAAATAGCCCACCCAATCTACCTACCTCATCCCCCATATTGTTTTTATTTACTTTGCTGCTCTTTTGCACACCAGTATCACTACTTACACACCATCATCTGATCATCATCATCTATCACTCCAGTGTTAATCTGCTAAATTGTAATTACCTTGCTACTATGGCCTATTCATTGCCTTACCTCATCATGCCATTTGCACACACTGTATATAGACTTTTTTTATATTGTGTTATTGACTGTACGCTTGTTTATTCCATGTGTAACTCTGTGTTGTTTCTGTCGCACTGCTTTGCTTTATCTTGGCCAGGTCGCCGTTGTAAATGAGAACGTGTTCTCAACTGGCCTACCTGGATAAAGAAAGTTGAAATAAAAAGATAAGAGTCAAAACCTGTATGTTATTTTCTCAGTAGATGGAGAATTATCTTAACATTGAACATATTTTCTCACCACACTGTGTCCTTTATAAGTTACTTCCTGGATTAAAGCCATTTAACCACACTGATAAATACAGGCTAACATGAAGTGTTGACAGTAATGGCAGCATAGCTTGACATGAGATGACAATCACCATACATTATGCCATCTGATGAAGAGCACCATCACAAGAACACTGGAACCCCACATGAAAAGGTCACATTGACAAGCTGACAAGAGAACCAGAAAATGGCTGTCACAGTGTGCTAAGAAAACGCTAAACAAATGGGGTAAACTGTAAATGCTAACACATTTTGAAATGATGGATGAGTGTTTAAAAGTAATACACCAGGTCACGTCGCCCATTATATTTACTTTGAATTAAGTGGAATAAAACAGAATGATCTACTGTTTGGAAAGCAAATGGCTATTGCTCTAAAGAGATGACAATGAAAATACGCCAATCGGTCTTTAAGTTATCAAAACTCTTAACTTAATTGAGCGAACATCTTATTGGCACCAGCGGAAAACATCGGCAATATCCCCAGTGAGTGTGCATCTTAACTGTCTTTGTCATTGGGTCAGTGCCACTTTTGTTTGTTTTTGGACAATCACTTCCTCTTACAGGTTACATGGATGTCATATTGTATTTGTGTCTCCCCTTTCGTGGACCAATTATATAGGGATTAGGCAACATCGTTTTATTGATATGTTTGTCCATATAAGCAGAGTAGGCTACCCTATAGTTTTTGTAGTATAAAAAAAAGTGTGTACGCGCACTTGGAACGTCCCATACTAGTAAGAAATTAAATCTACTTTCACCCCCAGGAAGAATGACACCTTTTTTTACATTCTGACAAGCGAGCACTTCGATATGATTATTTTCATAAATTTTTAGAATGTTTTGCGAATTACTTACAGTGCATTTGGAAAGTATTCAGACCCCTTTACTTTTTTATTAAGTTACAGCCTTGTTCTAAAATGGATTAAATAGTTATTTTTCCTCATCAATCAACACACAATACCCCATAATGACAAAGCAGAAACTGTTTTTTAGAATTTGTTGGCAGACCCTTTACTCAGTACTTTGTTGAAGCACCTTTAGCAGTGATTACAACCTCGAGTCTTCTTGGGTATGACGCTACTAGCTTGGCAGACCTGTATTTGGGGAGTGTCTCCCATTCTTCTCTGCAGATCCTCTCAAGCTCTGTCAGGTTGGATGGGGAGCGTTGCTGCACAGCTATTTTCAGGTCTCTCCAGAGATGTTCGATCGGGTTCAAGTCCGGGCTCTGGCTGTGCCACTCAAGGACATTCAGAGACTTGTCCCAAAGCCATTCCTGCGTTGTCTTGGCTGTGTGCTTAGGGTCGTTGTCCTGTTGGAAGGTGAACCTTTGCCCGAGGCTGAGGTCCTGAGCACTCAGGAGCAGGTTTTCATCAAGGATCTCTCTTTACTTTGCTCCGTTCGTCTTTTCCTCGATCCTGACTAGACTCCCAGTCCCTGCCGCTGAAAAACATCCCCACAGCATGATGCTGCCACCACCATGCTTCACCGTAGGGATGGTGCCAGGTTTCCTCCAGACGTGACTCTTGGCATTCAGGCCAAAGTGTTCAATCTTGGTTTCATCAGACCAGAGAATCTTGTTTCTCATGGTCCGAGAGTCTTTAGGTGCCTTTTGGCAAACTCCATGTGGGCTGTCGTGCTTTTTACTGAGGAGCGACTTCCGTCTGGCCACTCTACCATAAAGGCCTCATTGGTGGAGTGCTCCAGAGATGGTTGTCCTTCTGGACGTTCTCCCATCTCCACAGAGGAACTCTAGAGCTCTGTCAGAGTGACTATCGGGTTCTTGGTCACTTCCCTGACCGAGGCACTTCTCCCCTATTGCTCAGTTTGGCTGGGTGGCCAGCTCTAGGAAGAGTCTTGGTGGTTTCAAACTTCTTCCATTTAAGAATAATGGAGGCCACTGTGTTCTGCGGACAGACCCTTCCCCTGATCTGTGCCTCGACACAATCCTGTCTCGCAGCTCTACGGACAATTCCTTCGACCTCATGGCTTGGTTTTTGCTCTGACATGTGTCATGGAATAATTCTCATTCAAAGGAGAGAGACTTTTAGATTTCTTCAAAACAGTCAAACTTTATTAATTATTGCAATTATGGAGCTGGTCATCGACCCCCTGTAAGTGATCACCCAACGAGCAGATTTGGGTTACAGCTCATTATAGCAAAGTACATCCTCCTGAATGTTCATAACAAACAACAGATGTGTAGAGTTATACAAAGGTACATTGTGATATTATGTAAAAGAGAGCATGATTTACATTGCGCTAGGTTTCTGTCTCTAGGTCATTTATTGCTTGTTTATATAGGGTTTTCTCCTCAGTTTCGCACTCCTTAACACACAGATACTAATGCAACATGGGACACTGGGTCGTCATCACAATTTCTGAAGTACAGTGTTCATCTGCATGTGGGAGAGAAACTGGAGGGAGGGTTCACCTGACCCTGGCAGACAGGCCAATATTTCACACAGACACTAATCAGGAAATGGAATACAGTCTTTAGGTTTTATCACCAAGGCATCGTAAAATCAACTGTCAGCGTTAAGCCTCAGAGGCTTCTCTCAGATGAACAGACAAGAGTATGAAAGTACTAATATAAGAATACATTCTAGTAATTTCCACCACACATGCACTCTCAACTGTGGGACCTTACATAGACAGGTGTGTGCCTTTCCAAATCATGTCCAGTCAATTAAATTTCCCAAAGGTGGACTCTAATCAAGTTGTAGAAACATCTCAAGGATGATCAATTGAAACAGAATACACCTGAGCTCAATTTCGACTCTCATAGCAAAGGCTCTGAATACTTATTTAAATATAATATTTAATGTTTTCGCTTTGTCCTTATGGGGTGTTGTGGGTAGATTGCTCAAGACTTTTTTTATTTAATCAATTTTAGAATAAAGCTGTGTAATGTACTGAAACAAAATGTGGAAATAGTCATGGGGTCTGAATACTTTCCAAAAGCACTGTAAACTAAGGCAGCCGTGCGTGTGGACAATTAATGACACTGTAGTAATTAAAACATCTGTCTCGTCCAAGACCAAAGTCTACGCAGACTGGTGTGCCATAGCCAATCAGAGGAACACGTAGGCCTATATGCAAACAAGCCATTTGCCACAAGGGCCATCATTCACTTTGAACTGGACTGTGTGTTTACAGGCAGTCACAACAGAGTGACTTTTGATCATTAGAGCACATTCAACAAAATCCCCAAAATACACTTGAATGGATTTCTGCAAATATGTAACTAAATCTCTTAGCAGTCCTCTTACATCCCAAATATGGCGCCTGAGAGGAAGGCTGATGTTTTACGTGTCCCCAACCAATTGTTTTTTTTTGTTTGTGTCTTTGCAACTTATTTTTTTACTTATTTCGTACATAATGTTGCCGCTACCGTCCCTTATGACCGAAAATAACTTCTGGACATCAGGACTGCGATTACTCACCACGGACTAGCAGAATCCTTTTTTTCCTTTAACGAGTCTGACGAGTCCGACATGAATGATATACTGCTTTCCCGGGAACAGGCTCTCCTGCGAATAGAAGGCAGAGAAAAAGGGGCCTAAGGGCAGGCTGCATTCTGAGAATTCGTAGGCGATCGAATAATCCCCCACTTCCTTCCGTTCTGCTAGCAAACGTGCAATCTTTGAAAAATAAAATAGATGACCTACATGGAAGATTAAACTATCAACGGTACATTCAAAGCTGTAATATCTTATGCTTCACGGAGTCGTGGCTGAACGACGACACTATCATGTACCGGCAGGATAGAACAGTTGTATCTGGTAAGACAAGGGGCAGCGGACTATGTATTTTTGTAAATAACAGCTGGTGCACGATATCTAAGGAAGTCTCAAGCTATTGCTCGCCTGAGTATCTCATGATAAGCTGTATTTTTTGTAGCTGTTTACCTACCACCACAGACAGAGGCTGGCACTAAGACCGCATTGAATGAGCTGTATTCTGTCATAAGCAAACAAGAAAACGCTCACCCAGAGGCGGCTCTCCTAGTAGCCCGGGGACTTTAACGCAGGGAAACTTAAATCCGTTTTACCAAATTTGTATCAGCATGTTAAATGTGCAACCATAGGAAAAAAAACAACAACTCTGGACCACCTTTACTCCACACACAGAGACGCATACAAAGCTCTCCCTCGCCCTCCATTTTGCAAATCTGACCATAATTATATCCTCCTGATTCCTGCTTACAAGCTAAAATTAAAGCTGGAAGCACAAGTGACTCGATCAATAAAAAAGTGGTCAGATGAAGCAGATGCTAACCTACAGGACTGTTTTGCTTGCACAGACTGGAATATGTTCCAGGAATCCATCGATGGCATTGAGGAGTACACCACATCAGTCATTGGCTTCATCAATAAGTGCATCAATGATGTCGTCCACACTGTGACGGTATGTACATACCCCAACCAGAGGCAATGGATTACAGGCAACATCCGCACTGAGTTAATGGCCAGAGCTGCCGATTTCAAGGAAATGGACTCTAACCCGGAAGCTTATAAGAAATTCCACTATGCCCTTCGATGAACCATCAACAGGCAAAGGATCAATACAGGACTAAGATCGAGTCAATCGTACTACACCGGCTCTGACGCTCGGATGTGGTAGGGCTTGCAAACCATTACAGACTACAAAGGGAAGCACAGCCGAGAGCTTCCCAGTGACACGAGCCTACCAGATGAGCTAAACTACTTCTATGCTCGCTTCTAGGCAAATAACACTGAAACATGCATGAGAGCACCAGCTGTTGCGGAAGACTGTGTGATCACGCTCACTGCAGCCGATGTGAGTAAGACCTTTAAACAGGTCAATATTCACAAGGCCGCAGGGCCAGACGGATTACCAGGACGTGTACTGCGAGCATGCGCTGACCAACTGGCAAGTGTCTTCACTGACATTTTCAACCTATCCCTGTCTGAGTCTGTAATACCAACATGATTTAAGCAGACCACAATAGTCCCTGTGCCCAAGAACACTAAGGTAACCTGCCTAAATAACTACCGACCCGTAGCACTCATGTCTGTAGCCATGAAGTTCTTTGAAAGGCTGGTCATGGCTCACATCAACACCATTATCCCATAAACTCTAGACCCACTCCAATATGCATTCCGCCCCAACAGATCCACAGATGATGCAATCTCTATTGCACTCCAAACTTCCCTTTCCCACCTGGACAATAGGAACAACTATGTGAGAATGCTATTCATTGACTAAAGCTCAGCGTTCAACACCATAGCACCCTCAAAGCTCATCAATAAGCTAAGGACCCTGGGACTAAACACCTCCCTCTTCAACTGGATCTTGGACTTCCTGACGGGCCATACCCAGGTGGTAAGGGTAGGTAACAATACATCTGCCATGCTGATCCTCAACACAGGGACCCCTCAGGGGTGCGTGCTCAGTCCCCTCCTGCACTCCCTGTTGACTCATGACTGCATGGCCAGGCACGACTCCAACACCATCATTAAGTTTGCCGATGACACAACAGTGGCAGGCCTGATCACCGCCAACGACGAGATAGCCTATATGGAGAAGTTCAGAGACCTGGCTTTGTGGTGCCAGGACGACAAACTCTCCTTCAATGTGATCAAGACAAAGGAGATGATTGTGGACTACAGGAAAAGAGGACACAGCACGCCACTCAGACAGGTCTGTAGTGGAGCAGGTTGAGAGCTTCAAGTTCCTTGGTGTCCACATCACCAACAAACGAACATGGTCCAAGCCCACCAAGACAATCGTGAAGAGGGCACAACAAAACCTATTCCCCCTCAGGAGACTGAAAAGATTTAGCATGGGTCCTCAGATTCTCAAAAGGCTCTACAGCTGCACCATCGAGAGCATCCTGACTGGTTGCATCACTGCCTGTTATGGCAACTTCTCGGTCTCCGACCGCAAGGCACTACAGAGGGTAATGGCCCAATACGTCACTGGGGCCAAGCTTCCTGCCATCCAGGACTTCTATACCAGGCGGTGTCAGAGGAAGGCCCTAAAAATTGTCAAAGACTCCAGCCACCCAAGTCACAGACTGTTCTCTATTCTACTGCATGGCAAGCGGTACCGGAGCACCAAGTCTAGGTCCAAGAGGCTTCTAAACAGCTTCTACCCCCAAGCCATAATACTCCTGAGCATCTAATCAAATGGCTACCCAGACTATTTGCATTGCCCTCCCTCCCCCTCTTTTACACCGCTGCTACTCTCTATTGTTATCATCTATGCATAGTCACTTTAATAACTCTACCTACATGTACATATTACCTCAATTAACCAGTGCCCTCGCACATTGACTCTGTACCGATACCCGCTGTATATAGTCTCGCTATTGTTATTTTACTGTTGCTCTTTAATTATTTGTTACTTTTATTTGTTAGCGGTATTTTTTAAAACTGCATTGTTGGTTAGGGGCTCGTAAGTAAGCATTTCACTGTAAGATCTACACCTGTTGTATTTGGCTCATGTAACTACAGTCCTATTGATCAAACAACCATAAAAAGGTAGGCTATCTTACCCAATATGCACATCATCAACAACCAGATCAACAACTAATGCTAGCCAGAGCAAGAGGAGTTAGAATCTAATGAAGGAACATTGGATAAACCCTATCAAACTTATTTGGGTATTTGGCCGTCAAAATTGCACTTATAAATGATGGGAAATAGCCTGCTCGTCCTTCTGCAGCTTGCCTGACAATCCATGCGTTGTCCCAACCAAGCACCCAAGCTAGGTGAACACCTCTCTGACCATTTTATTTGGCCTAGCAGAGCTGGTTAGGCTGTTTACATGCTATCTAGAGCGTTTGTGACTAACTCTTACTTTTTTTGCCTATGTTTACGGACATCGGTCATATTCAGCGGGTCTTGCGCTTTTGTGAATTCATCAGTTATTCTGCACTCTGGTACACTCAGACAAGAGTGCTCTTGTAGATAGTTAACCAGAGTGAATTTGCGAATGCAAGAGATATGCTAACTGGATAACAGTCATTCAGCATAGCTAGCTAGATGGGAAAGCCATTCACATTTCTTGCTAGCTAAGCAAATTACACATGCATCTCTAGCTGTGTAACCACCGAAATAGGATATGAGGGGAAAAAGTCACTCACTCACCCACTCCTCCAATGACATGCTGTCCTCCTTGCAACTAGCTAGCTATCTAGCTAATGTTAGGCTTTGTGTTTTTTCTGTATAAATAGATGCACTACCATATTAGCCACATTATGACTGACTTGTGACCATGGCTAGTTTGATTGTATTGACATTCCCAGCCTTAGTTACATTTGTCCGTTTTTGTCCAGAATATTGAGTCATTGAAACAAGCAGTGCATCCTGAATGGAGGCAGCAAACAATGTACCAGGCCAGCTGGGATTTACAACCTGATAGCAATATTTGTTGGACTACCAAGAAATATATTGGTGAATTATATTAATCATGCATTGAGCTCCATCTGTTCTGCCAACAATGCCTTAATGTACGTCATGGAATGTTGAGTTAAATATAACCTATTTTTAAAACCTCTTATGAAGTTAGTTTTGTAGCATCAACTGGGAATTTGATGTTTTTGACTGATATTATGATTTGTCTGTTTATTTCATATCTGCAAAGTAGTTAAAACACTGTCAGTTCCATTTTAATTCCTGGTATTTTGTTTTTTAGATTTTTCAATCAACCTTTACAGCTGGAGAGACTGTTGTCTAATCCTCTGTACACTTATCATACCTTGAAACTCTTTGACACATCTGTGTTTTATGTAACCTAGTTAAGAGCAGCCTGGAGCTGAAGGTTGTTCCACTTCATCACACCTCTGCTGTGTGTTTCAGTACTCTAGTCCACCTGAGCGAATGGTTTAACGTACATAGCTGTGAATGGAATTATGTAACTTAATCGAGGGGAGTGTAACCTACAGAAGTCCAGTGTATTCTGGGGTTTAACCCCATCCATCCCTCTTCAGTCAGAGTCAATATACTGTAGCAATGACATTTACTGATTGTTCGGAATTAAAATGTGCTGTTGACATTCTCTTAATAAAAGGCAATGGCAAATGGGCATTCTACCATTCTGTCAGATCAGTGGCCAGATTGAGGAAATACTGTATGATAAATAGTGGAAATATAGTACTGTATTAAGAGAGACTGCATCAAATCAAATGTTATTTGTCACATGCGCCAAATACAACAGCTGCAGACCTTACAGTGAAAGAATGATTTATTTCAGCTTTTATTTCTTTCATCACATTCCCAGTGGGTCAGAAGTTTACATACACTCAATTAGTATTTGGCAGCATTGCCTTTAAATTGCTTAACTTGGGTCAAACGTTTTGGGTAGCCTTCCACAAGCTTCCCACAATAAGTTGGGTGAATTTTGGCCCATTCCTCCTGACAGAGCTGGTGTCAGGTTTGTAGGCCTCCTTGCTCGCACACACCTTTTCAGTTCTGCCCACAAATGTTCTATAGGATTGAGGTCAGGGCTTTGTGATGGCCACTCCAATACCTTGACTTTGTTGTCCTTAAGCCATTTTGCCATAACGTTGGAAGTATGCTTGCGGTCATTGTCCATTTGGAAGACCCATTTGCGACCAAGCTTTAACTTCCTGACTGATGTCTTGAGATGTTGCTTCATTATAGCCACATAATTTTCCTCCCTCATGATGCCATCTATTTTGTGAAGTGCACCAGTCCCTCAAGCAGCAAAGCACCCCCACAACATGATGCTGCCACCCCCGTGCTTCACGGTTGGGATGGTGTTCTTCGGCTTGCGAGCGTCCCCCTTTTTCCTCCAAACATACATTATGGCCAAACAGTTCTATTTTTGTTTCATCAGACCAGAGGACATCTCTCCAAAAAGTACAATCTTTGTCCCCATGTGTAGTTGCAAACTGTAGTCTGGCTTTTGTATTGTGATTTTGGAGCAGTGGCTTCTTCCTTGCTGAGCAGCCTTTCAGGTTATGTCGATATAGGACTTGTTTCACTGTGGAGATAAAACACTTTTCTACCAGTTTCCTCCAGCATCTTCTCAAGGTCCTTTGCTGTTGTTCTGGGATTGATTTGCACTTTTCGCACCAAAGTACGTTCATCTCTAGAAGACAGAACGCGTCACCTTCCTGAGCGATATGACGGCTGTGTGGTCCCATGGTGTTTATACTTTCATAATATTGTTTGTACAGATGAACGTGGTACCTTCAGGCGTTTGGAAATTGCTCCCAAGGATGAACCTTTTTCTGAGGTCTTACCTGATTTCTTTTGATTTTCCCATGATGTCAAGCAAAGAGGCACTGAGTTTGAAGGTAGGCCTTGAAGTACATCCACAGGTACACCTCCAATTCACTCAAATTATGTCAATTAGCCTATCAGAAGCTTCTAAAGCCATGACATATTTTTCCAGAATTTTTCAAACTTTTTAAAGGCACAGTCAACTTAGTGTATGTAAACTTCTGACACACTGGAATTGTGATCCAGTGAATTATAAGTAAAATAATCTGTCTGTAAACAATTGTTGGAAAAATTACTTGTCATGCACAAAGTAGATGTCCTAACCGACTTGCCAAAACTATAGTTTGTTGACAAGAAATTTGTGGAGTGGTTGAAAAATTAGTTAATGACTCCAACCTAAGTGTATGTAAACTTCTGACTTCAACTGTGTGTGTGTGTGTGTGTATATATATATATATATATCACACACACACACACACACACACACACACACACACACACACACACACACGCACACTGAACAAAAATACAAAGGCAACATGTAAAGTGTTGGTCCCATGTTTCATGAGCTGAAATAAAAGATCCTAGAAATGTTCCACAGGCAAAAATTTGTTTACATCCCTGTTAGTGACCATTTCTCCTTTGCCAAGATAATCCATCCATTTGACAGGTGTGGCATTTTAAGAAGCTGATTAGACAGCATAATCATTACACATGTGAACCTTGTGCTGCGGAAAATAAAAGTCCACTGTAAAATGTTTAGTTTTGTCACACAACACAATGCCACAGATGTTTTACGTTTTGAAGGAGAGTGCAATTGGCATGCTGACTGCAGGAATGTCCACCAGAGTTGTTGCCAGAGAATTTAATGTTAATTTCTCTACCATAAGCCGCCTCCAATGTCATTTGAGGGAATTTGGCAGTAAGTCCAACCAGCCTCACAACTGCAGACCACATGTATGGTGTTTTGTGATGTTAACGTTATGAACAGAGTGCCCCATGGTGACGGTGGTGTTATGTAATGGGCACTCATAAGTTACGGACAACGAACACAATTGCATTTTATCAATGGCAATTTGAATGCACAGAGATACCGTGACAAGATCCTGAGGCCCATTGTCGTGCCATTCATAAGCCGCCATCACCTCATGTTTCAGCATGTTAATGCACGGCCCCATGTCGCAAGGATTTGTACACAATTTCTGGACGCTAAATGTGTCCCAGTTCTTCCATGGCCTGCATACTCACCAGACATGTCACCCATTAGGCATGTTTGGGATTGTCACGGCTGTCAAAAGGAGTAGACCAAGGTGCAGCGTGCGTGTGTGTGTGTGTGTGTGGTTCCACATTTTATTTAATCTGTGAAACTCTGCAATGCATAAATAAACTGAATTGATAAAACAACAAACCATGCCGCAGAGGCGAGACAAACACTACTCAAAAAATAATCACCCTCAAAACCTAGGAAGAAAAACCCCTACTTAAGTACGATCTCCAATTAGAGACAACGAGGACCAGCTGCCTCTAATTGGAGATCATCCCAAACAAATCAACATAGAAATACAAAAACTAGAACCTAAGAACATAGAAATAGAAAACATAGAAAAACACAAAACACCCCCTGTCACGCCCTGACCTACTCTACCATAGAAAATAACATCTTACTATGGTCAGAACGTGACAGGGATGCTCTTGATCGACGTGTACGATAACGCGTTCCAGTTCCCGCCAATATCAAGCACATTCACACAGACATTGAAGAGGAGTGAAACAATGTTCCACAGGCCACAGGCCACAATCAACAGCCTGATCAACTCTATGTGAAGGAGATGTGTCGCGCTGCATGAGGCAAATGGTGGTCACACCAGTTACTGACTGGTTTTTGATCCACGTCTCTACCTTTTTTTTAAGGTAAAGTATCTGTGACTAGTCATGTGAAATTCATAGATTAGGGCCTAATTAATTAATTTCAATTGACTGATTTCTTAATATGAACTGTAACTCAGTCAAATCTTTGAAATTGTTGCGTTTATATTTTTGTTCAGTAATATATATATATTCCGGACTCTGACATTGCTCGTTCTGATATTGCTCGTTCAGATATTTCTTATTTCTTCTTGTTTTTTAGTTTTTGGATTATGTCTGGCTATTGTTATTGTATTGCTAGATTCTACTGCGTTGTTGGAGCAAGAAACATAAGCATTTTGTTGCACTAGCGATAACATCTGTAAATCTGTTGTACTTGACCAATAAACTTTGATTTGATAACTAGTTCCAGCTCAATGATGTCATCAGCACAGAGTCACACTATGGTGTGGAAATTTTTAAACAATTTGTAATTTCATACTAGAAGTTAGTATGTGGTTAGTCCATGATGCTATGTCCAGTATTTCAACAAAATTGTTGGGATTTTTGTAGAATTAAGAAATTTGGAAACGTCTTTATTTTACATGTATCTGTGTAATGCTATTGCACTTCTTATATGGTTCCTAGTCCTGACATTCAAATGGATGTGGTGTTAAATTAGTTCACCATACTGTATATATATTTTTTTTTTATGTTGTTTTCTTCCTTTTGATCGTAGTCAGAATCTTATAACCCATTGCCTATTTTGAGGTATTACTGAGAAAGGGTAATTTGAGATCACTTTCTGCTGTGGGTAAACAGACCAAAGACACTAGCAAAAAAGACACTAACAAGCTTCCATCATTATCATTTAACTACAGATTTCCTGCTTTTCCAGTCTTGTTTACATCAAACGCCTTTGGTGGCATTGATCCCAGCATATCACTGAGATGACGTATTTATATGTGGCTTGTAAGGACATAATATATTAATCTCCATGAACCCAAATTACGCAATTTGTCACGGGCTGGCTCGAGGAACAACAGGAGAGGTAGAGTCAGGCGCAGGAGACAGAGAGAGTTCGTGACCACACTTCTTTATTTGAAGCACTGTACGTGGTCGACAAGGTATAGGGGCGCAGCCCTGAACGATTCTGCGGTGGTGTACACAAATAAAAGAAACCACTGGCAGAAGGAAAAAACTCAATACACGTTCTTACGAACACACAAAACCCGGACAAGCAACACAATCACGTACAACCACATACATCCTACGCTAACCTAAATAACCCCCCCTTACTAATGACTAACCCAAAACAGGTGTGTGCCTACTTAGACCTAACCAAACGAAAGTGAAACAAAAAGGGATCGATGGCAGCTAGTAGGCCGGCGACGACGACCGCCGAGCTCCGCCCGGCCGAGGAGGGGCGCCACCATCCGTCACTGTCGTGACAGTACTCCCCCCCTGACGCGCGGCTCCCGCAGCGCGCCGACGCCGGCCTCGAGGACGCCCCGGAGGGCGAGGCGCAGGGCGATCCGGATGGAGGCTGTGGAACTCCCGGATGAGCGCTGGGTCCAGTATGTCCTCCACCGGTACCCAGCACCTCTCCTCCGGGCCGTACCCCTCCCAGTCCACGAGGTACTGCAGGCCCCTCGCCCGGCGTCTGGAGTCCAAGATGGACCGGACTGTGTACGCCGGGGGCCCCCCGATGTCCAGGGGGGGTGGAGGGACCTCCCGTACCTCATTTTCCTGCAGCGGACCAGCTACCACCGGCCTGAGGAGAGACACATGAAACGAGGGGTTAATGCGATAATAAGAAGGAAGTTGTAATCTGTAACACACCTCGTTTATTCTCCTCAGGACTTTAAATGGCCCCACAAACCGCGGACCCAGCTTCCGGCAGGGCAGGCGGAGGGGCAGGTTCCGGGTCGAGAGCCAGACTCTCTCCCCTGGGGTGAACACCGGGGCCTCGCTGCGGTGCCGGTCAGCGCTCGCTTTTTGTCGTACCCTGGTTCGTTCCAGGGATTCCTGCACAGCGTTCCAGGTCTCCCTTGAGCGCTGAACCCATTCCTCCACCGCAGGGGCCTCCGTCTGGCTCTGATGCCATGGCCCCAGGACCGGCTGATAACCCAACACACATTGGAATGGTGATATGTTGGTGGAGGAGTGGCGCAAAGAGTTCTGAGCCATTTCGGCCCATGGCACGAACCTTGCCCACTCCCCTGGCCGGTCCTGGCAGTAGGACCGCAGGAACCTGCCCACCTCCTGGTTTACCCTTTCCACCTGCCCATTACTTTCGGGGTGGAACCCCGAGGTCAGACTGACCGAAACCCCCAGTCGCTCCATAAACGCCCGCCACACTCTGGACGTGAACTGGGGGCCTCGATCTGAGACGATATCCTCGGGCACCCCGTAGTGCCGGAAGACGTGGGTGAATAAGGCTTCTGCGGTCTGCAGGGCCGTAGGAAGACCGGGTAACGGAAGCAGACGGCAGGACTTAGAAAACCGGTCCACAACGACCAGGATCGTAGTGTTGCCCTGAGACGGCGGGAGATCGGTCAAGAAATCCACCGCCAGGTGGGACCATGGTCGTTGTGGAACCGGGAGGGGTTGTAATTTCCCTCTAGGCAGGTGCCTGGGAGCCTTACTCTGAGCGCACACCGAACAGGAGGAGACATAGTGCCTCACGTCCCTCACCAAGGTGGGCCACCAGTATCTCCCACTAAGACCACGCACTGTCCGCTCAACCCCTGGGTGACCCGAGGAGGGAAGCGTGTGAGCCCACCGAATCAGCCGATCGCGAACATCGAGCGGAACGTACTTACGACCCACTGGACACTGCGGAGGAGTAGGCTCCGTCCGTAACGCCCGCTCGATGTCCGCGTCCACCTCCCAGACCACCGGTGCCACCAGGCAGGAGGCTGGAAGTATGGGCGTGGGATCGGTGGACCGTTCCTCGGCGTCATGGAGACGAGACAGTGCGTCGGCCTTAGTGTTCCGGGAACCTGGGATATACGAGATGTTAAACCGAAATCTCGTAAAGAACATCGCCCACCTGGCTTGACGCGGGTTCAGTCTCCTCGCCGCCCGGATGTACTCCAGATTGCGGTGGTCAGTCCAGATGAGAAAAGGGTGACGTGCCCCCTCAAGCCAATGTCTCCACACCTTCAGGGCTCTGACCACAGCCAACAGCTCCCTGTCCCCCACATCATAGTTACGCTCCGCCGGACTCAACTTCCTAGAGAAGAAGGCGCAGGGGCGGAGCTTTGGGGGGGCGCCCGAGCGCTGGGACAGCACGGCTCCTACCCCAGCCTCGGACGCGTCCACCTCCACTATGAAGGGCAAAGAGGGGTCCGGGTGCGCCAGCACCGGAGCGTCGGTGAACAAAACCTTCAGACGACTAAAGGCCCTGTCCGCCTCCGCGGACCACTGCAACCGCACCGGGCCCCCCTTCAACAGTGAGGTAATGGGAGCCGCCACCTGACCAAAGCCCCGGATAAACCTCCGGTAGTAATTGGCAAATCCCAAAAACCGCTGCACCTCCTTCACCGTGGTGGGAGTCGGCCAATTACGCACGGCTGAAACGCGGTCACATTCCATCACTACCCCTGATGAGGAAATGCGATACCCCAAGAAAGAGACGGCTGGTTTGGAAAACTCACATTTCTCAGCCTTGACGTATAGGTCATGCTCCACCAGTCGCCCAAGCACTTTACGCACCAGAGACACATGCTCGGCGCGTGTAGTGGAGTAGACCAGAATGTCATCGATGTACACCACTACACCCTGACCGAGCAGGTCCCGTAGAATCTCATCCACAAAGGATTGAAAGACTGCGGGAGCATTCTTTAACCCATACGGCATGACGAGGTACTCATAATGGCCAGATGTGGTACTAAATGCCGTTTTCCACTCGTCCCCTCCTCGGATACGCACCAGATTATATGCGCTCCTGAGATCCAATTTCGTGAAGAAGCGCGCCCCGTGAAATGACTCCATCGCCGAGGCGATGAGAGGTAGTGGGTAACTGAAACCCACTGTGATGGCATTTAGACCTCTATAGTCAATGCACGGGCGCAGACCTCCCTCCTTCTTCTTCACGAAAAAGAAGCTCGAGGAGACGGGTGAGTGAGATGGCCGAATGTATCCCTGCCTCAAGGACTCAGTGACGTATGTCTCCATAGCCGCTGTTTCCTCCTGAGACAGGGGATAAACGTGACTACGAGGAAGGGCAGCGCCCACCTGGAGGTTTATCGCACAGTCTCCTCGTCGATGAGGTGGTAATTGGGTCGCCTTCGTTTTACTGAAGGCGATAGCCAAATCGGCATACTCTGAGGGAATGTGCACGGTGGATACTTGGTCTGGACTCTCCACCGTAGTCGCACCGATGGAAACTCCTATGCACCTGCCCGAGCACTCATTTGACCACCCCTTAAGAGCCCTCTGTCCCCACGAAATCTTAGGGTTGTGAGTGGCTAGCCAGGGAATCCCTAGAACCACTGGAAATGCTGGGGAATCGATGAGGAAAAGACTAATCCATTCCTCATGACCCCCCCGCATTACCATGACCAGAGGCACAGTGACCTCCCTGACCAGCCCTGACCCTAGTGGTCGACTGTCTAGGGCGTGCACGGGGAAGGGTTGGTCCAACTGGACCAGGGGAATCCCTAACTTAGCCGCGACCCCACGGTCCATAAAACTCCCTGCTGCGCCTGAATCGACTAGCGCCTTAACCTGTTGGGTCTAGGGGGCAGCATTTGCACGTCTGGATAAAAAAAATGTACCCGATTTAATCTGGTTACTAATCCTACCCAGTAACTAGAATATGCATATACTTATTATATATGGATAGAAAACACTCTAAAGTTTCCAAAACTGTTTGAATGGTGTCTGTGAGTATAACAGAACTCATTTGGCAGGCAAAACCCTGAGACATTTTCTGACAGGAAGTGGATACCTGATGTGTTGTATTGACTTTAAACCTATCCCATTGAAAAACACAGGGGTTTAGGAATATTTTGGCACTTCCTATTGCTTCCACTAGATGTCACCAGCCTTTACAAAGTGTTTTGAGTCTTCTGGAGGGAGATCTGACCGAACAAGAGCCATGGAACGGTGATGTCCCATTAGACACCTGGCGCGCTACTTCATGTTGGGTACCCTCGTTCCAATACGTTATAAAAGACTATGCATTCGTCCACCTTGAATATTATTCATGTTCTGGTTAAAAAAGGCCCTAATGATTTATGCTATACAACGTTTGACATGTTTGAACGAACGGAAATATATTTTTTCCCCTCGTTCATGACGAGAAGTCCGGCTGGCTTACATCATGTGCTAACGAGACGGAGATTTTTGGACATAAATGATGAGCTTTTTTGAACAAAACTACATTCGTTATGGACCTGTGATACCTGGAAGTGACATCTGATGAAGAGAATCAAAGGTAATGGATTATTTACATAGTATTTTCGATTTTAGATCTCCCCAACATGACGTCTAGTCTGTATCGCAACGCGTATTTTTCTGGGCACAGTGCTCAGATTATTGCAAAGTGTGATTTCCCAGTAAGGTTATTTTTAAATCTGGCAAGTTGATTGCGTTCAAAAGATGTAAATCTATAATTCTTTAAATGACAATATAATATTTTACCAATGTTTTCTAATTTTAATTATTTAATTTGTGACGCTGACTTGACTGCCGGTTATTGGAGGGAAACGATTTCCTCAACATCAATGCCATAGTAAAACGCTGTTTTTGGATATAAATATCAACTTGATAGAACTAAAAATGCATGCATTGTCTAACATAATGTCCTAGGAGTGTCATCTGATGGAGATTGTAAAAGGTTAGTGTATCATTTTAGCTGGTTTTATGGTTTTGGTGACCCTGTCTTTGACTTGACAAAACATTACACACAACTCTTGTAAATGTACTGTCCTAACATACTCTAAATTTATGCTTTCGCCGTAAAACCTTTTTGAAATCGTAAAACGTGGTTAGATTAAGGAGATGTTTATCTTTCAAATGGTGTAACATAGTTGTATTTTTGAAAAATTTGAATTTTGACATTTATTTGGATTCAAATTTGCCGCTCTTGAAATGCACCTGCTGTTGATGGAGTGCACCACGGGTGGCACGCTAGCGTCCCACCTAGCCCCAAGAGGTTAAACCGGGAGTGAGGGGAGAAACAAGGAAAGGACACTGACACATACATGTGACGGACAGGGGGCTCTGGGTGAGGCTGGTGCTGACTCACCTGAGGTGTAAAAGGAGCGCTCTGCCTGCCCTCTGGACTCCTAGGGGAGTCTCCCCAGCACCGGTCCACAGTGTGCCCTCTGCGACCACATGAGGTGCAGGAGCGACCTCCCCCTCCAGTCTTCCTGGCTGCTGCCCCCCCTATCTCCATAGGCGTGGGAGCAGGAGGGCTGGAGGGTGGAATGAGCAGGGCCCGGGTCGGACGTCCGCGGGCGGCCAGCAGATTGTCCAGTCGGATGGACAGATCCACCAGTTGGTCCAGTGTGTGGGTCGTGTCCCGACAGGCTAATTCCCGGCGGACGTCCTCCCTCAAACTACAACGGTAGTGATCTATAAGGGCCCTCTCATTCCACCCTGCTCCCGCGGCCAGGGTCCGGAACTCGAGAGCGAAGTCCTGCGCGCTCCTCGTCTCCTGCCTCAGGTGAAACAGCCGCTCACCCGCCGCTCTCCCCTCCGGGGGATGATCGAATACTGCCCGAAAGCGGCGGGTGAACTCTGGGTAGTTGTCCCTGGCTGAGTCCGGACTGTCCCACACGGCGTTTGCCCATTCCAGGGCCTTACCCGTGCGGCAGGAGACGAGGACGCTGACGCTCTCCTCCCCCGAGGGAGAGGGACGAACGGTCGCCAGGTATAACTCCAACTGGAGCAAGAAGCCCTTACACCCAGCGGCCGTTCCATCGTACTCCCTGGGGGGAGCGAGTTTCACCCCACTGGTACTGGGTGCTGTGGGTGCTGGTGGGGGCGCAGGCTGTTGGCCTGCCGAGTTCAGGGGGCCGAGAGCGCGTCGGTCCCAGCTCTCCAGGCGCGCCAACACCTGATCCATGGCGTTCCCCAGCCGGTGGAGCAGGGTGGAGTGTTGGTCGACGGTTTCCTCCATGGACATGGCTGGCGCTGAAGCTCCTGCTGACTCCATTTAGTTAGGGTACCAATTAGTTTATTTGTCAAACCATTGATTTGCTATGTAAGCAGTTCATTGTCTTCTATCAAACCACAATATAAAGCCACATCATTGGATTTATGTGGGAAAATGTCTTACCAAAACCTTCCTTCAATTCCGGGGGAATAAAATATTCTGCCTTTAAATTCTCTTCTGATCAGAGGAGGTCATAAGGTAACCACAGAAGACGTTTTCCTAACACTCAAATGATTATGCTGTCTCTCTGTTTGTTCTCTTAATAAGGTGGTATAGTTACTACATATTTATATAGGACTGGTGCACAAGGTAGACCTGAGATTGGCAGGTGGAATCAGCATACATATCAATAGATGTTTTTAATCAATGCATTAATAACTGCATGTCCTTTTATCATATTTGAAACTTGTAAATTACAGTGCAGGAGTTATTTATTCTGTAGTAATTAAACAATTGTCAATGATCAGGTGGTAATTCGGTATTTGGGCTGCAAGTGTGCATTTATGCTGTTACACTGTCGTTGAGCTCTGCTTCCCGACCCAAGCACGGCGGGCCCCCGACATTATACATGGGATTAGGGCAGGGTAGGGCCTGTTTTTTCATCAATAACTAGGGTATAATTTTTAACAATAATTAAATTGTTCATTAACATTTTGAAGCTGAGCCATTTGATCCCTCCTGCTCTGCAGCTCAGTCATATCTTACGATCATAACATGGTGTCAGAAGTGCTTCAACCTCATAAAATACAGTATCAGTCAAAAGTTTGGACACACCTACTCATTCAAGGGTTTTTGTTTATTTGTACTATTTTCTGTATTGTAGAGTAATAGTGAAGACATCAACACTATGAAATAACACATATGGAATCATGTGGTAACCAAAAAAGTGTACAACAAATCAAAATATATTTAAACTTTTAGATTCTTCAAAGTAGCCACCCTTTCCCTTGATGACAGCTTTGCACACTCTTGAAATTCTCTCAACCAGCTTCACCTGGAATGCTTTTCCAACAGTCTTGAATGAGTTCTTATTGGCTGCTTTTCCTTCACTCTGCTGTCCAACTCATCCCAAACCATCTCAATTGGATTGAGGTCGGGTGATTGTGTAGGCCAGGTCATCTGATGCAGCACTCCATCACTCTCCTTCTTGGTCAAATAGCCCTTACACAGCTTGGAAATGTTAGGTCAAAGTCCTGTTAAAAAAACAAATAACAGTCTTCCCTGTAGCTCAGTTGGTAGAGAATGGTGTTTGCAACGCCAGGGTTGTGGGTTCGATTCCCACGGGGGGCCAGCACAGAAAAAAGATGTATTAAATGTATGAAATGTATGCATTCACTACTGTAAGTTGCTCTGGATAAGAGTGTCTGCTAAATGACTAAAATGTAAAAATGTCCCACTAAGTGCACACCAGATGGGATTGCAGAATGCTGTGGTAGCCATGCTGGTTAAGTGGGCCTTGAATTCTAAATAAACCACAGACAGTGTCACCAGCAAAGTACCTCCTCCTCCATGCTTCACAGTGGTGTCATGACGTTGGCCTGTGGGTAAGGTTTATGACCCCCCCCATAAATACCTTTCTCCCTTCCCCTCTCTGACCCTACTGAAGGACTTGAATAGCCTGTGTTAAATATAGAGAGTCTGGGAACATCAAACAAATGGGGAAAAGGAACCATATTTTGGTAATAAAACCAGTTGGAAATATGCTTGGGAACGTAATGAGTATGTATGTCAGTTCGGTTGTCATCTGAGACATTATGACTGATGACAGGACGACATAAACTGTACCTGAGAAAGTATACACCCTCTAGTTATCAGAGTAACATGGAATTGTTATGCAATTGAAATGGAGATTAAATGTAATTTTAGCTTCCAAATGAGAGATTTGGGTTTTCATAAGGAAAGTGCCCTGCTTGATCAGTGGCCCACCCCTGTGAAGAGGAGGGGTTATAAACGATGAAACACATCCTTCCCCCTCTCCACTATATAAGCCTTTGACGAAAAGATAACCACGTTGTTCCAGTACGTGAGGTCTGCAGCCTCTACGTTAGAAGGACACACGTCAAGTACAGAACTAAGCCAACCTCGGCGTGAGCTTTGGTGGCGAGTGGTATGAACTTTGAGCTTATTCACTACAGAAGTGATACTTTCTAGCCGTTGAGTTAGCAGCGGCCGCTGTAGACGTGGGCTAGGAAAGGACGGACAACGGATCCAGTCTAACAGACGGACGAAGATACCACCACGTATCCAATTTACCACCAGAGACATTCTTCCGAGGACAGGAAGATCTGTTGGCCAACCCGGCCAGCATCTACGACCAATCTACCGAAGCACAGCTCAGAGTAAATATTTATTGCATTTTCCTTTTCCAAATGGCCGGTAATTTAGAATGCATAAGATAATGTATTTACGATAGCATAGCTGCTGTTTCTTTGTTCCTAAATCTTCCCGCTCTTTCATTCAAGCCCAACCCCCTTTCCTTTGTGTAACCAGCTTTCATACAGGTTCCGTCCACCAGGACGTTTTCTGTATGACATCATTTGTATTCGGTGTATTTGTAATTCTGTGTGATAAGTTTAGGTATTTAGTAAATAAATAATTAAACCCAATTTTGTATTGCTGATTCAACTTGTTAGCCAGGGTTCGTGAAGATAGCCAAGAATTTACAACTTTCATTATGAGACTGAAAATAAGATAAGGGTTAATATTGACTGCTATCGATGTAAAATATTACTAAGTATTTTAAGAGTTTATTCGGAAGATAACGGCTCTATAAATGTTCTTCCGTGGTGCCCCGACTTTCTAGTTAATTACATTTACATGATTAGCTTAATCAGGTAATATTAATTACAGAGAAAGGATTTTATAGGTTAGCATGTCATATCACTTAATCCGGCATAGCCAAAGACACGACAGTGGGAACCACACATATGGAGATCATCCATTCACCTACTCTACATCTCACAAAGACATGGTGGTTGGAACCAAAAATCAGACCAAAGGACAGATTTCCACTAGTCTAATGTACATTGCTTGTGTTTCTTGGCCCAAGCAAGTCTTCTTCTTATTGGTGGTTTCTTTGCAGCAATTCGACCATGAAGGCTGGATTCACACAGTCTCCTCTGAACAGTTGATGTTGAGATGTGTCTGTTACTTGAACTCTGTGAAGCATTTATTTGGGCTGCAATTTCTGAGGCTGGTAACTCTAATGAACATATTCTCTGCAGAAGAGGTAACTCTGGGTCTTCCTTTCCTGTGGCGGTCCTCATGAGAGCCAGTTTCATCATAGCGCTTGATGGTTTTTGTGACTGCACTTGAAGAAACTTTCAAAGTTCTTGAAATTTTCCCGGATTGACTGACCTTCGTATGTTAAAGTAATGATGGAATGTTGTTTCTCTTTGCTTATTTGAGCTGTTCTAGCCATAATATGGACTTCGTATTTTACCAAATAGCTCTATATTCTGTATACCACCCCTACCTTGTCACAACACAACTGATTGGCACAAACGCATTAAGGAAAGTAATTCCACAAATTAACTTTTAACAAGGCACACCTGTTAATTGAAATGCTGGTTGAGAGAATGCCAAAGCTGTCATCAAGGCAAAGGGTGGCTACTTGAAGAATCTCAAATATAAAATATATTTAGATTTGTTTAACACTTTTTGGTTACTTCATTATTCCGTATGTGTTATTTCATAGTTTTGATGTCTTCACTATTATTCTACAATTTAGAAAATAGTAAAAACAAAGAATAACCCTGGAATGAGTAGGTCTGTCCTAACTTTTTACTGGTACTGTATAAGACCATACAATTTTCCGAGTCAAAAGGAGAGATTATTTCACAGAAAATACTAAGATTCTGTAAATTGAGTGACGAAAAGTAGCTAGCTAACAACTCTCGAAGTCTCTCTCTCATTTTTGTGAGCAGCCAAGTGAAGCCATTGAGATGGATACTCATACACACAGAGGACCAATGGAGCAGATTCAGAGCAGGGACAGAACAAGGGACAGACAGAGATGAGCAGCTAATGGAGAAAGTTATTTCTGATTTCGGGTTTGGGCAAGGCCTTAAATTTGGAAGAAATAAATTGGGCCCAGGTATGGGTAGGGCTTCAATTTCATGCCCATGAAGGGCTGGCTCTATGCTGTCCTCCATGCATGCACACAGACAAACAAAACTGTCCTTGGCCAGAGTATATGGATGGAGAGGGAAGAAGGAGGGGAGGAGAGGAAGGGGGATTGCAATGGTTGTGGATGTGTCTAATGAGCTTTTTTTTACAGGTCTTGACGAGCATGAGAAAAATAGAGGGTGCAGAACACAACACAACAGAACAGAGGTGTGCTTTCCTGATGATCAATGATCATTAATCTTGGCTGGAGAGCCCCTGACTGCAGTTTTTGGGGAGCAGGATCGCTGACCAAAGGGCATCACAGTGTTTGGGCACCACAGCACTTTTTTCCTCTGCTCTGGAACAGTGCGTACATGGTGTGAGACAGTGTTCGGAAACAAGAATTCAACACACACTCATTCCAACTGCAGACAGACACCATTGTCCTCAGATAAGACATACTGTACAGTACTGGAGACCAGTGGTGATTTTAGCATGTAAATATTTGTGGGCCAAACTAAAAAATAAATGTTTTAGATGCCTGCCAGCAAAGCCACTACACAAAAAAACACTAAACAATACATTAATTGGATTATGACGGTGACAAACGGTGCCCACAAACTGTTAGGGCCTACATAAAGCTGTCCCAACAGCAGAGTCCCAACAGCAGTCCAAACACCTTACCACTGTTACACCTGGCAATCAGCGGAGCCTTGTCTGGCAGCGAAACAGTTCATTCAGCCTCATTTACTGCCTTTAAAGATATGATATGGCTGACTTGCTTAAATAAATGTGGTTTCTACTGAGATGTACAAAATATGGCATAAGGGGACTACGAGCGGATAAGAGGCAATCCGTAATTTTGATGAAGACATTAATGAGCGAGCGGACATAGTCAATATAACTATTTGCTCAGCACTTCTGAAATGTACAGCGATAGAAATCCGAACATGGACTGTTCTTACAGTATTCTCCCTGTACACCAAGTCAGAACTGTAGGATAAACAAAGGGGGAATATAAGCAGACAATGAAAGCTCTTACAATATTCAATGATGACATTTCTCTAAAAGGGGCTATAGGCCACATGTGCACCACCAAGTTAGAACAGTAGGCTAAATTATGAGGGGAAAAGGGACCAAATTATTTGGGTGAGGCACATTGGCAACTAACAGCTTACTACACAATACACTAAGTATTAATTTCTTAGCTACAGTATACATATCTCCCTGGCATATTACATAATTTATGCAGCAGCATACAATACATTTTTTGGTCTCAACTTGCTGTGCTGTGCTCACTTGAACAGGAAGGTGGCACGGCTGTCCTTCGTGGGCAAACTTTGTCATCAAAGTCTGATATTCTCTGGATATATGGTGCAAGACAACTGGGAGCTCGGAAAAAACAAGGTTGAATCATGACATTAGTGGTCTTAAGGTCTGAGCTCTAGAAAGAGGCCCGAGTTCCCTACTTGGAATTCTGAGTTGGATGACCGTTGCAAACGTATTTTCCCAGTCTGAGGTAGTTTTTTTCTAAGTTCTCGGTTGTCTTGAAAGCAGGATGGCCAATGGTGAATGTTTATCCTTTTAAACTTTGAAAAGAGACCCTTAAACCCTGACCTGGACCACACATCCACTCCACTGAATAGCAGGCTAGTGATTGCTTTGCAATGCTTTCAGTTAGTCACTGATTCCTTCCAAACCAATCATTGTTGAATGTTTATGTCCAATGGCCGATGAGCACCGATATGTTTTATCTATAATTTCTCTTCATAATTTATTTTCATATGACAAGAGTTAAAAAGGATATGCCAGTAGATTGTCGACTTGATTCATGATGATGACTGCTACCTTGCCAGGTAAGATCTTGAAATTATGATGTTGTCATGATCAATCCCATCAAACCTACTGTAGATATAATGTGATTTGATGTAATTTTATCTGTTGCCATTGAACTTGAGCCTTCTTGGATGGGCATTTCTAATGTAACTCTATGGCAGCACCCAAGGGGCTTCAATTTTTGAGCTCTTCTCGTAGATTTTGCGGCGATGTAGTGTTCCCATGAGTGACAGAACACTGAGCCAATCACGGCGCAACTAGAGAACATTACCAACCCCTACGCTCCGTATTTTCCGCTGACTGGCCCACCACCACCGAAAGCACTGATCTAGGCTGAAACACCTGCATTTTGGAGCTGCCTTACTCAAGAAAGCAAAAAAAGAGACCATGTTTGTATGCGGCTTTATTAACTCAATGATATACAGTATATTTTTTTACATTGTTTACAAACTGATATGTGACATTTATTAATGCCAAAATAAAATGCAAAAAAGCTAAACAGGTGATGCTCAAAACAGGTGGAGCACTGCCCCACCTGCCCTGAATGACTGGTGGCCACTGCAGGATACCGACACCTCAAATCTCCTTGGCGAAAACTTAACACTGGAGCTGAGAGGTTCATTATCATACTATCTTCCGTATTTAGAAAATGTCTGGGAAACAGGAATGCAGAGGTATTGTCACGACACCTACGGAAGGTGGCGCCCCTCCTCGCCCGGGCGGCGCTCGGCGGTCGTCGTCGCCGGCCTACTAGCTGCCACTGATCTATGTTTCACGTTCTGTTAGTTAGGCCTAGGTTAGTTACGCACCTGTTTTGTATTAGTTGTCAGTGAGGAGGGGTATTTAGGCTAGCTAGTTAGGTTTGTGGGTTGTGCGGGATTGTTTGTTGTCAGGGTTGTATGTTGGTTATGAGGATCTGTGTTTTTTCCCTCTTGGGGTTACGAAGTATTGTATTTGGGCTGCGTCCCTGGTGATCGTTCGTAAGAGGGTGGTGCTTTTTATTTTAGCACACCTTGCACTCCGTTCTTTTCATTTTTTCCGTGTGAATATTTATTAAAAGTTTATTCCCGGAATCATCTGTCTCCTGCGCCTGACTCCACCTCTCCTGATTCCTCAAGCCACCCATTGTGACCGGTATATAGAGCAGGGGTCTCCAACAGGTCAATCGCAAGCTACAAGCAGCTCGCAGCCCACTTAAGAGTAGCTCGCCAAACAATTCTGAAAGTATATTACATTTTCAAGTATTCCACCGCAAACTGTCATAAACAAATCTCACAAGTATCAGACACCACAAGCCCCCAGCTACTATCTACTCAACACAACATTGACATTATCCCACCCCTGCTTAGCCACTATTGGCTTAAAAAGCCAAACCTACAGTAACACTATATCTGCCAATTAATTACCAACAATATTTCCTCTGTCTGATTGTGTGGTGTGTACGTTTGTCTACCACTCCTGCATTTGTCCATCACTCCGTGTAGCCAGTTGATGTGATAACCGTCTTGTGGGTTGACAAATACTTTCCCCAAAACCTTCTTAATTAAATGTTAACTGCAAAGTAGGCTTACCTGGCAGAAGTCTATCATGAGTAAGTATAAGATTTGCCATGAAATGAGCAGCAACAGTACAGAACCATTGCTAGACCAGCACATTGGATGGCACATTCCTCACGCTAGATGAGCAATTAAATGGCCAGATGTGCAATTAAAGGGGAATTACATTTGAAAATAAAAATGTGCTTTCGTCCAGACCTAAAAATCTTTTTATCTTTTGATGTGATTTAAGCATTGACATGGACTCAGAACGTACAATTTCATTGTATCTCTATGAACAATTTTAATTTAAAGAGTGAAAAATGGTGCTACAGGGGATGGTGCAGACAGCCCAGTACATCACTGGGGCCGAGCTCCCTGCCGTCTATAACAGGTGGTGTGAAAGGCCCGGAAAATTGTTAAAGACTCCACCCAAGCCATGGACTGTTGTCTCTGCTTCCTTATGGCAAGCAGTACCGGTGCATCAAGTCTGACACCAACAGTCTCCTGAACAACTCCAACACACACACACACTCTACACACACACTCATCAATTACGCTGCTGCTACTATGTTTATCATATAACCTGATGCCTAGTCGCCGTACCTCTATACATGACTACCTCTATCACTCCAGTATCCCTGCACATTATAAATATGGTATTGGAACTAACCCTGTATATTGCTTCTTACTTTCTCATGCTTTTCTTATTTCTTATTTTTATTTTGTGTTTTTGTAACTCCTCACTTCCCCATGTAAACTCGCTGTCGAAGAGTAGATTATACTGAAGGGCTATGATCCCAGATGTCATCTTCTTTACATTCAGTTGCATTGAATCTGTGGTTTTCAGTCCTCTCCCCTACTCTTTCATCCAATATGCTGAAAGACAGAAATAGAAGATGAAGATGATTTGCTTGTTGGCAAGTATTACAGCCAATATGTCAGCTGTTTTTTCCTAAATGTAAAAAAAGACAAGCAAGGTAGTAAATCACTTTAATTAGCCTTTATTTTTTTCCCCTCCAAAATAAAAATAGAAGTTGTTGTCACGAGTGTGCGGGTCCTCATATGCATCCTGCTCCTTCAAATTACCAGTTAGGCCTTTTTTTGTATTGTTCACCATTTTTCCCAATGTCATTAAATCCTCAGCAGGGTGTAGTTAAATATCCTTTTTCATTTATCTTGACGCGTGGGCAGATGGTGTGCCCTGCTCCAGAACAATGCTGACTTTATTCAAAATTGCTTTCTAAAAGGCAGCGTGGAACTCGCTAGCAACATATTCCTGTGGCTAACATGTGAAAGGGAAACAGCTTTGATGTTTAGGGAGAAAAGAGACAGGCGTCTTATTATGGAGTCAGCATTTAATAGCACACCCGCTTAAGTTATCGAGCCACTTTTGCTTTCAGTGTTGGAAAACGTTAACTCGTGATATGCCAGGATGGCACCAGTTTCAGTCATGATCTACACTGGAATCAAGATCACCATTTTCCTATTCTATTCTAGTCCAATGTGTTTTAGGCGAATATGAGCACTTTCTCTAACAGACTGAGAGGCATGGTATTGTGGTCTAGTGCCAGACTATTGACTATCAGGGTCTTCTATCACAATGGTACTCACGATATATTTAATCCTGTGCGTCAATCTAACATAATGAAAAAATCCCCCTAAAAATCGGCTACGTTAACTGCATCGCAATCCACATCATACGACTATGTTGACTATATCGGCCTTTAACATCTGCGGTGGAAGGTGGCCAAGCTACAGCAGTTTTTGTCCGACCATGAGACATCCCGAAAATCGGTCTTCTCACGAAAATGTCTGGAGCGTGTGAACGTTTTCGTAAAATGAGACTCTTACGAACACAATGGTGTTCTCCGTCTTGCTCTACGACCCTCACAAGCAACACGGGACTCGTCTGAAGTTAGTAACGCTAATGTACCAACTTCTGTCTGTAGTGTCCAAACCGTTTGGGCTAGAAACTAATATGACACCACTGTGGAAAGGGGAGACTCTCACGAACATGACGGTGTTCTTTGACACCGCACAAGTGTCGCGGGACTCGTCTGAAGGTAACCCATACAAATGAATGGAAGTATGGAGGTAGTTTTGTGCCAACAAGAATAAGGGGTTAAATATGTGTCTCCCCCAAAAAGGTATACATTTCCTGAGCTTTCTTACACTACATGACCAAAAGTATGTGGACACTGCTTGTCTAACATCTTTTTCCAAAATCATGGGCATTGATATGGAATTGGTCCCCCCTTTGCTGCTATAACAGTTGGAACATTGCTGCGAGGGGACTTGCTTCCATTCAGCCACAAGTGCATTACTGAGGTTGGGCACTGATGTTGGGCAATTAGGCCTGGCTCGCAGTCAGCGTTCCAAATCATCCCATAGGTGTTCGATGGAGTTGAGGTCAGGGCTCTGTGCAGGCCAGTCAAGTTCTTCCACACCGATCTCGACAAACCATTTCTGTATGGACCTCGCTTTGTGCACGGGGGCATTGTCCTGCTGAAACAGGAAAGGGCCTTCCCCAAACTGTTGCCACAAAGTTGGGAGCACAGAATCGTCTAGAATATCATTGTGTGCTGTAGCATTAAGATGTCCCTTCACTGGAACTAAAGGGCCTAGCCTGAACAATGAAAACAGCCCCAGACTATTATTCCTTTTCCACCAAACTTTACAGTTGGCACTATGCATTCGGGCAGGTAACAGCACATACAGTTGACCGGGGCAGCTCTAGCAGGGCATACATTTGACGAAGTGACTTGTTGGAAAGGTGGCTTCCTATGACGGTGCCACTTTGAAGGTCACTGAGCTCTTCAGTAAGGCCATTCTACTGCCAGTGTTTGTCTATGGAGATTGCATGGCGGTGTGCTCACTTTTATATACCTGTCAGGAACGGGTGTGGCTGAAATAGCCGAATCCACTAATTTGAAGGGGTGTCCACCTACTTTTATAAATATAGTGTATATCTCTTAGATATGGGACAGACACTTCAAAACCTTATTCCTTTTGATGTATTTTTCGTCTGTCTTTTTTTGCCATTTATAAATGTGTTATTCAATGTGGTTCTATGGACTTTAGAAGTAAAGGCAAATTCAAGTAAACGGCTTAGACTTTTAGAGGTTAATACATCAAAGTCATTACTCTATGTCTAATTAAAGCCGATGGCGGTTAGTGAGTAATCAAAGCACCACACGACTCCCCCTAGTGGCCTAAAGGACTCAGGCAATCACTGACCCAATGCCTGCAGTGTAACTACCGTATGTAGGCTGACACAGTTTGGCCATAATTAACTTCAATCACTTTTCCTTTCCTTATGTCTTTGTTTTAATGTTTAATTAATTAATGTAACTGGTCTCATGTCAGACCATGTAGACTATGAATGATGAAACAAACGCCAGTTCACTGTGGTGTGTTTCCGAGTGGTCCTCGGGATTCAAGCAGAGAGGCAATAGTACACAATTTCAATTAGCAACCGGAATCATCAGGGGTCTACTTATTCCAGACCTCCAGGAGCAAAAATAATGACAAAGAAATATAACTTTCGTCTAAGACTACAGAATGAGCATACTGTATGTAAACAAGCTGTTGTTGTTTGTTGCATAGCGAACCGATCCGTACCCCATGGCAGAGGCGGTGCTTTAATATTTAATACTGTTCTCTGGCTCCAGGAACACACACAGGCAGACACAGCTGCAAAAGGCCCAGATCTTTTATTTATCAGGAATGATGCTGTTGGTAGCCCCAAAATTGCCTACCCTGGAAGCCTGTGTTTCAGACATAAGGAAATGGATGGTGACAAATATTTTACTTTTAACATCAGACAAAACATAGATGCTAGTTCTAGGTCCCCAAAAAAGCAAAGACATCTGCTTTTTGATCTGACAATTAATCTTGATATTGTACCGTCGTCTCAAATAAACTGTGATGGACCTCAGTGTTACTCTGAACCCTGAGCTCCCTTCTGACGAACATATCAATAATTCTTCAAGGGCAAGTTTTTCCATCTTCCTAATGTTGCAAAAATCAGAAACTTTTTGTCCAAAAATTATGAAGAAAAGCTAATCCATGCTTTTGTCACTACTAGATTAGAATACAGCCTGTAGTATCTATGCTGCAGTAGTTTATGTGCAAGGATGCTAGGGTCAGTCTGTCTTATCTGGTGTCCTGTGTAAGCGTAAGTATACTCTCTCTCACTTTCCCTCTCTCTCTTTCTCTCTCACTTTCTCTCTCTCTGACCATGCCTCAGGACTACCTGGCCTGATGACTCCTGGCTGTCCCCATCCCCAGTCCACCTGGTCATGCTGCTGATCAAGTTTCAACTGTTCTGCCTGCGGCTATGGGACCCTGGCCTGTTCACCGGATGTGCTACTGCACCTTGTCCCGGACCTGCTGTTTTTGACCCTCTATCTCCCTCCCTCTCTCCCTCCCGTTCTTCCGCACCTGGTGTCTCGAACTCGGAATGCTCTGCTATGAAAAGCCAACTGACATTTACTCCTGAGGTGCTGATCTGTGGCACCCTCTACAACCACTGCTGGTCATCTATAAATGTTTTAACATCTTTCAGAATGATCTGGCCTTAATGGCCATGTACTCTTATAATCTCCACCTGGCACAGCTAGAAGAGGTGTGGGCACACATAAGAGCCTGGTTCCTCTCTAGGTTTCTTCCTAGGTTCCCGCCTTTCTAGGGAGTTTTTTCTAGACATCGTGATTCTACACCTGCATTGCTTGCTGTTTAGGTTATAGGCTGGGTTTCTGTATGAGCACTTTGTGACATCTGCTGATATAAAAATGGCTTTATAAAACATGTGATTGATTGATGGTAACTAAGATGAACATGATTTAATTACTGGGCTATAAGCAATTTATAAGCAACTCTTGATGATTCTGGCATGGGTGAACGAAGGTAGATGTTCTTAGACTAATGGACTTCCTCAGCTGGGCTACACCACATTCCATATTCCATATTCCAAACCATGTGTGTCCATCTTACTGTGGGACAAGGAGAGTGAAAGTTACACCCAAACTCCAAGGCCAGACCAAAGCCAGCTCAGCCCAGGGAATCACTGTGGGCCTCATCTGGTCCATGCTCTGAATGTACAGAGGAACCCAGCTGGACCAGCAGGATGCCAACTTCATAATAAGAGTTCCATAAGCACCATACAACAGGAATGCCCTACTGTATATCAACTCCTGTTAAGGAGGAAGTCTTATGGGGAAAGAAACTGTGAACGTGTGTGCATGTGCATGCGTGTGCACATGGACAAAGGCCATCAAGCGCATCAGTACATCTGGTCCAATTGGCATAGTCTTAATGTGGTAGCGGCTCTTAAAGTTTACAGTATACTGTAAAAGAGAAACTGCTCACAAGTGATCCACGGACCAACCACATATCCTCTCAATCTGGAGGTTGTACTGTATGTGCTTTGACTCCAGTGTTTCTCCCCTAAAGAGGTGGGAAATCTATGTGAACGTTCCTTATGCTAATGCTTGTGTAGTACTGCAGGCTTCGCCCCGATAACTGACAGCCATAATTCCCTGTAATGATCCCTTTTAACAGGTGAAACGTGTGCTTCATTTTTACCAGGTAGATACAGTTGAAGTCGGAAGTTTACATACACTTAGGTTGGAGTCATTAAAACTTATTTTTCAACCACTCCACACATTTCTTGTTAAAAAACTATAGTTTTGGCATGTTGTTTAGGACATCTACTTTGTGCATGACACAAGTCATTTTTCCAACAATTGTTTACAGACAGATTATTTCACTTACAATTCACTGTATCACAATTCCAGTGGGTCAGAAATTTACTTACACTAAGTTGACTGTGCCTTTAAACAGCCATCATACCGCTGAGGAAGGAGACGCGTTGTTGAATGTGATGAAATAAATAAATGTGATGAAAGAAATAAAAGCTGAAATAAATCCTTCTCTCTACTATTATTCTGACCTTTCACATTCTTAAAATAAAGTGGCGATCCTAACTGACCTAAGACAGAGTTTTAGTCGACTTATAACTAAAACTAACGAAGAATGAAATCACTAAAATGTGACTAAGACTAAAATATATTTTAAGACTAAAACTAAATCTAAAATAGCTGTGAAAATGAATTATTATAAACTGTGCTTAGTGGAGGATTACAGCATTTTCTTAGGATCAACAGCTCAAAATTAAAAGGTAGACCTACGTATTGTACACTAGTTTATTCAAAACAAGCTAAAACAATCTACCCTTTTCTAGGTAGATTGTTAAATATTTGATAACTAACAAAGTGTTCTTAGTATTGGTAACTACATGCAAGATATAAAAGATTAATGAGGTCCTTGTCGAGAGAATCTCTCTCTCTCTCACTCTCGACATGGTCAATGGCAGACAAAGTGAGTTGAATAAATTATACCAAGTTACGGCCAAACTTGGATTATGCAATCTAACATGCAATCAAATCTCTCCATAACATGCAAAATACCACGATATGTCCTGAACAGCATACCACTAAAGGCTGCTGTGACCTTAAAGTGGACCTGGGCAGCTTTTGAACTACTTTGCACATATGAAACAAACATGAAATATGAAATTCCTAGTTTATGCTTCAAAACCAACTTTATAAGAGGTTTTGGAGAAAAAAATATTATATTTTACTCAAAATTCAATTATGTAGAGTAAGGCATTGTTGGCAGAATAGATTCATATTAATATAATTCACCAATACATTTCATGGTAGTCCAAAACATACTGCTATCACGTTGTAAATCACAACTGGCCCGGTACATTGTTTGCTGCTTCCACCCATTCGGGATGCACTGTTTCAGTTTCAATGACCAATATTTTGAACAAAAACGGACTGCAACTAAGGCTGGGAATGTCAATACAATCAAACTAGCAATGGCAATGATAACAAGTCAGTCATAATTCAACTGAGACTGCTCTTCTCTGTGTCACGGAGGCTCTCCGCACTGCTAAAGCTAACTCTCTCTCCTCTGCTCTCATCCTTCTAGACCTATCTGCTGCCTTTGATACTGTGAACCATCAGATCCTCCTCTCCACCCTCTCCGAGTTGGGCATCTCCGGCGCGGCCCACGCTTGGATTGCGTCCTACCTGACAGGTCGCTCCTACCAGGTGGCGTGGCGAGAATCTGTCTCCGCACCATGCGCTCTCACCACTGGTGTCCCCCAGGGCTCTGTTCTAGGCCCTCTTCTATTCTCGCTATACACCAAGTCACTTGGCTCTGTCATATCCTCACGTGGTCTCTCCTATCATTGCTATGCAGACGACACACAATTAATCTTCTCCTTTCCCCCTTCTGATAACCAGGCGGCGAATCGCATCTCTGCATGTCTGTCAGACATATCAGTGTGGATGACGGATCACCAGCTCAAGCTGAACCTCGGCAAGACGGAGCTGCTCTTCCTCCCGGGGAAGGACTGCCCGTTCCATGATCTCGCCATCACGGTTGACAACTCCCTTGTGTCCTCCTCCCAGAGTGCTAAGAACCTTGGCGTGATCCTGGACAACACCCTGTCGTTCTCCACTAACATCAAGGCGGTGACCCGATCCTGTAGGTTCATGCTCTACAACATTCGCAGAGTACGACCCTGCCTCACACAGGAAGCGGCGCAGGTCCTAATCCAGGCACTTGTCATCTCCTGTCTGGATTACTGCAACTCGCTGTTGGCTGGGCTCCCTGCCTGTGCCATTAAACCCCTACAACTCATCCAGAACGCCGCAGCCCGTCTGGTGTTCAACCTTCCCAAGTTCCCGCTCCTCCGCTCTCTCCACTGGCTTCCAGTTGAAGCTCGCATCCGCTACAAGACCATGGTGATTGCCTACGGAGCTGTGAAGGGAACGGCACCTCCATACCTTCAGGCTCTGATCAGGCCCTACACCCAAACAAGGGCACTGCGTTCATCCACCACTGGCCTGCTGGCCCCCCTACCTCTGAGGAAGCACAGTTCCCGCTCAGCCCAGTCAAAACTGTTCGCTGCTCTGGCACCCCAATGGTGGAACAAGCTCCCTCACGACGCCAGGACAGCGGAGTCAATCACCACCTTCCGGAGACACCTGAAACCCCACCTCTTTAAGGAATACCTAGGATAGGATAAAGTAATCCTTCTAACCCCCCCCCTTAAAATATTTAGATGCACTATTGTAAAGTGGTTGTTCCACTGGATATCATAAGGTGAATGCACCATTTTGTAAGTCGCTCTGGATAAGAGCGTCTGCTAAATGACTTAAATGTAAATGTAAATGTAATAATGTGGATAATAGGCTAGTGCACGTGTCAAACATAAGGCCCGCTGTCTGAATAGGACACACAAGCGAGTATAAATTAGTCAACAGTTGAGTCATCTATTATGAAATTACAGCCTGATGCACTCACATTGGTGAATTCAACTTCAATTGTGCTGCTTTTGTTTGTCCCATTTACAGCTCGCAGCGAAGAGAAAGTGTACAGACACATGCCACAGTCCTAGCTAGGCTACTAAAATGTTGCAGTCTGGCTTCGGTATTTAAAATCTTGACAATGAATAACCCAAAAACTAAACCTGCAACAAAAACACCATGAAGGCATATTACAACAACATTTGAGAAAGGAGCCTAGGCCTGCTGCAGTAAATGATTATTTTTTATTTTGGATGCAGTATTTGCAGCATGCGGCAGTTATACTGTACGTTAACTTCAGTTATACTGCAGCATTGCTAGCTATTTTTGACGAACTTTGATTGCGAATGATGACATTACCATCTGCCTAAAGTAAAATTGACGACATGATAATACTGGCAAAGTTGTTTCCTACTAAATATTAGACTAATTTAGCAATGTCATCGTATTTCCAGGCACTTTAGTGTAATTTAGATGAAACAGTGGTTAGCCTTTTTTATTTTTAGTTATTTTACTTCAGTTTATTTAGTAAATACTTTCTTAATACTTATTTTTCTTAAAACTGCATTGTTGATTAAGGGCTTATAAGTTAACATTTTAGGGAAGACCCAGATGCAGACAGTGTGGAAGTAACAAAAGTTTATTACTAGAACAGCGGGCAGGCAAAATGACAGGTCAAGGGCAGGCAGAGGTCAGTAATCCAGATCAGAGTCCAAAAGGTACAGAATGGCAGGCAGGCTCAGGGCAGGCAGAATTGTAAAAACTGGGAAAACTAGAAAACAAGAACTATAGAAAAGAAAGGAGCAATCAGGAAAATGCTGGTAGGCTTGACGAACAAAACGAACTGGCAACAGACAAACAGAGAACACAGGTATAAATACACAGGGGATAATGAGGGGAAATGGGAGACACCTAGTGGGGGGTGGAGACAAGCACAAGGCAGGTGAAACAGATCAGGGTGAGACAATTTTACTGTAAGATCTACACCTGATTTGATTTGATGTATTCGGTGCACGTGACAAATAAAATGTGATTTTATTTTATTTTGACATCTGCAAGCATAGCAGCAAAAGCTGGACAAATAAAATTGTTATTTTGTTTTAATATGTTAAATTCTATATACAGCATTTTGGCTGTTTTTATTTGATTCTTTGATTGTCTTAATTGTGTTTAAACTGTGAGGGTCAATTTGACCCATATCACAATGAGTGTACATTTTTTTTCAGAAAAGCACCAGGGTTAAGATGAATGCACTAACTGTAAGTCACTCTGGATAGGAGTGACTTACAGTTAAATTACTATAAATTACTACAACTATAATGCTAAATTACTATAATTTTAAAAATGTAAACGTAAATTGTGTGAAGCATTGGAGTCAACATGGTCCAGCATCCCTGTGGAATGCTTTCGACAGCTTGTAGAGTCCATGCACCTGGCAGAGTTTGTTTAAAACATATATATATTTAACCTTTATTCAACTAGGCAAGTCAGTTAAGAACAAATTATTATTTACAATGACGGCCTACTCCGGACAAATCTGGCAGACGCTGGGCCTATTGTGCAGCGCCCTATGGGACTCCCAATCACGGCCAGATGTGACACAGCCTGGATTTTAAGCATGTCATCCTGTTACGGCATATCCAGAGACCGAAAAGTTTATATTCCTGCGGAGGGGGGAATTGCATTGAGTAAAATTATTTATTTGATTATTAATTTCCAATGATTTACCACCCATAAGGCCTGGGTGCCGCTAGTAACTATATATTTCATGATGTATTTCAGTATGACATTTACATTTTATAGATACTGTACAATATTAAAACAATATGGCAACTTATGCACCCACCAATTTAAAACACCTAATTTGGCCTGCAGTAGAGGCACATTGTTTACTACATGCATACAGTATTCTATTTCATTAGTAGCTCTTTGTCAAGCTGGGAAACATAATGTAACAATCCTCTGGAATCTAAAACCTGATAAACACAAGGGCACAAAGTAATCACATCCAAGTAAATTCAAGACAGCAAACGTTTCCTTCCTTAGGGTCATCTTTCTCTGATCCATGACTATTTGGCTTTAATTTGCACCAGCAATTTCCGTAGACCTCATCTCATTAATATGGTAATAATGCCACTGATATCATCTCAACTGGTGTAGATCGCAGGCTTTGTAGGGTTGGCCTTTGGTGACGAGGGCTTGGTCAGGCTCTTGCCTGACCCTGACTATGAGGAAAGCTGGAATCAAACGAAGGCCAGCCCTACTACATCAGCTGTGTAGGCCAGGGACAGGTAATTTACCAAGACACCTTATTGTTAATATGACTTTATAGAGTGCTACAAGTTGCAGTCAACCCTTGATTAGATAGACACTATCAGAGAAGGGGATATCATTGTCTGTAGTTTGATGGAAATTATCCAACCATTGTATAGAAAATATGTTGAATATAATAATATACTCCATTCATCAATCTGACTCCAATATTATGTGAATAAATGCAACAGGCCCTGTATGTCTCTGGAGAAATCTAGTCAAGGTAGCGAGCCTTACATCGCCACTCAGTATGACTATAATGAACATGTGTCTAACTTGCACCGTTATGCAATTATTAAGAGACTAGATACAAATAGCTTATCTTGGTGACCAATGTTCTAGCATTCATTTATTGAGGCAAGCAGATCAGAGATGTCAAGGTGGTACACAAGCATATGCTATGTGTATACTGTTGTCACGGGTATCGACGGTGAAGGAGGACCAAAACGCAGCAGGCATGCGGTTGTTCATTTTGAACATTTATTCACTCCAAAATGAACACAAAATAACAAAAGAGAATGAACGATAAACTGACAGTCCTGTAATGTAGACATACACTAAACACAGAACAATCTCCCACAAATGACAACCACAAACACACCCTAATATATGGGACTCTCAATCAAAGGCAAATAGACAACACCTGCCTTCAACTGAGAGTCCCAACCCCAATTAACCAAAACATAGAAACAGACACACTAGACTAAACATAGAATACATGAAAACCAAACAGTGCCCAAAACCCCCGGAATACTTCAATCAAATTCCCCTTCAACAAACACACCACCCCGAACCACATAAAACGAATACCCTCTGCCACGTTCTGACCAAACTACAATACCAATTAACCTTATACTGGCCAGGACGTGACAACTGTAGTGTATATACACTGTTTCAACTACCAATAAATCTACTAAATTATAAGCGTATAATCAATCAAAGTATTACTCTGCAAAATGAGGAATGCATTTACTCAATTCAACGAATAGAATGTCTTAGTCACAAAATAATGAACACTCCAACAATTACAGTGTAGATGAAATACATGATACATTACAGACTACTCAAAGTAAATGACTATCACCAATAGGCTAAGACTTAACGTGGTTACACGTGTCTTCAGTTCAGAATACACGTGAATACATTTTGTTTACATTGTTCCATGACCTCAGAGTGGGTTATGCAACCTAACAGAATCCACCAGATATTAACAAACTCGCTCTGAGAAACAACCCAATGGGCACAGATGCCAGTTCAACGTCTTTTTCTGATTTACATTTGGTTGAGTTGTGAACTAATGCTAATTCAATGTGAAATCAACAAAAAATGTCACCATGACATTGGATTTAGGTAAAAGTTTTTGCCCAGTGGGAAGCAATAAAAACACATAGAAAGGCAGTAGCAGTGCGTGGGTAAAATCACTGGGGAAGCTAAGCCAGAATAAAAAGCCATATTACAACCTATGTGTTGTGATAATAATATTGTTTGCTCTATAACCTGTTAGTGCATATGCCTTGCGACCGTGATACAATAAGAAGACAATAGAGACAATAAGAAGACACAATGACAGAATAAATTCAACCACACCTTTGTTTCATCACAAAACCAGAGAGCAACCTCTGTTAGGTGAAGTCCACAAAGCATAATGCAGGTAACAAACAGTTACATGACCTACAGCATGGTCAAGCAAGTTAATGTTTCCAACATTTTCAGACCACTAAACAACTATTGATTTAGAACCACGGAGAGTTACAGCAAGTCGCAAAGAAACAGGAGCTGCCTCCAATATTCCAGCACCATTTCAACTTCAACATCATCAAATCACCTCTGCTTAGTCTAATAGTGACAACTAAAAGATACCAAAAACAAGCTAAATATGATGTGGCTGTCAATGGTTCTGATTTCTGTGTGTGTGTGTGCGTTTGTGTGTGCGGTCGTACATGTTCGTGCAAGTAGAAAAACATGCTGACTCACCCTACTTGTAGAGAAACACCAATGCCATCCTCCTTTCTTTCATGTTGATGAAACTGTCTATCACTCTGTAATACAGTACAAACTTTCATTTTGTATTGTCCTAGGCTACCTGGCTAAAATGCTTCCTTTCATGGGCAACGTTAACTAGTTAACATTAGCCTTCTACATCTAGTTACATATTGAAATCCATCCTCTCAGGCCAGGGGCACAATATATGAATTTATGGTTGGATCAGAATCGCTGTTATAATCATTGGCCAGTACAGAGAACTAAGTAAAACCACAAGGCCAAATCCCTATCTCCATCCATAGCTAATTTAGGAAAGGAACAATTTTAGCTAGCTAGCTAGCCACAACGAGATGCACAATGAGTTTCTGTCAATGACGTATGGTCTCGATGGGATGTGATTAGAGTGAAGCCAAATACAAACTGGCTTCCCTTGACACTTTTTTGTGTTGCACCAGGACCATTCACAGTTGAGCTCACTCAGTTTAGCTCAACGCTGATTGGCTATTACTTTATATTTTTTTGTTATCAAGGGAGGTCAAATGCTCACTGGCTTCTCTTGCATTCTATGCTATGGGCGGCAACAATGCCATACTCATTTGGACCAGACAGCATCAGATAGGTGGCCTACACAAACAGAGATAGAGGGGTGCTGTTTCGCTCTAATGCTTTCTCTGGTGAGATACATTTAGCCTATTGTGAATTGAAGGAAAATTATGAAACTCAGAGACAAAATACATGTAATTTTTTCCTTGGTCAACTTTTTGGGAAGCCTGGCTTCCTTTGGCATCCATGAATACACGCCACTGTAGAAAGGCGAGGTAAGGGTAAGTAGGAACAGTCCTTAAGACATCAAAGCAAATGTATACTTTTGAGGTTTGGCCAAAGGCACATTCAAACACTTTAAACACCCAATGTAACATTTCTCCTTTTCATCTGTTATCTTAATTAAGCATGTGCAGGTGTTGAGAAAAAAAATTCACCAAATATCTTTGTTGTGCTATGTCTCCTTTTCACTTAAATCAATTTGTAGAGAAACTTGCCAAGGTATAATTTGCACACATGAGACGTGATTAGAATTTTGACCCAACTCTTCAAATATGTTAATGTCAGACGTTGTTACCTGCTAGTTGGGGGTCATGAATAGGTCAATAGGGCATAAGAGTTAGACTTACACAAAACATGAAAGATGAGAGTAATGAGGCAAGAGGAGAGCTCTATGCTCTGGCCTTGACTTGTCCAGTCTGACAGCTTTTGGGAGGGAGGATTTCCACGATCTTTAATGGCAATTTCTACAGTGTAGCATTGCAGGGTCAAAGCACTGATGGTGTTGAGTGAGTGAGTGAGTGAGTGAGCGAGCTGACGGACGGACGGACGGACACAGCCAGTTGGTCTCACGACACAGCAAACACGTGTGTACAACTATCTATAGGCAAAAGATAACTAGGGAGACATTACCCTTTGGTTTCACAGTAATCATATCATTCTATGACATCATCCACTGAGAATTGTACAGAACAGTGCAGATGTAAAGTTTGGTAACAGAATGGCGGTAAAATCTCCCTCAGTTTTTGATGTGGCCACGTTTTCCAAAAACTCTGTTAAAGGTCCAATGCAGCACTTTTTATCTCAATATCAAATCATTTCTGGGTAACAATTAAGTACGTACTGTGATTGTTTTCAATTAAAATGGTAAAAAATAAACAAAAATAGCTTCTTAGCAAAGGGACATTTCTCAAGCAACACTAACAGGCCATTATCTGTCACACCCTGATCTGTTTCACCTATCCTTGTGCTTGTCTCCAGCCCCTCCATGTGTCACCAATCTTCCCCATTATCCCCTGGGTATTTATACCTGTGTTTTCTGTCTGTCTGTGCCAGTTCGTCTTGTTTTGTCTAGTCAACCAGTGTGTTACTCCGTGCTCCTGCTTATTCCTTTTCTCTGTTTTTTGCTAGTCCTCCCGGTTTTTACCCTTGCCTGACTTGACTCTGATCCCGCCTGCCTGACCATACTGCCTGCCCTGACCTCGAGCCTGCCTGCCACTCTGTACCTCCTGGACTCTGACCTTGTTTATGATCTGTTGACTGTTGACGACCATTCTCTTGCCTGCCTCTTGGATTATAATAAATATCAGAGACTCGAACCATCTGCCTCCCATGTCTGCATCTGGGTCTCGCCCTGTGCCCTTATATTATCATCATTTTCACAATTTTAAGATATAGTTGCGAGCCTACCAGAGGAGCTAAGTGTCTTTTTTATGCTCACTTCGAGGCAAGCAGCACTGAAGCATGCATGAGAGCACCAGTTGATCCGGACTACTGTGTGATCAAGCTCTCTGTAGCCGATGTGAGCAAGACCTTTAAACAGGTCAACATCCACAAGGCCCCGGGGCCAGACGGATTACCAAGGCGTTACTCAGAGCATGTGCTGTGTCTTCACTGACATTTTCACCCTCTCCCTGACCGAGTCTGTAATACTTACATGTTTCAAGCAGACCACCACAGTCCCTGTGCCCAAGAAAGTGAAGGTAACCTGCCTAAAAGACTACCGCCCCGTAGCACTCACATCGGTAGCCATGAAGTGCTTTAAAAGGATGGTCATGGCTTACATCAACACCATCATCCCAGAAACTCTAGACCCACTCCAGTTCGCATACTGCCCCAATAGATCCACAGACGATGCAATCGCCATCACACTGCACACTGCCTTATCCCATTTGGACAAAAGGAATACCTATGTAAGAATGCTGTTCATTGACTACAGCTCAGCATTCAACACCATAGTACCCTCCAAGCTCATCATCAAGCTGGAGACCCTGGGTCTCAACCCCGCCCTGTGCAATTGGGTCCTGGACTTTCTGATGGGCCGCCCCCAGGTGGTGAAGGTAGGGAACGACATCTCCACTTCGCTGACCCTCAACACTGGGGCCCCACAAGAGTGCGTGCTCAGCCCCCTCCTGAACTCCGTTTTCACCCGCGTCTGCGTGGCCATGCACGCCTCCAACTCAGTCATCAAGTTTGCAGACGACACAACAGTAGTGGGTTTGATTATCAACAATGACGAGACAGCCTACAGGGAGGAGGTGAGGGCACTTGGAGTGTGGTGTTAGGAAAACAACCTCTCACTCGTGGACTTCAGGAAACAGTGTAGGGAGCAGCCCCCTATTCACATCGAAGGGACAGCAGTGGAGAAGGTTGAAAGTTTTAATTTCCTCGGTGTACACATCACAGACAAACTGAAATGTTCCACTCACACAGACAGTGTGGTGAAGAAGGCGCAACAGCGCCTCTTCAACCTCAGGAGGCTGAAGGAATTTAGCTTGTCACACAAAACCCTGACAAACTTTTACAGATGCACAATCGAGAGCGTCCTGTCGGGCTATATCACAGCCTGGTACGGCAACTGCACCGCCCTCAACCACAAGACTCTCCAGAGGGTGGTGTGGTCTGCACATCGCATCACCGGGGGCAAGCTACCTGCCCTCCATGACACCTACAAGACCTGATGTCACAGGAAGGCCAAAACGATCATCAAGGACATCAACCACCCGATCCCCTGCCTGTTCACACCGTTACCATCCAGAAGGCGAGGTCAGTACAAGTTGGGACCGGGAGACTGAATAACAGCTTCTATCTCAAGGCCATCAGACTGCTAAACAGCAATCACTAACTCAGAGAGGCTGCTGTCTACATTGAGACCCAATCACTGGCCACTCTAATAAGTGGATCACTAGTCACTTTATACAATGCATTCTAAATAATGCCACTTTAATCTTACATTACTCATATCACATGTATATACTGTATTTTATACCATCCATTGTACCTTGCCTATGCCGCTCAGCCATCGCTCATCCATATACTTACATGTACATATTCTCATTCACCACTTTAGATTTGTGTGTATTAGGTAGTTGTTGGGGAATTGTTAGATTACTTGTTAGATATTACTGCACTGTTGGAACTAGAAGCACAAGCATTTCGCTACACTCGCATTACCATCTGCTCACCATGTATATGTAACAAATAAAATGTGATTTGATTTGATTTCATAGGATCCAAAAACACAATCCTCATAGAGGACCTTAGAATTAGAATCCTGCAAAAATATGTTCACCTGTCAAATATCTAAGATAACGATTTAGTCCTTGAAGAGGAGGATACCTTAGAAGAATCAGAAGATTTGCAAAATGTAATTGTGCAGAAGATAGGCCACCTTTACCTGAAATTGGAGAGTATTTACAATGTGTCTAGTAAGTGTATCAATGAGGTGGTAGAAGAGCTGCAGTTCATATCATACTCAGTGTCAGATCCAGTCATAAGAGACATTGTTAATTCCTGTTTAAGGAAACATTGCTGTGTTGTTGATGATTCCATCATCTCAGATTTGGTTAGATGTCTGTGAGACAAACCCCATAAACTCAGCTTTTGGGGACGGTTGAACCCCTTGACACTGCGAACAAGAGAAATGTCTGTAGTTCAGCCTGTAGAATATATAATTGATGCAAAGGGAGGAAGAAGCTTCCAGTATGTTCCTGTTCTGCAGTCACTGTTAAAAGTCATAAGCAATAAGGATATTCAGGAGAAAGCTTTAAAAGGTTCTCAAAATAGGCATACGGGTGTGTCTCTGTAAAAGTAATTTTATGATGGCACACATTTAAAAGAAAACAAGTGTTTATCAGGAGATTAACTAACCCTTTCTTTGCTTCTCTGTGTTGATGACTTTGAAGTGTGCAATCTTCTTGGAACATCCCGCAAAAAGCACAAAATCACTGCAGCCTATTGGGTGTTGGCGAATGTGGCCTCACAGTTTAGGTCTACACTGACATCTATTTACTTAGCCATCTCCGCAAGGCTGTTTATGTGAAGAAATATGGATATGGGAAGGTGCTAAAGCCACTTTTAAAGGACCTTGCAGAATTAGTGGAGGAAGGACTTTTTATTCCTGTGCTGGGAAAGATCATTAAGGGCACTGTTTTTAGCATGGCAGCAGATAATCTTGGAGCACACTCCACTGGTGGATTTGTGGAAAGTTTTAGTGTATCACATATCTGCAGGTTCTGTTTGGGGGAGCTTTCTGAGCTCCATGTAAATGAAGTAAGAATTGGAGCATTCCAACCCAGAACAAAACAGCAACATTCCGAACATGTTCAAACATTTTGGGAAAATCCCACTTTAACACATTGTTATGGTGTGAAAAAGCAGTGTGTGTTAACCTGTCTGGGATAGGGGGCAGTATTTTCACGGCCGGATAAAAAACGTACCCAATTTAAACTGCTTACTACTCTTGCCCAGAAACGAGAATATGCATATTATTAGTGGATTTGAATAGAAAACACTCTAAAGTTTCTAAAACTGTTTGAATGGTGTCTGTGAGTATAACAGAACTCATATGGCAGGCAAAAACCTGAGAAGATTACAAGCAGGAAGTGGCCTGTCTGACAATTTGTAGTCCTTCTGTTGCATCTCTATCGAAATTACAGTATCTGTGCTGTTACGTGACACTTTCTAAGGCTTCCATTGGCTCTCTAAAGCCTTTAAAAACCGGATTGAGGCGTCTCCTGTCTCTGGGCAGATAACAGCAGCACAGTTTGTCAGTGGTCTGCTGGTGACAGAGAGACTGGAGTTGCGCGTTCACGAGACCTCGCCATTTTTTTCTTTCCCTCTTTGAATGAATACAACATTGTCCGGTTGGAATATTATCGCTATTTTACGAGAAAAATAGCATACAAATTTATTTTAAACAGCGTTTGACATGCTTCTAAGTACGGTAATGGAACATTTTGAAATTAGTTGTCACGAAAGGTGCTCGCGCGTTACCCTTTGGATAGTGAGCTGAATGCACGAACAAAATGGAGGTATTTGGATATAACTATGGATTATTTGGAACAAAAACAACATTTGTTGTTGAAGTAGAAGTCCTGGGAGTGCATTCTGATGAAGAACAGCAAAGGTAATCCAATTTTTCGAATAGTATTCTGAGTTTAGTGAGCACCGAAGTTGGCGGGTGTCTGAATAGCTAGCCTGTGATGGCTGAGCTATGTACTCAGAATATTGCAAAATGTGCTTTCGCCGAAAAGCTATTTTAAAATCTGACATAGCGATTGCATAAAGGAGTTCGGTATCTATAATTCTTTAAAAAATTGTTATGTATTTTGTCAACGTTTATGATGAGTAATTTAGTAAATTCACCGGAAGTTTTCGGTGGGAATGCTAGTTCTGAACATCACATGCTAATGTAAAAAGCTGTTTTTTTATATAAATATGAACTTGATTTAACCTGTTATGGATAGGGGGCAGTATTTTCACAGCCGGATAAAAAACGTACCCGATTTAATCTGATTATTACTCCTGCCCAGAAACTAGAATATGCATATAATTATTAGCTTTGGATAGGAAACACTCCAAAGTTTCTAAAACTGTTTGGATGGTGTCTGTGAGTATAACAGAACTCATTTTGCAGGCCATAACCTGAGAAGATTCTGTACAGGAAGTACCCTGTCTGACCATTTCTTGGCCTTCTTTGCCATCTCTATCCATTACACGGGATCTCTGCTGTTACGTGACACTTCCTACGGCTCACATGGGCTCTCAGAAGGCGGCAAAAAGCTGAATCGTGGCTTTGCAGGCTCTGGTTGAAACAAAGTAGCGCGTTTGGGTAGTTGCTGGTTACAGTACTGTGAGACTCAGGCTCGTGCCCGCGTCAACCGAATGCTTTGTTTTCTTTCCTCTGTTTACCGAAACGCAGATTCCCGGTCGGAATATTATCGCTTTTTTTACGAGAAAAATGGCATAAAAATTGATTTTAAACAGCGGTTGACATGCTTCGAAGTACGGTAATGGAATATTTAGAAATCTTTTGTCACGAATTGCGCCATGCTCGTAACCCTGATTTACCATTTCGGATAGTGTCTAGAACGCACGAACAAAACGTCGCTATTTGGATATAACGATGGATTATTTTGGACCAAACCAACATTTGTTATTGAAGTAGCAGACCTGGGAGTGCATTCTGACGAAGACAACAAAGGTAATCAAACTTTTGTAATAGTAAATCGGAGTTTGGTCAGGGCTAAACTTGGTCGGTGTCTAAATGGCTAGCCGTGATGGCTGGGCTATCTACTGAGAATATTGCAAAATGTGCTTTCACCGAAAAGCTATTTTAAAATCGGACATATCGAGTGCATAGAGGAGTTCTGTATCTATAATTCTTAAAATAATTGTTATGTTTTTTGTGAACGTTTATCGTGAGTAATTTAGTAAATTCACCGGATGTTTGCGGGGGGTATGCTAGTTCTGAACGTCACATGCTAATGTAAAAAAGCTGTTTTTTGATATAAATATGAACTTGATTGAACAAAACATGCATGCATTGTATAACATAATGTCCTAGGGTTGTCATCTGATGAAGATCATCAAAGGTTAGTGCTGCATTTAGCTGTGGTTTTGTTTTTTGTGACATTATATGCTAGCTTGAAAAATGGGTGTCTGATTATTTCTGGCTGGGTACTCTGCTGACATAATGTAATGTTTTGCTTTCGCTGTAAAGCCTTTTTGAAATCGGACAGTGTGGTTAGATTAACGAGTCTTGTCTTTAAAATGCTGTAAAATAGTCATATGTTTGAAAAATTGAAGTTTTCGGATTTTAGAGGAGTTTGTATTTCGCGCCACGCCCATCATTGGATATTGGAGCAGGTGTTCCGCTAGCGGAACATCTAGATGTAAGAGGTTAACAGAACATGCATGTATTGTATAACATAATGTCCTAGGAGTGTCATCTGATGAAGATCATCAAAGGTTAGTGCTGCATTTAGCTGTGGTTTGGGTTTTTGTGACATATATGCTTGCTTTGAAAATGGCTGTGTGATTATTTTTGGCTGGGTACTCTCCTGACATAATCTAATGTTTTGCTTTCGCTGTAAAGCCTTTTTGAAATCGGACAATGTGGTTGGACGCTAGCGGAACGCCTCACCAATATCCAATGGTATAGAGTGGCGCGAATTACAAATACCTCAAAAATGCAAAAACTTCAATTTTTCAAACATATGAGTATTTTACACCATTTTAAAGACAAGACTCTCCTTTATCTAACCACATTGTCTGTATTTTCAATAAAGAGGCTACAGAAGGCCAAGAAATGGTCAGACAGGGCACTTCCCATATAGAATCTTCTCAGGTTTTAGCCTGCCATATGAGTTCTGTTATACTCACAGACACCATTCAAACAGTTTTAGAAACTTTAGGGTGTTTTCTATCCAAATCTACTAATTATATGCATATTCTAGTTTCTGGGCAGGAGTAATAACCAGTTTAAATCAGATACGTTTTTTTATCCGGCCGTGAAAATACTGCCCCCTATCCCAAACAGGTTAACGAGAGTCTTATCTTTCAAATGGTGTAAAATAGTCATATGTTTGAGAAATTGATGTTATAGCATTTTTGAGATATTTGTATTTCGCGCCACACGATTCCACTGGCTGTTGAATAGAGTGGGATGCTAATGTCCCACCTAGCCCATAGAGGTTAACTGTCAAACTGAAATATAATATATGATGTCTGGCTATCCACCAGATGTGCTTCATTCATTTTTTGAGGGAGTCTTGCCTCTGGAGTTGGCATTGTTCTTAAATGTTTTAATCAATAATAAATATTTTACTCTGTTGGAACTTAACAATCTAATTCAAGCAGTTTCCATATAAGTGGAGTGATAAAAATGACTGCCCACAATCACACGAAAAAGCATTGGAGGAAACGCTCATAAAAACTGGTGCTTATTCCGTCTGCTTCCATTCATAATCGGAACAAAAATACCTGTAGGTGAACCATCATGGCAGATAATATTGAACCTCAAAGATATTGTTGAACTTGTGGCCCCACTTCACACAGAGGAGACTATTTGCTACCTTGACACAAAGATATCTGAGCACAGGCATAGATTCTTGGAGGTTTTCCCTAAGGAAAGACTTATCCCGAAGCATCATTTCATTGAACACTACCCAATACTAATAAAGGCATTTGGACCCCTTATAGCTTTGTGGACTATACGCTTTGAAGACCAACAGCTTTCAAAGTATTTTACTGTCACTTGCAGCTAAGCATCAACTAATGCTTGCGCACTATCTGTATGGCACAGATGTTGTCAAAGCTGCCCTCTCTGTCACAAAGCGGTCCACAGTGGCTTTAGAAGTGTTAAAGGACGACATAAAGGAAGTAGTGCTAAGAAAATGTCCAGATGAGACGTGTTCAGTTGGCAAATACAATTTCCTGCAATGGTACCAATTACTCTGTCAGAATGATCTTGGCCCATGCGTCCACTGGAGAACTACCAGACCTTGTAGAAATACTTCTAATGATTATTGTTCATGGCAAACTTGCTTTTATTGTCAAGTGTCAGAATGCGTGGTACAATGAGCACCTTAGGTGTTTTCAACTGGAATCCATAGTTGAAGTCCTTGAGCAAAAGGAATTGGCAGACATCTACCCATTAGCAGCATACACTGTTGGGCAAAAGCACATGGTCACCCTGAAGTGTCACATATGCCTATTGTATTAGGTAACGTTATTTTTATATTAACTGACATGATTGGAATATGTTGATTTTATAAGTCACGCATTGAAACGTTTGATATTACTCTGAAGGTCTACTCCACCCAATATACAACGTTTTGGGTTGAAACACTCTGCATTGGTCATACAACTGTTTTAGATTTCCATATCATTTAAATGTTTATAAGGAGTCTTGGACATGTTTTAAAAATAAGAGGTCTAGCATTGTACACATTTTTTTTTATTGAGAATTGCCAATATGATAACTAACATGCCTTTTATTCTTGTTACAGGATCTCTTTCTTTATACAACAGAAATATCTGCCAGACTGTGCGTCATGTTGGAGAACCGTGATATTCAGAAGCTTGTATTGCCCTCTGGAATACCTGCCGAACTTAGCTCAATTGTGCAAGAGACATTTCAGCTTCAAAGGGATTTTAGTCTACAGTACATGGACAGTGATTCAGTTAGGTTTTTCATCTGAATAAACAATAATTATTGGACACCAGCTTTACCATGCTATCGGATGACACCTTCTCCTCTGGGTCCCATGACACTGTGATATTGTCCTCTCCAGAGTGCACCTCATCCAACGTTTACATCCATGGCGATCTCAATTTGAAATTCCGCTCTTTGCGTACGACACAGAGCTTGTTCTTGAGGCAGCAAATGAAGCATACAGACAGGATAGAACACTATTCAACAGTCCGGGTGGGAAGTCCGACATCCTGGAGAGACTGTCTGAATGTATATTCCAGTTTATAGCCTTCAAGTCTACAGATATGCCAAGTTGCAGAAGCCTTGGTACAAAAGCATCCATGCCTTAAGGAGCCTAAGTCCTTCTCAGGCATGTACGAGTGGCAATGCAGCCTGAAGTATAAGATGGGAAATGACAGTGCAAAACTGAGAGTAATCGGATGCCAAGAGCTGGATGTAAACTCTATGAAGAGAAAAACAGTCAATAATTACATTTGGTGACATTTATTTAGTTACCTGTAGTAAATACAACAATTTTTATTCCCGCATGACAGCGCAGCACCATAGAGAGACTGGGTGATCCGTAGCCTGATCATATACCTCGGCGAAAGGGTTTAAAATTATCAAGGAATACAAGAGAAATGTTTTTTTTTATTTTCAATTTAAAAAAATAGTAATAATGAATTGACCTTGTATACAGTATGTACATTTACTTTGTTTTTAATAACTTCTCAGGATGCTGACGACAACATATCCCAAGAGGACCTCGCTCAGCATGTGCTGAACATGTTCGTGGTAATGGATCTGCATCGGATCCAGAGCATGGGAACTGCATTGAAGGAGCCAAGGTCCTGGCTGGTATTCACAGTGTTGCACAGGTATGTATCTTGCTTATGGGCCTTATCTATTGCTTAAAGGTTACAAAGGGCCAATTGCAAATCGTCCCCTAAACCCGACTCATTTGTTAAGATCTGAGAGGATTTGATTGGTATTCACAATATGGTGTAAGTACCAGCAAGGAAGGCAAGGTGTAGTTATTATCAGATTGATAACAAATGTCAAATCTTCTCAGTTCTCCACAAGTGCAGAGTGTCTGGTTTTGGTGATGAGTTGGTATTGGGCCTAACTTTGCCTGCTCATATTTGTTTAAAATCACATGATGAACATTACTGTAGCATCAGTTTCCAGTTTCATTAAAAACACTCATATTTTTTACTATAAAACATGACGTTTTCACATATGTTGATGTTGGGGAGCTCCTAGAGGACAAATGAGGTTGAAAAGTGATAAAATGTCCCTTTTGTTAACTTTGCCATTTAAACTTAATTATTTTGCCAGTTGTTTTCTCTTGCAGAAACACATTGCACTTACCATAAAATAAAGTTAACAATAAAAGTGAAGTTACAAAGTTCCTCTGATGTGTGTTACTTCTATGCATATTGCCATGTAATTAGGTGTTGTTGCATCAAACAAATAATGTTGAGAAAATTATCCAAAAGAAATTGAGGCAACTCTTTGCATCAGCTGTTTAAGTATATTTGTAATAACTATTTCAAGTTATAGGAACCTAATTGAAATGTATTTTACAAACCTGTATATTATACATACAAAAAACAACTAAAGTTGGAAATACTCAAAAAGCAGATGCAAATAGTTGCCTAATTTTTTAAAAGTAGTACAGGCACATAATGTTTTACAGTGCAAGCTTATCACCAAGCTGTGGACACTGGGACTGAACACCTCCCTCTGTAACTGGATCCCGGACTTCCTGACAGGACGGCCCCAGATGGTGAGAGTAGGCAACAACACCTCCGCCACACTGGCCCTCAACACTGGGGCCTCACAGGGGTGTGTGCTTAGTCCCCTCCTGTACTCCCTGTTCATCCACGACTTTGTGGCCACGCACAACTCCAACACCATCATCAAGCTTGCTGACTACACAACAGTGGTAGGCCTGATCAATGACGGCAATGAGCCAGCCTACAGGGAGGAGGTCAGAGACTTGACAGTGTGTTGCCATGACAACAACCTCTTCCGCAATGTCAGTAAGCCCAAGGACCTGATGGTGGACTACAGGAGAAAGAGGGAAGAGCACGCCCCCATCCACATCAATGGGGCTGTAGTGGAGCGGGTCAAGAGCTTCAAGTTCCATGGAATCCACATTACTAAGGACTTAACATGGTCCACACACACCTGCACAGTCGTGAAGAGGGCACGACAGCGTCTCTTCCCCCTCAGGAGGCTGAAAAGATTTGGTGTAACACGCAGGATATGAACCCGGGTCTCCCACAGGACCAACCAATATCTTAAACCGTTAGACTCTTGGACCGAGGGCAGACAATGGTTTTGAAGTTCACAGGCGGGGCTATCTCATCACGTGACCATGACCGACTCATGTCCACTACATTGGTATAGGCCCTCAGATCCTCAAAACGTTCTACAGATGCATCATCGAGAGCATCTTGACTGGCTGCATCATCACTTGGTATGGCAAATGCACCACCCTCGACCGCAAAGTGCTACAGAGGTTGGTGTGGACAGCCAAGTACATCACTGGGGTCGAGCTCCCTGCCATCCAGAACCTATATATCAGGCCTGAAAAATTGCCAAAAACTCCAGCCACCCAAGCCATAGACTGTTCACTCTGCTACCGTCCAGGAAATAGTACTGGAGCATCGGCTCTCAGTCCAACAGTCAATTAATGGTTACCCGGTCTATCTGCACTGACGCCATCTTGCACCGACTCTACGCAACTCACAAAACTATATATACCTTCAGAAAGTATTCATACCCCTTGACTTTTTCCACATTTTGTTGTGATACAGCCTGAATTTAAAATTGATTAAAATTGAGATTGTGTGTCAATGGCCTACACACAATACCCCATAATGTCAAAGTGGAATTATGTTTTTAGAATGTTTACAAATGAATGAAAAATTAACATCTGAAGTGTCTTGAGTCAATAAATATTAAACCCCTTTGTTATGGCATGCCTAAATAAGTTCAGGAGTAAACATTTGCTAAACAAGTCACATAAGTTGCATAGACTCACACTGTGTGCAAAAATAGTGTTTATTTTTGAATGACTACCTCATCTCTGTACCCCACACATATAATTATCTGTAAGGTCAAAAATATAACTGTTTGGCCATAATGACCATTGTTATGTTTGGAGGAAAAAGGCGGAGGCTTGCAAGCCTGTATCTATCCTACCCTGTCTTTCTAAGGTCTTCGAAAGCCAAGTTAACAAACAGATTACCGACCATTTCGAATCCCACCGTACCTTCTCCGCTATGCAATCTGGTTTCAGAGCTGGTCATGGGTGCAACTCAGCCACGCTCAAGGTCCTAAACGATGACATAACCGCCATCAATAAGAGACATTACTGTGCAGCCGTATTCATCAACCTGGCCAAGGCTTTCGACTCTTGTCAATCACCACATTCTTATTGGCAGACTCGACAGCCTTGGTTTCTCAAATGATTGCCTTGCCTGGTTTACCAACTACTTCTCTGATATAGGTCAGTGTGTCAAATCGGAGGGCCTGTTGTCCGGACCTCTGGCAGTCTCTATGGGGGTGCCACAGGGTTCAATTCTCGGGCCGACTCTCTTCTCTGTATACATCAATGATGTCGCTCTTGCTGCTGGGGATTCTCTGATCCACCTCTACGCAGACGACACCATTCTGTAAACTTCTGGCCCCTCTTAGGACACTGTGTTAACTAACCTCCAGACGAGCTTCAATGCCATACAACTCTCCTTCCGTGGCCTCCAACTGCTCTTAAACGCAAGTAAAACTAAATGCATGCTATTCAATCGATCACTGTCCGCACCTGCTCGCCCGTCCAGCATCACTACTCTGGACGGCTCTGAATTAGAATACGTGGACAACTACAAATACCTAGGTGTCTGGTTAGACTGCAAACTCTCCTTCCAGACTCACATTAAGCATCTCCAATCCAAAATTAAATCTAGAATCGGCTTCCTATATCGCAACAAAGCATCCTTCACTCATGCTGCCAAACATACCCTCGTAAAACTGACCATCCTACTGATCCTCGACTTCGGCAATGTCATCTATAAAATAGCCTCCAACACTCTACTCAACAAATTGGATGCAGTCTATTACAGTGCCATCCGTTTTGTCACCAAAGCCCCATACACTACCCACCACTGCGACCTGTATGCTCTCGTTGGTTGGCCCTCGCTTCATACTCATCGCCAAACCCACTGGCTACAGGTTATCTACAAGTCTCTGCTAGGTAAAGCCCCGCCTTATCTCAGCTCACTGGTCACCATAGCAGCACCCACTCATAGCACGCCCTCAAGCAGGTATATCTCACTGGTCACCCCCAAAGCCAATTCCTCCTTTGGTCGTCTTTCCTTCCAGTTCTCTGCTGCCAATGATTGGAACGAACTGAAGCTGGAGACTCATATCTCCCTCACTAGCTTTAAGCACCAGCTGTCAGAGCAGCTCACAGATCACTGCACCTGTACATAGCCCATCTGTAAACAGCCCATCTATCTATCTACCTACCTCATCCCCGTACTGTATTTATTTATTTATCTTGCTCCTTTGCACCCCAGTATCTCTACTTGCACATTCATCTTCTGCACATCTACCATTCCAGTGTTTAATGGCTATATTGTAATTACTTCGCCACCATGGCCTATTTATTGCCTTAACTCCCTTATCTTACCTCATTTGCACTCACTGTATATATACTTTTTTTGGATTTCTTTTGTTTTACTGTATTATTGACTGTATGTTTTGTTTATTCCATGTGTAACTCTGTGTTGTTGTATGTGTCGAATTGCTATGCTTTATCTTGGCCAGGTCGCAGTTGCAAATAAGAACTTGTTCTCAACTAGCCTATCTGGTTAAATAAAGGTGAAATAAAAAAATAAATTTAAAAAAAGCAGAAGAACACCATCCCATCCATGAAGCACGGGATGGCAGCATCATGTTGTGGGGGTGCTTTGCTGCAGGAGGGACTGGTGCACTTCACAAAATAGATGGCATCATGAGAAAGGGAAATTATTTGGATATATTGAAGCAACATCTCAAGACATCGGTCAGGAAGTTAAAGCTTGGTCGCAAATGGGTCTTCCAAATGGACAATGACCCCAAGCATACTTCCAAAGTTGTGGCAAAATGGCTTAAGGACAACAAAGTCAAGGAATTGGAGTGGCCATCACAAAGCCCTGACCTCAATCCTATAGAAAAGTTGTTGGCAGAACTGAAAAAGCGTGTGTGAGCAAGGAGGCCTACAAACAGGACTCAGTTACACCAGCTATTTGAAAGGAAACACTTTGAAGTTTGTGGAAATGTGAATAGAATGTAAGAGAATATAACACAATAGATCTGGTAGAAGACCAACCTTTTCTTTTTTTTCTCCCACCATGTTTGAAATGCAACAGAAAGGTCGCAAATCTAGCCATCACGCTGGTTGTAATTCCGATGGTGTCCACAAGATGGCAGCAGTGTATGTGCAAAGTTTCAGACTGATAACTTGAATTATGAGCAAGCTACATGACATTTTGTGTGAATTCACCCAGGTACATTTGGGAAAATCGTGAAGGACACGTTTACATTTACATTATTTTTTTCTGCAAGAATATCGTAAAATCTGTATACTTGCACTTTAGCTTTTCCAGTATTAGTAGCCATATTGTAAGTTCAACATTTGCAAAACAACCAGTTTTCATAACTTTATAACTCTCCAATTTCTTGCATTTTTTGTCCAAAAGGAAAAGGCTTGTTGTCGCACAAGGTTAGCAGCAAAATTGTGCGACAGACTCGGGATACTCCCGTGAAGCCCAGCTCATTGGCTATCTAGCTAGCTTTGTTCGACCCCGATTGGTGCTTATTTGACAAAGTTACAGTCAATTAAGTGAAGACCGCTCGTGTCATCGGCATGCCATGAAGGCGTCGCTCAGTGAAGTCTGGTTATGTTCTAGGATCTCTGAGGAATAAATATGAACGGAATTTGACTGGTTGAAACAACGTTTAGGCTTAGATTTTCACAGATTCCTTTCTTTGCAAATTTAACGAGTGGAAATACAAAATCGATTGTGCATGCTATATGGACCTTTTTAGTATACGATAAGGGATTTTATCTAACAAAACGACACTTCATGTTATCTCTGGGACCCTTGGGATGATAAATCAGAGCAAGATTTCAGAATGTAAGTATAGATTGGATTTTTTTTGCAGTAATAGCTACTGTAAATTGGACAGTGCAGTTATATTAACAATAATTTAAGCTTTCAGCCGATATAAGACACTTATATGTACCGACATTTGTTGTTTCTCTAAAATCTACGATCGTGACACATGGCGCTGCATGATTTACAACTGCCCCGTTGACCGGACGCCTATCCCGAAGAAGTTTAATTTTGCAGGGCCGACAGGCAAGTTCCTTAACTCCTCCCCCTTCCTCTTGCCTCCTCCATTTTTGCGGTAATGCTACAATCAGTTGGTTGTAATTTTGGATGGAGCAGACATTTCCATATATTTTTGTAAACTGCATGTGTGACATAACACCACCTGTCCTATTTATGATATAATTTACAAATATGATATATATATGTTTTTGTCCCCTGAATAGTTTTTATCAATTATTATATTTTAGTTTAACCATAATATTTGTTGTAATATTTGTTCTATCTTTCTTGTGGATTAAACTGCAGCCAGCTTTCTATGTCTTATTTTAAAAATAGCAATATTTTGGAGATTATTTCATTTTCAAATAACTGAAAGTAAGAGGTTGTAATCTGAATAAAGGGACAGTTTATTCCGGCACCGTAATAACAATAAACATTAGAATGCTAAACTACTATAAGTAGAGGGACAAACCTGTAGTTGAAAAATTGGATATGGGATATATGCATGATCTTATTGCTCTTTAAAGGCTGTCAAAGAAGTGTTAACCTCTGCTATCAGAGCCAGAGGTCTGAACAAGGCTGAAGTGAAGCAGTAGTAGTAGTACCCCCTGCATCTGTCGCTGTGAACTGGGCCCATGTAGAAGAGAGGCACTGCTGGGAGCCTGAATAATTCAAATGCTCCACTGCGCTCCGGTTGACAAGTAGAACAACAGGAGTGCGGAACCTGGTGTAAGACGAAAGAAGAGCGAAATCACTCCACAAAAGCAGAGAGGATGATACCATGGATGACTAGAAAGAGTATTTTGGGGTTTTCAAGTTCAGTGATAGCATGGTGTCACGTCCTGACCAGTAAAGGGGTTATTTGTTATTGTAGTTTGGTCAGGACGTGGCAGGGGTGTGTTTGTTTAGAGTGTTTCGGGGTTTGTTGGGTTATGTTCTAGTATGTCTATTTCTATGTGGTGTTTGTTGGGTTGACCTTCAATTGGAAGCAGCTGCTCCTATTTGCTTCTAATTGAAGGTCCTATTTAAGAGGGGTGTTTTTCTATGGGATTTTGTGGGTAGTTGTTTCTTGTTTAGCTGTGTGCCTGACAAGACTGTTATTGTCATTATTTTTGTATATGTTTGTTTTGGTTTTCCTTCTTTCTGCCTAATAAAAGAAGATGAGTATACACATTCCCGCTGCATTTTGGTCTAATCCCTACGACACCCGTGACACATGGAAAAAGAGTTGTATGAGCAGTGTGTAAAAGGTGACAGAGGATTGTTTTTGTTGGGTTTAATTGCTGGCTCAGCATTCACAGTTTTGTCATACATTATTTCTCATACCACAATGTCAGTATGAGGCAGGTACCTATTCCTGTATGTTCATGTTCAATCATGATAAGGATAAGCATGCAATTTAAAGGATTGTGGAAACATCAGAGATCTGATTTTGAAAATGAATAATTTGAACAATGAGGGATTTAAATGAATTCGGAATTGCAGATACATGCATTTCTTGTTTAGCCTTTGAGTGTGTACTGTAGTCCCATTAGGATTGCAGATGATTTGATATGAGGAGCTATACTGTTTAGAGAGACGTGGTCTACATCAGGGGTCTCAAACCCTGTTCCTGGAGAGTTACCCTCCTGTAGATTTTCCCTCCAACCCCAGTTGTAACTAATCAGATGTGCTAGACTAGGGTTGGAATGAAAACCTACAGGATGGTAGCTCTCCAGGAACAGGGTTGGAGAGCCCTGGTCTACATCCTCCATGTTTTCAGAAGTAATATAGAAAAAAACACAATTAATGAGCAATTAGATACAATTATAAACAAAACCTCTTGAAAATGCATGCTTGCCACTTGCTTTTTGCAAAATGTGATCCATACATACCACCTGAGCAAGGATGTCATAAAGTCATGTAAAATAAAATGCTGAAATAACAGTCTGTTAAAATTCCATAAGGCCATATGTCATGGATATGTTTGCTACATTCTTATCATGCACAGGTTATTAACTTTTATGATCGCATCTGAACAACAGGAGAAGTTGCACACGTTCTCACTAAATATGTTGACGAAATCTGTTTAGGTGTTTTTCTTGTCAACGACTTTCCGGCCTTGTCAGCCAGATCCAGGCAAATTAGGTACGGATGCAGACGTGCACATAAATCTCACAAACACTGTGGTCATTTATTTCAAGGTTGCTTATCTTGTGTAATTTGTCAGAAAAGTCTCAGTTACACACAGGTCTCTTTGTAAATTCTTCCTCTGAGAAAAAAGCTTGTGCCATTATGCCATTATGTACTGTAATATACACATATAACATCTTACTCACAGCTCAACCCATCACTGGGATATTCATGGTTAGTCACAAAATTAGGCCCTTGCTGTAAAGTATCCAAATGAGTTGTATAATTACAGTGAACTGTTTAGGGGCTTTTGGGCTCATCTTGGTTGATTGATGGCCTCAGGATTAGCTTTATGTGCTGCTAATTTTAGATGGTTGTATTTAAACTGGCAGTCAGCACCTCATTATCACAAACAGCACAAGCCGTGCTCTATTGCTCTCTAATCACTGCGAGTGCACACTTGGTTACGGCTGTGGTGGTCATGAAATTTTGTCAGCTGGCGATTGTCATGCAAATAACTGCCGATCTCACAGTAATTGACCGTTAATTAACATAAATACGTTTAGCATCTCCTGGCTTCCATGCATAGCCTAGCATTGGAACATCTAGCCTACAATTTAAAAAGTCTAATAAATCAATTTAATATAGACTACACCATCACAATAAATCCATTACTTATTTAAGACACGTCTAAAGAAACATGATATGAAGAAATGCAGCCTATTTCAGATGAACCACCCATTGTATAATGCTTAATTATTTCATACTACGAAGAATACAATTGAACATAGCTGAACAAAGTACATTAAATAGTACCCGCAAAACACCAGTCTCAATGTCAACAGTGAAGAGAAGACTCCGGGATGCTGGCCTTCGAGGCAGAGTTGCAAAGAAAAAGCCATATCTCAGATTGGCCAATAAAAATTAAAGATTAAGATGGACAAAAGAACAGAGACACTGGACAGAGGAACTCTGCCTTGAAGGCCAGTATCCCGGAGTCGCCTCTTCACTGTTGACGTTGAGACTGGTGTTTTGCGGGTACTATTTAATGAAGCTGCCAGCTTAGGACTTGTGAGGCGTCTGTTTCTCAAACTAGACACTCTAATGTACTTGTCCTCTTGCTCAGTTGTGCACCGGGGCGTCCCACTCCTCTTTCTTTTCTGGTTAGCGCCAATTTGCGCTGTTCTGTGAAGGGAGTAGTGCACAGCGTTGTACGAGATCTTCAGTTTCTTGGCAATTTCTCACATGGAATAGCCTTAATTTCTCAGAACAAGAATAGACTGACGCGTTTCAGAAGAAAGTTATTTGTTTCTGGCCATTTTGAGCCTGTAATCGAACCCACAAATGCTGATGCTCCAGATACTCAACTAGTCTAAAGAAGGCCAGTTTTATTGCTTCTTTAATTAGAACAACAGTTTTCAGCTGTGTTAACATTATTGCGAAGGGGTTTTCTAATGAACAATTAGCCTTTTAAAATTATAAACTTGGATTAGCTAACACAACGTGCCATTGGAACACAGAAGGGATGTTTGCTGATAATGGGCCTCTGTACGTCTATGTAGATATTCCATGAAAAATCTGCTGTTTCCAGCTTCAATAGTCATTTACAACATTAACGATGTCTACACTGTATTTCTGATCAATTTGATGTTATTTTAATGGACAAAAAATTTGCTTTTCTTTCAAAAACAAGGACATTTCTAAGTGACCCCAAACTTTTGAATGCTAGTGTATATGAGAATAAATCATGAGAAAGGACTGATTGTAAGTGCGAGCTATTATGACAGTACCCCAGGAACCGTATTAGAATGTTTCAAAGAGTGGGGCTATCATGATTATGGTGAAAGACCAGATTTAAAAAAAAAAAAAATCACGTGAAGGAATAAAAGTGATACGAGTTGTGAACTCGCCATTAGAAGTAAAACATGGAAAACCAGTAAGAAGACAGCCTCACGAAAACATCAATGCTCACAGTCGGAGGGCTGTGCATATGCTTTAGAATAGGAAGTCGCAGGTAGTTTAGAAATTAAAACTAATGGGTTGCAATGAAGAAGAGTTGTGCTAATTGAATATGAATGGCAATGATGGCATGAGACAAAATGAGGCATTGAAATAATATGATTCGTCTAGTGTGTGACATGCTGTTGCTACGCCTAAGAATTAAGGCCCACTATAGCGAGTTACCAATTATCTGTAATGTAAGGCCAATGAATTTCAGACTACTGAGCCTGAATATCCCCCCAAATTAACAGATGGGAAGCATCCGTATTAAAAACTTGTCCTCAGAGGGCCAACTGTCCAATGCATAATGAGATCTTGAGATCAGGCACTGTTGCAATATTACCACGGAACTGTAGGACCACCCATGAAAAGGAACTTGAGTAAAAGTGTTATGAAAAATGTAGTGCTATTCAAGGATGCACAGGTTCCAGATGAATCTTGCACGTTAGCAGTAAGGGAACCAATCTGGTGAAACCCTTTGCTGGGTAGCCTTAATTTGCAAACAGAAGGTGGTGACTCTGTGACGGATGTTTGAAGTTTGCATAGAGAAGAATTTCCCCGAATCAGTTCAGGCAAGGTGTAACACGGCTCTTAAACTGAAACGCTACCTGTAACAATGAACAAATGTATTAGAATGATGACAAAAAAACAGTCAATTAGCATTACAGGTAACATAACTGAAGCTGAAAGCCACAGTTCTTATTTGATATATTACTGTCTATGGTCACCCTGCAACTTTGTTTGCTGCTGGGAGGCTGGAGAATATAGCCATTATTCGAAATTGAAAAAATTGCAAGGATAGACTCAACATAGCAAGTTATTGTAGAAGACATTTTGTTCATGACTAGATGAAATACAAATGAAAACACCTAGAGGGATGAGAGTTAAAGACAGTAGTAGGTCTACAGATATCACAAAGCATGGATTAAATATATTTTTTAAAAGATCACTGAAGAAACGACTAATATTGCAAAGCACCACATGTAAAATAGGCTATGATTATGAATGTTAGCCAACTCAATGTCAAATATGAATGACTATACTTTCAGACTTTAGGAAACATTTTGTCTCTGATTATTACACGATACCAATCCAGTATTACTGGCGATGGAGTGTCGGCAAGGTTGTTCGACGTCCTTCTCTTGGGTTCATCTTAATTCGAGTCCACTCCCTTGCAACCATACAGCTGTGAACAGCACAACAGCAATCGGCCTGTGTAGACCAGTGGACAGGAGTGCTCACGGCCGGCGGGGCATGACCATGTAAGTCCTGTATGGCGTTCCAACATTCCAATAGAATTGACAGAGAGGCAAGAGCAAAAGCGAGGGGAGAGGAAAAAGCACAACACTTTAAGGGGTAAGAGTAGGCCTGTGGGCTATACACCTGAAACCAAACATGAAGTCTAGACCGCAAACGTGCGCTAGAGCCATGCTACATCAACATGACATGATAAAAAACATAGCCCAATTAGTGAATAAGATTTCCTCCAGTAAGCATTTCATTGAACTGTGAAGCCTATACCACATACAGTTGAAGTCGGAAGTTTACATACACTTAGGTTGGAGTCATTAAAACTCGTTTTTCAACCACTCCACAAATTTCTTGTTAACAAACTATAGTTTTGGCAAGTCGGTTAGGACATCTACTTTGCGCATGAGACAAGTCATTTTTCCAACAATTGTTTAAAGACAGATTATTTCACTTATAATTCACTGTATCACAATTCCAGTGGGTCAGAAGTTTCCGTACACTAAGTTGACTGTGCCTTTAAACAGCTTGGAAAATTCCAGAAAATGAAGCTTAGAAGCTTCTGATAGGCTAATTTAAATCATTTGAACCAATTGGAGGTGTACCTGTGGATGTATTCAAGGCCGACCTTCAAACTCAGTGCCTCTTTGCTTGACATCATGGAAAATCAAAAGAAATCAGCCAAGACCTCAGAAAAAAAATTGTACACCTCCACAAGTCTGGTTCATCCTTGGGAGCAATTTACAAACGCCTGAAGGTACCACGTTCATCTGTACAAACAATAGTACGCAAGTATAAACACCATGGGACCACGCTGCCGTCATACCGCTCAGGAAGGAGATGCGTTCTGTCCCCTAGAGATGAACGTACTTTGGTGCGAAAAGTGCAAATCAATCCCAGAACAACAGCAAAGGACCTTGTGAAGATGCTGGAGGAAACAGGTACAAAAGTATGTATATCCACAGTAAAACGAGTCCTATATTGACATAACCTGAAAGGCTGCTCAGCAAGGAAGAAGCCACTGCTACCCAAAATGTTTGACCCAAGTTAAACAATTTAAAGGCAATGCTACCAAATACTAATTGAGTGTATGTAAACTTCTGACCCACTGGGAATGTGATGAAGGAAATTAAAGCTGAAATAAATCATTCTCGCTACTATTATTCTGATATTTCGCATAGTTAAAATAAAGTGGTGTTCCTAACTGACCTAAGATAGGGAATTTTTACTAGGATTAAATGTCAGGAATTGTGAAAAACTAAGTTTAAATGTATTTGCCAAAGTTGTATGTAAGCTTCCGACTTCAACTGTATATCCTGTACTTGTACATATGACAATAACATTTAATTGTATTGATTTGTGCAGGCACCATATCTGCTACAATCAGTGCTTGACTTGGACTGAAATGGGTGCTGGTACTCATTTTGGATGACGGTACTGTTTATATTTAGGTGCAGGAGCTCCACAATACGTTTCAGCTAATATTCTATAAGAGGAACTGGAGCTCAAGCAGGAGAACATTTGAGGTGCCAGTACTCAGCTCCAGTGAGCCCCTGCCCAAGTCAAGCACTGCCTACGATGAAGGCTATATTATAATGACTGTGCCTATGCATTGCGTGCAGAATTTAAGAATACAGTGACAATGAGTAACGATGAACATCGTCAGATAACTATAGTCTAATCATGAATTATACTTGCAAGCCATGACCAGCAGCATTTATGAGCCCTTTTTGCTGCAGAAGATAGCTACATTTAGAAATAACTCCATACACTACCTGCGAAATGCATTTTATGACGCAAGACAACATGCTGTTTAGCAAACAGCCATAGTAATATATTAATTGTAATGTTACTGATATTGACCACCTTGACAGCAGAGGGCGCACTGTTGGTAATGCCATTTACGTTATCATTGAAAAACAGGAAGTTAGTTAAAATCAAACTTTATGTGCCGAATACAACAAGTGTAGACCTTACCTTGAAATGCTTACTTACAAGCCCTTAACCAACAGCGTAGTTCAAGAAGAGTTAAGAAAATATTCACCAAACTAAAGTAAAGAATTATAAAAAGTAACACAAAATAACAATAACGAGACTATATACAGGGGGTACCGGTACCGAGTCAATGTGCGGGGGTACAGGTTAGTCCAGGTAATTTGTACATGTAGGTAGGGGTGAAGTGGCTCCACATCACATAGATAATAAACAGCGAGTAGCAGCAGTGTACAAAACATATGGGGGGGGTCGTCAATGTAAATAGTCCTGTGGCCAATTGATTAATTGTTCAGCAGTCTTATGTCTTGGGGGTAGAAGCTGTTAAGGAGCCTTTTGGTACTAGACTTGGCGCACCGGTACAGCTTGTCGTGCAGTAGAAGAGAAAACAGTCTCTGACTCTGTCTGGAGTCTCTGACAATTTTATTGGCTTTCCTCTGACACTGCCTTTTAAATAGGTCCTGGATGGCAGGAAGCTTGGCCCCAGCGATGTACTGGGCTGTACGCATTACGGTCAGATGCCGAGCAGTTGCCATAACAGGTGGTGATGCAACTGGTCAGGATGCTCTCAATGGTGCAGCTGTAGAACTTTTTGAGGATCTGGGGACCCATGGCAAATCTTTTCAGTCTCCTGAGAGGGAAAGGGTTTTGTCATGCCCTCTTCACGACTGTCTTGGTGTGTTTGGACTATGATAGTTCGTTGGTGATGTGGACACCAAGGACCTTGAAACTCTCGACCCGCTCCCCTACAGCCCCGTCGATGTTAATGGGGGCCTGTTCAGCCCGCCTGTTCCTGTAGTCCACGATCAGCTCCTTTGTCACACTCACATTGAGGGAGAGGTTGTTGTCCTGGCACCACACTCTCATGTCTCTGACCTCCTCCCTATAGGCCATCTCATCGTTGTCGGTGATCAGGCCTACCACTGTTGTGTCGTCAGCAAAATTAATGATGGTGTTGGAGCCGTGTTTCACCACGCATTCGTGGGTGAACAGGGTCTACAGAAGGGGACTAAGTACACACCCCTGACGAGCCACAGTGTTGAAGATCAGCGTGGCAGACGTGTTGTTGCCTACCCTTAACCCCTGGGGGCGGCCTATCAGGAAGCCCAGGATACAGTTGCAAAGGGAGGTGTTTAGTCCCAGAGTCCTTAGCTTAGTGATGAGCTTCGTGGGCACTATGGTGTTGAACGCTGAGCTGTAGTCAATGAACAGCATTCTCACATAGGTGTTCCTTTTGTCCAGGTGGGAAAGGGCGATGTGGAGTGTGATTGAGATTAGGGGCGGCAGGTAGCCTAGTGGTTAGTGCGTTAGACTAGTAACCGGAAGGTTGCAAGATTGAATAACCGAGCTGACAAGGTAAAAATCTGTCGTTCTGTCCCTGAACAGGCAGTTAACCCACTGTTCCTAGGCTGTCATTGAAAATAAGAATTTGTTCTTAACTGACTTGCCATAGTTAAATAAAGGTAAAAAAAAAATATTATGGATCTTCTGGGGTGGTATGTGTGGACTGCCCTAGACCCACTCCAATTGGAGTGGGTCTAGGGCAGGGGTGGGCAGTTCCAGTCCTCGAGGGCCTGATTAGTGTCACAGTTTTGTCGACTCCAATTCTCACCTAATCATGATCTCTTCAGTTTAGAATGCAATTTGATTAAACAGCTGTATTTGCTAGGGATGGAGAAAAAGTGTGACACCAATCAGGCCCTCGAGGACTGGAGTTGCCCACCACTGGTCTAGGGTATCTGGGAGGATGTTGTTGATGTGAGCCATGACCAGCCTTTCAAAGCACTTCATGGCTACCAATGTGAGTGCTACAGTGAGGTAATCATTTAGGCAGGTTACCTTTGTTTCCTTGGGAACAGGGACTAAGGGACTGCTTGAAACATTTAGATATTACAGACTCGGTCAGGGATGGGTTGAAAATGTCAGTGAATACACTTGACAGTTGGTCCGCGCATGCTTTGAGTACACGTCCTGATAATCCATCTGGCCCCGAGGAGTTGTGAATTTGACCTGTTTAAAGATCTTGCTCACATCGGCTACCGAGAGCGTTATCACACAGTCTTCCAGAACAGCTGGTGCTCTCATGCGTGCTCAGTGTTGCTTGCCTCGAAGAGAGCATAAAAGGCATTTAGCTCGTCTGGTAGGCTCACAGCTGGGTTTCGCCTTGTAGTCTGTAATAGTTTTCAAGCCCTGCCACATCCGACGAGCGTCAGAGCCGGTGTAGTAGGATTCAATCTTAATACTGTATTGACGCTTTGCTTGTTTGATCGTTCTTCTGAAGGGATTTCTTATACACGTCCGGATTAGTGTCCCGCTCCTAGCCTTTAGCTCGATGTGGATGTTGCCTGTAATGTATGGCTTCTGGTTAGGATATGTACGTACAGTCACTGTGGGGACGACGTCGTCGATGCACTTATTGATGAAGCCAGTGACTGAGGTGGTGTATTCCTCAATGCCATTGGATGAATCCCGGAACATATTCAAGTCTGTGCTAGCAAAATAGTCCTGTAGCGTAGCATCCACATCATCTGACCACTTCCGTATTGAGCGAGTCACTGGTACTTCCTGCTTTAGTTTTCGCTTGTAAGCAGGAATCAGGAAGATAAAATTATGGTCATATTTGCCAAATAGAGGGCGTGTGAGAGCTTTGTATGCATCTGTGTGTTGAGATAAGCTGGTCTAGAGTTGTTTTTCCTCTGGTTGCACATGTGACATGGTGGTAGAAATGAAGTAAAATATATTTAAGTTTGCCTGCATTAAAGTCCCCGGCCACTAGGAGCGCCACTTCAGGATGAGCATTTTCTTGTTTGCTTATAGCCTTATACAGCTGGTTGAGTGTGGTCTTAGTGCCAGCATCAGTTTGTGGTGATAAATAGACGGCTACGAATAATATAGATAAGAACTCTCTTGGTAGAATGTGTGGTCTACAGCTTATCATAAGGTACTCTACCTCAGGCGAGCAATACCTCAAAACTTCATTAGTATTAGACATGGCACACCAGCTGTTATTGACAAATAGACACACACCTCCGCCCCTCGTCCTACCAGACGTAACTTCTCTGTTCTGCCGGTGCATGGAAAATCCCGCTAGCTCTATATTATCCGTGTCTTCGTTCTACTGGTGAGAGTGCGGGAGGCACAACATGTATTCTTTATCGGAGTTTTAATAAATAAGTTGAGTAACAATCAATTGTTATTATTACACCAGAAAAACATTAGATTCATGATAGTGAATATGAAATCCTGATGTCAAGAAAGCCCATATGGTTGAGTGTTCCTTATAAATAGCCTGGAGAGACTATGCGTAAAATGAGCATTTACGATAAATCCGACCAGATCTGATGGCTGAAATGAATATTATATATATCAACGTGGGATGACAGCTAACCACAGCCACAAATCATGGAAATGTAATTTATCAAGCTCTCTTCTCCTGAGGGTAAACATGGAGCAAAACATCACGGTGAAGCTAAATGCTACCACAAACCCTGCGATGAAAAGGCTATGCTGTAACCTGGGATCAGAGGTTTTAAAGACATCTGGATAGCCGACAGTACCAGGTCGTTGGTTGTAGAAGCAGCGAGAGGTGCTCGGGTTGAGGTGGTGGAGGTGGCCGCAGCGCAGCATTGGCAGCGGAGGAAGAAGGACCAGCCTGGTCGGAGACACTCATAGACTCGTGTCTTGGAATTCCCTTTCACTGGCAAAGACTATTTTTTTTAGCTTTTTCTTGCCTCTGGGAGAAACAACCTCTTATCCCAAGAAAGGGATGACGTCTGGGAGTTGCGGAGATGAGCCGAGTAGCCTCCATTCATCGTCGGTTGAGAGGAGCTCATGGCTGGAAATATCTGGAATGACTGTGATGCATTTATCGGATGGAATTCCCAGAAGTTGAGCGTTGGAATATGGGCCCACTTGTCTAATGGCGATTCTCTAACTTCTCTGGGAAATCCTAGTCATGATGAATCACCTGGGAGTGGGTGTAGATCAATTGCTTGAATGAGGGACGTAGCATCTCCCAGGGGAGATTTCGGCATTTGACATGACTTAAACAACAGGGAAAGCAGAGACCGTCATTCAACAACTGTTGCTGAAAAACAGCAAGTGAGAGAACATGGTTAAATTGACATATAAATACATCTCAAGATTTACGCCCATTGGTTGAGAGAGAGGAAGGTGATAATTGCAGCAGTGAGCACATAGGTTGAACACCAAGCATGAGGAATGTGAATTATTGTGCCATGCTTATAGGCTATACGGTAAATAGGTGAATAACGTTCCGCACATGGCTAATAGGAAAGAGACGAAGCAAGTCGCTATGCCGATGATGATACCTTTGTACACATTTCCACTATGCCTGTATAATAGGAAACGGATTGAATTATGTTATGCTTACTCGATGAAGTTAAATGAGCATTCAGACAAGCCTTTCTGATTGAAAATGTGTAAACTACATTATCATTGAAGGGTTTCTCTGCAACAGGGAAATGCACACACACACACACACACACACACACACACACACACACACACACACACACACACACACACACACACACACACACACACACACACACACACACACACACACACACACACACACACACACACAGCTGAGCGCCGCTGCCGAGCCCTCGTTAGGATGCTGGAACAGTGACAGAAATGTTGACCAGGGAAAGCAAATTAAACTGAGGTTTAGGTGTTGACTTTAACTGCATGTTAATAAAGGAAAACATTTAGTCAATATCGCTGCTGTAGTTACAGTGGAGTTGATTTAGTCCCTGGAGCATCAGCCATATAACTACACCATAGAACAGAACAGCATGTTGATGGTTATGTAATTACCTCAACACAGAGAGAGGCTGCACGATGCAATAACCTATAAGAGTCATTCAATGATATTGAAGAATGTGGGTAAAGCAAGTGTAACATATTGCTTTTCATACCGTGTAGCAAGAGCAGGTGAGAATCCAGTGTAACAAACTTGCATAAACCACAAACTTGCCTGACATTAAACACTGGGGAACTTGGCCAGATCACTAATAGTATATTGATCAGAAAATAATTGGGGTTCAACATAAGCAACAAAATAATGATTCAGTGATCAACAAATGAGTAATCCTGTCGGGGCCAACAGTCCAAAGAACAAATGCACAATGTAAAAGAAAACCTAAGTCCTACCAGAAGCCATGGATTACAGGCAACATCCGCATCGAGCTAAAGGCTAGAGATGCCGCTTTCAAGGAGCGGGAGACTAATCCGGACGCTTATAAAAAAATCCTGCTATGCCCTCAGACAAACCATCAAACAAGCAAGCGTCAATAGAGGATTAAGATTGAATCCTACTACACCGGCTCTGATGCTCGTCTGATGTGGCAGGGCTTGAAAACTATTACGGACTACAAAGGGAAACCCAGACGTGAGCTGCCCAGTGACGCGAGCCTACCAAACGAGTTAAATGCCTTTTATGCTCGCTTCGAGACAAGCAACACTGAAATATGCACGAGACCACCAGCTGTTCTGGATGACTGTGTGATAACGCTCTCAGTAGCCGATGTGAACAAAACCTTTAAACAGGCCAACATTCACTAAGCCGCCGGGCCAGATGGATTACCAGGGCGTATACTCAAAGCCTGCATGAACCAACTGTCAAGTGTCTTCACTGATATTTTCAACCTCTCCCTGACCGAGTCTGTAATACCTACATGTTTCAAGCAGACCACCATAGTCCCTGTGCCCTAGGAAGCGAAGGTAACCTGTCTAAATGATTACTGCCCCGTGGCACTCATGTCGGTAGCCATGAAGTGCTTTGAAAGGCTCGTCATGGCTCACATCAACAGCATCCTCCCAGACACTCTAGACCCACTCCAATTCGCATACCGCCCCAACAGATCCACAGATGACGCAATCTCAATCGCACTCCACATCGCCCTTTCTCACCTGGACAAAAGGAATGCTGAGAATGCTGTTCATCGACTACAGCTCAGCGTTCAACACCATAGTGCCCACGAAGCTAAGGACTCTATGACTAAACGCCTCCCTCTGCAACTGGATCCTGGACTTCCTGACAGTCCGCCCCAAGGTGGGAAGAGTAGGCAACAACATGTCTGCCACGCTGATCCTTAACACTAGGGCCCATCAGGGGTGTGTACTTAGTCCCCTCCTGTATTCCCTGTTCACCCACGACTGCATGCCCAAACACGACTCCAACACCATCATTAAGTTTGCTGACGACACAACAGTGATCACTAACAACGATGAGACGTCCTATAGGGAGGAGGTCAGAGAACTGGCAGTGTGGTGCCAGGACAACAACCTCTCCCTCAATGTGAGCAAGACAAAGGAGCTGATCGTGGACTACAGAAAAAGGCGGTCCGAACAAGCCCCCATTAACATCGACGGGGCTGTAGTGGAGCGGGTCGAGAGTTTCAAGTTCCTTGGTGTCCACATCAGCAACGAACTATCATAGTCCAAACATACTAAGACAGTCGTGAAGAGGGCACGGCAAAACAGTTTTTTCCCTCAGGAGACTGAAAAGATTTGGCATGGGTCCCCAGATCCTCAAAAGGTTCTACAGCTGCACCATCGAGAGCATCCTGACCAGTTTCATCACCGCCTGGTATGGCAACTGCTCGGCATCTGACCGTAAGGCGCTACAGAGGGTAGTGTGTACGGCCCATTACATCACTGGGGCCAAGCTTCCTACCATCCAGGACCCCCCCCCCCCCACCCCCGTACACTGCTGCTACTTGCTGTTTGTTTGCTACCTACAGTGAGGGAAAAAAGTATTTGATCCCCTGCTGATTTTGTACGTTTGCCCACTGACAAAGAAATGATCAGTCTATAATTTTAATGGTAGGTTTATTTGAACAGTGAGAGACAGGATAACAACAAAAAAATCCTGAAAAACGCATGTCAAAAAAAATTGAAATTGATTTGCATTTTAATGAGGGAAATAAATATTTGACCCCCTCTCAATCAGAAAGATTTCTGGCTCCCAGGTGTCTTTTATACAGGTAACGAGCTGAGATTAGGAGCACACTCTTAAAGGGAGTGCTCCTAATCTCAGTTTGTTACCTGTATAAAAGACACCTGTCCACAGAAGCAATCAATCAATCAGATTCCAAACTCTTCAATGAAGACCAAAGAGCTCTCCAAGGATGTCAGGGACAAGATTGTAGACCTACACAAGGCTGGATTGGGCTACAAGACCATCGCCAAGCAGCTTGGTGAGAAGGTGACAGCTGTTGGTGCGATTATTCGCAAATGGAAGAAACACAAAGGAACTGTCAATATCCCTCGGCCTGGGGCTCCATGCAAGATCTCACCTCGTGGAGTTGCAATGATCATGAGAACGGTGAGGAATCAGCCCAGAACTACACGGGAGGATCTTGTCAATGATCTCAAGGCAGCTGGGACCATAGTCACCAAGAAAACAATTGGTAACACACTACGCCGTGAAGGACTGAAATCCTGCAGCGCCCGCAAGGTCCCCCTGCTCAAGAAAGCACATATACATACCCGTCTGAAGTTTGCCAATGAACATCTGAATGATTCAGAGGACAATTGGTGAAAGTGTTGTGATCAGATGAGACCAAAATGGAGCTCTTTGGCATCAACTCAACTCGCCGTGTTTGGAGGAGGAATGCTGCCTATGACTCCAAGAACACCATCCCCACCGTCAAACATGGAGGTGGAAACATTATGCTTTGGAGGTGTTTTTCTGCTAAGGGGACAGGACAACTTCACCACATCAAAGGGACGATGGACAGAGCCATGTACCGTCATATCTTGGGTGAGTACCTCCTTCCCTCAGCCAGGGCATTGAAAATGGGTCATGGATGGGTATTCCAGCATGACAATGACCCAAAACACACGGCCAAGGCAACAAAGGAGTGGCTCAAGAAGAAGCACATTAAGGTCCTGGAGTGGCCTAGCCAGTCTCCAGACCTTAATCCCATAGAAAATCTGTGGAGGGAGCTGAAGGTTCGAGTTGCCAAACGTCAGCCTCAAAACCTTAATGACTTGGAGAAGATCTGCAAAGAGGAGTGGGACAAAATCCCTCCTGAGATGTGTGCAAACCTGGTGGCCAACTACAAGAAACATCTGACCTCTGTGATTGCCAACAAGGGTTTTGCCACCAAGTACTAAGTCATGTTTTGCAGAGGGGTGAAATATTTATTTCCCTCATTAAAATGCAAATCATTTTATAACATTTTTGACATGCGTTTTTCTAGATTTTTTGTTGTTATTCTGTCTCTCACTGTTCAAATAAACCTACCATTAAAATTATAGACTGATCATTTCTTTGTCAGTGGGCAAACGTACAAAATCAGCAGGGGATCAAATACTTTTTTCCCTCACTGTATGCATAGTCACTTCGCCCCCACCTACAAGTACAGATTACCTCAACTAGCCTGTACCCCTGCACACAGACTCAGTACCAGTGCCCCCTGTATATAGCATTGTTATTGTTATTCTTATTGTGTTATTTTTTATTTTTTTATTTTAGCCTACTTGGTAAATATTTTCTTCTTCTTGAACTGCACTGTTGGTTAAGGGCTTGTAAGTAACCATTTCACTGTAAAGTCTACACTTAAAGTTTGATTTGATTTGAACCTGAGTCTTTGTCTTTGAAACGAAATCCAAAGTAAATAGATTTAATCCAATAGAAACTCTTAGCGTCAATATTCCACAGAAATCCAACCGGTCCAATGGAAACAGATGCCTCTGAACTATTCAATATCTATTTCCCATCAAAGCAGTGTAAAATATATATATATATATTTTTAAAGGGGCCTGAAATCCCTCTTTGTAGCAAAAAGTGATGGTAGGCACCGCAAACAATGGGCCTGCAGCCTAATGTAAGATGGCACCTGTGGGTTGGACATGCCTCCAAACACAGCCATTGTCACGCCCTGACCTGAGAGAGACGGTTTGTTTCTCTATGTGGTTAGGTCAGGGTGTGGGGTGGGCATTCTATGGAGTCTATCAGAGGCAGCTGTCTATCGTTGTCTCTGATTAGGAATCAAACATTGGCAGCCTTTCGCTGTAGTTGTGGGATCTTATTTTTGTACTGTTTGTTAAGCCTGCAAGATGTGACGGTCGTTATCATTGTTTCTTATTTTGTTTGTAGTGTTCTGGTTTAAAATAAATACAACGATGAACACTTACCACGCTGTGCTTTGGTCCCCTCCTTTTGACGATCGTGACAGAAGATCCCACTACCAAAGGACCAAGCAGCGTGGGCCGATGGACTGGACCTGGGAGGAAATCCTGGATGGAGCAGGACCCTGGACAAGGCCTGGGGAGTATCGCCGCCCGCAGGAGGAGATAGAGGCGGTGAAAGTGGAACGGCGATACTGGGAGGAACAGGCAAGGAAACCACAGAAGCCCGAGAGGCAGTGCCCAAAACAATTGGGGGGGGGGGGGCACACGGGGAGATTGGCGAAGTCGGGGTTGAGACCTGAGCCAACTCCCCGTGCTTACCGTGGGGAGCGAGTGACCGAGCAAGCATCGTGTTATGCGGTGATGCGCACTGTGTCGCCAGTGCGCACTCACAGCCCGGTGCGCTCGGTGCAAGCTCCTCACCGTTGCCGTGCTAGAGTTGGCCGTCAGCCAGGAAGAAGTGTGCCGGCTCAGCGTATCTGGTACCTCCAGAGACGCTCTCCAGTCCGGAGCCTCCAGCGACGCTCTCCAGTCCGGAGCCTTCAGTGACGCTCTCCAGTCCGGAGCCTCAGTCCGGAGCCTCCAGCGACGCTCCTCAGTCCGGAGCCTCCAGCGACGCTCCTCAGTCCGGAGCCTCCAGCGACGCTCCTCAGTCCGGAGCCTCCAGCAACAGTCTGCAGCCCCGAGTGTTCAGTGGCGGTCTGCAGCCCAGAGTCTTCAGCGGCGGTCTGCAGCCCAGAGTCTTCAGCGGCGGCCTGCAGCCCAGAGTCTTCAGCGGCAGTTCATAGTCTCCGGCGATGATCCACGGTCTGGTTCCTCCGGCGACACAGAAGCGGGGGGATCAGCGGGTGGTGTGGGGGCTACGCCCTGAACCAGAGCCGCCGCCAAGTATAGATGCCCACCCGGACCCTCCCCTATAGGTTCAGGTTTGCGGTCGGGAGTCCGCACCTTTGGGGGGGGGGGGGGGGGGTACTGTCACGCCCTGACCTGAGAGAGACGGTTTGTTTCTCTATGTGGTTAGGTCAGGGTGTGGGGTGGGCATTCTATGGAGTCTATTTCTTTGTGTTGAGCTAAGTATGGTTCCTAATCAGAGGCAGCTGTCTATCGTTGTCTCTGATTAGGAATCATACATAGGCAGCCTTTCCCCACCTGTAGTTGTGGGATCTTATTTTTGTACTGCTTGTTAAGTCTGCAAGACGTGACGGTCATTATCATTGTTTCTTATTATGTTTGTAGTGTTCTGGTTTAAAATAAATACAACGATGAACACTTACCACGCTGCGCTTTGGTCCCCTCCTTCTGACGATCGTGACAGCCATACCTGCAGCCTAAGGTTGCATGCATCAACCAATGGTTGCGTGTCACGTCATCTACTGTGTCATCGAATGACAGATTGCTGTATCATATGATGTGGTTAGCTGATACTTAAAATACCTATCCAGGCAATGTAAGATCTGGCATGCGTCAGCAACACCTGCTCAGTAGGCACTTCAATACAGTGTGTTAACGTAGCCCATTATGTTAATAGTTTTCATAGTTTCATAATTTCCTTTATTTTAGGGGCAGTTTCATTTAATTTTCACTTTATGATTTCATGGTAATGCATGTTACACAGGTAATCAATAGTCTCTCTGCGTGAGGTAAAGAAACTCCTGTTTGAAGAAATCTGCTTTTGGGCAAACTTGAATTGCATGCACACAAGCACTGACGCACACACACACACACACACACGCACACATGCACGTACACACACCCGCACCCACAGACACTTTTTCTCGTTTCTCAGAGCAGAGAAACAGCTTGTGATTGAATATCCTGTCCTCTAGCCAGTTACATAAATTCCACATTCTGTTGAGTAGTATTTCCATTAAACAGTATTTTTATTAATGTCAGGAACAGATAATGATGCTTTCCAATTACTGCTCTATTAGACAATGTGGAGCAATGTATGGCACACATGACCCTATGTGTTAATGATGTAAAGTACAGTATCTGACAGTGTTCTCCTCTCTCTCCCCACACTCCCAGAAACTTCACAGAGACGGTTTTGCTTTCTTATTGAGCAGCATCAGACAAATGTTACATCTGATTAGGATTACTTGGGGTTCTCCACAGGTTCCTTGGTAACCTGCAGTGTATACTACGGTTTTATTAAAGCTAATTACACAAATGAATATGATTAAATTGAATGGTTTAAATCTCTCAATGCTACACTGTGGGATTCCAGGAAGCTCCAGCTTGTGTAAAGGTGTGGACAAGGTGATACATAGAGCTGTCCATTCAGCACCTCAAGACTGGCCCAAAGCCTTTCAGCACCATGTACAGTCACTCGACTATCTTGTCAATATCAGGTAAGGCGCTGTCCATGGTCCAGACTGCCAGTGGTGCTGATTATGCAATCATCAAAGCAGTAAAAGGGTGACAGAACGGCTTTGGAGCTCACAAAGCCTTCTGTAAAGCCTGGGACAGTGCAGTACTGTACTCACAGCGTTATCTTAGTCAAATGTTTCTATGACCGCTCTGCCATCTACCAACTGATTGAAAATAAAAGAAATGGTGTTAGGGTTCCTGGTATACTATCAGACAAAATTCCTCCCAAAAAGTGAAAGAGTAAGACGTTTCTAAACCCACTTAATTTAACGATCCACAATTGGTCTTTCCAACCGCAAAAGTTTGTTTTTGTGAAATATTTGTGATCCTGCATTATTAAATGAGACATAAAAAGCAGACAAGACCAAATAAACCTGGGGGGGTTGTCTTCTGATACCAGCTTTAAAATGTTAGTATTCGTTCTACACTTGACTGAGGCAACGTTTTGCTGGAACTTTTTTTAATCAACGTGACACAGTCTGCCATTGGTGGAATCCCAAATAGCTGGGAAAACAAACACAGCACTAAGAACAAAGAAGAGACTTATAGATATAATAATGCCTGTTTGAGTTTAAAAACAGGTTAGCATTCGCCTGAGAGCCAGTCTGAGAAAGGTTCTTTGAAGTGAACTAAATACAGTACCTCATTTGGCAGCCAAAAAGAGTTAAAACATTGTGCATTGAGCATTGAGAAACAGGCAAACAGCATAATAATAAGATTGATTACCTTCTGTTTCTCTGAGATCCCCCAAAATCTACATATAACAAACTTGGCATTGCGAGATATTATATTGTTGCCTATTTGCTTGGCCTTTGGCAGAAATAACTCAATGGGTCACTGCAGCAACACCTCCCATAGTTCTCAGCTGAAAAGAAAGTTAAGTCCATACAATGTGGTCAAGATCAAGCGACATAACATGGACAACAATTACGAACTACCCTCTCCTTGTTCTTTGAGAGGCCATAGTCTGTCTGCATGCTAGCCCCATCTGGTGGTGGTGAATATCAAAAGCATATCTGTCTGAGTGAGTTATGTGAAATAAATAATTGATATATTTTGAAGTAATGCCTTGTTTTTGTCTCCATAGGAGTTTATTTGAATGGTGAGGGGTTTCAGCAACACATCCATTTCACAAAAAGTAACACCTTAAAAAGGTCTGTATGTCTGAAATAAACATTATCCCTACATCAAATACACTTTTTGTGTGCAGTTTCCCTCACAAGGAATGCAAGGCTAACTTCCTCTTAAGAAACGTGTAGATCCCCTTACTTCCCAATGACGTACACACCACAGGAGGTTGGCGGCATCTTAATTAATTGGGGAGGATGGGCTCATAGTAATGGCTCGGACGGAATTCATGGAATGGTATCGAACTCAACAAACAGATGGTTTCCATGTGTTTGATACCATTTAATTTACTCCATTCCAGACATTATTATGAGCAGTACTCCCCTCAGCAGCCTCCTGTGGTAAATACCAAAGTTACAATTACATCAATCCCCCCTTAAATCACACAGCAGTAATGTAGCTGGGAGGAAAGCTCAGTGATGAATGGGCTGCCAGTTTCTCTCTTTCACCAAAGCTGCACTCTCTTCAACATTGAAAGGGGGGTTACCCTGGCAACCTTATATCACAATGTCAAGGGGATACAATATGTTTCACAGCCTTGTTTTGTTTCTTCAGCCGATTACATGGTAACAAACTGTAACCTACATACTGTCCAAGCCAGAAACCATCTGTAAAGTAAAGTAAAGTCAACAGAATGTCACACGGTTTGGCGTTGACGAATTACAAAAAGAAAACCAGCCCCGTTGATGACATTGACGTCTTGCTCCCAGACGAATTAAACAATGTCTTTGTGCGCTTTGAGGACAATACATTGCCACCGACGCGGCCCGCTATCGAAGACTGTGGACTCTACTTCTCCGTGGCCGACGTGAGTAAAACATTTAAACATGTTAAACCTCTCAAGGCTGCCGGCCCAGACGACATCCCTAGCTGCGTCCTCAGAGCATGCGCAGACCAGCTGGCTGGTGTGTTTACGGACATATTCAATCAATCCCTATCCCAGTCTGCTGTTCCCACATGCTTCAAGATGGCCACCATTGTTCCTGTTCCCAAGAAAGCTAAGGTAACTGAACTAAATGACTATCGCCCCATAGCACTTACTTCTGTCATCATGAAGTGCTTTGAGAGACTAGTCAAGGATCATATAACCTCCACCCTACCTGTCACCCTAGACCCACTCCAATTTTCTTACCACCTCAATAGGTCCACAGATGATGCAATCACCATCATACTGCACACTGCCCTATCCCATATGGACAAGAGGAATACCTATGTAAGAATGCTGTTCATTGACTACAGCAGCATTCAACACCATAGTACCCTCCAAACTCATCTTTAAGCTTGAGACCCTGGGTCTCGACCCGCCCTATGCAACTGTGTCCTGGACTTCCTCAGGTTCTGAAGGTAGGAAACATCATCTCCACTCCGCTGATCCTCAACACTGGGGCCCCACAAGGGTGCGTTCTCAGCCCCCTCTTGTACTCCCTGTTCACCAACGACTGCGTGGCCATGCACGCCTCCAACTCAATCATCAAGTTTGCAGACAACACTACAGTGGTAGGCTTGATTAACAACAATGATGAGACGGCCTACAGGGAGGAAGTGAGGGCCCTCAGAGTGTGGTGTCAGGAAAATAACCTCTCACTCAATGTCAGCAAAACAAAAGAGATGATCGTGGACTTCAGGAAACAGCAGAGGGAGCACCCCCCTATCCACATCGGTGGAAAAGGTGGAAAGTTTTAAGTTCCCCGGTGTACATATCACAGACAAACTGAAATGGTCCACGCACACAGACAGTGTTGTGAAGAAGGCGCAACAGCGCCTCTTCAACCTCAGGAGGCTGAAGACATTTGGCTTGACACCGAAAACCCTCACTAACTTTTACAGGTGCATAAATGAGAGCATCCTGTCGGCTATATCACCGCCTGGTACGGAAACTGCACCGCCCACAACCGCAGGGCTCTCCAGAGGGTGGTGCAGTCCGCCCAACGCATCACCGGGGGCTAACTACCTACCCTCCAGGACACCTACAACACCCGATGTCACAGGAAGGCAAAAAAGATCATCAAGGACAGTAACCACCCGAGCCACTACATGTTCACCCCGTTTCCATCCAGAAGGCGAGGTCAGTACAGGCGCTTCAAAGCTGGGAGAGAAAGATTAAAAAACAGATTCTATATCAAGGCCATCAGATAGTTAAACAGCCACCACTAGCACAGAGAGGCGGCTGCCTACCTAGAGACTTAATATCATTGGCCACTTTAATAAATGTAACACTAGTCACTTTAATAATGTCACTTTAGGAATGTTTACATATCTCACATTAGTCATCTCATATGTACAGTTTAAGTCGGAAGTTTACATACACTTAGGTTGGAGTCATTAAAACTCATTTTTCAACCCCTCCACAAATGTATTGTTAACAAACTATAGTTTTGGCAAGTCGGTTAGGACATCTACTTTGTGCATGACACAAGTAATTTTTCCAACAATTGTTTACAGACAGATTATTTCACTTATAATTCACTGCATCACAATTCCAGTGGGTCAGAAGTTTACATACATTAAGCTGTCTGTGCCTTTAAACAGCTTGGAAAATTCCAGAAAATGATGTCATGGCTTTAGAAGTTTCTGATAGGCTAATTACATTTACATTTACGTCATTTAGCAGACGCTCTTATCCAGAGCGACTTACAAATTAGTGCATTCACCTTATGATATCCAGTGGAACAACCACTTTACAATAGTACATCTATATCTTTTTTGGGGGGGAGGGTAGGGGGGGTTAGAAGGATTACTTAATCCTATCCCAGGTATTCCTTAAAGAGGTGGGGTTTCAGGTGTCTCCGGAAGGTGGTGATTGACTCTGCTGTCCTGGCGTCGTAATTGACATCATTTGAGTCAATTGGAGGTGTACATGTGGATATATTTCAAGGTCTACCTTCAAACTCAGTGCTTCGTTGCTTGACATCATGGGAAAATCAAAATAAATCAGCCAAGACCTCAGAAAAAAAATGGTACACCTCCACAAGTCTGGTTCATCCTTTGGAGCAATTTCCAAATGCCTGAAGGTCCGACGTTCATCTGTACAAACAATTGTACACAAGTATAAACACCATGGGACCACGCAGCCGTCATACCGCTCAGGAACGAGACGCCTTCTGTCTCCTAGAGATTAACATACTTTGGTGTGAAAAGTGCAGATCAATCACAGAACAACAGCAATGGACCTTGAGAAGATGCTGGAGGAAACAGGTACAAAAGTATCTATATCCACAGTAAAACGAGTCCTATATCGACATGACCTGAAAGGCCGCTCAGCAAGGAAGAAGCCACTGCTCCAAAACCTCCATATCAAAGCCAGACTACGGTTTGCAACTGCACATAGGGACAAGGATTGTACTTTTTGGAGAAATGGCCTCTCGTCTAATGAAACAAAAATATAACTGACCATCGTTATGTTTGGAGGAAAAAGGGGGAGGCTTGCAAGCCGAAGAACACCATCCCAACCGTGAAGCACTGGGGTGGCAGCATCATGTTGTGGCGGTGCTTTGCTGCAGGAGGGACTGGTGCACTTCACAAAATAGATGGCATCATGAGGCAGGACAATTATGTGGATATATTGAAGCAACATCTCAAGACATCAGTCAGGAAGTTAAAGCTTGGTCGCAAATGGGTCTTCCAAATGGACAATGACCCCAAGCATACTTCCAAAGTTGTGGCAAAATGGCTTAAGGACAACAAAGTCAAGGTATTGGAGTAGCCAACACAAAGCCCTGACCTCAATCCTATAGAAAATTTGTTGGCAGAACTGAAAAAGCGTGTGTGAGCAAGGAGGCCTACAAACCTGACTCAGTTACACCAGCTCTGTCAGGAGGAATGGGCCAAAATTCACCCAACTTATTGTGGGAAGCTTGTGGAAGGCTACCCGAAACATCTGACCTAAGTTAAACCATCTAAAGGCAATGCTGCCAAATACTAATTGACTGTATGTAAACTTCTGACCCACTGGGAATGTGATGAAAGAAATAAAAGCTGAAATAAATCATTCTCTCTACTATTATTCTGACATTTCACATTCTTAAAACTTCTTAGGGCTAGTGGGCAGTATCCTGAATTTCCGCCTGACTGACGTGCCCAAAGTAACCTGCCTGTTACTCAGGCCCAGATGCCAGGATATGCATATAATTGGTAGCATTGGATAGAAAACACTCTGAAGTTTATAAAACTGTTGAAATAATGTCTGAGACTAGAACAGAATTGATATGTCAGGCGACAATCCGAAGAAATTCCGACCAGAATTGGGGGGTTTTCAGCTCCCAGGCTCTTATTATGGAAACCTATTGGAAACCCATTTGTCCGTCACCCAAATTGCAATTCCTATGGATTAAATGTCAGGAATTGTGAAAAACTGAGTTTAAATGTATTTGGCTAAGGTGTATGTAAACTACCAACTTCAACTCTATATAGTCTATACTGTATCCTTCACTATATATTCTATACTATCTATTGCATCTTAGCCGCTCTGTCACTGCTCATCCATATATTTTATACTTATATATTCTCATCCCATTCCTTTACTAGATTGTGTGTATTAGGTTTTGTTGTGGAATTGTTAGATATTACCTGTTAGATACTGCTGTACTGTCAGATCTAGAAACATAAGTATTTCGCTACACTCGCAATAACATCTGCTAACCATGTGTATGTGACCAATACAATTTGATTTGATTTGATGGTGAGACAGTGAAGTGTCCTGATTTTGTGTGGGGATAACAGACATGGCTGTTCTCTAGTATACATCAACAAAGCATGTAAAACATAAAAATTACAAATCAGAATACTGTGATTGATCATCATTGAACAACAGATCATATAGCTAGTAGATCGGATCACATTAAACAGATCACAAACAGGCCATTGCCCAGTAACAACAGCATGGCAATTCTGCAGGCTGTTGAAGTTTCTTGTTTATCCTTCCTGTGTAATGAACTGTGAAGGGATAGCATTCACACATAAACATACCAAGAGAGAGCCACATATGGAAACCACAGTTCAGACAAGATGGGATAGAGAAAGATACACTACATGACCAAAAGTATGTGGGGACCTGCTCGTCAAATATCTCATTCCAAAATCATGGGCATTAATATGGAGTTGGTCCCCCCTTTGCTGCTATAAAAGCCTCTAGTCTTCTGGGAAGGATTTCCACTACATGTTGGAACATTGCTGCAGGGTCTTTGCTTCCATTCAGCCACAAGAGCAATAGGGAGGTCGGGCACTGATGTTGGGCGATTAGGCCAGACTCGCAGTCGGCATTCCAATTCATCCCAAAGGTGTTCGATGGGATTGAGGTCAGGGTTCTGTACAGGCCAGTCAAGTTCTTCCACACCGATCTCGACAAACCATCTCTGTATGGACCTCGCTTTGTGCACAAGGGCATTTTAATGCTGAAACAGGGAAGGGCTTTCCCCAAACTCTTGCCACAAAGTTGGAAGCACAGAATCGTCTAGAATGTCATTGTATGCTGTAACGTTAAGATTTCCCTTCACTGGAACTAAGTGGCCTAGCCCCAGACCATTATTCCTCCTCCACCAAGTTTTACAGTTGGCACTATGCATTGGGGCAGATAGCATTCTCCTGGCCTTCGCCAAACCCAGATTCGTCCGTCGGACTGCCAGATGGTGAAGCATGATTCATCACTCCATATAACACATTTCCACTGCTCCAGAGTCCAATGGCAGCTTGCTTTACACCCCTCCAGGCGACCATTGGCATTGCGCATGATGATCTTAGGCTTGTGTGCGGCTGCTTTGCCATGGAAGCCCATTTCATGAAGCTCCTGACGGACAGTTATTGTGCTGAGGTTGCTTCTAGGGGCAGTTTGGAAGTCAGTAGTGAGTGTTGCAACTTAGGACAAACGATTTTTACGTGCTTCAGCACTCGGCGGCCCCATACCGTGAGCTTGTGTGGCCTACCACTTCGCGGCTGAACTGTTGTTGCTTATAGACGTTTCCACAAGTACATGCATTTTGCGACACCCGCAATGACATCTGCTAAATATGTGTACGTGACCAATACAATTTGATTTGATTCACAATAACAGCACTTACAGTTGATTGGGGCAGCTCTAGGTCCCGTGTGGCTCAGTTGGTAGAACATGGTGTTTGCAACGCCAGGGTTGTGGGTTCGATTCCCACGGGGGACCAGTACGGAATTTCTTTTTAAAAATAAAATAAAATAAAAATGTATGAAATGTATGCATTCACTACTGTAAGTCGCTCTGGATAAGAGCGTCTGCTAAATGACTAAAATATAAAATATAAATATAAAATATAGCAGGGCAGAAATTTGACGAACTGACTTGTTGGAAAGGTAAAATCCTGTGACGGTGCCACGTTTAAAATCACTGAGCTCTTCAGTAATGCCATTCTACTGCTAATGTTTGTCTATGGAGTTTGCATGGCTATGTGCTCGATTGTATACACCTGTCAGCAATGGGTGTGGCTATAATAGCAGGATCCACTAATTTGAATGGGTGTCCACATACTTTTGTAGATATAGTGTATGTAATGTGTTTCACTGTGGGGTTTGTCTGTGTACCTGAGGAGTTTATGGCCCGCCCAACTAGCATCACTACTCTGGACGGTTCTGACTTAGAATATGTGGTCAACTACAAATACCTAGGTGTCTGGTTAGACTGTAAACTCTCCTTCCAGACTCACATTAAGCATCTCCAATCCAAAGTTAAATCTAGAATCAGCTTCCTTTTTCGCAACAAATCCTCCTTCACTCATGCTGCCAAACATACCCTCGTAAAACTGACTATCCTACCGATCCTTGACTTCGGCGATGCCATTTACAAAATAGCCTCCAACACTCTACTCAGCAAATTGGATGCAGTCTATCACAGTGCCATCCGTTTTGTCACCAAATACATTTTGTCACCCATATACTACCCACCACTGCGACCTGTATGCTCTCGTTGGCTGGTCCTCGCTACATATTCGTCGCCAAACCCACTGGCTCCAGGTCATCTATAAGTCTTTGTTAGGTAAAGCTCCGCCTTATCACAGCTCACTGGTCACCATAGCAACACCCACCCGTAGCATGCGCTCCAGCAGGTATATTTCACTGGTCATCCCCAAAGCCAACACCTCCTTTGGCCGCCTTTCCTTCCAGTTCTCTGCTGTCAATGACTGGAACGAATTGCAAAAATCACTGAAGTTGGAGACTTATATCTCCCTCACTAACTTTAAGCGTCAGCTGTCAGAGCAGCTTACCGATCGCTGCAGCTGTACACAGCCCATCTGTAAATAGGCCATCCAGCCAACTACCTACCTCATCCATATTTGTTTATCTGCTCTTTTGCACACCAGTATTTCTACTTGCACATCCTCATCTGCACATATATCACTCCAGTGTAAATTGCTAAATTGTAATTACTTCGCCACTATTGGTCTTTTTATTGCCTTACCTCCTTACTTCATTTGCACTCACTGTATACATATTTTTTTATTGTATTATTGACTGTACGTTTCTTTATCCTATGTGTAACTCTGTGTTGTTGTTTTTGTTGCACTGCTTTGCTTTATCTTGGCAATGTTGCAGTTGTTGGTTAAATAAAGATTAAATAAAATAAAATGAATTAAAAAACTCTACTGGTGTCTCTATGTAGGAGTTATTTCTAGCATGGCCAGAGCAGAGTAGAGTAGAGGAAAACCACAGTTATGTAGCTGGTCTGTTCTCTGGATGCCACAGCTGCAGAAGTGACTCCCCTCTCTCCCTTGTCTGGAAGCTGTTGAGCTGAGATCCAGATGTTCTCAACCCTTCTGGGACATGCGAATGTAACAGTAAATAACAGAGAGGGGTCTGCTCAGGAACACAAACACAGCTAGAAATCAACATTCAATGATATACAGTGGGAGGAATGTTAGATAGGCAACCATATGAATCCTCTCTGTGACATTCCAGGCCGGGTGCAAAGTCTGGAAAGGATACTGTTTTATGTCACACTTGTGATAATGCATCTATGTTCTTTAACTTTCTCATGTGAAGAAAACGCCCAACATTTTCTTTATTGGATTCCGAACAGATGAGAACCCAGCAAAAGGCCTCTAGGCCAGGTGTCTTTGACTTGGTAGCTCTCCAGCATGAGCAGATTGCATAGTCTGGAGAGAGAGAGAGAGAGAGAGAGAGAGAGAGAGAGAGAGAGAGAGAGAGAGAGAGAGAGAGAGAGAGAGAGAGAGAGAGAGAGAGGAGAGAGAGAGAGAGAGAGAGAGAGAGAGAGAGAGAGAGAGAGAGAGAGAGAGAGAGAGAGAGAGAGAGAGAGAGAGAGAGAGAGAGAGAGAGAGAGAGAGAGAGAGAGAGAGAGAGAGAGAGAGAGAGAGAGAGAGAGAGAGAGAGAGAGAGAGAGAGAGAGAACAACTCCAAACAATGACTTATTGAGGAATCTCCGGGAAGCCTGTTATGTTGGAATGTAATGCCCCTCTCTTGTGTGGCTCAGCACTGGACCTCTAATCACTCAATATAGGGTCTCTGAGTCTCTTATACACACTACTGATCTGTGACAGAGGCTCACATCCTTTGTGTACTGTCCTCACTTGCCTCAATAAAACCTATTAGTCAAACACAGACAGGTAATGCTGCTGTCAAGACATGGCCAAGATATATCAAACTAATTGCTCCATTCTTTTTGTCACTAATCATCCCCATTTTATTGTGTTCCGAGTTAGGAAAAGAGTCAGGACCAGTGGTTGGTAGCATCTGTTTGGCTATAGCTTACTCTTAGCTCATGCCGTTCAGTTACATGGACTTTTCTCATGTCACGTTTTCTACTGCAACTCATTTGATCAAGATATACATTTTTCTTTTGAAGTTTTGGAATAAAACAATCAATTGCTTCAGAATTGTTTATAAGCCAATTTAGAGGTGAGGTTATCTACTTCGCTGTTGGCTATTTAGAAAAGTTGGAACAAATATTTAAAAGGAGGGGTTTTATCCAACTGGAATTTTCTAACTGTGCGGTATCTTACTTGTCCTCTATACAACGTGATGGAGAGGGAGGAGTTTTCGGTCTCCTCGCCATAGGATTGTAAGCGGTTGTTATTGAGCGTCTCGGTCCAGTCTAGCTGTTCTCATCCGGACACCCATGAGACTCAGGCAGGCACCGTAAAAGCTTTACAGTGGGCTAGAAGGCTATCTACAGAACTTCTGATGGTGACGACACTCGGCGGGGCAATTGTAGGATTGTAAACAGTGCGCTTTTAGACAGTGTTCTTAAATGGATGGAGACGTCATGGACCTCAGAGGAACACAATAACATTTGGAAAGTTTCACCAAATGCCCTCTTGGTACTCAGATGACTTTTTAATCTAGGCGGCAATTCTGATTTCGTTTTCACATTTTCAGATTTCGTTTTTTTTTATGATTCCATTGTGCCACAGAGAGAATGACCGCTTTCACCCCGTGCATAAATTAACTGAATTATTGTACGAGCTACTGCGTGGAGACAAGTTAATGTTTAACTTCTGAGTTCTTAGATTTCTTGGTGGGGGGCCAACGCGAACTGGAAATGGGAGCGTGCCTTTGCTGTGCCTTGTAAGTTTTTACAGCCTGGTGCCAAGGGACAACAACAACAACAACATGGGTAGCGGTAGTAGTCGAGGAAAGAAGGTTGCTCCTTCCAGTGTCAACGAGATAAACTCATTCAGAAGAGATGACAACACAGTCCACGTTTTGAAAGAGGAAAGACACTTGTTCAAACCATTGAAAATAACCAAATCTACGAATTTAAGTCAGTCACGAAATAGAGCGCAACACGACTGCCACAGTGAAGGACACGATTCTGAATTTTCCGTAGAGGATGATGACATTGATGTGGAACTGAATCGAGTTCTACAGGAATATGACAATCGGGAATTGCGTTCCAAGAGGAAAACGTATCAAACGAAACCTTTCATCAGGTCTAATACATATGGGTTATGTCATTCCAGTCGAGTCCACAATGAAAGCGTTTTCAATTCAACCCCACACTGGCAGAGTTCTGAATTGTCGGAGGGGAGTGGGGCATGTTGTCCAGATAACGGTTCTGTTGGAGTCAAGGACAAGAAAGGCATCCCAGTCTTCAACCAGTTTTGCAAAAATACACAAATTCAGTTCTCAAGCGGCGCTCAGGAAAATGTAAGAATATTATTTTATCTAATTCTGGTCAGTTGTGATGGACAAGGATAATCAAATTGACAGCATGTTGATCTACGATTTCCTGTTTTAAAATTACTTGTGCATGTTTTAAGTTATCTGCAAACTCTATATTGTTTTCTGCCAACTCTGTTGTCAAAACTCTTAACAGGACTTGTTGACAACGGGGTCAGCTTGTGTGGAGTCAGTGCCTCGAGCAGAAACAGACTCGTAAGTAGCCTATCCTGCTCTTTCATAAATTATTCATTTTTAGCTCAGTGTCGCACACACACGATTTCTGTAGTAACTGAAGATCGGGCAAGATCAAATTCACCTTGAGCATATCAAAATACCAAGCCATTGTGCTTTGGGCAGATCAGATTAGTTCCACGTCTGCAAACAACTTGTTTTATTGTGGCTCATTTATTTATATTCTTTACAACATGGAAATATGCTGTAAATAAAGACCGTAATAACATATCTAATTGTAAATGTAAATAATTTGGAAATAGACCGTGGCTATATAGATATGGCCTTTATGCCGTACTGATTGAGCCCATTTGCGCATCAGAATTTGGTCCACAGTTTCATTCAACCTATTTCTTTAGGCTATGTCTGAAACCCTCTCTGCCAGTTATTTTATTGTTCTTACAATTATTGAGATATCTATCGGTTCCTCCCCAGAGTCCTGGACGATGGCAATGGCCCCTCTCTCTCCATGCCTGTTATTCTGTACGATGGATCAGAAGTGGACCTGATGGAGACCATAGAGAGAGAGTTTAGTTGACCTCACAGGAGAGACTAAAATAGCAGGATAACTTTTTAACCAAATATTTGTTTTTTGAATGAATGAATGGTGGATGTGCATAATGATGGAGGAATTCAGATATGATGCCATTGTTTTAGCACTACCCACAGATTAAGTAACTGGCCAGTATTTCCAAATGTATATGAAATAGGACCTATAATTAACTACAATAGGAATTTAATAATTTTCCTTAAAAAAACTGGCAATTAAGTATGTTAAAAAGCAGTTTTTCTGTGTTGGAATGGTGTTGGCGTACTCCAACAACAGAATGGTGTGGGCGTATACCATTCATTAAAAATGTTAAGGCGAGTAGACTGCTGATTGCCCAGCTGACATCTTCCTCTATGAGGAAATAGCAACAAAATAAATGTAAACGGTCTGTTTGAGGTGGTTTTTTTCCCAATTTATGCTTTGGCCAAAAATAAGAGTATAGAATGAGTGAACAACATTATTTGAGTTAAGAGAATATTAACTTTTAAAAGTGAGATTTCCACAGGATAGTTACTTTAAACTAGGATATGTGACATGGTTCAATGTGCCACTAAATCAGCACAATCTACTTTTTAGTTTTTTCCAATTGCCGCCATCTTGGAGCTACAATCGGGATCAAGTTTACTGTGCTAAAGCAGATACAAAAAAAGAGTAATAGAGACCATTATACAATATAGCAAACTCTTTTATGCATGTCCACTATTGATCAAATCAAATTTTATTTTTCACATGTTTCATAAAAACAGCAATGCAGAGAGAAAAATCGAGAAAAAAAATATATATATTTAACACAAGGAATAAATACACAGTGAGTGATGATAACTTGGCTACATACATGGGGTACCAGTACTGAGTCGATGTGCAGGGGTACGAGGTAATTGAGGTAGATATGTACAGTTCATATAGGTAGGGTCAGTGTTTTATTCGAGACTGAGTCAAGACCGAGACCAGAAAAATGACAGTACAATTCAAGACCATGATTGTAATTGTGTAAAATCGGCACCATAATACAAGTTAAAAATGTCCAGTAATTCTGTGTTCCTATTTCAGAAGAACATATGGATTCTTTAGAACAGGGATTCGTAAACTTTTTCAGCCTGGGACCGAAATGAGAAATGCTGTGTTTTCCTGGGACCCAAACTTATGAAAACATGCCCCCTTTTCGAGATCCTAAGTGAGATTTGTTTGGGGCGGGCACCCCACCTCACGGGCAAACATTTTTAGTGGCCCTTCTCTTGACTGCATAGAGAAAAAAGTTTTAAAGTTAATTTCCAGCAATTCTACACATTCGGCAATTGGGAGAGAAAATGCTGCAGTGTTAAAGCACGTGTTCTGCACGTCTGAACATTTTGCCATGAGAGGGAGAAAGCATTTAGAAATTTTATAAAACATTTCATGCAATTCTACTCATTTTGCCATGTGGCAGAGATAAGAAAATTGCATTTTTAAAGCTAATTTCCTGCAATTCTACACATTGGGCCATGACTTATGCCTTGTTAATATAATATCTGAGTGAGAGTGACTAACAAAATCAATGTGGGCCCCCAGTAGGTCAGGGCCCATGGGCACATGCCCTGCTTGTCCGGTCGGTATTCGTCCATGAAAGCTACAAGTTTAGATAGCTGGCTAGACTAACTTACCAATCTAAAAATTGTTAGCTGAGATGGCTAATTGAGTGACAAACATAAAAAGAGAAAAGCTGCTGATGCACAACCAAATTTCAAAATTTCACCTTGTGTATTCTACTATTCTACATGAAATGTGTGGTCCTTTGTAGCTCAGTTGGTAGAGCATGGGGCTTGTAAGGGTAGGCAGTTCAATTCCCAGGACCACCCATAGATAAAATGTATGCACCCATGACTGTGAGTCACTTTGGATAAAGGCTTCTGCTAAATGGCATATTTTCTAACTCTCAACAGTAATTTGAGACCCTGACTCCCTACTAATAAAAAAAAACAACTGCAACCCATACTTTAAGAAAGGCTGCTTTAGACATTCAGAATGGTGAAAAAATGCCTGCTGAGTGCAAATAGGGAGCCACTCTACAAATCATCACTAACCCAAACAGATCTATAATAGATAAAAATACAACTTCCTCCGGTCTCCCCTTACTAATAGTGAGGACACAACTTTAAATCATTCCCCCCACTCTTCCCTACCAGCGAATTAAGGAAGTTCTGACGAGCGCGACAAAGTTTGAGGATATTTTTCAACAAAAGTTAAGGACAGTAATGTTACGAGTAAAGTAGGAAGCCCTGGTTTCGATAGGTGATAAGATATTGTCATAAAAGGGGTGTGGATATTTGGCCTGGCAAAGCGGCTTTATGCGCTGACTGAATGGGAGCCGAAATTCTGAAGGTTTTACTCTACTGGTCTCGTCTGGTCTCAGGAAGAAATTACAAGTCCTCATTGTCCGAGACCAAGTCAAGACCGAATAAATAAGTATCAGACACAGAGATTAGACGAAGAGACTCAATATCTGGTCTTGAGTACTACAACACTGGGTAGGGGTAAAGTGACTATAGGCAAAAGGATAAATAATAAACAGTAGCAGCAGCGTATGTGATGAGTCAAAAGAGCAAAAAGGGTGAATGAAGATAGTCCGGGTAGCTATTTGGTTAACTAATTATCAGTCCTATGGCTTGGAGGTAGAAGCTGTTCAGGGTACTGTTGGTTACAGACTTGGTGCATCTGTACCGCTTGCTGTGCGGTAGCAGGGAGAACAGCCTATGACATGGGTGTCTGGAGTCTTTGACAATTTTTAGGGCCTTCCTTTGACACCGCCTGGTATAGAGGTCCTGAATGGCAGGGAGCTCGGCCTCAGTGATGTACTGGGTCGTACGCATTGCTCTCTGTAGCGCCTTGCGGTCAGATGCCAAACAGTTGCCATACCAAGTGGTGATGCAGCCAATCAAGATGCTCTCAATGGTGTAGCTGTGGGACTTTTAGAGGATCTGAGGGCCCATGCCAAATATTTTCAGCCTCCTGAGATCGAAGAGGCATTGTCGTGCCTTCTCCACGACTGTTGGTGTGTGTGAACCATGTTAATTAATTCTTTAGTGATGTGGGCACAGAGGAACTTTAAGCTCTTGATTAGTGCCATATTGACGCAGATTTATATATATATATATATACACACACACTGTACCAGTCAAAGGTTTGGACACACCTAATCATTCAAAGGTTTTTCTTTAATTGTACTATTTTATACATTGTAGAATAATAGTGAAGACATCAAAACTATGAAATAACACATATGGAATCATGTAGTAAAAATGTGCAGCACTCTATCACTCTCCTTCTTGGTCAAATAGCCCTTACACAGCCTGGAGGTGTGTTTTGGGTCATTGTCCTGTTGATAAACAAATGATAGTCCCACTAAGCGCAAACCAGATGGGATGGCGTATTGCTGCAGAATGCTGCGGTAGCCATGATGGTTGTGTGCCTTGAATTCTAAATAAATCACATACAGTCACTAGCAAAGCACCTCCACACCATCACACCTCCTCGTCCATGCTTCACGATGGGAACCACACATGCGGAGATCATCCGTTTACCTACTCCACATCTCACAAAGACACGGCAGTTGGAAACAAAAAAAATCACATTTGGACTCATCAGACCAAAGGACAGATTTCCACCATTCTAATATGCATTGCTCATGTTTCTTGGCCCAAGCAAGTCTCTTCTTGTTATTGGTGTCCTTTAGTAGTGGTTTCTTTGCAGCAATTAGACCAGGAAGGCCAGATTCACTCAGTTTCCTCTTAACAGTTGATGTTGAGATGTGTCTGTTACTTTATTTGGGCTGAAATCTGAGGTGCAGTTAACTCTAATGAACCTACCCTCTGCAGAATAGGTAACTGGGTCTTCCTTTCCTGTGGCGGTCCTCATGAAAGCCTGTTTCATCAAAGCGCTTGATGGTTTTTGTGACTGCACTTGAAGAAAGTTGTTGACATTTCCCGGATTGACTGACCTTCATGTCTTAAAGTAATAATGGACTGTCATTTCTCTTTGCTTATTTGAGCTGTTCTTACCATAATATGTACTTGGTCTTTTATCAAATAGGGCTAACACAGCTGATTGGCTCAAACGCATTAAGAAGGAAAGAAATTCCACAAATTAACTTTTAACAAGGCACACCTGTTAATTGAAATGCATTCCAGGTGACTACCTCATGAAGCTGGTTGAGAGAATGCCAAGAGTGTGCAAAGCTGTCATCAAGGCAAAGGGTGGCTACTTTGAAGAATCTCAAATATAAACAAATCAAAATATATTTTAACACTTTTTTGGTTACTACAAGATTCCATGTGTTATTTCATAGTTTTGATGTTTTCACTATTATTCTACAATTTAGAGAAGAAAAACCCTTGAATGAGTAGGTGTGTGCAAACTTTTGACTGGTACTGTATATATAAATAAATTAAATACTGCATTTGCAGCACCATGCAGGGCTACAGACACCAACCAATCTAATAAACTATTAATTATCTCCATGGATATGTCTGTCAATGGGTAATAGACAGAATCATCCAGTGGTCTATTCCAATGTGGGATTCAACATCGTGTCAGCCCACAAAATTGCTGCAGAAACAATTCGGTCTTACAAAACATTTGGCATTGAGCAATGTCCTTGTAGTTTTGTAGTCTTAATGTTGCGAATTTCAAAGTCTGGCATTCTCTGGATTTATGGTGTTTTCAAAACAACTGGGAACTCGGAAACAAACAAGGCCGAATCATGATGACGTCATTGATCTTCAAGTCGTAGCTCTAGAAAGAGGCCGGATTTACTATTCTGAGTTGGATGACCGTTCAAAATGTATTTTCCCAGTCGGAGCTTGTTTATTCCGATTTCCCAGTCTAGAGTAAAACAGCTCAAAGACCACTTATTTCAACAAGGCTTATGGGCATGCTATAATAGTTGAGCGAAAGGCATGTTTTTCTCTCAATGCCTACTTTTAAAAGGTATGTGCTAGGGATGTGTATTTAAGTTTAATTTCCTGACCATAGTTCTTGCGGTGTTCCCACCCTTCTGAGGAAGGGTGGGGACAGTATCCAGCAGGATTTAGAGGGGCTGAATGTGACACATTCTTTGGCATCTCACTTTCCACTGACAGAGAGAAATCCAGTAAGAGATAGTGAGTTGTACTTCCCCACTGTGGTGAGAAAAGTTAATTGCATCTGCACACAGAAGCACTTAAACAATATTTTGAATTGGAATTCTGATACATGTGTTTAATTTCAAATTAAATAGTTGGAATGAATGAGGTACAGATTTGCAATGTGGTATTGTAATGGTGTATTACATCTGTCCTCTTGTATTTCATTCTGCTCAGCCTATATGTTCTAATAATGACAATAGACATTTTACAACACTGAATTAATATTTGTTTTATATTGTACGTAAATTCTAAATGATTGGTTTTACCCCTCACCTGTAAAGCTTTGAATAAATAAATGGAAATGCCAACTTGCCCACTATTTACTAAAACTACATACTGTGTACTAATAGTACAACATACTATTTACAATGTACTGTTTAGTAAAAATGTATGCAGTAAGCAACAAATATCAACATACCACTCAGCCATACTGAAAAGGCATCATCTAATGCTCAAACGCGTTTGTTCCCTGCTATTTATACATTTTTGTAGAGCGGGTCCCCTATTCTGATTATCAGCTGTTGTCAAATACTTGTGTGAAAAGACAATTATCTTCCTCAATAGTGTGCAGCAAATTCATAGAGCTAGTTAGAGGACACAACAATGTATCTGTCCCATTATGGCGTCTGTAAGAGCATGGGCAGCACCATTGAGGACATCTCCATTTTAAAGTAGTACATTTTAGTACAGTTGGTAAACAAACTGAAAGGTTGCATACTGCCATCCGGAGTGTGTTGTCTGAACAGGTATAAAGCCAAGGTTGGCGATTTACTGCCCCTACAGTTATGTAATGTTTGTGCACAAGTATAATTCATTGGCTGATCTATCCTTGGACCTGGATGGAATTATTTTAGCCTTCCTTAACCCATAGTAAGTCCCATCCAGTTAACTACTTCAAAATGGTGAAAGTCCTCAATGCCCATGATAAAACAAGTTTTTGGCCACTGGAGTCCTCTGTCATTCTCTATGCGCAAATTCTACTTGATTTAAAGCCAAAATTAGTATGACATCCTTGCACTTAAAGCATACTACATTTTCTAAATGACACATACTATAAAACATTTTTGCATACCCAAAAAGCCTTCTATTTAAGTATGGGTATTCGGACACACCCATAATGTTGTCCATTTAATTTGTTGATATACATTATTTATTAAGAATGCACCACTATTGTCATTAAAGTATAATGTTTGTAATTCTAGAGAGGGAGAGAATCTTAAGTGGACCAAGTTGAATGAATCTCAAAGAAACCTGTAACTCAATGATTTATTACTGTGTAATTGCCACTTCACACTGTAATGTGTTAGTAAATACAAACATAAAGCCTACTCTGGAACATGTTAGGTGACCCAGTTCTACTCTGGGCTTAGGGTCCTTCCTTATGGAATATGTAGCATAGCATTGTACGGAGTTCAATGCAAAGCTAATGAAAGGACTGGAAATAGTGTATATGAAGGATAGGACAGTGAGATACCCGTCTCATATGAGATCGTATAAGATATGTACTGGGTACAACCCTTATCTTCATCATCTGAGACATGTTCCACCAGAAATGACACAGTTGAGTCTATATAAATATAATTGATGACGTAACACACATTTGAAGTCTTATGAGATATTCTACAATGATCATCCCTCCATCTCTCCACTTCTCTCTGGTAATGGAGGTGAAAATCCCTCCGGTTCCTCGTCCTCCGATGGAAGCACAGGTGGTGGGGTGGTACTTTTACTAAGCTTCTTTCTCACTCTAGCGTACATTGGATTCCACCCCGTCACAGAAACCCTCCTCTGCCACTGAGAGAGGGCTTGTAAGGTCAAGCCCTTCTCCTGGCTCTGTGACTGTGGTTCTTATTGGCTCATCGTCAGGCAGTGTGGTTGCGCTCAATTTATGGACCAGTTCAGCAATGGTTTCATACGCAGGGGTTATCTGATCCCCTGGCTCTGTGACTGTGGTTGTGATAGGGTCATCGTCAGGCAGTGTGGTTGCACTCGAATCCTGGACCAGTTCAGCTATAGTATCATAGCCTGGGCTTTCCAGGTCCGCTGGCTCGGTGACTGTGGTTGTGTCATCGTCAGAATGTGTGGTGGAGTTATGGACCAGTTCAGCTATGGTTTGAGAGCCTGGGGTTGCCAGGTCCACTTCCAGAGGGTTCATCAGGATTGGGCTCCCCAATGATCTCATAGGTACGCTGAGGTTGGACACACAGAGAAAGCCCCTGGTTCTGGTCCTCACCCTCCACATGAACCTCTACTTCAAGCTGAGGGTTAAAGCTGGAGCTGAACTCCGCAGGGTTCTCCAGGAGGTCAATGTCATTCATGATGGGGAATTCCACAGGTGCAAGGCTGTCCACAATGGGGACATCTATGATGGGAGCATCCAGCTCCAGGGTGTCAAGAATATTTATGATGGGGGTATCTGGAGTGTCAAGGTCATTGATGACAGGGATGTCCACAGGTTCAAGGCTGTTTACAATAAGAGCGTCCAGCACCAGTGTGTCAAGACTGTTGATGACTGGGGCATCCAGGTTCTCTAAGCCAACTGGAGCATTCAGGATATCAAGGTCATTCATGACAGTGGCATCTGCATGTTCAACAGGTTCAAGGCTGCTCACGATGGGTGCATCCACAATTGGGGCTTGCAGAGGTTCAAGGCTGTTCACAATGGTGACATCCATGATGGGGAGATCCACGATGGGGGCTTCCACAGATTCAAAACTACTCACGATGTGGACATTCACATTGGGGACTTCCACAGGTTCAAGAATGCTCACGATGGGGACAACCAGAGGTTCAAGGATGGGGACAGCAACAGGTTTAAGGCTGCTCATGATGGGGACCTCCACAATGGGGACATCAACAGGTTCAAAACTGCTCACGATTGTGGCATCTAGGGTGTCCTCTGAATAGACAGGTGGGGATAAAGATTCAAGGGGGGTGTCGACTTCCACCATGACAATGGGGGCTGGGATAAAGTGGAGCTCAGGTGTGAAGTTCAGGACATCACTCAGGTCACCTACAAGGTGAGAGAAGTAGTAAATAATTGAGAAGTTTCACTTAACCTGAAGCTTGGCCAAAGAGAGATTGAGCCCCATTAGTTTGAGGAAATGCACACGGATGATTTGAGATTGCCTACCAATGTCGACGGTTGCTGGAGGCGAAGGAGATATAATCGTCATGACCATGGGGGTTCTGTTGGCAATCTGCAAGGCACTTGGAGAATCACCTGCAGGGCATCAATAGACACCTGTTAAACTCACCCACTACACTTGTGCTATGTCCCAATAATATCTAGCTTATTCTAAAAATGTTCAGTTGTTCTACTTCCCACAAATCTAATAGAATTGGATTGGTGGAGGCAAGGGAGTTTATATCAATATTTCTTATGCCAGTAATTTCCTTTCAAGTCGGTGAAGGGAAGTGAACATGTTGGGAGGTAGGAGAGATTGGGACGCAACCAGACACATGTAAGAAATACGGAGGGAGAGAAACTTAGAGAGAGTGAAACAGAGATTGGTGAAGGTAGCACCTTGATCAGGTGCCTCCCTGTGGCTCCTCCAGGGTTTCAACCAGGTGACATCCTGCTCAGCAGGAGGCTGATCCGGTACACCAATGACACTGTCCTCAGGTCTGGGACTGAAATCTAACCAAGGAGGAGATGAAAACCGAACACACACTGTAAAACTACCATTTCTCCTCTCTGCTCGTTGTAATTACTTAACACCTGAAAAAAAAGTGGAACAGTTGGGTTTCCCACCACTCTCATCTTTTCTGATGTCATTGATCATTGGGTTCTCCCTGGCGGCCAGGGCATCTTCTAGCTTCACCTGTCAATCAAATATCATCATCAGCAAATGACATCACAGCTATACTGGGTTCAGAATAACCCATCTCTCACCACTGGTCTCTAGACAAAGTACTCACAAAATGATTCCATCCATTGCATCCCTCCCTTCACCCCCTTGAACCCTTCTACTCATTCCTTGCTTCCTACGTATCTCCCTACCTCCAATCTAACCGACTTCTGAGCGCCCACCCCAAGTGTAACCCTGGTCAGGACATAGCTGTCATCATTGTTGTTGCCCGTCCCATCTCTCACCACTCTGACCAGCTGTGACTGGGTTCTGTCCACCTCCTCACCACCATCCCGGAGCGTAAAGGAATGCCTGTGGAACAACACAAACTAGAGAATCAGAACTTGTACAAGAAATATCTACCAATGCTTACAGTACGCTTAGCCAGCAGCATACCACCCTGTATCCCAGTGCTGGCCTGCCTCTGAAGGTAGGCAGGGTCGGTCCCTGGATGGGGGACCAGATGCTGCTGGAAGTGGTGTTGGAGGACCAGTAGGAGGCACTATCCCCTCTAGCCTAAGAAGATCCCAATGCCCCAGGGTAGTGAAGGGGACATTGCACATTCATCTTTCGGATGGGACGTTAAACGTGTATCCTAACTCTCTGTGGTCATTAAAAATCTCATGGCACGAGTAGGGCTGTTAACCTCGGTGTTCTGGCAAAATTTCCAACCTGGTCGCATTTCCATAATAGCCACCTAATAATCCTACTCATTACTAATCGGCATATATCACTCCTCACCTCTCCACCATACTAACTGATGTGTGGTGAACGTTCTGCTTCTACAAAGCTACACACACACGGAAAGTATTTAGATCCCTTGACTTTTTACACATTTTATTACGTTACAGCCTTATTCTAAAACCGATAAAAAAATATATAAAATCCTCAACACACACACACACACACACACACACACACACAATAATGACAAAGCAAAAACAAGTTAAGAATTTTTTGCCAATGTATTAAAAGCAACATTTTAAGTATATAACATTTACATAAGTATTCAGACCCTTTACTCAGAACTTTGTTGAAGCACTTTTGGCAGCGATTACAGCCTCAAATCTTGTATAATGCTACAAGCTTGGCACACCTGTATTTGGGGAGTTTCTCCCATTCTTCTCCGCAGATCCTCTCAAGCTCTGTCAGGATGGATGGGAAGCGTCGATGCACAGCCATTTTCAGGTCTCTCCAGAGATGTTCAAATCGGGTTCAAGTCCAGGATCTGGCTGGGCCACTCAAGGACATTCTGAGACTGGTCCTGAAGCCACTCCTGCATTGTCTTGGCTGTGTGCTTAGGGTAATTGTCCTGTTGGAAGGTGAACCTTTGCCCTAGTCTGAGGTCTTGAGCAGTATTTCATCCCATATCTCTGTACTTTACTCCGTTCATTTTTCCCCTCGATCCTGACTAGTCTCCCAGTCCCTGCCGCTGAACAACTTCCCCACAGCATGATGCTGCCCAACATGCTTCACTTTAAGGATGTGCCAGGTATCCTCCAGACGTGACACTTGGCCTTCAGGCCAAAGTGTTCAATCTTGTTTTCATCAGACCAGCTCATCTTGTTTCTCATGGTCTGAGAGTCTTAATGTAATTTTGGCAAACTCCAAAATGGGCTGTCATGTGCCTTTTACTGAGGAGTGGCTTCCGTCTGGCTACTCTACCATAAAAGGCATGACTGGTGGAGTGCTGCAGAGATGTTTGTCCTTCTGTAAGGTTCTCCCAACTCTACAGTTGAACTCTAGAGCTCTGTCAGAGTAACCCTTCAGTTCTTGGTCACCTCCCTGACCAAGGCCCTTCTCCCCCGCTTGCTCGGTTTGGGCGGGCAGCCAGATTTAGGAAGAGTCTTGGTGGTTCCAAACTTCTTCCAATTAAGAATGATGGAGGCCACTGTGTTTTTGGGGACCTTCAATGCTCCAGACATTTTTTGGTACCCTTCCCCAGATCTGTGCCTCGACACAATCCTGTCTCGGAGCTCTACGGACAATTCCTTCGACCTTATGGCTTGGTTTTTGCTCTGACATGCACTGTCAACTGTGGGACCTTGAATAGACAGGTGTGAGCCTTTCCAAATCATGTCCAATCAGTTTAATTTAACACAGGTGAACTCCAATCAAGTTATAGAAACATCAAGGATGATCAATGGAAACAGGATGCAACTGAGCTCAGTTTCACGTCTCATAGCAAAGGGTCTGAATACTTATGTAAATAAGGTTTGTTTTATTTTTAATACATTTGCAAAAATTTCTTAAAGCCCGTTTTCGCTTTGTCATTATGGGGTACTGTATGTAAATTGTGAGGAACATGTATTTAATCCATTTTAGAATAAGACTAACGTAACAAAATATGGATAAAGTCAAGGGGTCTGAATACTTTCCGAATACACTGTAGTTCCATACATTTTTGCAGCTGGTACTGGGGGACCTTCAAATGAGTTTTGGGAAACCTGTGGGCATCCTAGAGCAAAGCAACTGACATACATCTTTCCACAGATGGGGTCATGTTAGTGTGTAGCCAAAACTGTTTAGATGCTACAGGAAGTTGGCAGATCGGCTGTGCCAACTTCAGACAAGTCCCAAGACGCTTGTGGGGGTTGTAGAGCAAAACAGAACACGATTGTGTTCATGAGAGTCTCATTGGTCCATAGATGGGTCATAATTAGTAAGCCAAATTGGACGCTACAGACATTGTGAGAAGACTGATTTTTGGGATGTCTCATGGTCTGACAAACACCGCTGTAGCTCTGTTACCGCAGATGCGGAAGTGCGACAGGCGCATGCAGTGGACTGAGATGTATCCAATGCAAAAAAAAAATCATCTAGCTTAAACTGACAGATTTTTATTACTATGCTAATTAGATTTCCGCAAGGGCATCGACCTTAGGGCGTTAAAGAGCAACTTCTCCTAAAAATCAACTTCTCATTTAGAAAACAGCCTTTGGTATCGGTATTTACACTGACTACAACGTGTAAATAGGATCATTTTGGTCATAAAGTCAGTCTAATGCAAAGCAGAGTTGTGTGAGACTTCACAACATAAATGGGGTCAGTTCGGGATAGTCAGTAAATTACACATGGGACAATGTTAAAATTCCAATAGCTCAAAATTACTTAACCTCAAACCAACTAAATTGTATTAATTCATATACCAATACTGAAAGCATTTAATGAGAAAACTAAAAAAAGTGCGCAACTTGAACATTGTGTAATTTATTGACAGTCCCTAACTAGCCCAGAGACACCCACAAACCACACCAAAGTTTTTTTTTTTAAACTCGATTTAACTAGGCAAGTCAGTTAAGAACAAATTCTTATTTACAATGACGGCCTACCGGGGAACAGTGGGTTAACTACCTTGTTCAAGGGCAGAACGACAGATTTTTACCTTGTCAGCTCAGGTTACTGGCCCAACACTCTAACCACTACTGTAGGCTACAGTACCTGCCACCCCGAAACAAACTCCTGTTTGAATTCAGTCATGGCCGCTATAATTTGTTAATGAACCAAATCTAAACGACACCAAATCAGGAAGTGCAATTGCCTTGTAAAAAGGTCCAATGCAGTCGTTCTTAATATCAAATAATTTCTGGGTTACAATTATGTACATTCCAGTGATTGTTTTCAATTAAACTGGAAAAGAAATGAAAAACAAAAACAGCTTCTTAGCAAAGAGTAATTTCTCAAGCAAGAATTTAGTCAGGAATGTCTGGGAGTGGTGTGAGTGGGGAGGGGAAAACTGAAAACTAGCTGTATTGGCAGAGAGGTTTGGATCTCTTTCTTATTGGTCTACTAACTCATTTACCACCACATTTACCACCACAAAACAGGCTGAAATTCGTGTGGTCTTATTAAAACTGCTCTTGCACTAAATGGGAATTATCATAATTTTCACAGTACTATTCCAACCTCAGTGTTGAAATACACTGCTCAAAAAAAATAAAGGGAACACTAAAATTACACATCCTAGATCTGAATGAATGAAATAATCTTATCAAATACTTTTTTCTTTACATAGTTGAATGTGCTGACAACAAAATCACACAAAAATAATCAATGGAAATCCAATTTATCAACCAGTGGAGGTCTGGATTTGAAGTCACTCAAAATTAAAGTGGAAAACCACACTACAGGCTGATCCAACTTTGATGTAATGTCCTTAAAACAAGTCAAAATGAGGCTCAGTAGTGTGTGTGGCCTCCACGTGCCTGTATGACCTCCCTACAACGCCTGGGCATGCTCCTGATGAGGTGGCGGATGGTCTCCTGAGGGATCTCCTCCCAGACCTGGACTAAAGCATCCGCCAACTCCTGGACAGTCTGTGGTGCAACGTGGCGTTGGTGGATGGAGCGAGACATGATGTCCCAGATGTGCTCAATTGGATTCAGGTCTGGGGAACGGGCGGGCCAGTCCATAGCATCAATGCCTTCCTCTTGCAGGAACTGCTGACACACTCCAGCCACATGAGGTCTAGCATTGTCTTGCATTAGGAGGAACCCAGGGCCAACCGCACCAGCATATGGTCTCACAAGGGGTCTGAGGATCTCATCTCGGTACCTAATGGCAGTCAGGCTACCTCTGGCAAGCACATGGAGGGCTGTGCGGCCCCCCAAAGAAATGCCACCCCACACCATGACTGACCCACCGCCAAACCGGTCATGCTGGAGGATGTTGCAGACAGCAGAACGTTCTCCACGGCGTCTCCAGACTCTGTCACGTCTGTCACATGTGCTCAGTGTGAACCTGCTTTCATCTGTGAAGAGCACAGGGCACCAGTGGCGAATTTGCCAATCTTGGTGTTCTCTGGCAAATGCCAAACGTCCTGCACGGTGTTCGGCTGTAAGCACAACCCCCACCTGTGGACGTCGGGCCCTCATACCATCCTCATGGAGTCTGTTTCTGACCGTTTGAGCAGACATGCACATTTGTGGCCTGCTGGAGGTCATTTTGCAGGGCTCTGGCAGTGCTCCTCCTGCTCCTCCTTGCACAAAGGCGGAGGTAGCGGTCCTGCTGCTGGGTTGTTGCCCTCCTACGGCCTCCTCCACATCTCCTGATGTACTGGCCTGTCTCCTGGTAGCGCCTCCATGCTCTGGACACTACGCTGACAGACACAGCAAACCTTCTTGCCACAGCTCGCATTGATGTGCCATCCTGGATGAGCTGCACTACCTGAGCCACTTGTGTGGGTTGCAGACTCCGTCTCATGCTACCACTAGAGTGAAAGCACCGCCAGCATTCAAAAAAGTGACCAAAACATCAGCCAGGAAGCATAGGAACTGAGAAGTGGTCTGTGGTTACCACCTGCAGAACCACTCCTTTATTGGGGGTGTCTTGCTAATTGCCTATAATGTCCACCTGTTGTCTATTTCATTTGCACAACAGCATGTGAAATGTATTGCCAATCAGTGTTGCTTCCTAAGTGGACAGTTTGATTTCACAGAAGTGTGATTGACTTGGAGTTACATTGTGTTGTTTAATGTTCCCTTTATTTTTTTGAGCAGTGTATATAGAAAAACACAGGAAAATTACCTTGACGACTGCACTGGGCCTTTAAGACTCCATAATGCTCAACAACTGTGGGAGGCATTGAGTCAACATGGGCCAGCATCCCTGTGGAATGCTTGACACCTTGTAGAGTCCATGCCCCAACGAAGAGGCTATTTTGAGATCAAAAGTGGGTGCAACTCAGTATTAGGAAGGTGTTCCTAATTTTTGTTCACTCAGTGTATTGTTGAACATAAAAATACTCTACAGAAGTGGTCAAACTCTTTTGAGTCAAGATTACTTTTGCAGTCAAAAAGCAAGTCTAACTTTGATAACATAGATCAGTTGGTGTAGCACTTGCAGGGCACAGCTGAGCATAAATTGTAATAATTCCCTTTGTTACAGGACTGCTGGTACACTACATGACCAAAACTATGTGGTCACCTGCCTGTCGAACATCTCATTCCAAAATCATGGGCATTCATATGAAGTTGGTCCCCCCTTTGCTGCTATAACAGCCTCCAGTCTTCTGGGAAGGCTTTCATCTAAAATGTTGGAACACTGAAAACAAGTCCCCGCAACATTCATCCACAAGAGCATTAGTGAGGTTGGGCACTGATGTTTGGCGATTGCCCTGGCTCGCAGTCGGCATTCCAATTCATCCCAAAGGTGTTCGATGGGGTTGAGGTCAGGCCAGTCAAGTTTTTCCACACTAAACTCGACAAACCATTTCTGTATGGACCTCACCTTTGTGCACGGGGGCATTGTCATGCTGAAACAGGAAAGGGCCTTCCCCAAATTGTTGCCACAAAGTTGGAAACACAGAATCGTCTAGAATGTCATTGTACACTGTGGCGAAATCCTGCACGGAGCCGTCACCGTGCGCTGCCACTAAGAAAGCATCAGCAGTAAGGAAGGAGGAAATAAAGAGCTCTTTCAGCTCTCTGGGGAGGAGCTCTTGGTTGGCGCGACAGTTTGTGTGTGCTATGCTGCAGATGTCCTTGTTGATTTTCAGCGTGTGTAGTTTATAAAGTATTTAACTCAATCATCGGTGTGACCGCTCTAGGTCGTGGTTGTATCGCATGGATTAGTAGCAACATTGTTGCGAAGCTTTGACATACAAACCATCGGACGGTCAAACAGGACAACTACAAGCCTGAAGACCACAGCTAAACTCTCTTGCCCTCTCTCTTTCTTCCCTCTATCGTTCCAGTGCTTTACACTGCAGTAGACTTTCTACTTTTTCAGCTGCACTTCCCATTGATGTTCATTTGAGCTGGACTATTATTGCCCTGCCAGAAGTGTTTGGGTGAACATTTTAGTTAAAAGGGAGGTTGCTTGCAAGTTGTGTATTGTTATTTGAACTGTATTGAGGTGGTGTGTACTAATGACATGTGGCCGAGAAGATTGTGGACATTTAAGGCCTTTGTTTTGTCTATGAACACCCCCCACATTCATACCCTCTGCACTCCTCCACTGGAAGATAATACAGATTATTGCAAATCCTCTGATGACTGGGTTCTTTCTTGTAAATTGTTTCTATGAAGTTGCTGTTCATTTGCTCTGCCATTATTATTATTGTATGAGGTATTCTTGGTGGGGTTACCCCTGTGCTGTGATGTGGGTATTATAGCCAGTGGAGAGAATACACCCCCTATCTGGTAAACAGGCTACACTCTAGGCAGTCTCTTCTGCTGATGTGTGTGGGTCTGGTAGTGGTACTCTCGCTATTCTACTCTTTTACTTTCGGCATGGTTAATACCTGCCTGGCGCCCGAACAAAATCTCTCTTTACCCCTCTCTAATAAATACCGCTACAACTGTAGCATTAAGATTTCCCTTCACTGGAACTAAGGGGCCTAGTCCGAACCATGATTTGTCCATTGGACTGCCAGATGGTGAAGCAAGATTCATCACTCCAGAGAACGCGTTTCCACTGCTCCAGAGTCCAATGGCGGCGAGCTTTACACCACCCATCCGACACTTGGCATTGCACATAGTGATCTTAGGCTTGTGTGCGGCTGCTTGGTCATAGAAACCCATTACATGAAGCTCCTGATGAACAGTTCTTGAGCTGACGATGCTTCCAGAGGCAGTTTGGAACTCAGTAGTGAGTGTTGCAAGCGAGGACAGACGATTTTTACAGGCTACGCGCTTCAGCACTCGGCAGTCCCATTCTGTGAGCTTGTGAGACCCACTTCACAGCTGTTGCGCCTAGACATTTCCACTTCACAATAACAGCACTTACAGTTGACCGGGGCATCTCTAGCAGGGTAGCAATTTGACAAAGACTTGTTGGAAAGGTGGCATCCTAAGACAGTGCCACGTTGAAAGTCACTGAGCTCTTCAGCAAGGCCGATCTACTACCAATGCTTCCCTATGGAGATTGCATGACTGTGTGCTCAATGTTATACACCTGCCAGCAACGGGTGTGGCTAAAATAGACGAATTCACTAATTTTAAGGGGTGTCCACATAGCGTAAGTACCTGTCGCTGATTATCATGGTGCTTTCCAGACAACTAGGAATTTGGAAAAATATTATGATATCAGTGAACTTCAGGTCGGAAAGAGCTCTAGAAAGGTGCCAGAGTTTCCGAGTTGGATGACAGTTCAAAACAATGTTTCTCAGTTGTATTTAAAAACATTTTCCCGAGTACTCCGTTGTCTTGAACTCACTGAAGTTGGAAGTCTGAGATTTCTGAGTTCCCAGTTGTTTTGAACACAGCATTAGTCTCAGCAGAAAGAGGGCAGCAGAGGATCTGCCTCTCACGGTCCCACTCTCTCCTTCCTTTCCTCCAGCAAGGCTGACCAGAAAGAGGGGACACAGTCTTCCACCTGATGGCGAATCTCCAGTCGCACCACATCTGCCTCAGGAACAAATTCATGTTGTTCCTATGACCAGATAGTGAAATATTCCTCTAAAATAGACAGGACTAGCTGCTAATAATAATAATAATAATAATAATAAAACCGCAGGGCTATCAGCTACTCATTCATTGCAGCTGCAGCGCGAGCAGAAGTAGAGAGAAGCTTGTTTTATGTTTTGTAGTAGTGTTGAATAAAAAGTGTTGACAGTGTTGAATAAAACTTAGACATGAACTCACTCAAAAACAGCAGCTCTTTGCTGTATTATTTGAGTCTCTAGTCATGAAATCTATCATAGGCTAGTATCAAACTTTGCTGTGGCCGGGGTCATGGAGCTATACGTAGGCACAGTGATAACTAAAAGTAGCAGAGATCACACTCTGGAACTTTGATATGTAAAGTATATTATGTTCAACAATATTGAATTTTATATTATATCAATTTATATTTTCAATATTCATGATTATATTTTTATATTCATAAATGCATGTAAGAAATGTTATGGAAATCAATACTACTCATATTACAGAGAAAGCGGTAAAGCGTCATGTGATACCAACTTTTGCTTTGTAGCACCTACAGATTAAACATTATGGAGTTTTAAAGGAAGCCTGGGTTAGGCTAAAATGTCATAAATATGCCGACTTTGATTAATTATTTCTCAATTATGCTTCCAGATACAAATGGCAAATGCAGGTCAACAATCCTTCCACCAAAGGACCCTTCTATGGATATAATTTAGTGAAATGGTCTTTGTTTGACAGTTTCGTGAGGAATGACCCATTAGTCTGATTGAACAGTTTGAACTGTTGCACTGACACTATCAAATCATTGGAGACATGCATGGAATGCAGTGTTTGAAGGTATGTGTATTCTCTCCCAGTACAAAAAAATAAATATGAAATGTATGCATTCACTACTGTAAGTGGCTCTGGATAAGAGCGTCTGCTAAATGACTAAAATGTAAAAATGTCTCTCGCTCAATTTTTTTTTTCTTTCTTTCAGACAATGAGTGACCTACTGGTGGCATCAACATATACACTTTACATTATGTACATTATGTGAAATGTGTTGTCTCGTGATGTATCGCCAGAGCGATTCCTGGAGTGTGTGTGAGCATATTAGTGCATGCATTAGAGATATAGATAGGTTTATGATTATCTAGAAGACAAAACCACTCAATATGGCATTGAAAGACTGTCACCATCAGGTGTAGAGCATCAGGAGGCTGCTGAGGGGAAGATGGCTCGTAATAATGGCTGGAACGGTGCAAATGGAATGGCATCAAACGTGAACAAAAATGTGTTTGATACCATTCCCAAGATTCCACTCATTACCACGAGCCGGTCCTCCTCAGTTCACCCCTGGGGAGGACGCGTACTCCTGCAGTGTAGAGTATGTCATGATACTCCTGCAGTGTAGAGTATGTCATGATATTGATCAAGCACACATTGATAATGATCCATAAGTACCCAGTGAGCATTCCTACATATACATTACTTTTCTAGTCATGGTTTACATGTAAAACCACTCTCGCCATAGCCACAGTGGGTAGGAGAAAGTGTTCTGTTATTTTAACCTGAGTCTATCATGTTCTGTAGGGAGGGGTGAACTGGTTGTAGCCTGGAGCACTGAACTCCATGCATGTTTCATTCATACATTAACCTACACCTCATACCTGTAATCCTGCCATGTATGGTCATATACTCAGGCATCAAATACTCTCTCTTATGCAACAAAATAAGTTATGTTCCTTTAGAATGCAAAATAGTTGATCACTGACCTTCTACAGTTAGTGCAGAGGGCGAGGATGATGGAGAGGAGGAGGAAGAGCAGAGAGAACACGACGAAATCTGAAGAGAATGACCCCAACCCTGGAACTGCCCATGGCCCCATGACCTCTCTCACCTGCACCATGGCAACTGCTGTTTTAGGGGGACACGTTAGTGAGCGAGGTGGAGAGAAAGTGGGTAGGTGAATACATGCTTTCATGTGCTTGGTTGAAAGACAAGCATTTCATCTACTGAAATAAGTGTTTAGTTTGTGTATAGTTGGATTGATTGTCAATATGGACACATTTATGGTTACATGATCAAAGAAAAGTTGCCAGAGCAGAGTACACATTTGTACACAGGATTTAGCTACACCCTACCCATGTACAGTTTGCACATAATATTATTAAAGTAATGTTTAGAGTTCTTTGTATATTCACAATGTTGACTAAATTCTCATTGGGTGATTCCTTACGAAGCTATATGACAAAAAGACCATGTTTTGAGGATTTTCAAAAAATTTAATCCAAGAATGGTTCTTTGGATGAAGGATTGTTGACATATCTAAAAGCATAATTAAGAAATAATAAAAGCTGGTATATTTCCGACATCTGGCCTAACCCAGGCTTCCTTTAAAACTCGATAATGTTTCACCTGTAGCTGCTACAAAGCAAAAATTGGTGTCATGTGAAGATTTACCTCTTGCTCTAATATGAGTAGTATTTTGATTTCAATACATTTCCTTACAGTAAGTTATGAATATTGAAAATTATAAACATAATATTTAAAAAAAATATGATGGCTTATTTTTCAATAAATTGTTGAACATAATATACTCTACAGGCATTTCAAAATTACGGATACAAATGTTAATTATTTTTTCAAAAGGAAAACGTAAGAGTGACAGACTTGTTTTGCCCTAGTTTAGTAAGGAATCACCCTATTGTCATGTAAAACCCAGCTCTGTCTGCACCCATATCTACTTTAAGGAGGTGTTGGCTGATTGCTTATGCATTTGAGGGTGAGAGCCTGCTTAGCCCCTCACAGTAGATGGTAAGACAGCAAAAACATTGCCATGATTTTAAACAAAATAGTGAGGGATTTATATTGCTGGCAGTAATCAGCACCAATATTTCAACAAAAAGAAAGAAAATGGGCTTAAAATAATAAATGTGCACATGAAAAAACAAATATTTAAAAAAAAATATTAAATAAATTATTACCACCTCCCGGACCACATCACTTACTGATGATTAAGTAAGAGTAGCTGACTTTTCCAATCACTTACTGCACTTGCTCAATCAATGATTGTGATAGCAGCAAAAAGTGTGTCTGTAGGTAAATGCAGTTATCAACGAGTGTGCAAAACATTCTAATCAAAGTAAAACAAATTGAAATGGTGATAAACACATGTTCATTATATACATGGCTTCTACAGATTGTTACAAACTAAGCTACAGTATTTCATACAAAATAGCTTACCTTGTGATTCACAGGGATAACGTGTTGATTGTTACAATCCAATCAAACGCATAACCCAAGGCCATCTGTCAACATCCTGTGTCCAATAGCAGAAAGAAAAATACTCAGTTAACATTCAGATCAAATAAACATCTGACAACTGATATCATTAAGATTGTTTATATTCTACCATTCCAAGTGTGACCTAATGTCAGTTCCATTATGTGTTCTCTGAAACACTTTCACCTGGTGGGAGGGGTCTCACTGCCAATCAATAACCCATTGATTTGAGCCAATCAAAATGGGATGCTGTTCATTGAAACACATTTTTATAGGATGATACAAAAGCCAGTGCTCATAAAAATTAGGGCGCTCGTTTTACTCCTCGCTCTGTACCTGGGGTGTATTCACTAGGAACAGAACAGAAACAGAACAAAATGGGGAAGGGCCTACATGTATTTGTAAAATAGAACGTTTTTGTTGTAAAACACAACTATTTAACAGTTTGGACTAATGATTACACCCCTGATGCAAACAATCACAAAATCCAAACAGTATATTGCAGATAAATATTGAAATAATATTGAAATGTAACATTTTCGTCCATGTAACCCATGAGCAAACACTGTAATCCTTACACACACACCATGCATGCTTGCACAAAGGAACAGGTTGTTTCGGCCACACCAGAAAACTCACACTTCAAAGAACAGTGTTAATGAACAGGTATTCCCTGACACCTAAAGCTTTGACTGTAGCCTACGGCAATCTTACAATTCACAATGTGACCGTGCCACTGTATCGAAACAGAATTCTCCCTCCTCGAAAGCCAGCCAGCTTACTCATTGACAGCCTTGAACACACAGGACAGAGGGCAAATACTGAACAATACTGGCATTTGTACGTGTTAAAGGGACATGACTAACTTTCACTGTACAGACTGAAGGCTGTAATCCTGAAACACACCATCTTTCTCTCGCTCTCTTTCATTCATCTCTTTCAAGAGGCTCTTGTTTTGTTGTGTGTCTTGTGTTCTGGAAATTGTGATCAAGCAGTTGTTGATGTTCTCGTACAAGACCGACAGAGTATCTCTTGCTGTGCATGCATTTGGGACAGATAAGGGGTTACTGTACAATGATATCAAACTGACAACTATTTTATCAGTGCACAGCAGCCGCCAACTGACGTTTAACCCTTGATCACTGGTGGTGTGTGTGCCACTGAGATGATAGAGGGAGAGAAAGGAGATGAGAAATACCGATATTGTGTATGACACATGACAGTTTGAGGAGATTTAAAATGTGAACAAGCATATAGTTTTCATGGAGTATACAGTATTCACACAAGGTCCACAAGCACACACACGTAAAAAAACGAACAGGTGAAGAGAAATTATTACAAAGATTAAAAACCTTTTGCAGGGTCAGACCGCTTGACCTCTGACCTTGTCACAGACGGTCAACAGAGCGACACCTCACCCAAATGTGTCATGTCAATGTCAAACGGCAGAAGCTTTATTTCCTTTAACGAGTCCGACGAGCCCGACATGAACGACGTACTGTTTTCCCGGGAACAGGCCCAAATCCCCGTAAGTTGTGTGAAGAGATGATGGAGAAAGAGGACGGAGGTCGGACTGCCTTCTGAGAATTCGTAGGCGAATTCCATTCTTCTAGCTAACGTGCAATCATTGGAAAATAAAATCGCCGACCTACGAGGAAGATTAAACTACCAACGGGACATTTAAAACAAATATCTTATGCTTCACGGAGTAGTGGCTGAACGATGACATTATCAACATACAGCTGGCTGGTTATACGCTGTATCGGCAGGATAGAACGGCGGCGTCTGGTAAGACGAGGGGTGGCGGACTATGCATATGTAAACAACAGCTGGTGCACAATATCAAAGGAAGTCTCAAGGTTTTGCTCGCCTGAGGTAGTGTGGTCTACAGCTTATCATGAGATACGCTATCTGTATTTTTCGTAGCTGTCTATATACCACCACAGTCCAATGCTGGCACTAAGAACGCACTCAATGAGCTGTATTCCGCATTACGCAAACAGGAAAACGCTCATCCAGAGGTGGCGCTCCTAGTGGCCATGGACTTTAATGCAGGGAAACTTAAATCTGTTTTACCAAATTTCAGCATACTAAATGTGCAACCAGAGTGGGGAAAAAAAAACTCTAGACCACCTTTAGTCCACACAGACACGTACAAAGCTCTCCCTCGCCATCCATTTTGCAAATCTGACCATAATTCTATCGTCCCGATTCCTGCATACAAGCAAAAATTAAAGCAGGAAGCACCAGTGACTCAGTCAATAAAAAAGTGGTCAGATGAAGCAGATGCTAAGCTACAGGACTGTTTTGCTAGCACAGAATGGAATATGTTCTTCCTATGGCATTGAGGAGTACGCCACATCAGTCATTGGCTTCATCAATAAGCGCATCGCTGACGTTGTCCCCACAGTGACCGTACGTACATACCCCAACCAGAAGCCATGGATTACAGGCAACATCTGCACTGAGCTAAAGGTTAGCTGCTGCTTTCAAGAAGCGGGACTCTAACAGGGAAGCTTCTAAGAAATCCCGCTATGCCCTGGGATGAACCATCAAACAGGCAAAGTGTCAATACAGGACTAAGATCGAATCGTACTACACCGGCTCCGACGCTCGTCGGATGTGTCAGGGCTTGCAAACTATTACAGACTATAAAGGGAAGCACAGCCGAGAGCTGCCCAGTGACACAAGCCTACCAGATGAGCTAAACTACTTCTATGCTCGCTTTGAGGTAAATAACACTGAAACATGCATGAGAGCACCAGCTGTTCCGGACGACTGTGTGATCACGCTCTCCGCAGCCGATGTGAGTAAGACCTTTAAACAAGTCAACATTCACAAGGCCGCAGGTCAGAGACCTGGCAATGTGGTGCCAGGAAAACAACCTCTCCCTCAACGTGATCAAGTCAAAGGAGATGATTGTGGACTATAGGAAAAGGAGGAGCGAGCATGCCCCCATTCTCATCGACGGGGCTGTAGTGGAGCAGGTTGAGAGCTTCAAGGTCCTTGGTGTCCACATCACCAACAAACATGGTCCAAGCACACCAAGACAGTTGTGAAAAGGGCATGACAAAACCTATTCTACACCTGTTGTATTCGGCGCATGTGACTAATAAAATCTGGTTTTATTTGTATATGGTACACTACAGCCACCACTTCTCTTTGTCTGTCTGTCACAGTAACTTTGTCTGTTCGCTTCTCACTGATATCTGATTCCATGTGTCACTCAGCAGCAAGTAACTTTTGAATTTTACTTCCTCATTCCCAACTCTCTCTCACTCAATGTGACACACTTGTCATATTCTGGCATGCTTTATCCCTTTCTCTCACCCGTATCACCTTCCTGATAAGAGTTAACATGTCTGCCTTTAGCTTTCAGAATCACAACTACCAGAGCTCAACTTTATTATGTTAAGTTTATGAATATTTTGTATGTTAAGACCTGCACAGATTTTTGTAATTTTATGAAACACTTTACATTCAACCCTTACATTAGTGTTTTTTTATTACTGGGAAAGTCTTACTCTTAAAACAGTGCAACGAGTTTATTAAGTGTTGTTGCACTGTGCTTACAGCAGTGAAAAGTACTTACATCTTATAAAGCAGTAAAAGCCCAGTGTCATTATGTAAGAGATGAATACAGTGTGCAGGTTGGCATTTCTTGACCTGTAGGCAGCTCCAGTCATAAAATCTGATTTTAAACCTAACCTCAATCTTAACCCTAACCTTAACCACACTGCTAATCCTAATGCCTAACCTTAAATTAAGACCAAGAAGCTTTCATGAATTTTTACAATATAGACAGTTCTGACTTTGCAGCTGACCCATCTAGTGTTAGTGTGCCATTATGTGAGAGGTAAATACAGTGGCTGTGTGTTTGAGGCGAAGCTAGAATGTTGTGGAGGAGAAACATAGCTAATCAATCAAATGTATTTTATAAAGCCCTTTTTACATCAACAGTTGTCACAAAGTGCTTTACAGATACCCAGCCTAAAACCACAAAGAGCAAGCATTGCACAGTGGCTAATACAAACTCCCTAGACAGGCAGGAACATAGGAATAAACCGAGGGGTAGCCTGTCCTCTTCTGGCTGTGCCCAGTGTAGTCACAGAATCATTGTTCTTGGTGAAAAAGTATTTATATTTGCTTCACACCGCTCCCTGCAGTAGATAGTAATGACACACTGCCTCCCTGTGGCCAAAGGTGCACACTACAAATTAAACAACCATCAACATTTTCTAACATGCTGACCACACCAATCACGTTGCAAAATAAATGTACACATACATGTTATTCAATCATTGCACCCACACTGCTCGCGCACGTCAATGAGCATCTGCATAGCCAGGTGCTAAAATAGAACTTGGTTCTATTTGTGACGCTTGACTCGCTGCAAGTCCTGCCTCTCCCATCTCATTGGTTTTTAGGAGCATATACCCATGTGGGTGATTGAAAGATGAACTGAGGTCCACACTCCAGTCCAGTTGTTGGTGGTAATGCACCTTAAGGTTGGTTGACAACTGCCACATAAAGTCCCAAGAAAAGGAAGTCTAAAGGAAGAGAGATTACTAGAAGCAAACTCAGTTTACCCTTTTATCTGTGGATTAATTGTCAGAGTAGAGGACCTTGTGCATTTCAGGTAAAATAACAACCCAATGTTTATATCCCAGGACAAATTTAGCTAGCCACAGCAAGCTAGCTAGATAATTTGCCATAAATGTTTAATGCTTTTTGACCTGTCCCCAAATAAATATAGTTGGTTCAGAGTTTGTTTTGATAGTCAACCTTCGTGTCCTGATCGCGTCTGGTGTGGGTGGATAAAATCAACATGCGATGGCACGGTGTGGTCAGCATGTAAGCCGATGATCATCAATGGCTTAAAGTTAGATATCAAGTCATCGTAGGAAGGCCTTGCAATGTATTACAAATTCCAAATCTCTGTATCCTTCCTCTTTTACCCTTTCTTCCTCTGCTCTCTACCTCCTTCCATCCTCTCTTCCCTCCCACATCCTCCTTCCTCAGCCTCCTCTTCACCCATCTCCTCCTGACCACAGCTGTCAGCGTGCTACAGAACACTGTACAGGAAATGACATGGCTGCCATCAGGAGGCGGCACTCCACGTGCTCACTCGTCAGGGACACCCGAGGAAGTGGAAGAACTGGTGCCCGTGGCCGATCACGCCCTGGGAAGGAACACTCAGAAATGGAGAGGAAAAGCAGAACGCTGCCAAGTGGAACAGCAACACCTGTGTGTGATATCAGTGTCAACAAATGCACTCTACAGGCAGAATTCACTCACACACTCACACACCTGAATTGCGTGTGGGGTCATAGCAGAGTCGTCTCCTCAGGTCCCGCTGGCCAGGGGACTGAAGTTTGCATGTACGCCAGACCGGTTTTCACAACCTGGAATAGCTTGCGGCGGAGTGGGTACGGGCGGCGGTAACAGAGTTTGGCGCAGCAGTATGCACAGGGCAGCCAAGACCCCAAGTGGTGCACGTTTTGTTTTTTTGCCCTAGCACTACACAGCTGATTCAAATAATCAACTAATCATTAAGCTTTGATGATTTGAATCAGCTGTGTAGTGTTACGGCAAAAACCAAAACATGCCTTGGAGTCCCGAGGACCGAGTTTGGGAAACGCTGTGATATTGAGTTAGGTAGCGTTTTTTGAGGTGTTGCTTTGCTAAAAACATTGTTAACACAATAAGAGTTTTACATGATCTCTACATTTTATCCTCTGGCATACAATGTTCCTCTTTCATATCAAGCACGGGTACCATAGCAACCGGCTCAAAACAACATCAACAACATCAACATGGTACTGATTAATCAGGTTACATTTTCTTAACAGTGACATCACAAAGACAGACAAGGAAGTCAACTTTGTGAATATTGTAGAATATGCTAACATTTAGCAGTAAACATACTTTTAGATGTCCTGAATAAACATATAAACGCAACATGCAACAATTTCAGGGATTTTACTGAGTTACAGTTCATATAAGGAAATCAGTCAATTGAAATAAATTCATTAGACCCTAATCTATGGATTTCACATGACTGGGCACGGGCGCAGCCAAGGGTGGACCTGGGAGGGCATAGGCCACCCACTTAGGAACCAGGTCCACCCACTGGGGAGCCTGGCCCAGCAAATCAGAATTATTTTTTCCCCACAAAATGGGTTTATTACAGACAGAAAAAGTCCTCAGTTTCATCAGCTGTCCAGTTGGCAGGTCTCAGAAACTCTTGCAGTTGAAGAAGCCGGATGTGGAGGTCCTGGGCTGGCATGGTTACACAAGGTCTGCGGTTGTGAGGCCGGTTGCTGACAAATTCTCAAAAATGACGTTGGAGGAGGCTTATGGTATAGAAATTAACATTCAATTATCTGGCAACAGCTCTGATGGACATTCCTGCAGTCAGCATGCCAATGGTACGCTCCCTCAACTTGAGACATCTGTGGCATTGTGTTGTGTGACAAAACTGTACATTTTAGAGTGGCCTTTTATTGTCCCCGGCACAAGGTGCACCTGTGTAATGATAATTCTTTTTAATCAGTTTCTTGATATGCCACACCTGTCAGGTGGATGGATTATCTTGGCAAAGGAGAAATGCTCACTAACAGGGATGTAAACACATTTGTTCACACAATTTAAGAGAAATAAACTTTTTGTGCATATGGAAAATTTCTGGGGTCTTTTATTTCAGCTCATGAAACATAGGACAACACTTTACATGTTGCGTTTATATTTTTGTTCAGTATAAAAGCACAACCAAATTATAATATAAAAATGTCATCTTTTTGGTTTAGTTGTCATTTAAATTAGTTATTACTGCACTTTCAATCATTTAATAATAATTGGGTGGGTGCTTACATTTCTCCTATTTCACACATGTACAAATGTGTATTATATGTGAATTGGCTATTTTTTGTTTTGTTTTTGCATATCCCACCCCCCCTGAGACACCCTCGGAGAGTGGGGTCACGACCAGGGATCATCCATTATTAACGGTGACCCTGGAGCAATTCGGGATAAGTGCCTTGCTCAAGGGCACATGGACAGATTTTTCAACTAACCGGCTCAGGGACCCGAACCAGTGACTTTACGATCACGTAAGAAATGTAAGAAATGTCCCCATGCCAGAGTGCGTGGGGACATTTCTTACATGACAGGCTCATTGTCCACCCTCCCTTCCAAAAACCTAGAAGAGATGAGAGAGCCAAGCCTATGGTTCGTAGCTTAAACCCCTCCACACACACACACACACACACACACACACACACACACACACACACACACACACACACACACACACACACACACACACACACACACACACACACACACACACACACACAGACACACACACACACACACATCAACTGATTAATGGGCTGATGAATGTATATATTTTTTTCTTGCTTTGTTTGCTATTTTCCATTGTATGTCTCTCTGATAAGCTACCCAGGAAAGGGATGAAAATAGCCCATATTAATATATGTAGCCTCAGAAATAAGGTTAATCAAATCAATAATTTGCTGACATCAGATAATTAATATATTAGGCATTTCTGAGACTCACTTAGATAATTAATTTGATACAGCAGTAGCAATACAAGGATATTAAATCTATGGAAGAGACAGTTATGCTTATGAGGGAGGTGTTGCTGTATATATTCAGAGTCATATACCTGTAATTCTTAGTGAAGATCTTATGTCAAGTGTTATTCGAAGTGTTGTGGTTGCAGGTTCACCTGGCACATCTAAAGCCTTTTCTTTTGGGGTTTTGCTATAGGCCATCAAGTGCTAACAGTCAGTATCTAAATATGTGTGAAATGCTTGATAGTGTACAGTATTTGATTCAAACAGAGGTCTACTTTCTTGGGAACCTGAATATTGACTGGTTTTCATCAAATTGTCCACTCAAGAGGATGGTTCTTGCTGTAACCAGTGCCTGAAATCTTGCTCAGGTTATTAATCAACCTATCAGGGTGTTTACAAACACTACAGGAACAAGATCATCCACATATATTGATCACATTTTTACTAATACTGTAGAACTTTGTTCTAAAGTTGTATCTGTACCCATTGGATGCAGTGATCACAATGTAGTGGCTATATCCAAGAAAGTCCCAAAAGATGGGCCTAAAATGGTGTATAGATTTAGCTGTGACTCTTATGTGGATGGTGTTAAAAATATTGTGGAGATACTTAGGCAGGAAATGCCAACAACAAATGTATAAAAAATAATAATAATGGAAGAAAAGCATTGCAAGTTTGAATTTTGTAAAGGTAGTGTGGGAGAGGTGGGGAAATTATTGTTATCGATCAATAATGACAAACCTCCTGGCATTGACAACTTAGATGGAAAGCTACCAGGTAGCTGACTTTAGCCACTCTATCTGTCATATCTTTAATCTAAGCCTAGAGGAAAGTCTTTGTCCTCAGGCCTGGTGGGGAGCCAAAGTCATTCCACTACCCAAGAGTTGTAAAGTAGCCTTTACTGCTTCTAACAGCGGACCTATCAGCTTGCTGCCAGCTCTTAGCAAGCTCTTGGAAAAAATGGTGTTCGACCAAATACAATGCTACTTCTTTGTTAACAAATTAATAACAGACTTTCAGCATGCTTTTAGAGAAGGGCAATCAACATGTACTGCACTGAGACAAATGACTGATTGGTTGAAATAAATTGATAACAAGAAGATTGTGGGAGCTGTACTGTTAGATTTCAGTGCAGCCTTTGACATTATTGACCATAACCTGTTGTTGTCACACCCTGATCTGTCTCACCTGTCTTTGTGATTGTCTCCACCCCTCTCCAGGTGTCGCCCATCTTACCCATTATCCCCTGTGTATTTATACCTGTGTTCTGTTTGTCTGTTGCCAGTTCGTTTTGGTCATCATACCTACCAGCGGGTTTCCCCTTGCTCCTGTCTTGGCTATAGTTCCTGGTTTGACCTTTCTGCCTGCCCTGACCTTGACCCTGTCTGCCATCCTGTACCTTTGCCCCACTACTCTGGATTACCGATCTCTGCCTGACCTGAGCCTGCCTGCAGTCCTCTACCTTTGCCTGCCCGTGTTCGATTTAATAAACTTTTGTTACTTCGACACTGTCTGCACCTGGGTCTTACCTTCAAACCTGATAGTACGAACTGGCCATGACTGACCCAGCAGACCCGGGCCAGCTGTGCAACGTCATCTCCTCCCAAGGAGCCACCATCAGTAGGCACGAGGAACTGCTTCGTGGCCTTATGGAGGGGGTCCAAATGTTGGCTGAATGCCATGACCGGGCAGTGGCCATTTTGCTGGAGCAATTCCGCGGGTTGTCTGGGAGGCAGCCTACCATGGTGGTAACCCCACAGCCCCTCAGTAACTCGGCTGTTAGCAGCACCGTCTCATCGTTCACTCCACCTTCTCGGGAGCCACGCTTACCTCCCCCGGAACGCTTCAATGGAGAGCCGAGCACCTGTCGGGCGTTTCTAGCTCAGTGTGCCCTCATCTTTGAGCTTCGAGCCCTCCTTCTCCTTGGATAGCTCCAAGATAGCCTACCTCATCACGCTGATGTCTGGGCTACTGCTGTATGGTGAACAACTGCCGGTCATATGCGTTAGCCTGGTGGGGTTCGTGGGAGAGGTGAAGAAGGTTTTTGATGCACCGTTCTCCGGGACAGAAGTTGCCCGGAAGCTAATCCAGCTTCTGCAGGACTCCCGCAGTGTGGCAGACTATGCAGTGGATTTCCACACGTTGGCAGCAGAGTGCTTGGAACCAGGAAGCGCTGTTCGACATGTTCCTGCACGGCGTCTCGGCGGAGGTCAAGGACGAGCTTGCTGCTCGGGAGTTACCTACGGATCTCGATTCCCTCATCGCTTTGAACATCCGAATCGATGGGCGGTTACGGGAACGACGGAGGGAGAGGAAATTCAATTTCGCTTGCACGTCCAGGAATTCCACCTTGCCTCGGAGTCGTCCCCGACTTCCCGACCTCCCCCAACAGTAGCCAAAGATGGCTGAGTCGCCACTTCGCGAGGCTATGTAAACTAGGCAGAGCTGGGCTGTCGCCAGGGGAACTGGCAATACAGTATCAACACAAAGAGTTGTCTGTATTGTGGGACTCTTGGTCACTTAGGGTCCTCTTGTCCTTTAAAAGAACAGGCTCACTGGTAGGAGCGAGTATTCTGGTGGGCCATATGGAGAACTTTTCTGCTTCCCTTGCTTGCACTCCTTTTCATGCCATTCTCCTGTGGGGAAACCAGGCTAAATCTCTTCGGGTCCTCATAGACTCTGGAGCCGATGAGAGCTTTTAGGATGCTACCCTGGCTTCCGAGCTGAACATCCCCACTCAGCCCCTCTCCATTCCCATGGATGTTAGAGCGCTGGACGATTGCTCTATAGGCCGGGTCACTCATAATTAACACTCCCATCAACCTATTGGTGTCAGGGAATCACAGTGAGACTATTCAATTTCTGCTTATTAAGTCTCCTCAGATTCCCATGGTTTTGAGATTCTCCTGGCTCCAACGACACAATCCCCTCATCAACTGGTCTACTGGTGCAATCATGGGCTGGAGTCTGTTCTGCCACACCCATTGTCTGAAGTCAGCGCAACCTCTTCCTGGGGGCTTGGAAGGTGCCCCGGACCTCTCCGCCATTCCCGCGGAATACCAGGACATTTGGGAGGTGTTCAACAAGGCCCGGGCCACTTCGCTTCTGCTGCACCGACCATATGACTGCGGGATTGACCGTCTCCCTAGCACCACTCTGCCCCGGGGACGACTGTACTCGCTGTTGGGACCGGAGATCAAGGCTATGGAGACCTACATTGGGGACTCCCTAGCTGCAGGATTTATCCGTTCTTTGTCCTCTCCCGCCGGCGCAGAAGGACAAGACCCTGTGCCCGTGCATCCCGGTACGGGAGGTGCAGTGTTACCAGCCGAACCCCCGGGGGTGGTCCAGACAACCTGATGTTTGTGGCTGACGTGGTCCGCTCCAGGGCCCACTCCTCCAGACTGGCCTGCCACCCAGGCTCCCGTCGGACCCTGGCTTTTATGCGACAACGCTTTTGGAGGTCTACCATGGTCCCTGATGTCTACGCATTCGTTGCCGCTTCCACAGTTTGTGCACAAAACAAGACTCCTCAACAAACCGTCCCTGGTCTCATATCTCCCTGGACTTTGTCACGGGTCTTCCCCCATCTGATGGCAACACTGCCATCTTGACAGTGGTAGATCGGTTTTCCAAAGCAGCCCACTTCCTTCCTCTTCCCAAACTACCCTCTGCCAAAGAGACGGCCCAGCTCATGTTGCAGCACATCTTCTGGATCCATGGACTACCAGTCCTCAGTTCTCATTCTGGAAAGTGTTCTGCACCCTCATTGGGTCATCGGCTAGTCTGTCCTCCGGGCTTCACCCCCAGTCCAATGGCCAGTCGGGGCGAGCCAACCAGGACCTAGAGACTACTCTGTGCTGCCTGGTCTCCGCCAACCCCACCACCTGGAGCCAGAAGCTGGTGTGGGTCGAATACGCCCGCAACACCCTTCCTTGCTCTACCACCAGCCGATCTCCCTTTGAGTGTTCCCTGGGGTATCAGCCCCCACTCTTCCCTGAGCAGAAAGAAGAGGTTGGCATTTCTTCTGCCCAGATGTTTGTCCGCCACTGTCGTTGTACCTGGTGGAGAGCCCAGCCCCCATCAAGACCACATCCAGGTATCGATGACATGCGGATCGCCACCGGACCCCGGCTTCCCAGTATTGTCTCGGGCAGCGGGTATGGCTGTCCACCCGGGATCTACCCCTCCGGGTGGAATCCCGCAAACTCTCCCCCCCCCCCCCCCCCCCGTTTCCCATCTCCAAAATCATTAGCCCCTCTGCTGTTTGTCTTCTGTTGCTCCAGACCCTTCGTATACATCCTACCTTTCATGTGTCCAGAGTTAAATCCACGTCTCATGGCCCTTTGTCTCCTGCTTTTCCCTTGCTCCTGTCTTGTCTATAGTTCCTATTTCCCTATTTTTCTGCTTTCCCTGAGCCTGCCTGCCGTCCTGTACCTTTTTCTGCCCATGTTCAATTTAATAAACGTTTGTTACTTCGACACCATCTGCACCTGGGGTCTTACCTTCAAACCTGATAGTGCTTGAGAAAATGTATGTTTTATGGCTTTTCAACCTCTGCCATATCATGGATTCAGAGCTATCTATCTGATAGAACTCAGATGATTTTCTTTAATGGAAGCTTTTTTAATGTCAAACATGTGAAGTGTGGTGTTCCGCAGGGCAGCTCTCTAGGCCCTCTACTCTTTATTTTTACCAATGACCTACCACTGGCATTAAATAAAGCATGTGTGTCCATGTCTGCTGATGATTCATTCAACCATATCAGCAACCACAGCTAAGGAAGTCACTGAAACCCTTTAAAGAGTTGTCTGTTTTGGAATGGGTGGCCAGTAATAAACTGGTCCTGAACATCTCTAAAACTAAGAGTATTGTATTTGGTACAAATCATTCCCTAAGTTTTAGACCTCAGCTGAATCTGGTGTGGTTATTAAACAAGTTAAGGAGACTAAATTACTTGGTGTTACCTTAGATTCTAAACTGTCATGGTCAAAACATATAGATTCAATGGTTGTAAAGATGGGGAGAGGTCTGGCCGTAATAAAGAGATGCTCTGCGTTTTTGACACCACACTCCACAGAAAGTCCTGCAGGCTCTAGTTTTATCTTATCTTGATTATTGTCCAGGTATATGCTACAACGAAGGACCTAGTAAAGCTGCAGCTGTCCCAGTACTTGCTCTTCATTGTAATATGAGGGCTAATATTAATATTATGCATGCCAGTCTCTTTTGGCTAAGAGTTGAGGAAAGACCAATTGCTTTACTTCTGGTTTTTATAAGAAACAATGTGTTTGAAATTCCAAATTGTTTGCATAGTAAACTTACACACAGCACTGGTTACAATGATGACATACTGTAATCATGTGGTTGAAATTCCACCCACAAAGCAACAGATTTGTGGTTGCGATGGAGACGTGAATAAAATCCAGTGTATTTTCCATGTAGAGTCCACAATATTATTGTATATTATAAACATATATATGGTTCAAAAAGTGTAAGAGAAGTGGGGTTTTAACTTGTTGGGGCAAGGGGGCAGTATTTGCACGGCCGGATAAAAAACGTACCCGATTTAAACTGGTTACTACTCTTGCCCAGAAATGAGAATATGCATATAATTAGTAGATTTGGATAGAAAACACTCTAAAGTTTCTAAAACTGTTTGAATGGTGTCTGTGAGTATAACAGAACTCATATGGCAGGCCAAAACCTGAGAAGATTCCATACAGGAAGTGCCTTGTCTGACAATTTGTTGTCCTTCAGTTGCATCTCTATCGAAAATACAGCATCTCTGCTGTAACATGACATTTTCTAAGGCTTCCATTGGCTCTCAGAAGGCGCCAGAAAGTGTAATGGGGTGTCTGCAGTCTCTGGGCGAAGTACTGTTTGTGAGTGGTCAGCCTGGGAACAGTGAGACTGAGAAGCGCGTTCATGAGAATTCTAAAAATTTTTCTTTCAGCCTTTGAATGAATACAACGTCACCCGGTTGGAATATTATCGCTATTTTACGAGAAAAGTCGCATAAAAATAGATTTTAAACAGCGTTTGACATGCTTCGAAGTACGGTAATGGTATATTTTGAAAATTTTTGTCACGAAATGCGCTCGCGCGTCACCCTTCGGATAGTGACTTGAACGCACGAACAAAACTGAGGTATTTGAATATAACTATGGATTATTTGGAACCAAAACAACATTTGTTGTTGAAGTAGAAGTCCTAGGAGTGCATTCTGACGAAGAACAGAAAAGGTAATCCAATTTTTCTTTTAGTAAATCTGAGTTTGGTGAGGGCCAAACTTGGTGGGTGTCAAATTAGCCGTAAAGGCCGGGCTATCTACTCAGAATATTGCAAAATGTGCTTTCGTCGAAAAGCTATTTTAAAATCTGACACCGCGATTGCATAAAGGAGTTCGGTATCTATAATTCTTAAAATAATTTATGTATTTTGTATACGTTAATCATGAGTAATTTAGTAAATTCACCGGAAGTTTGCGGTGGGTATGCTAGTTCTGAACATCACATGCAAATGTAAAAAGCTGTTTTTTGATATAAATATGAACTTGATTGAACAAAACATGCATGTATTGTGTAACATAATGTCCTAGGAGTGTCATCTGATGAAGATCATCAAAGGTTAGTGCTGCATTTAGCTGTGGTTTTGGTTTTTGTGACATATATGCTTGCTTTGAAAATGGCTGTGTGATTATTTTTGGCAGGGTACTCTCCTGACATAATCTAATGTTTTGCTTTCACTGTAAAGTCTTTTTGGAATCGGACAATGTGGTTAGATTAACGAGAGTCTTGTCTTTAAAATGGTGTAAAATACTCATTTGTTTGAGAAATTGAAGTTATAGCATTTTTGAGGTATTTGTATTTCGCGCCACTCGATTCCACTGGCAAGCGTCCCACCTAGCCCAGGGAAGTTAAAATGCTTTTATTGCTCAAGTGGAAAACATTTATGAATACATAACATTTTAATGGTGATATTTTACTCAATTATTCACAGTCAATTCTTCTGGCTTTGTGGGATCAACAAATATTGGACTTCCTTGGAAGCTTTAAATTAAAATACATGAAATAACATTTTGATTGAATTAAATTAATAGCCAAACAGAAAGACCATACATATACTGTTCTGCAGACTACATCAAGAGGTTCTAGCCCAGGCACAGGTGCACCCCACGGCCACGGACAGGAAGGAGACGCTGTAGCACTTCCTAGTGGCTGAGATATGGAGCACCAGGACCTTCTGGTAGATAGGTACAGAGTTCTGCCGGTAGCCCACGACCTGGCTGCTGTTGGTGGGGTAGACACAGTACATAGAGCTACACTTGGCCTCCCAAATGGTTGAAGGAATACGGTTCTCCACTGTAATGGGTCTAGAGAAGGAACAGAAGGAGAGAAACCACTTAAGCAATAAATCAACAACAAATATTTAAACAGTAAAACTTACTAAATACTGTTTTAAGGGATAGTTTTCACAGGCTTTCCTTAGAGCTTGAAAATAACATTTTAAGACAGTCGCATAACTCCTCCCGAAGTCAGCATTTCTGAAAACTATCCCTTTAAGTACAGTATCAAATACTTTAGTGTATGTGTTGCTGTAAACTTACTTCCAGGTCCAGGCGGACAGGGAGCGTGTGTTGATGTTCCCGTTTCCCTCTGATTCCTCTGAAGGAGTCTTGTAGTAGTCTGAAGGAATGGTCAGTGTGTCCTCACACCTCTCCTTCTCCCCCACCTTCCCTTTGCCCATTGTCAGGCCCAGCAGCATAGACACACAGCACACAACCTGAGGATGGGAAGAGATGGAAATACAAGTAAATATTACAAGTTATGTAACAAATTAATAGTGCTGAAACTTAAGCAGAAACAGGCCGGATAATCAAAAACCATGGGACAGAAACTATTCTACTTGCATTTTCATCAATTAAATGAATATATTTGTCCAAATCGGATGTGATGCTGCAGTGTACTAATGAATACATGAGGCAATTTTTTTTTTAATATAAGATAAATCAACCAGCACATCAGAAGTATATGGCAACAAAAGTATGGCAAATGAATCAATTATTACCTGTGATTTTCAGTATAACAAAAAACCTTAGTAGTTGCTTTCTCACACATGCTGTCTATTTTACTCACCAGGTATTTCGACGTGTTGTTTTTGAGCTCCATCTCTGATGTCTTCCACATCCTTCTGTCTCCCGGAGTGGTGTATTTATATGATTGCCTTGAGTGGAGGAACTGCAAGTACTATTGATTAGAAATGATAATATTACATTTTTTAGCTTTGACCTGCATATCGATGGTAGACCATTGGAAACAACGGGAGATTCTGCAGATCTAAGTTAGTTGGCCTTGTCACCTTATCTACTACCAATGTCTTTGGGTGTTAAAGGGCATTTCCGCTACTTTTCAACCTCATAGTCATTATCTCCAGCACCATACCAGTGTGAAAATGGCGCGTTTTATATGATCTGTGTTTAAAACGTTTTGAAAAAATGCTTCTCTGTAACCAGTGGCGACCGGTCATCCTGTTTTGAGCCCCACATAGTATTTAGCAAAAAATAAATACAATAAAAATAATATTTATTTTGTGGGAGGGGGGGCCTTGCCTGTTTTGCATGTTATTTTGGCATTAATACATGTCACATATCAGTTTGAAAACAATGTAAAAAAATATATATATATTTAGTTGTTTTTTTTTGCCATGTGTGTGTGTGTGTGTGTGTGTGTGTATATATGTATGTGTGTGTGTATATGTGTGTGTAAATATATATATATATATATATATGAGTTAATAAAGCCGCATACAAACATGGTCTCTTTTTTGTTTTCTTGAGTAAGGCAGGTGTTTCAGCAGAGCTCAGTGGTTTCTGTGGTGGTGGGGCAAGACAGCAGAAAATACGGAGCGTTGTGCCATGATTAGCTCAGTGTTCTGTCACTCATGGGGACACCACATCACTGCCAAGACTAATAGGCTGACCACACTGCTCGCGTCGCGTGCGCAAGCATTGCAAAATAAATGTAGAAATCTATGTTATTCAATTATTTCACCCACACTGCTCGCGCATGTCAACGAGTGTCTGCGTTGCCAAGGGCTAAAATAGAACTCCTTTCTATTTCTGACGCAGATCGCGCTGCAAGTCCTGCCTCTCCCATCTCCTCATTGGTTTATAGAAGCAGGTACCCACGTGCCATCAACTCATTGGTTATACCCACGTGGGTGATTGAAAGATGAACTGTGTTACCGGTTGGTGTAGGAATACTATGAACGTTTAGATGCCAATCAACATATAAGTTCAAAGATGAAAAAGCCTGGAAGGAGGAAAGATGACTAGAAACAATTCGGTTGACCGTTTTATGTGTGGATTAATTGTCGGAGTAGAGGACCTTGTGTATTTCAGGTAAAATAACAACTCAATGTTTATATCCCAGGACAAATTAGCTAGCAACAGCAAGCTAGCTAAATAGGACAAATTAGCTAGCAAGTGCAAGCTAACTAGCTAAATTGCCATAAATGTTTTATGCTTTTCGACCTGCTCCCAAATTAATGTAATTGGTTCAGAGTTTGTTTTGATATTTTAACCTGCGTGTCGTGATCGCGTTTGTTGTAGGGGGACAAATTAAATGTATGCATGATGGTGCACACGCGCAGCCGGTTTGGGTTCCGTGTAAGCGTAGACCTCGAAAATTGTAGCCCTTGAGTGCTGCCATAGAGTTGCATTAGAAGTGCCCATCCAAGAAGGCTCAAGGTCATTGGCCACAGATAAAAGGACGTCAAATCACGTTATATCAGCAGTAGCTTTGATTGGACTGACATGTTAACATCATACTTTCAAAATCTTACCTAGCAGTCATCATCATGAATCAAGACGACAATCTACTGGCAAATCTTTTTAACCCTTGTCATATGAAGAGAAATAATGAAGATAGATTATAGATAAAACACATTGGTGCTCATCAGCCATTGGACGTAAACATTACACAGCAAGGGGGGGACCAGTACGGAGAAATAATGGGGGAAAAAATGTATGAAATGTATGCATTCACTACTGTAAGTCGCTCTGGATAAGAGCGTCTGCTAAATGACAAAAATGTAAATGTAAATGTATGAAATGTATGCATTCACTACTGTAAGTCGCTCTGGATAAGAGTGTCTGCTAAATGACTAAAATGTAAATGTGAAATTGCAAATTCAACAATGAGTGGTTTGGACGGAATCAGTGACAGTGGCTGTGTGGTCCCAAATCTGGGATTAAGGGGCTCTTTACCAAGTTTAAAATGATAAACAACAACCTTGACTTTGGCCATGCTGTCAATGAGGCATGATTTGTGCCGCGCTCAAAACAACTGTTAACTTGGAACTGCGAAAACTTGACTTCAGTGAGTTCAAGACAACTGGGAAGTTGGAAAACAAATGAGCTGCGACTGGGAAAATAAATTTTGAACGGTCATCCAACTCGGACTTGTAAATCCGACCCCTTTCTAGAGCTACGACCAATGACGTCATCAAGATTCGACTTCGTTTTTTTTCCAAGGTCCCAGTTGTTTTGAAAGCACATCAATCCAGATAATGCCATACATTGATGAAAAATGTTTCACATGAAGGACCGCCGTGCCACCTTCCCGTTCAAGTGAACACAGCACAACAAGGTGAGTCCAAAAATATATTGTAAGCTACTGCATAAATTATGTAATATGCCAGGGAGGTAGGTATACTGTAGCTAAGAATGTAATACTAAGTGTATGTTGTTTTGTAGTAAGATGTTAGTAGCCCATCTGCCTCTAATAATTTTGGTCTATTTACCCCTCTTAATTTTGCCTACTGTTCTGACTTGTTGGTGCACATGTAGCCTATAACCTGTTTTAGAGAAATGTAATCATTGAATATTGTAAGAGCTTTCATTGTCTGCTTATTCCCATTTTATTTATCCTACGGTTCTGACTTGGTGTACAGGGAGAACACTGTAAGAATGGCCCATGTGCTCAATTCTGTCGCTGTACATTTCAAAAGTGCTAAACAAATAGTTATATTGACTATGTTCGTCCTAGCTCGCTCATTAATGTCTTAATCAAAATTACGGATTGCCTCTTAACCGCCTGCCCCACCAAGATTTATATGCTAAAATCGCCACTATCTATAACATCACAGGGTAGGATTAAAAGTAAGAAAAACTGTGATTTTCAAGACTAACGAGTTTCTAGCCAGAGGTAGGGTATTTTCTTGCTCCCCACATCACCGCAGATCTCATAGTGTTTAAAAATTACTGCTTTTGTGCTGTTGAAAATGAGGTTGAAAAGTGGTTGAGTTGCCCATTAAAACTGGATTACTAATTTCCCTCACGGATATTGTGCACCCTGTAAATAAAATAAAATACAATTTTATGCACATGGTTAGCAGATGTTAATGCAGGTGTAGTGAAATGCTTGTGCTTCTAGTTCCGACAGTGCAGTAATATTTAAAAAGTAACCTAACAGTTCCCCAACAACTACCTAATACACACACATCTAAAGGGGTGAATGAGAATATATACATTTAAATATATGGATGAGCGATGGCCGAGCGGCACAGGCAAGGTGCAATAGATGGTATAAAATAGTGTATATACATGTGATATGAGTAATGTAAGACATGTAAACATTATTAAAGTGGCATCGTTTGAAGTGACAAGTGTTCCATTTATTAAAGTGGCCAGTGATTGGGTCTCAATGTAGGCAGCAGCCACTCTGAGTTAGTGATTTCTGTTTAGCAGTCTGATGGCCTTGAGATAGAAGCTGTTTTTAAGTCTCTCAGTCCCAGCTTTAATGCATCTGTACTGACCTCGCCTTCTGGATGGTAGCGGTGTGAACAGGGAGTGGCTCGGGTGGTTGTTGTCCTTAATGATATTTTTGGCATTCCTGTGACATCGGGTGCTGTAGGTGTCATGGAGGGCAGGTAGTTTGCCCCCGATGATGCATTGTGCAGACCGCACCACCCTCTGGAGAGCCTTGCGGTTGAGGGTGGTGCAGTTGCCGTACAAGGTTGTGATATAGCCCAACAGGATGCTCTCAATTGTGCATCTGTAAAAGTTTGTCAGGGTTTTGGGTGACAAGCCAAATATCTTCAGCCTCCTGAGGTTGAAGAGGCGCTGTTGGGTGGACCATTTCAGTTTGTCTGTGATGTTTACGCCGAGGAACTTAAAACTTTCCACCTTCTCCACTACTGTCCTTTCGATGCAGATAGGGGGGGCTCCCTCTGCTGTTTCCTGAAGTCCACGATCATCTCCTTTGTTTTGTTGATGTTGAGTGAGAGGTTGTTTTCCTGACACCACACTCCGAGTGCCCTCACCGCCTCCCTGTAGGCTCTCATCGTTGTTGGTAATCACACTACTGTTCTGCTGTCAACAAACTTGATGATTGAGTTGGAGGTGTGCATGGCAACAGTCGTGGGTGAACAGGGAGTACAGGAGGGGGCTGAGCACGCAACCTTGTGGGGCCCCAGTGTTAAAGGTCAGCGAAGTGGAGATGTTGTTTCCTACCTTCACCACCTGGGGGCGGCCCGTCAGGAAGTCCAGGACCCAATTGCACAGGGCGGGGTTGAGACCCAGGGCCTCCAGCTTGATGATGAGCTTGGAGGGTACTATGGTGTTGAATGCTGAGCTGTAGTCAATGAACAGCATTCTTACATAGGTATTCCTCTTGTCCAGATGGGATATGGCAGTGTGCAGTGTGATGGAGATTGTATCGTCTGTGGACCTGTTGGGGCGGTTTGCAAACTGAAGTGGGTCTAGGGTGGCCGGTAAGGTGGAGGTGATATGATCCTTGACTAGTCTCTCAAAGCACTTCATGGTGACAGAACTGAGTGCTACGGGGCGATAGTCATTTAGTTCAGTTATCTTTACCTTCTTGAGTACAGGAGCAATGGTGACCATCTTGAAGCATGTGGGGACAGCGGACTGGGATATGGAGTGATTGAATATGTCCGTAAACACACCAGCCAGCTGGTCTGCGCATGCTCTGAGGACGCAGCTTGGGATGTCGTTTGGGCCAGCAGCCTTGCGAGGGTTTACACGTTTAAATGTTTTACTCACGTCGGCCACGGAGAAAGAGAGGGGGAGCGCAAGACGGTGGCACTGTAGCCAGTCCTTGTTAGCAGGCCGCGACGGTGGCACTATATTATCCTCAAAGCAGGCAAAGAAGGTGTTTAGTTTGTCTGGAAGCGTGATGTCAGTGTCCGTGACATGGCTGGTTTTATTTTTGTAGTCCGTGATTTCCTGTAGACCCTGCCACATACGTCTCGAGTCTGAGCCGTTGAATTGCGACTCCACTTTGTCCCTGTACTGGCATTTTGTTCCCTTTCTTGCGAAGGGAATAACTACACTGTTTATATTCAGCCATATTCCCAGACCTCTTTCCATGGTTCAATGCAGTGGTTCACGCTTTCAATTTTGCGTGAATGCCGCCATCCATCCACGGTTTCTGGTTAGGGTAGGTTTTAATAGCAACAGTGGGTACAACATCTCCAAGGCACTTCCTTATAAACTCAATCACTGAGTCAGTGTATAGATCGATGTTGTTCTCTGAGGCTGACCGGAACACATCCCAGTCCGCATGATCAAAACAATCTTGAAGCGTGGATTCCTGTTGCTCAGACCAGCGTTGAATGGTTCTTGTCACTGGTACAAGATGGTCGGATTTGCCGAAGGGAGGGTGGGGGAGGGAGGGCTTTGTATGCATCGCGTAAATTAGAGGAGCAGTGATTCTTAGAAGGGATGACTAGATTATATGATCTCTTGTGTGGCTCTGTTTGCTTCTCCTAGTGCAATGTTCTTGATTGCTGGTCATGGGGACCTACAGTTTGTGCATGCTTTTCTTACAGCTCAGGGCCCAGTTTCACGAGAGCGATGGAATTTAGGTTTAGGAGTGTTTTAACGATGCATCTTTCCTACAATGGCCGAAGATGTAACATGCGTTTCCCAAAGCACCACACAGAGATGACAGTTGCTAAGTGCATTGTTGGAGCATGTCTCAACTGATAGGATCGAAAGAAAGTCAGGGCTGATCTTGGATCAGTTTTCTCAATTTAAATGTTACCTTAACATTAGCATTATGTCACAATACTGATTACGGATCAGTTCCTATTACCACCTACAGCTGCAAATATCGAGGGCGCTTATTCTAATGCTTACCTAATAAAATGCACTAAGTCACCATTAGGCTACACATTACACATCATTAAATATATTGAGACAAATTACAGACAGTAGCCTACAAGTAGGAAAATGGAACTCAATTGATTGTATTGATTGTATGAAATGTATTTCGATAGGACTGAAATAGGCCTATAGCCTACTGTATTTATATTTTAACACAGTCATCTCGTTTTTTACTTCATTCATGCTTGTTTGTATCAATTGCAAAGACATTGGCAACTGTATTTATAGTACATTTTGTTCTGAAGTTATCAGCTGTCACAGAGAGCTGGATAAACCATGTGATTCTATGATTAGCGGAGATCTTCTATGTATAAAGTGACACGGGAGGGCAAAAAAGCATCTAACGATGCACTGTTCTATGAGTGGTCTGAGGCAGGCAGTAAATTTTGAGCGTTTTCAAGTGAAATATTAATAGCAATGGTTTTGGGAGATTAAACGTTGCTCTTTTGAAGTTTCTAACTATGAACTTAGCCTTAAAATGCTTTTGGGGAACAGGGCCCATCTCTGCAAAAAACACACCTGATTCAACTAGTGAACTCATCAAGATCTTGTTAAGGTAAATCGTGTACTATTGCTGGGCTGGAATGTAAGCCTGCACACACAGCGGTTATAGTGGATGGTCATTCCTGTAGCCAGTTGCATGCATCTATCTTCTTATCTCAGTGATCAACCACATAGGTTGAAAAGATCATATCAGAGAAGCAACGGTTGTGTGATACTCCTACCTCCTCCTACCCGGTTGTTGTCTAGTCATTCCCGTACACACTAGGCTATGAACTACACAACAGCTTTGCTATCTATCTCTCCATCTAGACGAAACTCTGTTCTAAATAGATGCCTCCAATGATATAGTTTCCCCATGTGCTCTCTACCACTCAACCACTGCACATCATCACACAGATGAGTGAGAGGCTGACTGCATCCAGCCACTGTCCTATTTTAGAACAGGCTACATCTACATCTACCATCTACCACCACCCAGAATGAGAGCGAGAGATGGAGAGAGAGCTCTTACAGGTACTGTACTATACAGTACTTTCCTTTATGGACTTCACCAACTTCCTGTGTCTTTCCTGCTGGTCCTGCCTCTTCCTGTGATGCCACCTTGTCACCCTGTGTGATGTGGTTCCTGTTGAGGTCTCTGTCAGAAGGTGTCGAGGTGTCATTCTGAGTCTGCTGCAGTGACTGGTTAGAGTCTTGCGTGTTGCTCAGGGCCTGTACAGCTTGGAAGCGTATCAGCACTTCTGTGACCCCATTTTGTCTGGAGAGAGGATGTGTGCATGTCGATATATAAAATGCGGCTTATTTATCTGCTACCCATGAGACAACAAAACACAAATAAAATAAACATTTTATTTGGAGTGCGGAGTGCAATAGAGATTGCCTCATCTGTGGATCTGTAGGGGCGGTATGCAAATTAGAGTGGATCTAGGGTGTCTGGGATGATGGTGTTGATGTGAGCCATGACCAGCCTTTAAAAGCATTTCAATGGCTATTTGATGAGAGTGCTACGGAGCGTTAGTCATTTAGTCAAGTTTCCTTGGCTTCTTGGGCACAGGGACTATGGTGGTCTGCTTGAAACATGTAGGTATTACAAACAGGGCCAGGGATAGGTTGAAAATGTCAGTGAAGACACTTGCCAGTTGGTCAGCGAATGCTCTGAGTACGCGTCCTGGTATTCCGTCTGGCCCCCCGGCCTTGCGAATGTTAACCTGTTTAAAGGTCTTACTCATATCGAGCGAAATCACACAGTAGTCTGGAACATCTGATTCTCTCATGCATGGTTCAGTGTTGCTTGCCTCGAAGCAAGCATAGAAGGCATTTAGCTTGTCTGGTACAGTAGGCTCGTGTCACTGCGCAGCTCGCGGCTGGGTTTTCCTTTTGTAATCCATGATAGTTTGCAAGCCCTGACATAGCTGGGGTGGGAGGATTGGATCTTATTACTGTATTGACGCTTTGCCTGTTTGATGGTTCATCGGAGGTTGTAGTGGCATTTCACATAAGCGTCCGGATTAGCATCCCGCTCTTTGAAAGCGGCAGCTCTTGTCTTTAGCTCAGTGAGGATGCTCACTGCCCTATCCCATCTGGGAAAGAGGAATACCTATGAAAGGATGCTGTTCATTGACTATAGCTCAGCCTTCAACACAATAATACTGTACCCTCCAAGCTCATCCTTAAGCTCGGGGCCCTGAGTCTGAACCCCGCCCTGTGCAACTGGGTCCTGGACTTCCTGACGGGCCGCCCTCAGGTGGTGAAGATAGGAAACAACACCTCCACTATGCTGATCCTCAACACAGGGGCCCCACAACGGTGCGTGCTCAGCCCCCTCCTGTACTCCCTGTTCACCCACAACTGCGTGGCCATGCACACCTCCAACTCAATCAAGGTTGCAGATGACACAACAGTAGTAGGCCTGATTATCAACAATGACAAGACAGCCTACAGGCAGGAAGTGAGGGCCCTGGTGGAGTGGTGCCAGGAAAACAATCTCTCCCTCAATGTCAACAAAACGAAGGAGCTGATCGTGGACTTCAGGAGACAACAGATAGAGCACGCCCCTATTCACATAGAGGGGACCGCAGTGGAGAAGGTGAAAAGCTTCAAGTTCCTCAGTGTACACATCACTGACAATCTGAAATGGTCCACCCACACAGACAGTATGGTGAAGAAGGCACAACAGCACCTCTTCAACCTCAGGAGGCTGAAGAAATTTGACTTGGCAACTAAGACCCTCACAAACTTTTACAGATGTACAATTGAGAGCATCCTATCGGGCTGTATCACCACCTGGTACGGCAACTGCAGCGCCCAACGCATCACCAGGGGCACAGTGCCTGCCCTCCAGGAAATCTACAGCACCCGAGCCAGGGCCTGTTCACCCCGGTATCATCCAGAAGGTGAGGTCCGTACTGGTCTATCAAAGCTGGGACCGAGAGACTGAAACAGCCTCTATGTCAAGTCTATCAGACTGTTTAAATAGCCATCACTAGCCAGCTACCACCCGATTACTCAACCCTGCATCTTAGATGCTGCTGCCCTATGTAAATAGACAAGGAATCACTGGTCACTTTAAATGGAACACAATTCATTTTAATAATGTTTGCATACTGTTTACTCATTTCATATGTATATACTGTACTCTACTGTATTTTAGTCAATGCCACTCAGACATTTCTCATCCTAATATTTATATATTTCAGAATTTAATTATTTTACTTTTAGATTTGTGTGTATTGTTGTGAATTGTTAGATACTACTGCACTGTTGGAGCTAGGAACACAAGCATTTTGCTATACCCCATAACATCTGCTAAATATGTGTATGTGACCAATACAATTTGCTTTTATTAGATTTTTGTAATCCATGGCTTCTGGTTGGGGTATGTACAGTCACTGTGGTGATGACGTTGTTGATGCACTTATTAATGAAGTTGGTGACTGATGTGGTACTCAATGTTATTGGATGAATCCAATAACTCATCAATGTTATTGGATGAATCCCAGGACATAGTCCAGTCTGTGCTAGTGAAACAGTTCTGTAGCTTAGCATCCTGTTTGAGTTTTTGCTTGGAAGCAGGAGGATAGAGTTAGAGGGAGGGCCTTGTAAGCATTTCTGTGTGTGGAGTAAAGGTGATCTAGAGTTTTGTCGCCTCCAGTTGCACTGGTGACATGCTGGTAAACATTAGGCAAAACGGATTTCAGTTTCCCTGCATTAAAATCACAAACACTGCATCTGAATGCGCATTGTCTTGTTTGCTTATGGCCATATACAGCTAGTTGAGTGTGGTCTTAGCATTGGTTTGTGGTGGTAAATAGACAGCTACGAAAAATATAGATGAAAACTCTAAGTAAATATTATGGTCTACAGCTTATCACGAGCTTGTACCTGGAAACAGCTGATTTTTAATGGAATATCTACATAGGCATACAGAGGCCCATTATTAGAAGCCATCACGCCTGTGTTCCGATGGCACATTGTGTTAGCTAATCCAAGTTTATAATTTTATACGGCTAATTGATCATTAGAAAACCTTTTTTGCTATTATTTTAGCACAGCTGAAAACTTTTGTCCTGATTAAAGAAGCAATAAAACTGGCCTTCTTTAGACTAGTTCAGTATCTGGACCATCAGCATTTGTGGGTTCGATTACAGGCTCAAAATGGCCAGAAACAAAACTTTCTTCTGAAACTCGTCAGTCTATTCTTGTTCTGAGAAATTAAGGCTATTCCATGCGAGAAATTGCCAAGAAACTGAAGATCTCGTACAACCACTGTCACACCCTGATCAGTTTCATCTGTCCTTGTTATTGTCTCCACCCCCTCCAGGTGTAGCTTGTTATCCCTAGTGTATATATCCCTATTTCCTGTCTCTCTGTGCCAGTTTGTGTTGTATGTTCCAAGTCAACCAGTGTGGTTTTCCAGTTCGCATGCCTTTTTCTATTCTCTTTTACAAGTCCTCCCAGTTTTGACCCTTGCCTGTTTTCTGGACTCTGAACCTGCCTGCCTAACCATTCTGCCTGCCCTGACCTCGAGCCTGCCTGCCACACTGTACCTCCTGGACTCTGAACTGGTTTTGACCTTTTGCCTGTCCACGACCATTCTCTTACCTACATCTTTTGGATGTAAGATATATCAAAGACTCAAACCATCTGCCTCCCGTGTCTGCATCTGGGTCTCGCCTTGTGCCCTTACAACCACGTCAGCCACGTCTCTGAGAAACATAGGATATTACAGTTTTTCAGGTCCCTTTGATACGATATTCTTGAACAACTTTCATCCAGTTTGTTTTCCAGTAACTGCACATTTGCCAACAGAACGGAGGTCAATGGCGTCTATTTGTTTGCTGACGTAGTCTCGGCAGGATGCCATTTCGCCTGCCTCTTTTTCTGCCGCTACTTCCTCTTTCAAGTCCCGGGCATTAGGGCCTGGTCTGGAGTAAGCATAACATCCAGAGCTGCCAACTCGTTGAAGTAGAAATTCTCATCCAAATCGAGGTTAGTGATCGCTGTCTGATGTCCAGAAGCTGTTTTTGGTCATAGGAAATGATGGCAGAGACATTGTGTACAAAAAACATTAAGATCAGCTTCAAGAAAACACAAAATAGCGGAATTGGTCTGGAGCCTGTATGGCGGCTGCTATCCACTTAGAGAAGTCAGGAAAGGAAAGAGATATTTGTGACTTGTTCTCAGCTCTTGATTGACCAGTGTAACTCACAGATAACCAGGTTTTAAATCCATATAATTGATATAAAATGCAATAGTTCAAAAATATGTTTTACAATTGTTTTTGGGGTCAGGTGACGAGGTTCCTAGATATTACTTAGCCCGCACTGGTAGGTTTAGTGGAGGAAGAAGAAGCAACTTCAGAGATTCCTGGATGTTTAGAAACCCCCATGTAGCTTAACCCTGGGCCTGACGTTCATATTTCCTCTGACTGTGGTGTCATAGATTGTCGCACTGTGTTGACATAACAAGTAGAAAGTCCTAGAAGGTCTGAGCCACATAAAACACAGGCAAGCCTTTCTGGAGTACCTGAACTGTCACTCTAAGATCTCTCGCTTTCCATTACTTTATGTATCGCAAACTGAATATCAAACCGGTTACAGTTTTGCAACTATGAGAATATGACCTTTTACTTCAGAAAGGGCTGTAAATGACTCGCCTAAAGCTTTTGGATTTTTCTTGTAACTGAATCAAACCAATGTGTCTGGCCTAAACTCAGTCCTTTGTTGTGACCAAAGGGGAACTAGTCATGTCCAGGCCCACTATTTGGGACACACTGTGTTAGGGTTCAGCTCTGTACAGTGAAAGGAATCATCCAAAACGCATCTAGATGTTATCTATCATGAATAGTTGGGAATCTACCCTTGCTGTTTTGTAAATGCCAATTGATACCAAAATATAACTACATTGTCTCGATATGATGTTGAACACGATCCGGGAGTGCAAAACCATGACAAAGCAATGTGAAATGTAAGGATGGAAACTCACGGTGCGGTCCTTCTGAATCTCTGCGTTTTGGTTACATAGTGATCGGCATGACAATCCAGGTCAGAGGCTGGTTTTATTATGTTCTGAGTGTTGACGCGTGGGCGTATCAAGAGCGAGGAAGCGTACGGTGTCTATGATTGCATAGTTGTATTATTACTGTTATACGATTTTAACTTTGCTATTTTCCCAGGACAATGAACATTGAGTCCTCAAAAATATTTTGATATCAAATTGCAGACAGACATACATCATCATTTGAAGCACATGACCAAATTAATTCCTCCCCTGGTGGGATAATAAAGTTGATCTGATCTCCAAAAGTCAGACTCAAATGATAATCACATGGCTTGACAATGGCTGTTTAAACTGACATGCTGTTGCTGTGACATAGATATCTTCTTACCTATCAGAGCTATTCATGACAAACTCTGGCCCATAACCATACATCTTGCCACAGCTGGCTGGTTGGCTAATGTCAGTATAAAATTATTTGGCAAACACTTTGTTGAGCCCTACATAAGTGATTTCTAGGCATAGACTAGAAATCACTGGGCACTTTAAGGAATGGAACACTAGTCACTTTAATAATGTTTACATATCTGGCATTACTCATATGTGTATATACTGTATTCTATACTATTCTACGGTATCTTACTCACTTAATAATGTTTCCATATCTTGCATTAATCATATGTGTATATACTGTACTGTATTCTATACTATTCTACAGTATCTTAGTCACTTAATGTTTACATATCTGGGATTATTCATCTCATGTGTATACTATTCTACGATATATTATTCACTTAATAATGTTTACATATCTGGCATTACTCATCTCATATGTATATACTGTTTTCTATACTATTCTACTGTATCTTAGTCACTTAATTTTACATATCTGGCATTATTCATCTCATATGTATATACTGTTTTCTATACTATTCTACTGTATCTGTCTGTTCTGCTCTGATAGTGCTCGTCCATATGTATATTGTCATAATTCATTCCTACTTAGATTTGTGTGTATTGGGTATATGTTGTGTAATTTGGTAGACATTACTTGTTAGATGTTACTGCACTGTTGGAGCTAGAAGCAAAAGCATTTCGCTACACCCGCAATAACATCTGCTAATCACGTGTATGTGACTAATAAAATCAACTACATTTTTATTTGTCACGTGTCGAATACAACAGTTACCGTGAAATATTGACTTACAAGCCCTTAACTAGCAATGTAGAGTTTTTAAAAAGTAAATACGAAAATAAATTAAGGAAAAATAGTAACACAATAAAATAACGAGGCTTAATACAAGGGGTAACTGTACCGAGTCAATGTGCAGGGGTACGGGCTAGTCGAGGTAATTGGTACTGTACATATTACAGTATCTCAATCAAAAGTTTGGACACACCTGCTCATTCAAGGGTTTTTATTTATTTGTACTATTTTCTACATTGTAGAATAATAGTGAAGACATCATAACTATAAAATATGGAATCTTTTAAGCAAAAAAGTGTTAAATCAAAATATATTTGAGATTCTTCAAAGCAGCAACCATTTGCCTTGATGACAGCTTTGCACACTCGAGGTAGTCACCTGGAATGCATTTAAATTAACAGGTGTGCTTTGTTAAAAGTTAATTTGTTGAATTTGTTCTTATACCTAAGATAGCCCTATTTGGTAGAAGTCCATGTTATGGCAAGAACAGCTTAAATAAGCAAAGAGAAACGACAGTCCATAATTACTTTAAGACATGATGGTCAGTCATTCCGGAAGATTTCAAGAACTGAAAGTTTCAAGTGCAGTCGCAAAAACCATCAAGCGCTATGATGAAACTGGCTCTCATGAGGACCGCCACAGGAAAGGAAGACTCAGAGTTACCTCTGCTGCAGAGGATAAGTTCATTAGAGTTAACTGCACCTCAGATTGCAGCCCAAATAAATGCTTCAGAGTTCAAGTAACAGACACATCTCAATATCAGCTGTTCAGAGGAGACTGCGTGAATCAGGCCTTCATGGTCTAATTGCTTCAAAGAAACCACTACTAAAGAACTCCAATAAGAAGAAGAGACTTGCTTCGACCAAGAAACACAAGGAATGGACATTTTACCGGTGGAAATCTGTCCTCAAAGCTTGCAGACCAGCTGGCTGGTGTGTTTACAGACATATTCAATCGCTCCCTATCCCAGTCTGTTGTCCCCACATGCTTCAAGATGGCCACCATTGTTCCTGTACCCAAGAAGGCAAAGAACTGAACTAAATGACTACTGCCCAATAGCACTCAGTTCTGTCATCATGAAGTGCTTTGAGAGACTAGTCAAGGATCATATCACCTCCACCTTACCGGCCACCCTAGACCCACTTCACTTTGCATACCGATCCAACAGGTCCACAGACGACGCAATCACCATCACACTGCCCTATCCCACCTGGACAAAAGGAATACCTATGTAAGAATGCTGTTCATTGACTACAGCTCAGCATTCAACACCATAGTACCCTCCAAGCTCATCATCAAGCTGGAGGCCCTGGGTCTCAACCTGGCCCTGTGCAATTGGGTCCTGGACTTCCTGACAGGCCACCCCCAGGTGGTGAAGGTAAGAAACATCTCCACTTCGCTGACCCTCAATGCTGGGGCCCCACGAGGTGCGTGCTCAGCCCCCTCCTGTACTCCGTTCACCCACGACTGCGTGGCCATGCACGCCTACAACTCAATCAAGTTTGCATACGACACAACAGTAGTGGGCTTGATTACCAACAACGACGAGACAGCCTACAGGGAGGAGGTGAGGGCACTCAGAGTGTGGTGTCAGGAAAACAACCTCTTACTCAACATCAACAAAACAAAGGAGATGATCGTAGACTTCAGGAAACAGCAGAGGGAGCAGCCCCCTATCCACATCGAAGAGACAGCAGTGGAGAAGGTGGAACGTTTTTTTCTTTTTTTTTAAGGTCCTCGGCGTACACATCACAGACAAACTGAAATGGTCCACTCACATAGACAGTATGGTGAAGAAGGCGCAACAGCACCTCTTCAAACTCAGGAGGCTGAAGAAATGTTTCTTGTCACCCAAAACCCTGACAAACTTTTACAGATGCACAATCGAGAGCATCCTGTCAGGCTGGTACGGCAACTGCACCGCCCTGAAACGCAAGGCTCTCCAGAGGGTGGTGCAGTCTGCACAACGCATCACCGGGGTCAAACTACCTGCCCTCCATGACACCTTCAGCACCGGATGTCACAGGCAGCCCAAAAAGATCATCAAGGACACCCCCCAAGCCACTGCCTGTTCACACCGTTACCATCCAGAAGGCGAGGTCAGTACAGGTGCATCAAAGCTGGGACCGGGAGACTGAAAAACAGCTTCAAGGCCATCAGACTGTTAAACAGCAATTACTAACTCATTAGAGGCTGCTGCCTACATTGAGACCAAATCACTGGCCAATTTAATAAATGGGTCACTTGTCACTTTATACAATGCACTCTAAATAATGCCACTTTAATGTTTACCTATCTTACATTACTCATATCACATGTACAGTTGAAGTCGGAAGTTTACATACACCTTAGCCAAATACATTTAAACTCAGTTTTTCACAATTCCTAGTAAAAATTCCCTTCTTAGGTCAGTTAGGATCACCACTTTATTTTAAGAAAGTGAAATATCAGAATAATAGTGGAGAGAATAATTTATTTTAACTTTTTTATTTCTTTCATCACATTCCCAGTGGGTCACAAGTTTAAATACACTCAATTAGTATTTGGTAGCATTGACTCTAAGTTGTTTAACTTGGGTCAAACGTTTCAGGTAGCCTTCTACAAGCTTCCCACAATAAGTTGGGCAAATTTTGGCCCATTCCTCCTGACAGAGCTGGTGTAACTGTCAGGTTTGTAGGCCTCCTTGCTCGCACATGCTTTTTCAGTTCTGCCAACAAATGTTCTATAGGACTGAGGTCAGGGCTTTGTGATGGCCACTCCATTATCTTGACTTTGTCCTTAAGCCATTTTGCCACAACTTTGGAAGTATGCTTGGGGTCATTGTCCATTTGGAAGACCCATTTGCGACCAAGCTTTAACTTCCTGACTGATGTCTTGATGTTGCTTCAATATATACACATAATTTTCCTACCTCTTGATGCCATCTATTATGTGAAGTGCACCAGTCCCTCCTGCAGCAAAGCACCCCCACAACATGATGCTGCCACCCCCGTGCCTCACAGTTTGGATGGTGTTCTTCGGCTTGCAAGCCTACCCCTTTTTCCTCCAAACATAACGATGGTCATAATGGCCAAAGAGTTCTATTTCTGTTTCATCAAACCAGAGGACATTTCTCCAAAAAGTACGATCTTTGTCCCCATGTGCAGTTGCAACTGTAGTCTGGATTTTATGGCAGTTTTGGAGCAGTGGCTTCTTCCTTGCTGAGCGGCCTTTCAGGTTATATCGATATAGGACTCATTTTACTGTGGATATACATACTTTTGTACCTGTTTCCTCCAGCATCTTCACAAGGTCCTTTGCTGTTGTTCTGGGATTGATTTGCACTTTTCGCACCAAAGTACGTTCATCTCTAGGAGACCGAACACGTCTCCTTACTGAGTGGTATGACGGCTGCTTGGTCCCATGGTGTTTATACTTGCGTACTATTGTTTGTACAGATGAACGTGGTACCTTCAGGCGTTTGGAAATTGCTCCCAAGGATGAACCAGACTTGTGGAGGTCTACAATTTGTTTCTGAGGTCTTGGCTGATTTCTTTTGGTTTTTCCCATTATGTTAAGCAAAGAGGCACTGAGTTTTAAGGTAGACCTTGAAATACATCCACAGGTACACCTCCAATTAACTCAAATGATGTCAATTAGCCGATCAGAATCTCCTAAAGCTATGACATATTTTTCAGGATTTTTCCAAACTGTTTAAAGGCACAGTCAACTTAGTGTATGTAAACTTCTGACTCACTGGAATTGTGATTAAGTGAAATCTGTATGTAAACAATTGTTGGAAAAATGACTTGTGTCATGCACAAAGTAGATGTCCTAACCAACTTGCCAAAACTATAGTTTATAAACAAGAAATTTGTGGAGTGGTTGAAAAACAAATTTTAATGACTCCAACCTTTGTATGTAAACTTGCGACTTCAACTGTATATACTGTATTTTATACCATCTATTGCACCTCGCATATGCCACTCGGCCATCGCTCATCCATATACTTACATATTCTCATTCACCCCTTTTAGATTTGTGTGTATTAGGTAGTTGTTGGAAATTGTTTGATATTACTGCACTGTCTATCATGACACTAGGCGAGACCCAAATGCAGACACAGGAGGCAGATGGTTGGAGTTTTATAAATTCAAAAGGAATATTCAAGAGAATGGTCGTGGACAGGCAAAAGGTCAAAACCAGTTCAGAGTCCAGGAGGTACAGAGTGGCAGGCAGGCTCGAGGTCAGGACAGGCAGAATGGTTAGGCAGGCGGGTACAGTCCAGAAAACAGGCAAGGGTCAAAACCGGGAGGACTAGGAAAAGGAGAAAAGGCAAAGCAGGAAAATGGGGGAAAAACGCTGGTAGGCTTGGACATACAAGATGAACTGGCATGGAGAGACAGGAAACAAGGGGATAAATACACTGGGGATAACAAGCGACACCTGCAGGGGGTGGAGACAATAACAAGGACAAGTGAAACAGATCAGGGTGTGACACTGTCGGAACTAGAAGCACAAGCATTTCGCTACACTCACATTAACATCTGCTAATCATGTGTATGTGACAAATGAAATTTGATTTGAGTCCAAATTTGAGATTCTTGGTTCTAAACGCCGTGTCTTTGTGAGACGAGGAGTAGGTGAACGATTTGTTACTCAAGTCCAAGTCATGTGACTCGAGTCCACACTTCTACTTTGCTTGTAACTTTGTTTGTGACACCATTAATGATTTATTTAGAATTTAAGGCCCACTTAACCAGCATTGCTACCACAGCATTCTGCAGCGATTCGCCATTCCATCTGGTTTGCAATTAGTCCCACTATCATTTGTTTTTCAACTCCTTCTAGACTGTTGGAAAAGCATTCCAGGTGAAGCTGGTTCAGAGAATGCCAAGAGTGTGCAAAGCTGTCATCAAAGCAAAGGGTGGCTACTTTGAAGAATCTCAAATATATTTTTATTTTAACACTTTTTTTGTTAACTACATGATTCCATCTGTGTAATTTCCTAGTTTTGATGTCTTCACTATTATTCTACAATGTAGAAAATAGTAAAAAATAAATAAAAACCCTTGAATGAGTAGGTGTCCAAACTTTTGACTGGTACTATACATGTAGGTAAGGGTAAAGTGACTGTCCATAGATAATAAACAGAGTGTAGCAGCAGCATATGTGTTGGGTGTGTGTGTTGGAGTGTCATTGTAGTATGTGTTAGTGTCCAGTGAGTGTACATCGAGACTGTGCAATGATAATGATAAAAATGATAATACTTGCCATTAAGTAATTCTTGTCATTAACTAAGTCCACAACTGATATTAGCCTTTTGCCACTGACTTTGTCATGGAACAAAGTTATCTGGCCCAAATATGGACCACATAATGGACTTGAAATTCCCAAAATAAGACAACAACATTTCCATATGTCAGCAGTATCTATGTGCACTACTTTTCATGCTGTGTGGTTACTTAGTGCTTACTAAGCACAGGATGAAAGTCAATCGCAGCGTCACAGGAAGTGAACCAAGTGACGAAGACACATGGTCACTAGGCAACTACAGTATAAAACTAACAGCATCACCTCAGACAACCAGACCAGGACCACAACACAGCAACAGAACAACCAGACCACAGTACAACACAGCAGCATCATGGTATCTACTTTAAGCTTCCAGTCTTTGACGGTAAGTGATGACTTTAGTTTCTTCAAGATATTACTGGATTTTGCCACCTGTGTCTGTATCAGCTGGGGAAGACATTAAAATGTGTGCTGTTTGAAAAGTAAGAGTCCCAATGAAACCTGGGGTAAAGATCCATTTCAGAGGTGATACCAGGCTACTAACAGTCCCTCGGTTCCTCAGGTGCTGTGTATGAAGGGGATGTTGGTGATGATGATGGGGGCAGAGGTGGCCCCCCGTGCCCATTCAGAGAAGACAGAGAGCCACACACGGACCACACTCCAGACACACAAGAAGCCTACAGAGTCTACAGGTCCCGACACAGTAATTCTCTCCCTGCACCTAGACCCAAATTACTTGGTTCCTTTCCATTCCATCAGACCCATTTGGAACCATTCAATCTCCCCGTGGACTTACAAGTAAGAACCAACACACTGTTTTTATACCTTTCATACCTTTAAGACGCTTGCTTTGAAATAAGTATGAGAAATTATCGACTGTGCTCTGTTGAATACATTGATCTCTAATATCGTCCTCTCTCTCCAGCACTACCTATGACGATCGACGCTTTCCCCCCATCATCTCGGAGGTCAGGTGCTCTCTGAAGGGATGTCTGAACATCAAGGGTAAGGAGGACAGGAACCTGAAGTCCAAACCCATCTTCTACCAGATCCTAGTCCTGAGGATGGTGATGGGAAGTGGGAAGAAATGCCACTACCGGCTGGAGTCAAAGGTCATCTCAGTGGGCTGCACCTGTGTCAGGCCTACCATCGAACAGTAATGATATTAGAGTGACGAGGTCCAGCCTGGTGGCACAGCTGGTTGGGCCATGGTGCTGGCAATATCAAGGTTGAAGGCTCAATCCCTACATGCGTAGAATGTATTGAAAGTATTTGTGTAGCTTTGGCTGTGTCATTAAAAGATTGATTTGAATAATCAAACATGGATATATTTTCTATTGAGCTTTAAAATGCATTGTTTATTTAGGATTATTTAATGTATTGGATAATATTTTCGGATTTATTTCAATAAAGAAATTCACATATTCAAAACAATTCTTTTTATTCCTTTTTGTCATCTGAAATGGAGCACAATTTCTGTACAGTAACAAACAGCCACATCATACCCTGACCTCTGTTCATCTCAGTAGAGTTACAATGATGTTGGCTCAGACAGACTCAAGTTTACAAACCAAACTCATTAATGAAATTTAAGTTAAAACCTTGCCTGAAAGTGTGTGCTCAAAGCACAATGTGATATCAAAGTGGTTTTACTGAAGCATACACACTCAGGCTCATACTTACGCTCACGCACATGCCCCCACTTCCCCCGGCCCTCCAACCACAAACTCCACACACACACACACACCAATGGCACTGTCGGCACATTACTGAGAATCCTGAGCAGAACTCTGATGTTTCAGCTCAATCTTTTTTGTTGTACTGGTCAGATCCTAAAACATTCCACTTCAGTCGTTGACTTGACCACCTCTCTCATGTGTCATCATTAAAATCTCATAGTCTCAGAGTCTTTTCTCCAAAGAACTGAACCCAGAGGGCTACAGGCTGGCGAATGGCCTCCCAAAATGGCTTCCAAAATAAGTTCAGCTTGTGTTGTGATCAGGCCGTCATGACACCTACAACACAGAGTTCAGAGATAGGGCAGTTAGCTAAGACACAAGCGCACGCGCACGTGACTAGTGCACATGTAAGTAAGCATACAAACAACAAGGATCTCTTATACTGACTTTTACTTTTTAATTGATATTGAGTGACATATCACATACATCTGTAAGTAGTACATATACGTGCAATGCAGTCTATTCTACGACTAATCACAACTACTATGACTGAAAACATACAAAGAAACTAGCAGTACAGATGTAGGATCTTAGTTTGCCACAACAGGAAAATAATCCTGCAGCAACAGGAAATGTGATTATAATTCATAGAGATTTTGTGGGGGTTGATACATTTTTCATTAGGGCAAATCAAGTCTGACATTTCAAAGTGGAAATTACCGACTTTAGAAGCCTTTTAAAACTGAAATGCATCACAAGTTGCATTTCAGCATGTTTTAGCTTGCGCAATACAGTACTAGGAGTTTTAGTTAGCTAAAACATCAACCTCTAAGAAAAATGTCAGAGGCAATAACTTATTTTTCTGCTTCTAGTACTGTAGTCAGCTGAGTTAATTCATATATTTTTCCATATCATACCTATATCTTTCACTACTGCAGAGAGAGAATACTCTCCTTAAAAACCCTTATTTTAATATAAATTCTCAGCAACAAAAGAGTGATCAAATTAAGACCCTACATCTGTACAAAAGATCAACACCAGACTACTCACTTATTTATGTACATAAGCTGACATGCCAAAAAGTGTTGAAAAGTGTGATCCAGAATGATGTGTAGAATGCTTTAAATTTAAGTATGTGTGTCAGTGATTTTATTGACCAGAATATATTTCAATTTCTTGCAAATAATGATGTATTCATTTTATTGTATTTTCATTTTATTTAGCCAGGATAGTCCACTCAGTTACAATTTCCACTGTTTTCCAGAGAGTCCTGGGTTCATGGTCTATTATAAATGCCAAGCCTATAAAATGTGCCAATATCTACTCAGTGTGGTTTATAAATTGTGCATAGCGCTCTTATACTCCGCTACACTCAAGGGCACTACAAAAGTACAACTTGATTTTCTGTCTCTCCACCATTGCTCTGAGGAAACCACATCAGCCTGCTCTGAAAATAACCAACTTCCATTTTTTGCTTTTGTTGACACAAAAAGATTGTATGCACACCTCCTATTCCATCACTGTGAATTCTCGTATGTCAAACAAATCCCATTTCCATTTTAAGAAACTGTCTTTTTTTGTTGTCTTTTCTCTTCTCTCCTTTTCTCACTCAACAAAACAGAGGCCCCACGCTCTCTCTCCATCTCTCTCTCTCTACCCGCTCTCCTCCTTGTGCTCTCGGTTTTTCCTCACCTCCACAGCGTGCTTGTCCTGAAAAAGAAACACAGAAACCACCCTTTAGATTTCCTGTCCGTTTCATATCAGGGAAGAAAATATTGGTCAAAAGTAATGATGATCTATGGATGTTTAGTCAGTAGAGTGTATCTCAATTGATTGTTTCTCAAACCAGCTACATTAGAAAGGGACAATAATAGTTTCAAATGTGTTACACAGTATTCATTCTGAACTTTAATATCACAAAAAAGAACATATCTCAACTGACTAGAACTATTCTGCCATAATATAGATGATATCCATGACAGATTAAAAAAAGGGAGCTAGAGTCAGGGTTGGACTCGATTCCTCTTAAATTCACTTCCTGTATTGAGTGAATTGAAATGGAATGGACCCCAACCCTGCCTAGGGTATCAGCTGAGTGTAACTCTACCTTCTCCTGCAGGCGTTCCAGCATGGCGGCCAGGTGTGCCTCCCGTTTCTCCTTGTTGTGCTCCATGCGCAGCTCCAGCCGCTCCTTGGCCAGCCGGATGAAGCTGTTGTGTTCCTCCAGGGCCTTCTGGGCCACCTCACGCTCATGTTCCCGCTTTTCTGCCAAGTGCTTCAGCAACTCAGCCTCCTGGCACTAGGGGGTGATAGAGGGTGGAAGAGAGAGGGGTGAGTGGATAAAGAGAGACCAGAGTGGGCAGAGAGCCCCACCACAATCCCTATCGCTTCGATAAAACAAAGCAGTCCCAATTAACAGTGCAAGAACTTCCACCTATACCCCAACAAACTGGGAACAGACAATTCTGACCAACATTCGGTGAGCAATCCACCATACCAATCTAGAAACAGTCAATGCCGTCTTTCTGTCTGTCCTTTCTGACCCCTGACCTTTGACCCCTCACCTTTCTCCTCTCCTCCGCGGCGTCCAGCTTCCTCTGGATCTCCTCCAGGGAGGGCTCCCTGCGTGGGGGTGTGATGGCGAGGGTGTTCGGACCCCCGTCGAACGAGGGTGGCTTCAGGATGACCTCAAAGGCCTGGCCGGACCTTCTCTTGTTCAGCTCAATCACCTCCATATCCCTGATGATGCACAGGTTCAGGTCCACCACACCTGCAGAGGGCAGGCAGAGATTAAGTAAAGTGTGAGATTGTATAAAGGAAGAACCCAAAGGAAATTGGGGACCGATGAAGGGGGGGTTGCCATTTGTGTAGCTGCCATTTTTAGCGGCCTCAAAAAACAATATTATATTTTTCTGATTACTGGCTCATTGACTGAAATGGCTTATATGATGTGCTGTGGGAATGGTAGGTTGATGATTGTGTTAGAATTGTGTAAAACCGTTTACCTTCTTTCTTGGTGGGCTTTTCTTTGGGTTCAGATAGGATGCAGGAACAGAAGATGGAAGCTAGAGGGAGCTCCCGCATCTTGTCTCTGTACGCTTCAGGGGAGAGAATATTAAGTGAGATCAGCATTAGTCTCTCTCTATCTCTCTCACTCACACATGAGCACGCAAGCCACACACACACACACGTACCTGCAAGAGTCATTCTGCCTCTTGTTTTTCTTCTAAAGACACTGTGGTGAATCAGATATTTCTGAAAGGCGAGACAAAGAAAGTTGCTTTATCATCAGATCCTGAAATCTGCAAACACATGTTAAATCGCTGTATTGCTACAGAATCCCACTACCATTACAATAAAACTGGCCCATCGTGAGCTACTGTGAAGCCTTCATTCAAACCCACTCATCAAGAGCACTTGAGGCCCTGTGCTTGTCATGAAACGAGATAGGGAGGGGTGTGAAAGAGATCGGGGGGTGGAGGGAGAATGGGTGAGAGTACCATCTGTATTCTACCGCAGAAGTGACCTAACCATTCTCAAGCCCTCTGTCTCTCCTCGTGATAATCAGATGGACAGATCACACTCATTATCAGAGCATGATGGTACTGTATTGTTATGATAAAACAAGGCAGGGCCTACATAGCTTGCTCACATAACATACAGGCCTTATTGTCTACAGCAAAAAGAAGAGAGTAATGGAAGGAGAGAAAAATACATCTATTAAATTCTTGATAATAACTTAAATAGATGTTAGATCCTGCTCTTCAAGCAATCACTGTGACTCACTTGTGGTCCATTCATTTCACCACAAAGACAACAAAAGAATCCACACAGAGAATCTGAATATTTTCTCTCGCTCTCTATTTGTTTTTTCTCCTCTTTCTCTCCATCCACTCTCTTTCTTACTGCCCCCTCATCTCACATGCTTACACAAAGCTACTTCACAACAGTAGCTAGGCCACTAGGCCACACAATACATTCCCCCCTACATACCCAGGAAGAGTAGCTGCTGATTTCGCAACAGCTAGTGGGGATCCTAATAAAATACCCCCCCAAAAACTTCAGTCACGACTAGCTGTAGGACTACTGTTCCATATTGAACATTGCTGTTGTTGAGCCTGCCTACTGTGAGCATTGACTGAGAAGTAAATCATTCAGGTACTTGAAATCAACATGCTTTTCTGACTTACACTGGCTTCCAAACCAAAAGCCCCCACACTATTTTACACACAGGCGTGAACATGCACACACACATACACTGAGATCTCTCTCCACTATTCAGACTCACAATCTCCTCATTGCATAACAACATGCATAAAGTCATCTCAAACATCCTGTACTGATCATCAACGTCAGCTTTCTCACATTAAACTCTTTTGTCAACAAGTAAAGCACTTTTTAATAAATGCATAATAAGCAATGCACGCTGTATGAATTGCATAAACTGCATTTATGTGAATTAAAGCCACTTTACAAAATCATCTAGGGCAGACTGTTTCTTGTAAGCATCACTACATTTCAATGTATTATTTCCATCTGTGGTTAATCTGTTCAGCCAAACACTGAGCACACACCTCTACAGCAGAGGTGATGTAAACTCCCTGTGCATCTCGGGGGATGTCATAGTCAGTGTTGCACAGAGAATGTCCATCATCTGACTGCAGCAGAGAGGCATCTCATACATACACTCAGATAGCTAAAGCCTTTTCAAATATGAAACAGCCCAATATTTAGTGAATACACAACAGACAGACTTAAATCAGCAAAATATACAACAAAATAGCTTTGGAAATTAATATAACATTTTGAAATTAATATAATAGGACAATTATCCTGGATGCAGAATGCAACCTGCCATACTTTTTGTTGTTGTTTCGGTAGTTCAGATGGACTCACCGTGTGCTGAGCAGTGCTGGTGGTATTCTCCTATGTCTTTATCTTGCTTTTTTCTTCCCTCTTTCTCTACTGTTTGGGCTGTGCTCTCAGCAGCATCAGCACCACAACCAGCTATTACTGCATGACATCACCTCCTAGCCATCTCATTGGCCCAGAGGAATCCAGGCCCCTGATTGGCTGGAGAGCTGGTGGAGAGGAGGGAGCGGGGGTAATGTGGAGGAGGAATAGGCAGGGGTTAACGGGATGTTCTTTAACCCTTTGCTGAGTGGAGGCAAGCTGCAAGGATGGATACATCCTAAATAGTGAGAGAAACAAGATAGGGGTATTTAGTTGCATGTACTTTTTCCTTTGCAACGCATCAGGGCTTGACTTGGGCTGAAATAGGTGCCAGTACTAATTTTGGGTGCCGGTACTGTTTATATTTAGGTGCAGGAGATCCACAATACTTTTGAGCAACAGGAGATCAAGCAGTAGAACATTTGAGGTGCTGGTATCCAGCTCCAGTGAGCTCCTGCCCAAGTCAAGCAATGCAACGCATACAATGCACTCTATACAAAAAGTTATTTGCAAAATCAGAATCAGAATCATGTTGAATGAAGAGCTGGTTGTGGCTGGTTTGAGTCAGTCAGGTTTTAGCAGTAAATGTCAGATCTATTACTGTCAGCACAGATGGATCTATGTCTCATCATCTTCAGTCCCAGAGATATTGATGTCTAGACTACACTCACCTCACCAACAGCACTGTCTCGATCAGCTACCGCACACACACGCACAGACACACTGTGTCTGGATCAACTGTGGCCTGTCAAAGGCTATTTAAAACAGTCCATCTGTTCTTCTGGTTCTCCTCCAAGTGTCTCAGTTTTAATGGTATTTAAATAAAGTTGAGATGTAAATTGATTTTTCAAATAGTGATCAATATATACACTGAGTGTAACAAACATTATGAACACTTACTCTTTCCATGACATAGACTGACCAGGTGAATCCAGGTGAAAGCTATGACCCCTTATTGATGTAACCTGTTAAATACACTTCAATCAGTGTAGATGAAGGGGAGGAGACAGGTTAAAGCAAGGATTTTTAAGCCTTGAGACAATTGAGACATTGATTATGTATGTGTGCCATTCAGTATGTGAATGGGCAATACAAAATATTTAAGTGCCTTTGAACGGGGGTATGGTAGTAGGTGCCAGGCACACTAGTTTCAGTGTTTCAAGAACTGCTGCTGGGTTTTTCCACACTAAACACTTTCCCGTCTGTATCAAGAATGGTTCACCACCCAAAGGAAATCCAGTCTACTTGATACAACTGTGGAAAGCATTGGAGTCAACATGGGCCAGCATCCCTATGGAATGTTTTTGACACCTTGTAGAGTCCATGCGCTGATGAATTGAGGCTGTTCTGAGGGCAAAAGGGGGTGCAACTCAATATGAGGAAGGTGTTCTGTTTTGTACCACAGTGTAATTTGCTTGCATTGAAGTACTTTTATTGGTTCCATAATATAATGAAAAACACTAGAGAACATGCAGGGTGTGCAGGTTTTGATTCCAGCCCAGTACTACCACACCTGCCTCACTATCAATGGGATGTGTTTGTTAGTGCTGGGCTGGAACAAAAGTCTGCAGACCCTGCAGCACTGTGGGACCAGGACTGTTCAGCCCTGTACTGACAGTGTGAGACACCACGACGCTAGATCCCATTCAAAACTACATGATTCTTGATGCCATGCTTGGAAGCGGTGTATGGAACAGATAGGGTTGCAAAATTCTAGGAACTTTCAATAAATCTCATTTTTGGAGGATTGGAGGATTCCCGGAATCAAGAGGGAATAAGCAGGCAATCTGGAATCCTCCAACCAGGATTTCTGGAAAACCAGGGAATTTATTGAAAGTTCCTGGAATATTGCAACCCTAGGAACAGAACACTAAGTGCTCTAAGAACATCCCAGTAACGTCAGGAACACAGACTCCCAGCATGACCATGTCATCACTCAGGGTTCACAGCACAAACAGGGAGAGACTAGCTGGAGAGAAAACAGATAAAGGCAGGATATGAGAGATAAAAGAGGGAGAATTTGATACAATAGGATGAAAGGAACCCGAGCCATCCACCAATTTACATCAATTAAATTATCTAAACATTAAAACCTACATTTCTGTGTGAAGACTAACAAGCATCAATAGCAGGCAACATTAATATTGATGATTGTGCCCTCAAGGCGAGAAGTCGGCTGCATTCGAATGATGTCATAATACATGAGTGTTGTAAGGCAGGGGTGGAGGGCAGGGACTGCAGAGTGCAGTGATTCAGGAGGCAAATGAAACAAACCTATTAACACAGCACGCAGTAGAGAGAGGTGGTTTTATCATCTCAAGGTGCATTGTAATTAGACACAGAGTGTTGGGGGTGCAAAGAAGGGAGGGTGCCGACACACACGGTGTCCTCATCTGCTATTCTGCTTGCACCAGCCCAGATGATGTCATGCAGCTTCATGCCAGCAGGAGAGTCGTGTGCAGAGGGGAGAATGTGAGAGACAGAGAGAGAGCGAGAGGGGATGAGAGTGGGTGCTGATGAGAGAATGCGCCTGTGTGGGTTATGAGCAGAGGAGAGAGATACAGTGCATTTCAAAGGATGCGGAGAGAAAGAAGAGGAAGGAAAGAAAGAAAGAAAGAAAGAAAGAAAGAAAGAAAGAAAGAAAGAAAGAAAGAAAGAAAGAAAGAAAGAAAGAAAGAAAGAAAGAAAGAAAGAAAGAAAGAAAGAAAGAAAGAAAGAAAGAAAGAAAGAAAGAAAGAAAAGAAAGAAAGAAAGAAAAGAAAGAAAGAAAGAAAGAAAGAGAAAGAAAGAGAGGGCGGAAGAGAGTGGGAGCGGTTATGTGCGGAAGAACAGCCACAGAATTGGAGGCAGGAAAGAGAAAGAGATTGATGGCGAGAAGATGGATGATATTGTTTGTATTACACATCTCCATTGTCTATCACTGCGTTGGACTGTGCAGTCTTACCCCTGCAGAAGTGACAGAGCAAACCCATACACATTTGTTCAGTGTAAAACAATGACATAAACATTCCTAGAAGGGGGAGAGGGGGATGGGAAGAGGAGAGGAGGCTAGGGTAGATGACGATGTGTTGCAAGGAAAGCCTAATCATCACCAGTAACACTCCAACTATGTCATGTCCAGCCAATCACGGATGCCTCTTGTCTTTGCAGATGCAGTGCATGTATCTGACCCCTAATCCACATAGATCACATAATGACACAGCAAACAATGAGGACAATGTCACAAGGAAAGATAGGCATTATTTCACTTAAATGTAAAAATCATAAATACCAGACGTTAGATGATGCAACAACAGTCATGTTTGCATGGGGTGGAGTGGAGACCCACATGGTTTAACAGTAAATCTATATAAGGGTTGTGAGGGGAGAAGGGGGACACAGGTTTTCAGTGCTATAACGTGTTTGTAAGGGGGTGGCACAAAGGTGACATAGGTTTACGATAAAGATATTCATTTATCTTGGTATGGTGGGACAGTCTCTTGTTTGTGTGAAGGGGTGGGGAGGTCTGCAGTAAATCTATAAGTGCTGTTTGGGGAGTTGGGGTGGGGGGCTTGTCGGTCTGCAGCGAGCCTCTGTGTAGTGGGATGATGAACTCACTGCTTCAGTCCCGTGCTGTTGACCACTCACCCACACCAAACTCCATCCACTATTCATTAGACTGTCATTATTCCTCTCTCTCTCTCATTATACAGCCTCTGCAGTGACATTAGAATTCAGGGTTTCAATCAATCTAATTATTATCTGAAAGAGCCTAGGGCAGGATATAGAAGAATAATATGTAATATGTACGCCACAGCAATGCATATCATTCCTTTCATCTCCATCAGATACAGTACGAATGGATGATATGCTGTATTCCAGAGGGCCAGGTCAACACACTTCCTGAATCCACTTAACCTCCTCACACCCAAAGGATTATGTCATAAGGTAAGACTCAATATTGTAATGGTGGCATGAGTCATCTGGCTAAGTGAGACTGCTGGACCAAAGTTACCCTAACGATAAATCATATGAAATCAATTCTATGACGTAAACCTTATTTCATATTTCTAATATGCCCGCAGGACAATATAATGATGACATCTTGCAAAATGCATGTCGTCATTGGACACAACAGATATATCCTCTTCACTGAAAACAAAGCTTAGGTCTTTGTTACGACGTGAGAAATTAAACGTGAAGGCAAGTTAATGCATGAAATAGGAAGCACCAAGTTAATGTTATTGCATGAAAAAGATAAGTCCGCTATGTTGTGCACAGACAAAAGCTTATATGACATTTGACCGCATTCTCTAGTCCCCAAAAAGAGTTCAGTTGTTTCAACTTGTCGTGCAAACTAGATTTCTGTAGATTGTAGTTACACCATCCTCCTCATACAGCTTTGAATTTTTCCTTGTAGACGTGATCACTAGTAGGCGTTTTGACATTTTCCTGCTGAGCTGTGAATTCCTCTGCCACTCTCCATATCCTGTTTTAGTTCTGTGTCTAGCGGAATTTGTAGTCCACGAGCTGTGAGGGGAGCGGAGGGTGTCAGGGAGAGGGCTGAGTGTGAAGTGTCCTGTAAATGCCATTGCGGAGGTGAGTCACCATCGCCGGAAGAACACAGCGACACAAGAGGCATCTGGCTGCTGCAATTGTTTGTATTGTCACAACACTTTTATCTTATCTCTTCTGAGAGTCGGGGATTGTGTGTGTGTGTGTGAACCTGTGGTAAAACCCATTAATCTTGAACAAACTAAGGGAAACTTTGGCCATTAAGAGTAAAGACCGATCCGTGATATAATCCACCCGTCTCTCTTAAGGCTATATCAATTATTGTTGTGCAAAAAGCAGAGTTGTCAGAGCAGATGAAAACTACATCTACGGTACAGATCTGGAAACATTGAAGAGTTAGGACCGAATGGAGAGTCAGGGTGTGATTGGGCCCAGCCGACTCACCTAAGGCACTAACAAATGTGCTAAAAGTCATAAGCGGTCCTTCTGTAGGCTAATGATGTCATTTGCCTGCAGAAAGGCAAAAGGCTGTATTCTCAGTCTTCACAGAATACCATGCTGCTGTATTTGTGAACGTGGGAGAGACCGTTTGATTCTTAAGCCAGGAGAGAAGGCCTCGAATCCAGAATATTTTGTCTGTCCTCCCTCCACGTTTCATTCACATATGGCAGTATGCATCTCACGCAGCCAGCCACACAAGACTAGGATGAACACATTCATAACCACTTTATTTTTATTTTAGAGGATCGAGACAACCAACACCGAAGAACTTTCACAAACATGAGTACATTTGTAATACAATAGAAAAAAAACGACTTGTTAGATCATGATATAAAAATATATACACTACCGGTCAAAACGCTCATGGCATTCTCTCAATCAGCTTCACCTGGAATGCTTTTCCAAAAGTCTAGAGGGAGTTCCCACATCTGCTGAGCCCTTGTTAGCTGCTTTTCCTTCACTCTGCAGTCCAACTCATCCCAAACAGGCTGGAGTTGTGTTGGGTCATTGCCCTTTAGAAAAACAAATGAAAGTCCCATTAAGCGCAAACCAGATGGGATGATGTATCGCTGTAGAATGCTGTGGTAGCCATGCTGGTTAAGTGTGCCTTGAATTCTAAATAAATCACAGACAGTGTCACCAGCAAAGCACCCCAACACCTCCTCCTCCATGCTTTACGGTGGGAAATACATATACGGAGATCATCCGTTCACTCACACTGCGTCTCACAAAGACATGGCAGTTGGAACCAAAATTCTCCAATATGAACTCCACACCAAATGACAAATTTCCACCGGTCTAATGTCCATTGCTCGTATTTCTTGGCCCAAGCAAGTCTCTTCTTATTATTATTGGTGTCCTTTAGTAGTGATTGCTTTGCAGCAATTCGACCATGAAAGCTTGATTCATGCAGTCTCCTCTGAACAGTTGATGTTGAGATGTGTCTGTTACTTGAACTCTGAAGCATTTATTTGGGCTGCAATTTCTGAGGCTGGTAACTAATGACCTTATCCGTTGCAGCAGAGGTAACTCTGTCTTCCATTCATGTGGCGGTCCTCATGAGAGCCAGTTTCATCATAGCACTTGATGGTTTTTGTGACTGCACCTGAATAAATGTTCAAAGTTCTTGAAATGTTCTGTATTGACTGACCTTGTCTTAAAGTAATGATGGACTGTCGTTTCTCTTTGCTTATTTGAGCTGTTCTTGCCATAATATGGACTTGGAGTTTTACCAAATAGGGCTATCTTCTGTATACCCCACTACCTTGTCATAACGCAACTGATTGGCTCAAATGCATTGAGGAAATAAATTCCACAAATTAACTTTTAAGAAGGCACACCTGTTAATTGAAATGCATTCCAGGTGACTACCTCATGGAGCTGGTTGGGAGAACGCCAAGAGTGTGCAAAGCTGTCATCAAGGCAAAGGGTGGCTATTTGAATAATCTCAAATATATTTTGATTTGTTTTAACACTTTTTTGGTTACTACATGATTCCATATGTGTTATTTCATAGTTGTGATGTCTTCACTATTATCCTACAATGTAGAATAATAGTTAAAAATAAAGAAAATCCCTTGAATGAGTAGGTGTTCTTAAACTTGACTGGTAGTGTACTTTCAGGACTCAACATGACTGTTGATGAGCATTCAACAGGTAGGAATGGCTAACAGATGTGTGTGTTCTTCCACTGGAGAAAAAGCTTCATAGTTTTAGGTTCTAAATAAAGAGTAAAAACTCAGACGATTAGTAAAGCTCAAACCAAGTTTATTCCCCCAATGGGTCAGACAGCTGAACAGGCAAAGACATGTTTCCACCACCACAAGTATATATACCCCAATTTGGATGAAGTCTCCTCCTTCCCTATAAACATTACATCTTTATTGCTAGGCAGGAAGTTAAGTGAGGCGGGTAATAAACTGTTCCTTCTCCCTTAATGTGACCTGACCTCGGCCCCCATTCCTCACTAATCCACAGCTCTCCACCTTTATCAGTGACTGCAACCATGTGATCGCCTTTCCTTTACTCTGTACAGTCCAAGCCCGTGGCTCTTATCCAACCTTAATTGACCCCACCATATACATTCCTCCTACAGATAACCATTAACTTATGGTGTACAAGCCAGACTGTGGCACTCCTCATTTCCATAGGATACCTGATTATTAAAAATATTTCAAGTTTAGAAGTCAGAACCCATCAATATAATTAACTTACACTAAACAAAATATAACAAAACCATTTACAGATGAGGATATTCATTTGAGGCAGTTTCCTACAGCAGGCAACAGGACATATGAATTATGTGGATTATAATTAAATGTATGTTTTTGTATGGGTTGATAAAACATTTTGAAAAGGGAAAATTCAAGTCTGCAATTTCAAAGTGGAAATTATCAACTTTAGAAGGCTTTTTATTAAACAAACACACTACAAGTTATAAATTCTCCTGCAACTGGGTGATCAAATTAAGATCCTACATCTGTAAAATAAAAAAAGGATACAAGCACATTATTCCATCAGTCATTACCCCACCTTTTTAACAAAATGAGGCTCAAACTTCTGACAAGAAAACAGGAAACAAGGGGTTCACTTTGTCCAACCTTTATGCAAAAACATCACTTGTTAAGTTTCAGTCAGTAAGAGCAAACAAAAAACCTACTTAAGTGGCACTGCAACACTGCAATAGTCCAAGGAGCTTCAGCAGTTCTGAAGCGGGGACCAGTAGGCATGCAGGTAGGGATAGAATTCCCAGTAGCCAACACACCAAGGTGCATCTTCATAATCTAAAATGGCCTCCTTACATCCTCTCCTTCAGTTGCTGCTGAATGGAGTGAGCTGGTAGGACTATACTACATCACACCTTACCTGAGAGGTTACAGTAGATCAGTGCAGATGAAGAAGAGGGAACCACATTGGACTAATGAGATACAGCCCTTCCCATTTAATTAATGGGGGGGGGGTTCTTACAGGTGACGTATGAAAGTTCAGGGTCCTGCGGTAGTCACTGAGACTTCCTGTTTCGTACCTGCACCCATTCCTTTCTCTATTTCAGGAAGTTCCCAAAGCTCGTGCCCTACTTGCTTTCCTCACTCACTGTAAGGGAAGATGGGTAACCTTAACAGGGGAACTTATGTTTCTCTTTATTTTTACTACAGAATGCCAAGAGTGTGAAAAGCTATCAAAGGCAAAGGGTGGCTGCTTTGAAGAATCTAAAATATATTTTCATTTGTTTAACACTTTCTTGGTCACTATTTGATTCCATGTGTTATTTCATAGTTTGGATATCTTCACTATTATTTTACAATGTAGAAAATTGTCAAAATAAAGAAAAACCCTGAAATGAGTAAGTGTGTCCAAACTTTTGACAGGTACTGTACTTATTCATTTTTGGTACCGGGGTCAGACGGGTCTTGTGAGGCCTGTGGGTGTCCTAGAGAAAAACAACATGTTGCTGAGAGTCTCACCTTTCCACAGCGGGGTGATGTTAGTGAGTAGCCCGAACTGTTCGGATGCTACAGACAGAAGTTAGCAGATCGGCAGTACCGACTTCAGACGTGGGGGTCGTAGAGCGAAACAGAGAACACGTGAGAGTCTCAAGGTCTGACAAACACAGCTGTAGCTCTGCCACCTTTTACTGCGGATGCGGAGGATGTGGTGGATTGAAACCAGATATCTCTATCTTAAACAGGCAGATTTTTATGGGGGCGGGACATCGACTCATGTGGGTTATGTCTTGCCCCCGTGGAAATCTAATTAGCATAAAAAAATCCCTCTACAAATCCGTTAATTTAGGGGCTCCCGAGTGGCGCAGTGGTCTACACTGCATCTCAGTACAAGAGGCGTCACCTGGTTCGAATCCAGGCTGCATCACATCCGGCCGTGATAGGGAGTCCCATAGGGCTGCGCACAATTGGCCCAGCGTCGTCTGGCTTTGGCTGGGGTAGGCTGTCATTGTAAATAAGAATTTGTTCTTAACTGACTTGCCTAGTTAAAGGTTAAATAAAAAATAAAAAGATTAAGCTGGAGACAAGTTTTTGCATTGGATGCTTCTCAATCCACCGCATCCACCAAAGTAGCACTTCTGCATTTGCGGTCTGGTTTGGAATCATACAACACTGTTCAGTCCAGAACATTGAGAGATATACTGTATTATTAAATAATAATCCAGAGAGAATTATCTTCGGTCATCGTCAAAGCCGTGTATATTCACCCTCAAGTGGATACCATGACGGCTCTCAAGGAACTACACTGGACTTTGTGCAGCCAGGAAACCACATATCCTGAGGCTGCATTTATTGCAGCTGATGACTTTAACAAAGCAAATCTGAGGAAAACACTACCAAAGTTCTATCAACACATTGGCCTGTAGTACTCGTGCTTCAAAAACTCTCAACCATTGTTACTCTCCCTTAACGATGGCTACAAGGCCTTCCCCCGCCCTCCTTTCGGCAAATCAGATCACGACTCCATTCTGCTCCTCCCTTCCTATACGCAGAAACTCAAATCAAATCAAAGTTTATTTGTCACGTGTGCCGAATACAACAGGTGTAGACCTTACAGTGAAATGCTAACTTACAGGCTCTAACCAATAGTGCAAAAAAAGGTATTAGGTGAACAATAGGTAAGTAAAGAAATAAAAACAACAGTAAAAAGACAGTGAAAAATAACAGTAGCAAGGCTATATACAGTAGCGAGGCTACATACAAATCCGCCAGTTTAACCTAGATACAGTGTCTCAATCCACCGGATTCACCAATGTTGCACTTCCACATCTGTGGTGAAAGGTGGCAGAGCTAGAGCGGTGTTTGTCAGACCACGAGACATCCTAAAAATCAGTCTTCTCACAAAAACGTCTGTTCCGTCCGAACTATTACGACAGCTCCATGGAATGGGGAGACTCACGAACATGATAGTCATCGCCGTTCTGCTATACGACCCCAACAAGTGTCACGGAACTCGTCTGAAGGTAACCGGTACCAGTTAAAAAAATTAAATAAAACGGAAGTATGACGTAGTTTTGTACCTACCCCAAAAAAGTGGTTAAATGTGTGTAAAATAAATATATGTATTTCCTGAGCTTTCTTATAGTGCATCTCTTAGCTATAGGACAAACACTTCAAAACCTTGTTTCTTGTGATTTATTTTTTGACTGTCTTTTTTGCCATTTATGAATGTGCTATTCAAAGCGTTTCTCTGGGCTATAGTATTAAAGGCAAAATTCAATACTCTTATAAAATAATAATATATATATTTTTTTATACCTAAAAGGTGTCCTATAATTCAAATAGCTAAATGATCCATAGTATAAACCATCTTAAAAACGTATAATTTTGCACGACTTCAAAATTTAATTTCAATTAATGGAATGATGAGGATGAAGGTGATTAAATTTAGAACAATAGTGTAAGAATTGATATGCCTCTGTCCAGCACGCGCACACCCTGAAAAATACACTTATTTTTTTTGTATTTTAGTATTACATACTAAAACTGTTGTTACACTAAGGTTTTTATTCTAAGAGAAACTAAAATGTTCAATTATATTCCATGATATTCTTCAAATATATGTGTTGACACAGTGCTACAGACGTGGGAATATAAGCAAGTGAGGTCTGCTAAATAATCAAGTTGATGGCGTAGTCATTTTTCCTCGCTCACTTTAGATTATTTGAAAACGAAATAATCTCCAAAATATAGTTATTTTTTAAACAAAGCAATTATTATTATTAATTAATTTAGAATGATATAAAAGTCCCTTAGATATTCTCACAGATATCTTATTAACCCTGTTTTTCACCAGCGTAGCAGGCTGGGAATTCTGCAAACAACGTTTCTAGGATGGGCTATTAGCAGGACAATATAAAGACAATATATACAGTAAAATTCTCTAGTACATCCAATATTGAAGGCTATCAAATGCTTCTCAAAGATGCACTCTGGTGGTCAAACTAGCACATGGTAACAATGGCTGACAATTAGAATTCTGTGGCAGCCCGCAAGGTGTGCTGCAGTATGACACAACTTTTACAGGAAGAACCACTGTAAGTGGCAGGGACTCCAGACAATCCAGGATTACAAAGGGAACCAGCCACGTCGCGGACACCGACGCCGTACTCTCAGACAAGCTAAACACCTTCTTCGCCCGCTTTGAGGATAACACAGTGCCACAGACGTGGGTCGCTCCCGAGGACTGTGAGCTCTTGTTCTTCGTGGTCGACGTAAGACATTTAAGCGCGTTAACCCTCGCAAGGCTGCCGGGCCCAGACGGCATCCCGCATTTACGGACATATTCAATCTCTCCCTATCCCAGTCTGCTGTCCCCACTTGCGTCAAGATGTCCACCATTGTTCCTGTACCCAAGAAAGCAAAGGTAACATCTAAATTACTATTGCACCGTAGCACTCACTTCTGTCATCGTGAAGTGCTTTGAGAGACTAGGTAAGGAGTGTTTCCTACCTTTCTTAAAAACTACAAAGAGTCACTCATTGGCCCCATTACTAAGGTCACCAACACATCTATTGGTCTGGGGGTGTTTCCAAGGGTATGGAAGTCAGCCATAATAACGGCCATCTTTAAATCGGGCGACCCTGCTGATGTGAGTAACTACAGGCCCATTAGTATACTACCTGTAGTGTCGAAGGTTGTTGAAAAGTGTGTAGCAGAACAACTGATTTCCCACCTCAACAACAGCCCCTTCACATTACACTCCATGCAGTTTGGCTTCAGAGCGAAACACTCCACAGAAACGGCCAACTGCTTTCTTCTGGAAAATGTGAAGTCCAAGATGGACAAAGGGGGCGTTGTTGGGGCTGTGTTTCTGGACCTAAGGAAGGCTTTCGATACTGTTAACCATGAGATTCTCATCACAAAATTGTCCAAGTTCAACTTTTCCCCCGATGCCTTGAGATGGATGAAATCATACCTTGAAGGCAGAACTCAGTGTGTCAGAGTGAGCAATGAGCTGTCGCCCACTCTTAGCTATGATGTGGGCGTGCCCCAAGGGTCAATACTGGGGCCCCTCCTGTTCAGCCTGTACATTAATGATCTGCCTTCCGTCTGCACTGGGTCTGAAGTTCAAATGTATGCAGATGATACAGTGATATATGTGCATGCAAAGAGCAAACAACAAGCTGCACAAGAACTCACTACTGTAATGGTCCAGGTTACAAAGTGGCTCAGTGACTCGTGTTTGCATGTTCTTCACAAAGAGGGCAACAGATGCTACTGAGCCAGATGTCTATGTGTCAGGGGAGAAGCTCCAGGTGGTATCTGATTTTAAGTACCTTGGAATCATACTTGATTCCAACCTCTCTTTTAAAAAGCATGTGAAAAAGGTAATTCAAATAACCAAATTCAACCTAGCTAATTTCCGATATATACGAAATTGTTTGACCACAGAGGTAGCAAAACTGTATTTCAAATCGATGATACTCCCCCCACTTAACATACTGCTTGACTAGTTGGACCCAAGCTTGCTATACAACATTAAAACCTATTCAGTCTGTCTACAAACAGGCTCTCAAAGTGCTCGATAGAAAGCCCAATAGCCATCATCACTGTTACATCCTCAGAAAGCATGAGCTCCTGAGTTGGGAAAATCTTGTGCAATACACCGACGCATGTCTTGTATTCAAGATCCTAAATGGCCTAGCTCCCCCTCCACTCAGTATTTTTGTAAAACAGAAAACCCAAACATATGGCAGCAGATCCACAAGGTCTGCCATGAGAGGTGACTGTATAGTTCCCTTAAGGAAAAGCACCTTTAGTAAATCTGCTTTCTCTGTGAGAGCTTTCCATGTCTGGAATACACTGCCATCAGACACACATAACTGCACCACATATCACACTTTCACAAAATGCATGAAGACATGGCTAAAGGCCAATCAGACTTGTGAACATAATCCCTAGCTGTGTATTGCCGCTTTCCATGTTGTCTGTTGTCTGTAGCTTGTGAGGTGTGGAAACACTTTGTTGGTTTTATGGATTTTGTCTTGTTGCTTTTTGTTCTATGTTGCTCTGTCGTGCTCACGCTGCCTAGGCCGCGGCTGTCTTGCTTGTCCTATGTTACTCTGCGTGTGCTCACTGTTCAATGATTGTCTATATTGTAATTGTTTTTAATAACCTGCCCAGGGACTGCGGTTGAAAATTAGCCGGCTGGCTAAAACCGGCACTTTTACTGAAACGTTGATTAATGTGCACTGTCCCTGTAAAAATAAAATAAACTCAAACTATTGCTGTACATATACTATTCTATCCTACGTATTCTTCAGACATACTAAATATTCTATCCACAATGTCTATACATCCCATCACACATACATACATATTTTTATACTCCAGATTCCAACATTGCTCATCCTAATATTTCTCAATTCCATTCTTTTAGATTTGTGTATTGTTCGATATTACTGCAGTGTTGGAGCTAGGAACACAAGCATTTCGCTACACCCGCAATAACATCTGCTAAATATGTGTATGCGACCAATAAAATTTGATGTGAAATGGAAAACATGCATTTCCTTTGATCACTTAAACACTTCAGAGTGCCCTCAGTGCAGACCTACAGATGAAAGTGTGATTGTTGAAAGTGTTGCAGCCAATCCATACCTTGTTCATGACGACAATCAAGGGCAGCTTCATCTTGTACAGAATTCTGCAGTAAAAAAAAACAACAGTCAGAGTGAATAAGCAAATCAACACCCTACACAGGACCTTAAAATTCCACAAAACTTTGGGATTTGATTGAATTGAAACCCTAGTCTTCACATGTATGATATAACCACAGATGGCTATAGTAGCTATTGAAAAGCCTGCATAGATAATGCATAGGTAATGTCCCCACAGTTTTGCAGTATCAAAAATCTAAAATGGCCCCTAGTGTGTCATACCTGCAGGCGTAGAGCATGTTAGACATGAAGTTGACGGGGTTGACGCTACGAGACGTATCCATCATGTACACCAGCACACAAGGGAAGGAAGAGGCCTGAGAACACATTAACACAGACACCAAACATATCACAACACTGATAACACTTTTGTAGAACCTAGTCATATGATTACATGTTTTTAACAATACACATTACTACTACACACCAGAGTTTCAGTGATGATGCTTCCGGACTCTGAGCAGGTAAACACTTCTATTTGTCCAGGAGTGTCAATCAACACATATCTGCAGACAAAGGTCAAAGGTTTGGACAGGTAGGTACTGGGGCTGGGCGATATATCGAATTAATTTGATTAATTCAAATGTATCTTTTTGCGCAATATCCAAATCAAATAATTGTATTGGTCGCATACACATATTTAGCAGATGTTTTTGCAGGTGTAGCGAAATGCTTGTGTTTCTAGCTCCAACAGTGCAGTAACATCTAACAATACACACAAATCTAAAAAGTAAAGCAGTTCAAACAGTTGGAGACGGACATAAGGGTGTGTTCATAATAATTCAACTGTTCTGCCTTGTTAGCTAGCAAATAGATCCAAGTTTGCTAAACTTGAATATAAAGATTAGCTGACTACTCACTAGCACATGGGCTTATGAGATTGTTTATGAGACTTGTGTTAATTTTATATAATGCCTGCTACAAGAAGTTAAGGTGCATTATACATGGTTCTGGTTAAAATTGAACAAAAAGGGCATTTTCATTGACAACAAACCAGATCAATGAGTATAGCAAAAAGCAGGATCAACTATTTTGATAAAATAATTAAATTATTAGTGTGTCTTATGGTTGTGGAAAACTTCAGTATAATTTCACAAGCCCAATATTCATTCGATTATTGCTGACTGTTTGAAATGCAGTGTATTTTACATTTGACTGTACAACAATGCTTATTTAGAGAAAACATAAACAAATAGAGATGATTTTTAGGCCATATCACCCAGCCCTAGTAGGGAAACACCAGAACAGTACAATGCTGTACTAAGTACTATAATTCTTCTATGGTTACCAGGAGGTCATCAGCTGACTTTCAGATAAAAGAATATATATAGTTACTCATGATTGTACTGTTTCTTCCCAATGAATTTCATGGCCTAAGGTGGCAAAACATGGCGATTTTGATTTATGCAGCCCAAATTGGACAAGTAATAACAATGGTGACATCTATTGGACAGTCAATGTATCAAATAAATACACATCCTATTCTGTTGTGAGCAGAAACTGAGTTAGCCTACCTGATCAAATCTTGTAGCGAAGAGATTCAATGACGTGACGATTCATCCAGGCCATATTGCTTCATGACTTCTTTGTAATTCACTGTGTCACAGATATCTACGAGGGGACAAGGAGGAGCTTTCTGTAACTTATTAGCTACGGTAGCTAATAATAGAATAAGGCAGTGGGTAGACCAACATAATTATAATGATTGAATTCTATGAACAGAACATCCAGGAAACATTCAACTAATGATTAGCATTATCGACATGATGCCAGTGCCACACATTATGCAGGGTAGGTGCTTTTAGCAACGCGGGTATATTTACATATACTACCATTGCTTAAAATTGTATTGGGGGGCAAAAAAACAGTCCGTGAGAAGCCAGAGGTTAAATACAATTCCATTTCAACTTACTCTGCCTGTGGGCAGGACTGTTGGTCATTATGGCAGGGGAAATTAAGAATCATATTATTTTCAGACTTTCCAAGCGTGGGTCTGTTGTAGACCCACTTCCACTCTGCTTAACTCATGTCAAAATAAAAGTCCCAAACAATTTATTCCCTTTTTGTCCGCATATGGCGCACGTGCAGGACTTTTATTTTGACATGAGGTAAGCAGAGACGTTCGGAAAGTCTGTTTAATAATATGCTCCTTAGATATTTTGTCCCTGTCATGAACAACCATCCTACCATCCTAAGTTGAAGTGTAATTGTATTTAACTTATGACTTCCCACAGGCTGTTTTAGTGCAACTAACACTAGTGTAGTTATTTTAATATTCGGCATTGTTAAAAGCATCTATATGCATGGTGGTGGGCATGATGATTTCTTACCGATGTTGGCTGGGAAAGGGACTTCGTGCACGGCAGGGTCTAGGTTGATAACATATGGAAGAGACTTCTTGGTGTGAAGATGAGCAGTGAGTCACTGAGAAGAAACATTAACAAAGTCAGAGCTAGCATAGCTAGCTAAGTAACGTTAGCATAGCTAGCTACCAGATGGCCGTTACCAATGTGATTTTTGGGGGCACTGAGCAAATTTAAGGTCTTGTGAGCGGAAACTTGAACGTTGTGAGAATTGTGTGCAAGTACTCATGCGTGTTTACAGTGAACACTGAGGCTGTACCCTTACAGTTTTAGACAGTAGCCAATACTATTGTGGCTATTTGAGCATAATGTAGACCTACCAATGGAACTTATTTGCATATTCAAGCCCGTCTCAAAATACAACACTGCCCCTTTAATTACGACAAGCGTTTTACCTGATTTGCTTTTCAAAGACAACTTGAAATGTAGCCTACACGTTTTGTGCTCTTGTAGGAAGCAGTAAATCCTCATTTCTGACCTCTACTTATATATAACTGGGCTAATAACTCGCTAACTAGCAAAGAATATCAACAAAAGTCCACACGCGCGACTCTGATCTGAAAAGCGCATTCATTTGCGGGTGATTGACAGACCGCTCCTGGGCTACCCGCCAATAGAAATCTGCTCCCTTGCGCTCTGACTCTGCCTACAACAAAATCAGACTCAATCTTGCAAAGTTATATTTGTTTTCGTTGCATTGAAAAGAGGCTGATATAATGTTGATACGATTACGGAAAAAACACACACACACATACATACATACATACATACATACATACATACATACATACACTGCTCAAAAAAATAAAGGGAACACTAAAATAACACATCCTAGATCTGAATGAAAGAAATAATCTTATTAAATACGTTTACATCTGGCTTTACTCACCTCATGTGTATATACTGTTTTCTATACTATTCTACGGTATGTCATTCACTTAATAATGCTTACATAACTTGCATTACACATCTCATATGTATATACTGTTTTTCTATACTATTCTACTGTATCTTAGTTCGTTCCGCTCTAACATCGCTCGTCTGTATGTATATAGTCTTAATTCATTCCTCCTTAGATTTGTGTGTATTGGGTATATGTTGTGTAATTTGTTAGATATTACTTGTTAGATATTACTACACTATCGGAGCCAGAAGCACAAGCATTTCGCTACACCCGCAATAACATCTGCTAATCACGTGTATGTGACCAATAAGATTTGACTTGAAGTGAGCACAGCACAGCTGAAAATGTCTTGAATGCTGCTACATAAATTATGTAATATGCCAGGAAGATATGTATACTGTGGCTAAGAAAGTAATACTGTTGGTAGCCCATGTGCCTCACCTTAATATTTTGGTCCCTTTCTCTCTCATAACTTAGCCTACTGACTTGGTGGTGCATATGTAGCCTATAGCCTGTTTCAGACAAATGTCATAATCGGATATTGTAAGAGCTTTCATTGTCTGCTTATAATCCCCCTTTATTTATCCTACGGTTCTGACTTGGTGTACATGGAGAATACTGTAAAAATGGCCCATGTTCTCAATTCTGTCGCTGTACATTTGAAAGGTGCTGAACGAATAGTTACATTGACTAAGTCCGTCTTAGCTCGCTCATTAATGTCTTAATTGAAATTACGGATTGCCACTTACCCGCTCATTATTCCCTTATGACATAGTTTGTACATCTCAATTATCAGTTTCAGCAAGTCAGCCATATTATCTATGTTTTTAAAAAAGGCAGTAAAGGAGGCTGAATGAACTGATAGCCAGGTGTAGCGGTGGTAAGGATTCACTCCATGGTGCTGAAAAGAAAGTTCTATTGTTGGGACAGCTTTATGTAAGCCCTAACAGTTTATGGGCACCTTTCGTCACCGTTTTAGTGCAATTAATGTATTGTTTAGTGTTGTGTTGTGTATATGTCTATATTTAAAAAAAGATTACTTGAACATGTGTAAAAGCCTTTAATTAGCCACGTCATGCCATTAAGTGTTCTCTGGTCTGATGTGCTGTGTACCTGTCTGTCACTCCAAATTTGTTTGGGGGAAGTTTGCCCCACCAAGATTTACATGCTAAAATCACCACTGACCGGGATACAAGCTTTTGTGAGTTATTGAAAATGGGATATGATGTTTATATCAGTCAACTCAAAAACAGAATGCTTGTGTAGCCCTGAATAATTAAGGGATATTGTTGCATGTAAACATTATAAGTGTTGCTAGCTATCTGAGTTGCATTCAGTTCGCTTTAACGTTTGCTATGTTAAGGAACGTTTGTACTGAATAACACATTTCCCCAATACATCCTTTTTCGTTCTTGAACAGGGATGTGTTCAGTACGTTTTTACCTTCTGGAATGTTAAATTGAACAACCAGTTGAAAAACGGGTGGATTGAGGACTGCTGTCAATATGGCCACTGCCCTTTAAATGCATCACTCATTGCTTCAAGCCACACCTTGCCACTCCCACCAAATGGGAGAAAACGTACCTCAAAGTCTGTTCAAGAATGTACAAGAATGTTTTGGGAAAAGGTGTTGTTCAGAACAAACGGTTATGCAACGTAGCAAAAGTTCATGCGAACTGAACGCACCTCATATATTTGAGGTACGTTTGCTCCTATTTAGTGGGTGTGATGAGGTGTGGCTTGAAGCAATGAGGGCAGTGGCCATTAGGGTTGAATATTTTCCCTGTATTTTACAAATGTTCCATCCCCAGAATAAATCACTTTTCTCCCGGATAACCGATATAGATCGTGACAAGAATATACAAAACATAATAACATAGGTTGGAGAAGGTTTGAGCAGAGGGAAGAGATGATAGGATGGAAGAGGAGAGAGTAGCGGGAGAGAGAGAGCGAAGGTTGCGACGGCGCAATACCATCCGAGTAGGGGCAGAGTGAGACGTGTTGGAGGAGAGCGAGAGGGAAAAGGATACAAGGTAGTGGTCGGAGACTTGGAGGGGAGTTGCAATGAGATTAGTGGAAGAACAGCATCTAGTAAAGATGAGGTCAAGCGTATTGCCTGCCTTGTGAGTAGGGGGGGAAGGTGAGAGGGTGAGGTCAAAAGAGGAGAGGAGTGGAAAGAAGGAGGCAGAGAGGAATGAGTCAAAGGTAGACGTGGGGAGGTTAAAGTCACCCAGAACTGTGAGAGGTGAGCCATCCTCAGGAAAGGAACTTATCAAGGCGTCAAGCTCATTGATGAACTCTCCAAGGGAACCTGGAGGGCGATAAATGATAAGGATGTTAAGCTTGAAAGGGCTGGTAACTGTGACAGCATGGAATTCAAAGGAGGCGATAGACAGATGGGTCAGGGGAGAAAGAGAGTAAGTCCACTTGGGAGAGATGAGGATTCCAGTGCCACCACCCCGCTGGCCAGATGCTCTCGGGGTATGCGAGAACACGTGGGCAGACGAGGGGAGAGCAGTAGGAGTAGCAGTGTTATCTGTGGTAATCCATGTTTTCGTCAGCGCCAAGAAGTCGAGGGACTGGAGGGTAGCATAGGCTGAGATGAACTCTGCCTTGTTGGCCGCAGACCGGCAGTTCCAGAGGCTGCCGGAGACCTGGAACTCCACGTGGGTCGTGCGCGCTGGGACCACCTGGCTGTGCCGGGTGGAGATTATAACAGAACATGGCCAAGATGTTCAAATGTTCATAGATGACAAGCAGGGTCAGATATAATAATCACAGTGGTTGTAGAGGGTGCAACAGATCAGCACCTCAGGAGTAAATGTCAGTTGGCTTTTCATAGCCGATCATTCAGAGTGTCTCTACCACACCTGCTGTCTCTAGAGTTTAAAAACATATAGATTCAATGGTTATAAAGATGGGGAGAGGTCTGGCCGTAATAAAGAGATGCTCTGTTTTTTTGACACCACACTCCAAAAAGCAAGTTCTGCAGGCTCTAGTTTTGTCTAATCTTGATATTGTTCAGTCGTGTAGTCCAGTGCTGCAAGGAAAGACTTAGTTAAGCTGCAGCTAGCCCAGAACAGAGCTGCACGTTTTTTTCTTAATTGTAATCAGAAGGCTGATAAAAATACTATGCATGCCAGTCTCTTTTGGCTAAGAGTTGAGGAGAGACTGACTGAATCACCTTCTTTTTGTAAGAAACATTGTGTTGAAAATCTGAAATTGTTTGCATAGTCAATTTACACACAGCTCTGACACACACACTTATCCCACCAGACATGTCACCAGGGGTCTTTTCATAGTCCCCAAATCCCGAACAAATTCAATAAAGCGTACAGTATTATATAGAGCCCTAATTGCGTGGAACTTCCTTCCATCTCATATTGCTCAAATAAAAAGCAAACCTGGTTTCAAAAAACAGATAAAGCAACACCTCGTGGCACAACCCCTCTCCCCTATTTGACCTAGATAGTTTGTGTGTATGCATTGATATGTAGGCTACGTTTGCCTTTTTAAAGCATGTATGTAGTTCTGTCTTCGAGCTGTTCTTGTTTATTGATGTTCTGTATTATGTCATTCTGTTTCATGTTTTGTGTGGACCCCAGGAAGAGTAGCTGCTGCTTTTGCAACAGCTAATGGGGATCCTAATAAAATACCAAAACACCTGGCATCTTTCATTATGCGCACCTGCACGTCCTCCATTACCTCACTTATTACCTCCCCTATATCTGGCACTCCCTTAGGTTCCTTCCCCAGTCAGTATTGTTCCTGTGTTTACGCAAAGACACTACTGTTATATTGTCTTGTTCCATGTTTGTTGTTTTATTAAACGTTTCACCTGCACCTGCCTCTCGACTCTCAGCATCTCTGTTACATTTAAGTCATTTAGCAGACGCTCTTATCCAGAGCGACTTACAAATTGGTGCATTCACCTTATAATATCCAGTGGAACAACCACTTTACAATAGTGCATCTAAATCTTTTAAGGGGGGGTTAGAAGGATTACTTTATCCTATCCCAGGTATTCCTTAAAGAGGTGGGGTTTCAGGTGTCTCCGGAAGGTGGTGATTGACTCCGCTGTCCTGGCGTCGTGAGGGAGCTTGTTCCACCATTGGGGTGCCAGAGCAGTGAACAGTTTTGACTGGGCTGAGCGGGAACTGTGCTTCCTCAGAGGTAGGGAGGCGAGCAGGCCAGAGGTGGATGTGTCAGGCAGAGTGGCAGTGTCAGGCAGAGTGATTCCAAACTAGGGATTAGTGACCTCTAGTCTGTATGTGTGTGTCAGGGGAGAATGACTGCCCCCTCTCATCGAAGCCACGGAGGTTCACCGCCAACCGGGTACTGCAGGCATTGTTAGCAAAAAACAGGATCCCCAATTACAGTGAATGGGAAAATGGCAATATTCGTGGTCAATCTTCATGTAAATAAACAATTATTTGCTTTTAATACACCAGATATGTCCTTTTAAAATTGCACACAGAAGAATTTATGAGGATAAGTAAACAAGAAAATGCTCATCCAGAAGCTGCGCTCCTAGTGGCCCAGGGGCTTTAATGCAGGTAAACTTAAATCTGTTTTACCTCATTTCCACCAGCATGTCAAATGTGCAACCAGAGAAGAAAAAAAACTCTAGACCACCTTTACTCCACAAACAGAGATGCATACAAAGCTCTCCCTCGCTCTTCATTTCGCAACTCTGACCATAATTCTATCCTCTTGATTCTTGCTTACAAGCAAAACCTAAAGCAGGAAGTACCAGTGACTCGCTCAATACAGAAGTGTTCCGATGATGTGGAATGCTACGCTACAGGACTGTTTTGCTAGCACAGACTGGAATATGTTCCGAGATTCATCATATGGCATTGAGGAGTATACCACCTCAGTCACCGGCTTTATCAATAAGTGCATCGACGACATCGTCCCCACAGTGACGGTACGTATATATCCCAACCAGAAGCCATGGATTGCAGGCAACATCCACACAAGCTAAAGGCTAGAGCTGCCACTTTCAAGGAGTGGGACACTAATCCGAACGCTTATAAGAAATCCCGCTATGCACTCAGACGAACCATTAAACAGGCAAAGCGTCAATACAGGACTAAGATTGAATCCTACTACACCAGCTTTGATGCTCGTCGGATGTGGCAGGGCTTGCAAACTGTTAAGGACTACAAAGGGAAACCCAGCCGCGAGCTGCCCAGTGACGTGAGACTACTAGACGAGCTAAATGCCTTTTATGCTCGCTTCGAGGCAAGCAACACTGAAGCATGCATGAAAGCACCAGCTGTTCCAGATGACTGTGTTATCACGCTCTCTGTAGCCGATTTGAGCAAGACCTTTTAACAGGTCAACATTCACAAGGCTGCGGAGCCAGACAGATTATCAGGACGTGTACTCAGAGCATGCACGGACCAATTTTTTTTACCCAAGTGAACATGGCCAAAGCCGTGACTTAAACAGGAACCAACTTTGCCTCAATTCTAAAGCTACATGGGATACAAATGAAAGGGATATTTGAGACCTCTCTCTATTAAAGAGATACTTTGGGATTTTGGCAATTAAGCCATTTATCTACTTCCCCAGAGTCAGATGAACTTGTGGATACCAATTAAAATGGATTAAATCGATTTTTCTTCTCACCCATCTACACACAACACCCCATAATGACAAAGCGACTACGTTTTTAGAGTTCTTCGCAAATGTATTGAAAATGAAATACAGTGTTACTTATTCTGTTAGAACTTTTGTGCCGAATCCACTGTGCTGTTTCAGGTGCAACATTTATGGTCATGGTCACAGCAGTTTGTAGGAGGGAGATTCCAAGATGTGAGAAGTGTGCAGAAGGGCATGGGATAGAGGATTGTGTTGTTTTGGGGGATAAAGTTGTGTGTGTTAACTGTAGGGGTGCCCATGTTGCCGGGGATCGGGTGTGTCCGATGCAAGAGAGGCAGGTTGAGGTGTCTAGAGTCAGAGTAGTGCAGTAGGTGTCGTATATTGAAGAAGTGAAGAAAGAGGAGGGTTCCTGAGAGGATCCCTGTGAGTAGTAGATCTGTGCCAGCACAGGAGTGATCTATGGTTCAGTAAGGTTGGCTTCTTTGCGTTCACAGCTATGGTGATCAGCTGTACTACAGAAACAGAAAATATATGTTGTGGTGGCAGCTGCAGAGAGGTATTTGGGTATACAAGATTTGACTTCAGAAGAATTACAGGGTGTGTTGAGTGGTGGTGTCCCATCCTCCCAATCTGTTGGTGTGGTGGTTAGTTGGAAGGGTGTTTTTTGTGTATTTTATTTTGTGTTTTTGTTTAGTTTTTCCTTTTCCCATTTTGTATCACAAAGTATAATGGATTTATATTATAGTCCAGTTGGGGGCAGTAATGCAACATATCAAATGCCAACCGCAGTTAAACTCCGAAGAAGAAGAAGCTACTTATCACTATTGGCTATTAGTCAGTAGTGATGTGTCTAGGCCTTCCAGAAGCCTAATAAACTGCATGGTTTCCCTAGTCGTAGTGGGAGGACCACACACCACATAATCGCGTCACTCCAAGTTTGCTTCGATATGATGATTATTATATCAGTATTTGCACATAAAGGTGTTTCCACCTCCATTTCTCACATAATATATTTTAAAGATACAAATGATCCCATCATGTCAAATTAACAAATGATCTGTCTGCATTCATAAAATTGTACAGAAACTTCCTGTTTCCATCACAGCGGCATTGATTTATTTTTATACGGTATGATTTTACGTGCAAGAAAACTGTGGATGTTAATGTGGTTAATATGATACAATATTCACTGCTAAAATGATAATGCATATAGTATACCTTTCTATTAGTAGTGGTACATTTCTCAAGGACCTCAAAAAAGCCTGGGTGGTTCCACTCCACATGAAGAGCAGTAAAACAAATGTAGGAAACTACAGGCCTGTGTCAATCCTCAGCACCTTATCCAAAGTTGTTGAGAGATTAGTTTTTAATCAACTTGAGGGATACCTTCTTGAGCAGAAACTTCTTTATGAACTACAATCTTGCTTTAGAACAGCACATTCCAATGATACTTGCCTTCTCCACCTTTTTGACCACATTAATCAGGAAATTGAGAATTGAATTGATTTTGTTTGGAACAAAACGTAGATTGCTTTGGGTTGACAAGATAACGGTAAACTGTGCAGGCAAAGAGATTGAATCTAAAACAAGTGTATCTTATTGTGGTGTGTCCCTTGATCAATCCCTTTATGGAGACCTGATTGCTGCTAAAGTTCTTTCTAAAATGGCGAACAAATTGAAATGTTTATATTGTAACACTAGATATTTTAACATTAAGTTAAAAAAACTGCTTGTCTCAACCTTGATTCAGTGTCATTATGATGATGCTTGCTCTGCTTGGTATAGTGGGCTTTCAAAAAAGCTGAAAAAGAGAATGCAGGTCATGCAAAGTAATGTTATCAGGTATATGCTGAATATCTTCCCTAGGACCCACAGAGGGGTACAGGAGTTCTGTGGGGTGGGCTTGTTGCCTTTGGAATCCAGAGTGGACCAACTTAAACTTAATCATATGTTTGACATCTTAAGTGATTGTGCCCCAGGTTACATGAAAAACCACATGGATATGGTCTATAACCAACACAGTCACAATACCAGAGCTAGTGTTATGTCTTGTAAAATCCCAAGAGTAAACAGTACTGCGAGGAGGACGTTTTTCCATACAGGCATTTGTCTATGGACTAGCCTTCCCTTGGAGATCAAGCAAAGAAAAAGTAAAATAGCTTTAAAAAGCAGGCAAAGATGTTCATTTGGATAAGGTTGTCTTAGTAAGAGAAACCACTCCACTGCCCCTTGTGCACCCTACTTCTGGTCAGGTGTATTTATTTCAAGGATCGGTATGATGTGCAATTACTTTCAAGTGATATCCTCTGTGTCCACATTGTACATTTTATTGTATATGTCTGCTACCCAAAATAAATTCAATTCAATCCAAGATGTAGTTGTATAGTCTTTGGTGTAGGGTGGTGAGGACAAACTCAGCCTGCTGCTCTCCTGCCACACCCAAACCTATTGGGTCCTGATTGTAACAGTGGAGCCCAGTGTGCACTTCAGGATCCAGAGATGGCATCAGTGAAGCTGGAAGACTGCATTCAAATTCTGGGGCTGAATGCTATTAAAGCTGAAGAGGAGGAGGGAAAACTGTTTATTGAGGTAAGAGCAGGCCTTAACAAGAGGGGGTAAATAGTTTGACCAAATTACTATATCCCCATTTTATTGATAGAGGTAGATATTATCTCATCATGATACTAATATGATTTGCCAACAAAATGTTACATTTGTTTTGTTCACCATAGCTTTGCGTGGAGTACTCGAAGATTCTCATCTGAGAGATAGACTTTACTCCTGCTCTGACTGTGGGAGGAGATACTTACACCAGTCTAGCCTCCAAATACATCAGCGAATACATACTGGAGAGAAACCTAACTCCTGCTTTGACTGTGGGAACAGTTTCTCAAAACTGTCTAGCCTGAAAAATCATCAGCGAATACAAACTGGAGAGAAACCTTACTCCTGTTCTGACTGTGGGGTGAGTTTGTCAATACAGTGTAGCCTGAAAAAACATCTGTGAATACATACTGGAGAAAAGCCCTTACTCCTGTTGGGTGAGTATCTCTCAATTAAGTATGCTCAAAGTTCACCAGCGAAATCATCAGAGATACCATCACTGCGTCATGTAAACTAACCAATCATCAGAGAGTACAGGATAGAAGAAGCCTTTAACACTGCTCTGACTGTAGGAGAGGATTATCAAGCATGTGAAGCCTTCAGTCACCCCAGCACTCACAACTAAGTTTATAAAAAAATAACTTAGAGTAAATAACACTAAAACCTTATTCATGTCTTTTCCAAGACAACATTTAATTGTCTTTGTTTTGTCAATAATCATAGTCCAAAACCTGAAATAAACTTAGCCCCATACTTTGAACTGGGGTGTGATGTTATATTATCTACAACTAGAAAAAGCCATAGCAGAGGGAAAAAACTGAGCTGTGGATGTACAGTATGTAGGTGTGTACGCAAGTAGGTGAGTGCTTGTATGCGTGTGAATGTGTGTCAGTGTGTATATATGTAGACTTGTTGGTAAGTGGTTGTGTGGTTGTTAAAAATATTATGCTGAATATGATCTATTATTGTAATCCCAACACCCATAACCAAATCAGCTACTCGTTAAGCTGACACGAGAGACTATGTAATGTTAAGTGTTACTGTCTATGTCCTGTTATATATATATATATATAAAATAGAACATTACCAGTCAAGAATGTGGACACCAACTCATTCAATGGATTTTCTTTACACTGACATTCCTGTCTTGTAGGAAATCATGCACAAAACGAGTAGTATGGCTGGTGTCATTGTCATGCTGGAGGGTCATGTCAGGATGAGCCTGCAGGAAGGGTACCACATGAGGGAGGATGATGTCTTCCCTGTAATGCACAGCGTTGAGATTGCCTGTAATGACAACAAGCTCAGTCCGATAATGCTGTGACACACCGCCCCAGACCATGACGGACCCTCCACCTCCAAATCGATCCCACTCCAGAGTACAGGCCTCAGTGTAACGCTCATTCCTTCGACAATAAACGCGAATCCGACCATCACCCCTGGTGAGACAAAACCGTGACTCGTCAGTGAAGAGCATTTTTGCCAATCCTGTCTGGTCCAGTGATGGTGGGTTTGTGCCCATAAGCGACGTTGTTGCCGGTGATGTCTGGTGAGGACCTGCCTTACAACAGGCCTACAAGCCCTCAGTCCAGCCTCTCTCAGCCTATTGCGGACAGTCTGAGCACTGATGGAGGGATTGTGTGTTCCTGGTGTAACTCGGGCAGTTGTTGTTGCCATCCTGTACCTGTCCCGCAGGTGTGATGTTCGGATGTACCGATCCTGTGCAGGTGTTGTTACACGTGGTCTGCCACTGCGAGGACAATCATCTGTCAGTCCTGTCTCCCTGTAACGCTGTCTTAGGCATCTCACAGTACGGATATTGCAATTTATTGCCCTGGCCACATCTGCAGTCCTCATGCCTCCTTGCAGCATGCCTAAGGCACGTTCACGCAGATGAGCAGGGACCCTGGGCATCTTTCTTTTTGTGTTATTCAGAGTCAGTAGAAAGGCCTCTTTAGTGTCCTAAGCTTTCATAACTGTGACCTTAATTGCCTACCGTCTGTAAGCTGTTAGTGTCTTAACGACCGTTCCACAGGTGCATGTTCATTAATTGTTTATGGTTCATTGAACAAGCATGGGAAACAGTGTTTACAATGAAGATCTGTGAAGTTATTTGAGTTATCTTTGAAAGACAGTGTCCTGAAAAAGGGCTCTTTCTTTTTTTGCTGAGTTTAGAATAATAGTGAAGACATCAAAATTATGAAAAAACACATACAGTGAGGGAAAAAAGTATTTGATCCCCTGCTGATTTTGTACGTTTGCCCACTGACAAAGAAATGATCAGTGTATCATTTTAATGGTAGGTTTATTTGAACAGTGAGAGACAGAATAACAACAAAAAAATCCAGAAAACCGCATGTCAACATTTTTTGAAATTGATTTGCATTTTAATGAGGGAAATAAGTATTTGAACCCCTCTCAATCAGAAAGATTTCTGGCTCCCAGGTGTCTTTTGTACAGGTAATGAGCTGAGATTAGGAGCACACTCTTAAAGGGAGTGCTCCTAATCTCAGCTTGTTACCTGTATAAAAGACACCTGTCCACAGAAGCAATCAATCAATCAGATTCCAAACTCTCCACCATGGCCAAGACCAAAGAGCTCTCCAAGGATGTCAGGGACAAGATTGTAGACCTACACAAGGCTGGAATGGGCTACAAGACCATCACCAAGCAGCTTGGTGAGAAGGTGACAACAGTTGGTGCGATTATTCGCAAATGGAAGAAACATTTACATTTTAGTCATTTAGCAGATGCTCTTATCCAGATGAATGCATACATTTCATACATTTTTTTTTTGTACTGGCCCCCTGTGGGAATCAAACCCACAACCCTGGCGTTGCACACACCATGCTGGCGTGGCAAACACCATGCCCTACCAACTGAGCCACAGGGAAGACCTTTAGAAACACTAAAGAACTGTCAATCTCCCTCGGCCTGGGGCTCCATGCAAGATCTCACCTCGTGGAGTTGCAATGATCATGAGAACGGTGAGGAATCAGCCCAGAACTACACTGGAGGATCTTGTCAATGATCTCAAGGCAGCTGGGACCATAGTCACCAAGAAAACAATTGGTAACACACTACGCCGTGAAGGACTGAAATCCTGCAGCGCCCGCAAGGTCCCCTGCTCAAGAAAGCACATATACATGCCCATCTGAAGTTTGCCAATGAACATCTGAATGATTCAAAGGACAATTGGGTGAAAGTGTTGTGGTCAGATGAGACCAAAATGGAGCTCTTTGGCATCAACTCAACTTGCCGTGTTTGGAGGAGGAGGAATGCTGCCTATGACCCCAAGAACACCATCCCCACCATCAAACATGGAGATGGAAACATTATGCTTTGGGGGTGTTTTTCTGCTAAGGGGACAGGACAACTTCACCGCATCAAAGGGACGATGGACGGGGCCATGTACCGTCAAATCCTGGGTGAGAACCTCCTTCCCTCAATCAGGGCATTGAAAATGGGTCGTGGATGAGTATTCCAGCATGACAATGACCCAAAACACATGGCCAAGGCAACAAAGAAGTGGCTCAAGAAGAAGCACATTAATGTCCTGGAGTGGCCTAGCCAGTCTCCAGACCTTAATCCCATAGAAAATCTGTGGAGGGAGCTGAAGGTTCGAGTTGCCAAACGTCAGCCTCGAAACCTTAATGATTTGGAGAAGATCAGCAAAGAGGAGTGTGACAAAATCCCTCCTGAGATGTGTGCAAACCTGGTGGCCAACTACAAGAAACATCTGACCTCTGTGATTGACAACAAGGGTTTTGCCACCAAGTACTAAGTCATGTTTTTCAGAGGGGTCAAATACTTATTTCCCTCATTAAAATGCAAATCATTTTATAACATTTTTGACATGCGTTTTTCTGGATTTTTTTGTTGTTATTCTGTCTCTCACTGTTCAAATAAACCTATCATTAAAATTATAGACTGATCATTTCATTGTCATTGGGCAAACGTACAAAATCAGCAGGGGATCAAATACTTTTTTCCCCTCACTGTATGGATTCATGTAGTAACCAAAAAAGTGTTAAACAAATCAAAATACCTTTGGTCTTGATGAAAGCTCTGCACACTTTTGGCATTCTCTCAACCAGCTTCACCTGGAATGCTTTTCCAACAGTCTTGAAGGAGTTCCCACATATGCTGAGCACTTGTTGACTGCTTTTTCTTCACTCTGCGGTCCAAATCATCCCAATCCATCTCAATGGGGTTGAGGTCGGGTGACTGTGGAGGCCAGGTCATCTGATGCAGCACCCCATCTCTCTTTCTTGGACAAATAGCCCTTACACAGCCTGGAGGTGGTAGTCATGCTGGTTAAGTGTGCCTTGAATTCTAAATAACTCACAGACAGTGTCACCAGCAAAGCACCCCCACATCATCACACCTCCTCCTCCATGCTTCACGGTGAGAACCACACATGCGGAGATCATCGGTTCACCTTTTCTGCGTCTCACAATGACACAGCGGTTGGAACCAAAAATCTCAAATTTGGACTCATCAGACCAAAGGACAGATTTCCACCGGTCTAATGTCCATTGCTTGTGTTTCTTGGCCCAAACAAGTCTCTTCTTCTTATTGGTGTCCTTTAGTAGTGGTTTCTTTGCAGCAATTTGACCTGATTCACGCAGTCTCCTCTGAACAGTTGATGGTGAGATGTGTCTGTTACATGAGCTCTGAAGCATTTGTTTGGGCTTCAATCTGAGGTGCAGCTAACTCTAATTAATTTATCCTCTGCAGCAGAGGTAACTCTGGGTCTTCCGTTCCTGTGGCGGTCCTCATGAGAGAAAGTTTCTTCATAGCGCTTGATGATTTTTACAACTGCACAAACTGACCTTCATGTCTTAAAGTAGTGGACTGTCGTTTCTATATATATATATAAAGGAGTGGTTCTGCAGGTGGTGACCACAGACCACTTCTCAGTTCCTATGCTTCCTGGCTGATGTTTTGGTCACTTTTGAATGCTGGCGGTGCTTTCACTCTAGTGGTAGCATGAGACGGAGTCTACAACCCACACAAGTGGCTCAGGTAGTGCAGCTCATCCAGGATGGCACATCAATGCGAGCTGTGGCAAGAAGGTTTGCTGTGTCTGTCAGTGTAGTGTCCAGAGCATGGAGGCGCTACCAGGAGACAGGTCAGTACATCAGGAGACGTGGAGGAGGCCGTAGGAGGGCAACAACCCAGCAGCAGGACCGCTACCTCCGCCTTTGTGCAAGGAGGAGCACTGCCAGAGCCCTGCAAAATGACCTCCAGCAGGCCACAAATGTGCATGTGTCTGCTCAAACGGTCACAAACAGACTCCATGAGGGTGGTATGAGGGCCCGACATCCACAGGTGGGGGTTGTGCTTACAGCCCAACACTGTGCAGGACGTTTGGCATTTGCCAGAGAACACCAAGATTGGCAAATTCGCCACTGGCGCCCTGTGCGCTTCACAGATGAAAGCAGGTTCACACTGAGCACATGTGACAGACGTGACAGAGTCTGGAGACGCCGTGGAGAACGTTCTGCTGCCTGCAACATCCTCCAGCATGACCGGTTTGGCGGTGGGTCAGTCATGGTGTGGGGTGGCATTTCTTTGGGGGGCCGCACAGCCCTCCATGTGCTCGCCAGAGGTAGCCTGACTGCCATTAGGTACCGAGATGAGATCCTCAGACCCCTTGTGAGACCATATGCTGGTGCGGTTGGCCCTGGGTTCCTCCTAATGCAAGACAATGCTAGACCTTATGTGGCTGGAGTGTGTCAGCAGTTCCTGCAAGAGGAAGGCATTGATGCTATGGACTGGCCTGCCCGTTCCCCAGACCTGAATCCAATTGAGCACATCTGGGACATCATGTCTCGCTCCATCCACCAACGCCACGTTGCACCACAGACTGTCCAGGAGTTGGCGGATGCTTTAGTCCAGATCTGGGAGGAGATCCCTCAGGAGACCATCCGCCACCTCATCAGGAGCATGCCCAGGCATTGTAGGGAGGTCATACAGGCACGTGGAGGCCACACACACTACTGAGCCTCATTTTGACTTGTTTTAAGGACATTACATCAAAGTTGGATCAGCCTGTAGTGTGGTTTTCCACTTTAATTTTGAGTGTGACTCCAAATCCAGACCTCCATGGGTTGATAAATTGGATTTCCATTGATTATTTTTGTGTGATCTTGTTGTCAGCACATTCAACTATGTAAACAAAAAAGTATTTAATAAGATTATTTCATTCATTCAGATCTAGGATGTGTTATTTTAGTGTTCCCTTTATTTTTTTGAGCAGTGTATATTGATTTAAACACTTTTTATGTTACTACATGATTCCAAATGTATTATTTCATAGTTTGATGTCTTCACTATTATTCTACAATGTAGAAAATAGTAAAAATAAAGAAAAACCCTTGAATGAGTAGGTGTGTCGAAATGTTTGACTGGTACTGTGTGTGTGTGTGTGTGTGTGTGTGTGTGTGTGTGTATAATAAAATATAATGAAACAAAAATGTAAATAAGTGAAAAAAAGAAAAAGTCACGTACCTCCGTGGTTTAATACATTGTGAGAACTGCATTAAATAATGTGAGTGTAAAAGCGCAACTCTTTTCCTTGTTTTCTATTTGATTGTCTATTGATAACACTGACTGCTTCCCAAGTGGCACAACTTCTACTAAACTACATTTACATTTTACATTTAGTCATTTAGCAGACGCTCTTATCCAGAGCGACTTACAGTAGTGAATACATACATTTAATTTCATGCATTTTGTTTTTGTACTGGCCCCCCGTGGGAATCGAACCCACAACCCTGGCGTTGCACACACCATGCTGACGTTGCAAACACCATGCTCTACCAACTGAGCCACAGGGAAAACTAGCTGACATGTTAACCTCTGGACAGTTGGGGCAACAGTGAGATGCACCATGGACACTACATGAAAGTATAGCAGCAGTGCTTCCAATTGGATTCTGGTAGGTTGACTAAATTATGGTTTTATGTACTCACACAATTCATTTTTTCTTCTGTACAGTCCAATATGTTTATCCCCTTATGCAAGGTCCCATTCTGCTATTTTACCACATATGTGTTCCATTTTGAAAATGTTTTTCCTAAAATATGTCTGGGAAAGAATGAACATTTTTACAGTATGTTTTGTCACCTTTATGGAATCAAAAGTCTTGTGTACCCTTCATTTATTATTTTGCTGCTGTGATGAGTGTGATACACCTACATTTTTGGAAATGTATGACACCAAATTTCTACCAGAACCTCTGCTTGACATATTCTCAATAGGGACACACTCAATAGGGAGGGACACACTCTTCAGGGATTTTCGTAGCAGGTTAGGAGAACATTTTCTAACCTTAACCTCAGGCTCCTAGCCTGCTACGAAAAAGTCACCTCAGTACCAAAGTGTAATGAAAATAGTGTTTCCCATTCTCAATAGCCAATAACTGCAGTTTTTGGTTCTGGACAGTGGAGAGTACTCTTGGGCAATTTAAAATATTTCATGTTTTGTTCAGTTTTCTGGGGTTGTGGATTGGCTGTTATTTGTTTGGGGTCGTATACCGTATTTGATTGGCTATCCATGCTGTCACTGAAGTGCGCTATTCATAGTTAGATGGTTGGATGATGCGCCCACTAGTGAGGTTTTGCTGTGTGTGAAACAAGTGTTGATGCAAGTGTGAACGCGTTTACTTCGGTCTGCTTTTATTACTGTTTAAGATTAACTCGGAAAACGCCATCTACATTTTGAAAGACTGTGACATGCACAGCATTTTTTCGGTCATGGGAAACTATATATTGCCGTGATGATTTGTTATGGGTAGAGCCCCAACAACGTGCGGTTTATCTTCGATGTCTCACGGCATTGTTCCGTCTTGACCAGGCAACCAAGGTCCCTTGAAGAATAATGACTTACTGCGAACGTTTGGGCGGTGACCACTAATTTTCGGATTTAAAAACTGGGAGGAATTGTGAAGTTTCTCAAAATGGATATTACAGTGTCAGAGTTGATGGAAAACTTCATGGATACCCCGCTTGTGGTGTGGGTAAGTAGCCTAGACTAAATGTAGTACACTCGGAGCAAGTGATCCATGGCTGAGAATAATTCCGCTGTGTTGGTGTGTCTTAGTAACCTACTGTTAGCCAATGTATTACATTTTGAACTGGTCCATCTCCTAAACCAGTCCTGGTGATATGTTTCACTTGTTCGTTTTTCTGTTTCTCACATACAGTAGCAGAGTAAGTGACTCTATTGAAGGGATGCAATACCATTATTCCACGAGAAATTCCGTCATATGGTGGTGGAAAACGCTGTTTCAGGCACTGCTCCAGAATCTCCCATTTCAATTGGGTTGAGTTCTGGTGACTGACACACACACTTTAAACACCCTATCCTCGTTTGAGACCCCTCTTTCAAAGTCTATAGATAGATCTTCTAGTCATGGCAGCCAAAATAATGAGCGACTGGGCATTTTTATACATGACCCTAAGCATGATTGGACATGAATTGCTTAATTAAGTAACAACACCTGTGGAAACAACTGCTTTCAATATACAGTACCAGTCAAGTTTGGACACCTCATTCCAGTTTTTTTTTTTTAATTTTTACTATTTTCTACATTGTAGAATAATAGTGAAGACATCAACTATGAAATAATGCATATGGAACCGTGTATAACCAAAAAAGTGTTTAACAAATCAAAATATCTTTATATTTGAGATTTTTCAAGGTAGCCAACCTTTGCTTTGATGACAGCTTTGCACACTCTTGGCACTCTCTCAACCAGCTTCATGAGGTAGTCACCTGGAATGCATTTCAATTAAGAGGTGTACCTTGTTAAAAGTACATTTGTGGAATTTCTTTCCTCAATGCGTTTGAGGCAATCAGTTGTGTTGTGACAAGGTAGGGTTTGTATACAGAAGATAGCCCTATCTGGTTAAAGAGCAAGTCCATTTTGTGGCAAGAACAGCTCAAATAAATTTAGAAACGACAGTCCATTACTTTAAGACATGAAGGTCAGTCAGTTTGTGCAGTTGCAAAAACCATCAAGCGCCATGATGAAACTGGCTCTCATGAGAACCGCCACAGGAACAGAAGACCCATAGTTACCTCTGCTGCAGAGGATGAATTCATTAGAGTTAACTGCACCTCAGATTGCAGCCCAAATATGCTTCACAGAGTTCAAGTAACCGACACATCTCAACAGTCTGTCTTTCGGTCTGATGAGTCCAAATTTGAGATTTTTGGTTCCAACCGCCATGTCTTTGTGAGACGTGGAGTAGGTGAACTGATGTTTTCTGCATGTGTAGTTCTCACCATGAAGCATGGAGGAGGTGCTGTGGGGGTGCTTTGCTGGTGACACTGTCGGTGATTTATTTAGAATTCAAGGCACACTTAACCAGCATGGCTACCACCTCCAGGCTGTGTAAGGGCTATTTGTCCAAGAAGGAGAGTGATGGAGTGCTGCATCAGATGACCTGGCCTCCACAATCCCCCAATCTCAATGAAATTGAGATGGTTTGGGATGAGTTGGACCGCAGTGAAGGAAAAGAAGCCAACAAGTGCTCAGCATATGTGGGAACTCCTTCAAGACTGTTGTAAAAACCAGGTGAAGCTGGTTGAGAGAATGCCAAGAGTGTGCAAAGCTGTCAAGGCAAAGGGTGGCTACTTTGAAGAATATAAAAAATGGTTAATTACTTGTTAGATATTACTGCATGGTCGGAACTAGAAGCACAAGCATTTCGCTACACTCGCATTAACATCTGCTAACCATGTGCATGTGACAACTAAATTTGATTTGATAAAATATGTTTGTATTTAACACTGGTTACTACATGATTCCATATGTGTTATTTCACAGTTTTGATGTCTTCACTATTATTCTACTATGTAGAAATTAAGAAAAACCCTTGAATGAGTAGGTGTGTCTGAACTTTTGACTGGTAAGCAACGTGAATACATGGCATGGCCACATGAAGCAACGTGGATACATGGCACGGCCACGTGGATACATGGCATGACAGACAATGGTAGGCGTGTTGGCTACGGCACATAGGGTTACACTGTGCCACCAGGCTATGGCTAAAGCACATTCAGTAGAGCACCAGGCTATGGCACCAGGCTATGGCTAAAGCACATGTATGACAGTCAACGACTACAGTACAATACACCATGGCACCAAGCTATGCTTTTTGCACATATAGTATGGCACCAGGCTATGGTGGGAGAGTGCATCATTTGAGTAGACTAGTGTAATGGCAGGCCTACAGCATCATTTGAAAGGCCCAGGGTAATGGCAGCAGGTGGGAGTCAGGGAAACCTGCTGTACCTGCAGTACTTCCCCTGGCTGGACCCTCCTGTTTGGCCAGTCAACTGGACTGGCGGCTGCTTTTTCCTCTCTAACTTGCTCTCCTATGGTCTTTGTTCTCTCACTGGGCTCTGGCATCCTTTCTGCTAGCCCTGACCCACCTTAGACTGATAACAGCAGATTCCGGGGCGGCAGGTAGCATAGCAGTTAAAAGCGTGGGCCAGTAACCAAAAGGTTGCTGGTTTAAACTAGTGATGCACCGATGTGACATTTTTGGTCAATAATGATATTTTAAATTTTAGCGGCCTTTTAAGCATTCTAGTACAGTTAAATAGTTCAAACACACAGACGCAGCGGTCTAAGGCACTGCATCTCCGTGCAAGAGGCACCACTACAGTCCCTGGTTCGAATCCAGGCTGTATCACATCCAGCCATGATTAGGAGTCCTGTAGGGCGGTGCACAATTGGCCGGGGTAGGCCGTCATTTTAAATAAGATTTTGTTCTTAATGGACTTGCCTAGTTGAAAGGTTACACACCCCACTGACCAACAGTTATTTTGTCGGCATTTACATATGTCCCCATTTCCAGTAAAACATAATCAAAACCTATTTCTTTCACTTACTTGCTGTGCTGTTTCGTTATTCGTTTGTTCAGTCGTTTCATTCTCAACCAGGATTTCATCATACATGTCAAGCAGTAAAGTTTCAGCTCTGTCTGTCCGTGGCGCCTCTTCCTCGGTGCGCACTGTCACTGTGTCCGTTTCCATCTTGTCCAGCTGTGTGTGTGTAACATTTCACGTAAACCCTGTTTCTTGTCTGCATCGAAGTAGCGGTCCTTGTATCTAGCATCGAGCATGGTGGCGACACAGTAAAGGGAGAATGCCCCTGAATCACTTGTTCAGTCTGTGGGCAGTTCTGTTGAGCAGGCGTTTCAATGCCATGACAGAGGGTATCACGTCTGCTGCAGACGAAGTTGATGAGCTTATTTCTCCAGTCAGTTGTTCGAATGGAGCTAGCTAGTGTGTTCATGTTTCAAACATGTTCTCAAATGCCATTGAAATGGCAGTAGCGGTATGGCAACCAACACATTCATGAGCATGAAATACTACTTTCCTTAGTACGAAATCCTCGAAGACCCACTGCTGTCAGACTTGGCATGCTCATGGGGCTGATATCGCTGGTCCAAATGTCAGTCATGAAGCTGATAGCAGTGACGCTATTACTGTGTAACTCCGGAAGGGCAACATCTGAAAAATAGCGCACTTGGTAGTGTGTACTGGTGCTCGACCAGTAGGCGAAAGCCAACATCACCCACGACAGAGAATGGTTGATTGTCATGGGCAATGAATTCCATTATCTTGGCGTTAATGGATTTCACCTTTTGAGTTGTCTTGCTGAAATTTTCTTACTCTTTCAAATGACTGCTCGACTTGTTGACTGCTCAATCCACACAGCAGACATTGTGGGCTAGGTTAGGAATGCTGTGTTGCACGTGTAGTGCTACATTTTATGTGGTGTCACTACGTCATGTACCTACGTTATATAGGTATGCACGTCAGCTTTGACATCAGTTTTGCACATCTCCGTTAAACTAGACATCGTGCCGATGTTGGCATTTTTAGCTAATATCGTCCAATTCCGATATGCTCACAGATATATCGTGCATCCCGAGTTCAAACCCCCGAGCCAGCAAAGGAATTAACCCCCAACAAGAACTGCTCCCTGGGCGACGATGACATGGATGTCGATTTAAGGCAACATCCCGCACCGCTCTGATTCGGAGGTGTTGAGTTAAATGCGGAAGACACATTTGGGTTGAATGCATTCAGTTGTGCAACTGACTAGGTGTCCCCTTTCCCACCTACAGTACCTCGTGGCTCCTATATCTACAGTCTAAATATCTTTACATGCTCAGTCTTAGACATATAGAGAGTATTGAACTTGCATTGATGGCTGTCAGAGCAGGAAATGTGACCCATCTCTTCATAGCTGAGCTCTTAGTAATCCATTCCTGTCTTCCCTCTCTCCTCCCTCTCTGCAGGTGAAGACCTTTGGACCACTGGGCTCTGGCTCAGAGGACAAGCTCTCCATGTTCATGGATCTGGTGGATGGGGTCTTCCTGCACAAAATCATGACACACATGTGAGTGTGTGGCCTCAATCTACCTCCTTTCGTAACCACATCCTGGCATGGATTCCCCTGTTATCTGACTGTTCAGAAACCTTCCTCATGCCTTCATGGCTCACTGACTGGACTCTCACTCTCTTTTATCTCCTTTCCTGCCCCTCATGAGTCAATGTGATCATAGTCTCTCTTTCTCTCTGTCTCTCTCTGTGTCTGTCTGTGCCTCTCTTGCTCTAGAACTCATTTTCCCCACGGGCCACATTTGGTCTTCAACGAGGTCCGGAAGGCTGAACTGAAAATTGGCAAAATATCTATCTTTTATTTTTATTTTTTTGTATTCTTTTTTTTTATGCTCCCTGACTGTCTACTGATTTAGTAGTGAGCTGGATGGTCAAGAAACTGTGATGGAAGAAAATGTGTTGACATTTTTATGAAAACGAAGCTGTTTAGAAATGATAATGGACTTATATTCATACTATAACTCCACTATCATTTCTACCAGTGGTGGAAAAAGTACCTAATTTTCATACTAGAGTAAAAGTAAAGATACCTTAATAGAAAATGTCTCAAGTAAAAGTGAAAGTTACCCAGTAAAATCCTACTGGAGTCAAAATAAAAAAGTATTTGGTTTTAAATATACTTAAGTATCAAAAGTAAAAGTATAAATCATTTGAAATTCCTTATATTAAGCAAACTAGACAACTTTTTTTTTTTTTACATTTAGGATAGCCAAGGGCACACCCCAACATTCAGACATCATTACAAACAAAGCATTTGTGTTTACTGAGTCTGCCAGATCAGATGCAGTAAGGATGACCAGGGATTTTCTCTTTAAGTGTGTGAATTAGACAATTTTCCTGTCCTGCTAAGCATTCAAAATGTAACGAGTACTTTTGGGTGTCAGGGAAAATATATGGAGTAGCAAGTATATTATTTTCCTTAGGAATGTAGTGGAGTAAAAGTGGTCAAAAATATAAATAGTGAAGTAGAGACCCCCAAAAAATACTTAAGTAGTACTTTAAAGTATTTTTACAACACTGATTTTTACAGTTTATTTGTTTTTTGTCATTTTTAAGTATATTGATTTAGTTTCTGTCTGTTTGGTTAGGACTAGGAGGCCCTCTCACAGTGTCACAACTCTTGAGCTCAGAGATGAATTGTCTGTCTACTGAAAACAGGGAACACAACCATCTCACTGCTGGGGGAAATGTATTTGAATATATTGAAGTATGTATTCTTTTTCACATAATGATTATGATAGAGAGTTTGCTCTGACACCGAAATGGCTGCTTTTCTGGCAAAACGACTGTCCAGACATTGTCCGACAAAATGATATGGCTCAGGCTTTCTCTAAACCCGTCACAAGTCTCAGGATTTTGAACCACATCCTGTGCTCTGTAACTTCAAAGGGTAGCTATGTATGCCTACTCTGAATTGCAGGCTGAGCCTGTGCAGTCAGTGAACATTCACACTTTGTGTAAAAACTCCCTGTAATGCTGTGACTGTGTCATAGAAGCTTAATTCAACCTGTGAAAAAGTAAATCCAGAAGGTCTGACTCGACTGTTCTCTGGAACTATTGCGTTGAACAACTTGACAGACGTCTTGTTTCCCATTTGACGTCTTGAAGTGCAGGTGTGTGTGTGTTGTTCGGTCTGCTTCCATCACATAAACCAAGTTCTTTAGTGTTGACACTCTTTACTTTATTGACATACTTCAAAGTAATCAAGTTCAACAGTTCTATTCCAATTATGTGCTCATTTGTTTAGTTTGACTAATTCAAGTAATGGTTTCTGACATGGGCTACCACTTCTCTCTATTTTAATTACTCTTCTCTTTCCCTCATTCTCTTCTCATGCCTAGTGTCTGTCCCTTTGTGTTGCTCCCAGCTGTGCTAACTGGACAGGCCCCCTCAATTGTCTCAAGGCTTAAAAATCCTTATTTAACCTATGTGCTCCCCTTCATCTACACTGATTTGAAGTGGATTTACAAGTGACATCAATAAGGGATCATAGACTGACCAGGTGAAAGCTGTCATGGAAAGAGCAGCGGTGACAATGTTTTTAACGCTCAGTGTATAACCTAGTTCCCCTCTGGTCTCTGGCGAACGCACACAGGTGTCTGAGCTGTTTACATTAAACCTATTCCACAGATGAGTGGAGAGCTGGAATCCTCAAGGCCAGCATTTCCAGCAGCAGAACTCACTCCACACACACACAGCCCCTCTGCCTATTCTCATTACCCACCAGACCTCATCAGACTCCATAATCAGCCACAGGGCTATTGCTATAGCCTGCCCTACTGCATGGCAACATGCAAGCTTATGGATTTCCTATGTGTATACAGACCTATGTGTACCAATGTTCTCAGCTTTTTTGTATGTGGTTAAAGACCCTTCTGACTCTTCCAGATACATTCTATTCGTCATGGGAATGTTTCTCCACTACTCAAGCATGCTTTGGGCCTGTATTCTAGTATTGTTGATATAGGATCAGCTTTACCTTCTAGATAATACATAAGATTAGATTGACAGGGGAGCACTGAACCTAGATCAGCCCTCCAACTCTGAGGGGCGTTTTGGATACAGACCTTGCGCTGCTTTCCCAGCTGCCCAGTGGGAACTGGAAATGGGCATGGGTCATGTCAGAGAAGGCTGTAAAGGTAGAACTAAAGGCAAGCGGTACACAAGTTGACCTGAATAAAAAAAAACTGTTCCTTGTTTTTAAACTAAAGCCCTTTCAGAGACATACTGGAATACTGGGCCAAGCTTGGCAGTATTTGCATGGTGTGCCCACAAAACATATGTAAATGAGGTTGGCACAAACAACGCCTATCCAGAGAAGGCCCTCAATGCAGCCTAGCCTAGCCAGGAACCGGGGCTCCGTCTGAAATGGACCCTTCTGGTCAAACGTTTTACACTATATACAGTGCATTTGGAAAGTATTCAGACCCCTTCCCTTTTTCCACATTTTGTTACGTTACAGCCTTATTCTAAATTTGACAAAGTGAAAACAGGTAAAATGTATTAAATATAAAAAACAGGAACCTTAATTACATAAGTATTCAGACCCTTTGCTATGAGACTTGAAATTGAGCTCCGGTGCATCCTGTTTCCATTGAAGATCCTTGATGTTTCTACAACTTCATTGGAGTCCACCTGCGGTAAATGTAATTGATTGGACATGATTTGGAATGGCTCACACCTGTCTATACAAAGTCCCACAGTTGACAGTGCATGTCCGAGCAAAAACCAAGCCGTAAGGTTGAAGGTTTTGTCCGTAGAGCTCCGAGACAGGATTGTGTCAAGGCACAGATCTGGGGAATGGTATCAAAAAATGTCTTCAGCATTGAAGGTCCCCAAAAACACAGTGGCCTCCATTCTTAAATAGAAGTTTGGAACTGCCAAGACTCTTCCTAGAGCTGGCCGCTCGGCCAAACCGAGCAATCGGGGAGAAGGGTCTTGATCAGGGAGGTGACCAAGAACCCAATGGTCACTCTGACAGAGCTCCAGAGTTCCTCTGTGGAGATGGTAGAACCTTCCAAAAGGACAACCATCTCTGCAGCATTCCACTAATCAGGCCAAATTAGGGTAATGGCCAGATGGAAGCCACTCCTCAGAAAATACCCATGACAGCCCGCTTGGGGTTTGCCAGAAAATACCCATGACAGCCCGCTTGGGGTTTGCCAGAAAATACCCATGACAGCCCGCTTGGGGTTTGCCAGAAAATACCCATGACAGCCAGCTTGGGGTTTGCCAAAAATCACCTAAGGGACTCTGACCATGAGAAGCAAAGGTTGAACTCTGTGGCCTGAATGCCAAGTGTCACGTCTGGAGGAAACCTGGCACCATCCCTACGGTGAAGCATGGTGGTGGTGGCAGCATCATGATGTGGGGATGTTTTTCAGCGGCAGGGATTGGGAGACTAGTCAGGATCGAAGCAAAAATGAACGGAGCAAAGTACAGAGAGCTCTTTGATGAAAACCTGCTTCCCAGTGCTTAGGATCTGACTGGGAAGATGGTTCACTTTCAGCAGGACAATAACCCTAAGCACACAGCCAAGACCACGCAGGAGTGGCTTCAGGACAAGTCTCTGAATGTCCTTGAGTGGCCCAGCCAGAGACCGGACTCGAACCCGATCAAACATCTCTGGAGAGACCTGAAAATAGCTGTGCAGCAACGCTCCCCGTTCAACCTGACAGAGCTTGAGAGGATCTGCAGAGAAGAATGGGAGTAACTCCCCAAATACAGGTGTGCTAAGTTTGTAGTGTCATACCCAAGAAGACTCAAGGCTGTAATCACTGCCAAAGGTGCTTCAACAAAACAATTTCATTCATTTTCGAGTAAGGCTGTAACACAACAACATTTTAAAGTCAAGTCAATGTATTTTAAATGTTTGGCTTTGAGGGTTGAACCCTCTCCTGTGGGGGACCCTGATGTGTATTTCCAGATTGTGTAGGTTAACAATGCCATTCCTAAAAGCCATGTGCATTAATAATTATTATTATTAAGTTTCAATAAAACAATTGGGTATTCTTGGCCTCCTAATCATGTCTGTTAGAGCTGGGCGATATGGACAAATCTATATTGTGATAAATTGCCTGAATTGATGCGATAATGATAAATAGAACGGTATGTTTAACGTTAATGTGCACCACTTTTTTAGTGATCCTTTAAACTACTGCTACTAGTTTGATGGTTGTAGCCATCAATTGTCCCATTAACAAATCACCCATATTAGCAAATGTATTTAATGTATAACTTTTCTGTTGTATAGGCCACATAACGTTCGTTGCGTTATCAGCAAAATGGCTGCAATAAGTGATTGGCAGTGGTGGAAAAAGTACTCAATTTGTCATACTTGAGTAAAAGTAAAGATACCTTAGTAGAAAATGACTCAAGTGAAAGTCTCCCAGTAAAATACTACTTGAGTAAAAGTATTTCATTTTAAATATACTTAAGTATCAAATGTAATTGATAAAATACTTATATCAACAGTTAAAGTATAAATCATTTGAAATTCCTTATTAAGCAAACCAGATGGCATCATTTTGTTACATTTTTTACGGCTAGCCAGGGGCACGCTCCAACACTCAGACCTCATTTACAAACGAAGCATGTGTTTAGTGAGTCCACCAGATCAGAGGCTGTAGGGATGACCAGGGATGTTGTTTTGATAAGTGTGTGACTTAAACCATTTTATTGTCCTTCTAAGCATTCAAAATGTAACACGTACTTTTGGGTGTCAGGGAAAATGTATGGAGTAAAAAGTACATAATTCTTCTTTAGGAATGTAGTGAAGTAAAAGTTGTCAAATATTAATAGTAAAGTACAGATACCCCCAAAAAACGACTTAAGTAAAAATACTTGAAAGTACTACTTTAGTAGTTTTACACCACTGGTGGTCGGTGTCGATAATCGTCCCAGCTCTGTCAGCGTGTTCTTAATTAACTTCATATTATATATGCTGTTCCGCTCTAAAGTATAGCCTAATCCCTCAAAGTAATCTAGTATTTTCCTTTGTGTGGATATTTGATTAAAGGAACTCATTCACTGGAGTTGGTGCACATAAAAAGGAAGTCTTATAGCCTAGGAACCTATAGGATTATATACATAATAATGCCAGATGAAGCAGCTTTTGGGAGAAAATATGCATAGCTAAAATAATACTCAGTGAAAGAAAATGCTGTAGTTTTGTTTTTGAGGTTAAAAAAGTTGTTGGAAACTAGGTTGTCATGTAATTTCTTGTCTCGTCTTATCCAGAGACCCCAGCCCCACCAACCAGAGAGTGAATAAGAATGTGAACAATGATGTGAACCTACGAATCCAGAACCTCAACATTGTGATCAGGCACGTCAAGAACTACTACCAGGTGAGCCCAGTTCTGTCTATCCACTTCCTGTTCACTCACCTCACGCACGTTCCCTTTTTTCCTGATCGCTTTGAATGCTGCTCACCATATCAAACCGAAAATATAGCTGCTTACTCACTCACTTACACCTTGTCCACAGGTAGAGTCAGGAGGTGTGTGTGGTCTTGGTGATCAGACAGTGGTGTGTGTGTGTGTGCATCCTGATCATGGGGATTAGGCCTTGCTACTGAGGTGTGGTAGTTATCCCTGGAGGAATCTCTTTCTCTCCTTATTGTTTTGTCTGCTGTCCTTCCAGTGATATCTCGATTCTCAAACAACTACTAAAATCAATGTGTTTTAATGAGCGAAAATGTTGTGGTGTTGAAATGTTTGCAATATTTGTGGTGGGTAGGTCCGTCATTAATGAAAATTAACCTACATTAAATCTTTGCATAACCGAAAACAATGGTAGTCTGTTTTACTCATGACCTGTAATTAAAGTAATCTTGAAAAAGTGAAAGTGTGAGGAAAGGCCTTCTCTCTCAGAGATCATTATGGATCATGATTGCTAGTCCTCCCGAGGAAAGGCTTACACTTTCTGTCCACTGTAATTGAGTGGGTGAAATCCACTACACACACACGGTGAGGCAGAGAAGAGGGACCCATTGGTTCTTGGTTGACCTCTTTCAACAACATTCCTCCTTTGTCTCCTCGGTTTCCCAACTACACTGAACAAAAATGTTACTTCATTTAAGGAAAGCAGTCAATTGAAATAAATTAGGCCATAATCTATAGTTTTCACATGACTGGGAATACAGATATGCATCTGTTGGTCACAGATGCCTTTTAAAACAAAAAGTAGGATGTGGACCAGAAAAGCAGTCCTAATCTGGTATGAACACTATTTGTCTCAAGCAGCGCGACTGTGGCCTGTGGAATGTTGTCCCAAACCTCTTCAATGGCTGTACCAAGCTGATGGATATTGGCCGGAACTGGAACACGCTGTCGTACACGTCGCTCCAGAGCATCCCACGCATATCAAATCAAATCAAATGTATTTATATAGCCCTTCGTACATCAGCTGATATCTCAAAGTGCTGTACAGAAACCCAGCCTAAAACCCCAAACAGCAAGCAATGCATGTGAAAGAAGCACGGTGGCTAGGAAAAACTCCCTAGGAAAAACTCCCTAGAAAGGCCAAAAACCTAGGAAGAAACCTAGAGAGGAACCAGGCTATGAGGGGTGGCCAGTCCTCTTCTGGCTGTGCAGGGTGGATATTATAACAGAACATGGTCAAGATGTTAAAATGTTCATAAATGACCAGCATGTTCAAATAATAATAATAATAATAATAATCATAGTAGTTGTCGAGGGTGCAACAAGCACGTCCGGTGAGCAGGTCAGGGTTCCATAGCCGCAGGCAGAACAGTTGAAACTGGAGCAGCAGCATGGCCAGGTGGACTGGGGACAGCAAGGGGTCATCATACCAGGTAGTCCTGAGGCATGGTCCTAGGGCTCAGGTCCTCCGAGAGAAAGAGAGAATTAGAGAGAGCATATTTAAATTCACACAGGACACCGGATAAGACAAGAGAAATACTCCAGATGTAACAGACTGACCCTAGCCCCCCGACACATAAACTACTGCAGCATAAATACTAGAGGCTGAGACAGGAGGGATCAGAAGACACTGTGGCCCCATCCGATGATACCCCCGGACAGGGCCAAACAGGCAGGATATAACCCCACCCACTTTGCCAAAGCACAGCCCCCACACCACTAGAGGGATGTCTCCAACCACCAACTTACCGTCCTAAGACAAGGCCGAGTATAGCCCACAACGATCTCCGCCATGGCACAACCCAAGGGGGGGCGCCAGCCCAGACAGGAAGACCACGTCAGTGACTCAACCCACTCAAGTGACGCACCCCTCCCATGGACGGCATGGAAGAACACCAGTAAGCCAGTGACTCAGCCCCTGTAAAAGGGTTAGATGCAGAGAATCCCAGTGGAAAGAGGGGAACCGGCAAGGCAGAGACAGCAAGGGCGTTTCGTTGCTCCAGCCTTTCCGTTCACCTTCACACTCCTGGGCCAGACTATACTTAATCATAGGACCTACTGAAGAGATAAGTCTTCAGTAAAGACTTAAAGGTTGAGACTGAGTCTGCGTCTCTCACATTGGTAGGCAGACCATTCCATAAAAATGGAGCTCTATAGGAGAAAGCCCTACCTCCAGCCGTTTGCTTAGAAATTCTAGGGACAATTAGGAGGCCTGCGTCTTGTGACCGTAGCGTACGTGTAGGTATGTACGGCAGGACCAAATCGGAAAGATGGGTAGGAGCAAGCCCATGTAATGCTTTGTAGGTTAGCAGTAAAACCTTGAAATCAGCCCTTGCCTTAACAGGAAGCCAGTGTAGGGAGGCTAGCACTGGAGTAATATGATCACATTTTTTGGTTCTAGTCAGGATTCTAGCAGCCGTATTTAGCACTAACTGAAGTTTGTTTAGTGCTTTATCCGGGTAGCCGGAAAGTAGAGCATTGCAGTAGTCCAGCCTAGAAGTAACAAAAGCATGGATTAATTTTTCACACTTCCACATGATGTGGAAGTCCAGGGCTGGCGTGGTTACATGCTGTCAGCGGTTGTGAGGCCGGTTGGATGTACTGCCAAATACTTTGGACGTACTGCCAATAATATTGATAGAGAAATTAACATTAAGTTCTCTGGCAACAGCTCTGATGGACATTCCTGCAGTCAGCATGCCAATTGCACGCTCCCTCAACTTGAGACATCTGTGGCATTGTGTTGTGTGACACAACTGCACATTTTAGTGGCCTTTTATTGTCCCCAGCACAAGGTGCACCTGTGTAAGGATCATGTGGTTTTAATCAGCTTTTGATATGCCACACCTATCAGGTGGATGGATTATCTTGGCAAAGGAGAAATACTCACTAACAGGGATGTAAACAAAGTTGTATACACAATTTGAGAGAAGGTTTTTGTGCATATGGAACATTTTGGGGATCTTTTATTTCAGCTCATGAAACATGGGACCAACACTTTTCCCCCCCCCCCTGCTCGTTTCAATACTGGTGCATGATTATGGTCCATTCTAAATCAAAACAAACAAAACATCACATTATTTAGTATAGAGTACCAGTCAAAAGTTTGGACTCACCTACTCATTCCATTCTGTTTTTTACTTTTTTTTGTTTTACTATTTTCTACATTGTAAATAGTGAAGACATCAAAACTATGACATAACACACATGGAATCATGTAGTAACCAAAAAAAGGTTTAAATCAAAATATATTTTATATTTGAGTTTCTTCAAGGTAGCCACCCTTTGCCTTGATGACAGCTTTGCACACTCTTGGTATAAGTCACTCCAGTCCTGTACTGGCTCACGCTGTCCCTGGTACACTAACGGCTAATCTCCCCTCATTCAGGCGGGTGAGGACAAGGTTCTTGTTTTAACACCCATCACAGCCTCATCTGTGAGTGTGCTCGTGATGCATCTCTCCATAAGTTTCAGACGACTGATCTTAAATTGGTCCCAGTGGTGTCCTGTCCTCTACTCTGCCTGGTCTGCTTTCACACAAACTCCGTTATCTCCCTTTTGTTGATGCATTTCCACTGAGGATTTACCCCAGTGTTTTACCCTAAAGGCTCAGACTTTTCTAGGTGGTTCGGCACCCATGTTTCACTGCACCATGACTTTGGTGGACCTGCTCTGACTTGGAGCCAAGGCGAGGCAAAAGTGATGTTACCTGTTTTTGTGTTTACGCAGTTAGATAAAGCAGAGTAGAGGACAGAGCTCCAAGTGAACAGAAACAACCTCATTGACCTTTTAACCTCAGGTTCCCATTAACAATCATACGTCACACAGATCTGATTGTGCTTTACCATGATTCCATATTGACCCTGACATTGATTGATCTAGATGGATCTATGGCAATCAGCATACTACATAGCAAATTACCATCATGCAGCTCTCTGGTTGCAGGCCTCCTCTCTTCTGCCATCCCCTCATTTACCCCCTTAGGGTTCCTGTGTTAGTTCAGTGAGGTCTGGACAATGATCTGATCACACACATTTCCATTGAAAAGGAGTTATGACCACACAAGCGCATGCCCAGAAGGCCTGGGTAGATAAGAAATGGTCACTGCAGAATGGCCTTTTGTATGTGTGCCACCGTCTGAGAGAAACGGTTAGTGGCTGTGACAGGGAGTTACAGTTGCTAAGTAAAGTAATATAATGGCTGTGTCCCATATGGCACCCTATTCCCCCATAGTGCACTACTTTTGACCAGAGCCCTATGTAGGGAACAGTGTGCTATTTGGGATGCAGTTAGATCACTCTTCAGTTGTGAAGGATGTTGGTAGGAGGGCAGTATAATGACTAATCTCTCACCAACCTATCACTTCTCTATTGAGGTTGTTTGTTAACCAGAAATCTAAGGCACCAATCCTGTGTGTGCAGGTATGTGTGCATGTGTATTAGTCACATAGGACATTTATTTGATAATGAGCCTAGGTAGAGAGAAACCGAAAACTTTTCAGCTTTCACAGCTTCACCAAACCCAGTGTACGTCTGACATGCTTATAGAAAGCATGGCCTAGAAGGCAGTGTTACAATCCCTCACACCAACCCCTAACTATACACTACAAGTGGTGGTGACCTGGCAACTTGACCAAAAAGTAGTATCTTTCCCTTTCATCTAGACCCTATGCTGTTATAAATGCTTTAAGCTATGCACCGTAAGGATTGATAGTACGCTTAAAACACCAGTTTACAAGTTAAAAGGCCAGCCGTGTGTGTGCGTGTGTGTGCGTGTGTGTGTGTGTGTGTGTGTGTGTGTGTGTGTGTGTGTGTGTGTGTGTGTGTGTGTGTGTGTGTGTGTGTGTGTGGAATGAATGTGACCCTATTTGTGCGTGTGGCAAGGGGTGGGGTCCTCTTTGTGGCATCCCTTCCAGGATTAACAATAACTGCCAAATCTAATACATATACCAGCATAGGTTTAGACCTAAATTCAGGCTAAAGCCTGTCTCACATTTCCTTGCTTAAGCCACCCAGACTGGGCTGTTGGTGCCTCAATTCCATCCAGAAATGGGAGACAGGCATGTGAAGATATGATGATGACTTGCTCTTATCCCATTGAGCCCTATAGACAGTACACACTGTAAGTCAGACAGCAGGCAGGGCCCCTATTCATTCACAGGGATCATCTGTGTCTGTCACCCTGACTCACCCCTTCTATTCTCTCCCCAAATTAGATTAGCTCCAAAATTACACTCTGTGCTGCACCATAAAGTGTCCTACCAGAACACAGACAGTGGGAACACGGTGGCAGTGGCAGATTTCTTTGGTTCCCTCCTCATACTCACCCCAGCTATTGTCTGGAGAGTCAGGCAGTGCCCCCCTCACTGTAACATGACTCCATAATTTGACGTATCAAATCAAACTTTGTCACATGCGCAACAAGTGTAGACCTTACTGTGAAATTCTTACAAGCCCTTAACCAACAGCTCAGTTTAAGAAGAGTTAAAATATTTACCAAATAAAATAAATACAAATGATTAAAAGTAACACGAGGCTATATACGGGGGGTACCGGTACCGAGTCAGTGTCCAGGGTATTTAGTATTTTATTTGGATCCCCATTAGCTGTTGCAAAAGCAGCAGCTACTCTTCCTGGGGTCCACACAAAACATGAAACATAATACAGAATGACATAATACAGAACATCAATAGATAAGAGCTGCTCAAAGACAGAAATACATAAAAAAAATAATTAAGGCACATGTAGCCTACATCGACGCATACAAACTATCTAGGTCAAGCAGGGGAGAGGCGTTGTGCTGCAAGGTGTTGCTTTGTCTGTTTTTTTTAACCAGGTTTGATGTTTATTTGAGTAATGAGATGGAAGGATATTCCATGCAATAAGGGCTCTATATAATACTGTACGCTTTCTTGAATTTGTTCTGGATTTGGGGACTGAAAAGATGGTGGCATGTCTGGTTGGATAAGTCTATGTAAGTTGACTATGTTAACAATTTGGGATTTAACAATGTTTCTTATAAGAAGTAGTGATGCAGTCAGTCTCATCAACTCTTAGCCAAGAGAGACTGGCATGCATAGTATTTATATCAGCCCTCTGATTACAATGAAGGAAAAAACGTGCCGTGCCGTTCTGGGCTAGCTGCAGCTTGACTAAGTCTTTCCTTGCAGCACTGGACCGCAGCATTGGACCACACGACTGGACAATATCAAGATTAGACAAAACTAGAGCCGGCAGAACTTGCTTTTTGCAGTGTGGTGTCAAAAAAGCAGACCATCTCTTCATTACGGCCAGACCTCTCCCCATCTTTACAGCCATTGAACCTATATATGTTTGACCATCTAAAGTACCGCTAAGTAATTTAGTCTCCTGAACTTGTTCAACAGCCACACCATTCATTACCAGATTCAGCTGAGGTCTAGAACTTAAGGAATGATTTGTACCAAATAAACTCAGCAAAAAACGAAACGGCCCTTTTTCAGGACCCTGTCTTTCAAAGATAATTTGTAAAAATTCAAATAACTTCAGATCTTCATTGTAAAGGGTTTAAACACGGTTTCCCATTCTTTTTCAATGAACCATAAAAAAATGTATCAATATGCACCTGTGGAATGGTCGTTAAGACACTAACAGCTTACAGGCAATTAAGGTCACAGTTATGAAAACTTAGGACACTAAAGAGGCCTTTCTACTGACTGAAAAACACCAAATGAAAGATGCCCAGGGTCCTTGCTAATCTGCGTGAACGTGCCTTAGGCATGCTGTAAGGAGGCATGAGGACTGCAGATGTGGCCAGGGCAATAAATTGCAATGTCCGTACTGTGAGACGCCTAAGACGACGCTACAGGGAGACAGGACGGACAGCTGATCGTCCTCACAGTGGCAGACCATGTAACGACATCTGCACAGGATCGGTACATCCGAACATCACTCCTGCGGGACAGGTACAGGATGGCAACAACTGCCCGCGTTACACCAGGAACGCACAATCCCTCCATCAGTGCTCAGACGGTCCGCAATAGGCTGAGAAAGGCTGGACTGAGGGCTTGTAGGACTGTTGTAAGGCAGGTCCTCTCCAGACATCACCGGCAACAACGTAGCCTATGGGCACAAACCCACCGTTGCTGGACCAGACAGGACTGGCAAAAAGTGCTCTTCACTGACGAGTTGCGGTTTGTCTCACCAGGGGTGATGATCAGATTTGCATCTATCGTCGAAAGAATGAGCGTTACATCAAGGCCTGTACTCTGGAGCGGGATCGATTTGGAGGAGGGTCTGGGGCGGTGTGTCACAGCATCATCGGACTGAGCTTGTTGTCATTGCAGGCAATCTCAACGCTGTGCGTTACAGGGAAGACATCCTCCTCCCTCATGTGGTACCCTTCCTGCAGGCTCATCCTGACATGACCCTCTTGCATGACAATGCCACCAGCCATACTGCTCGTTCTGTGCGTGATTTCCTGCAAGACAGGAATGTCTGTTCTGCCAATGCCAGCGAAGACCCCGGATCTCAATCTCATGTCTGGGACCTGTTGGATCGGAGGGTGAGGGCTAGGGCCATTCCCCCCAGAAATGTCTGGGATCTTACAGGTGCCTTGGTGGAAGAGTGTGGTAACATCTCACAGCAAGAACTGGCAAATCTGGTGCAGTCCATGAGGAGGAGATGCACTGCAGTACTTAATGCAGCTGGTGGCCACACCAGATACTTACTGACTTTTGATTTTGACCCCCACTTTGTTCAGGGACACATTATTCCATTTCTGTTAGTCACATGTTTGTGGAACTTGTTCAGTTTGTCTCAGTTGTTGAATCTTGTTATGTTCATACAAATACTTACACATGAAGTTTGCTGAAAAATAAACGCAGTTGACAGTGAGGACATTTTTTGCTGAGTTTATATATCCCCTGTGCTGTGTGTAGGTTGGTGTATATGTTATGCTCATATCAACATGCAAATGGACCTACATATGGCACAGGCATACATATTTTGAAAACAGCCTAGCCAGCAAATGCATTAGGCAGATGGTTTTTGGCTTGTCTGGCTGTAGCTTGGCGCAGTATGGAGTGTCTTGCTCTGCATTGCAGCTGGGGTTGGGGCAGAGGGAGGGGCATCCCTGAGCTGGCCTCCTGGCTCTACACTACCTTCCTCTCCCCTTTTGTGCAGGTGCCCAAATGGCTTGCTTTCCCAGTTCCAAGCGGTGTTTAGTTTCTCAACCTGCTCACTAGCAAAACATCTGTAAAGCTCTAGAGACCAGGACAAGAGCCACTGGATTTTTTTCTACCTACCACACCCCTCTTTCCCTCTTCTTGCTCGCCTACCTCCTGAAGCCTGAATGTCTTCTCACCCAGAGTACAGGAAACCACCCTCCTGAGACTGCTGCTGTGGGAAACACAAAAACAAGGCCTTAGAGTTAGATTTTTTTTACATTCCTGTGTCGTAGATTACGAGTCCTAGTGTTTTGTTGACCATTCTGACGTTTGTCTGCGAGAGGGAGAATGCCTGACCGGCGTGGGATAAATCAGGGTCACACGGGGTGTTTCTTGGTTGTCTTAAATAAATCTACTTTCAAACAAAAGTATACACCTCACACCCATGGTTATGGTCTTACAAAAAAATTATTGAAATGTATTCAGTTTTGAGTCTCAATATTTAACTTTATATACATCAGACACATCATTTTAAATAATGTTGATTAACCCTTTAGACCACAATGGGCAACTTTAATTTACATTTGTTCTGTTTTATTTTTTTATTTTTTTTAGCTCACTTTGTTTAAGAGCACAACCTGTTAATGACACCACACTCATGCCAATAGGAGTAACTCATTTTGCCTTCCACTCAAAAAACCCTACAGTATTTAAATTGTAGTAAATTTGACTAAATTGCACCAAGTATAATTATACTCATAAATATTTACTTTTTTTGTATTATTATCCAAAATGTGACCAGAGGACAATATTTACGAAGTATTTCAAAACCCACACAAAGTAGACTATTTGACAACGATACTTACGTCTTTAACAACATAAAAATGCCAACTATTCAGAGACAATAAAAAATAAAAAATAACTACAGACGAGGCCTGACAAAACGTTGAAATAGTAGCCTACTCTTGACGACAATTCAGTGACTATAACAAGTATTAGAGACCGAGAGAAGATACACAACTGTTCAGAGACAAGATTTGTAGGACATTCATATTTCACACTGTCACTTTAGTGTTTGCATTTAGCCTACAACATGTCATGGAACTTCTGGAAGCTCGGCCTCATCCTGCAAAGTGGCACAGAACACGTAGAAACCTGCTTTGGGTGCTCTACACATCTCCCACTCCTTGCCCTGCATTCTCTCAGGATGCACACCCCACACCCTCTTTTGCCCTTCAAACTTCACCTGCGTTCCTATGAGTTACAACTCAGTCTCACGCCCTGGTGTCACTCTTGGTTCCCCTCTTCCTGCCAATGTAGTCATATGACAAAGTGAATTGCCACAAACCGGCTTGAAGAAAAAAAAAAAAAGGAATAACAAAAAATATTTAATAACTGAAGTGACCTATAAACAATGGTGAATGTAGTGTAAGTGAGTGGTTGCATGCATATATGTGATAATGAGGGGTGTTGAAAGGTGCCCAAACAAAACAGGCACAAAAAAATAAATGCCACAACCAAAATCAGTGTGTCTGCATGGAGAGAGTCTCTTCAATGAATGGGGAAGAGGTGTATTTATTTATTAGAGGTCGACCGATTAATCGGAATGGCCGATTTTAATTAGGGCCGAGTTCAAGTTTTTATAACAATCGGTAATTTTGGACACCGAATTACCAAAAAAAAAAAAAAAAAAAAAAAAAAGATATTTTAAAAAATACAAAAATGTTGAATTATTATTATTTATTAATTTTTTTACACCTTTATTTAACTAGGAAAGTCAGATTAAAAACACTTTCTTAATTTCAATGACGGTCTAGGAACAGGGGCCTTGTTCAGGGGCAGAACAGATTTTTACCTTGTCACCTCGGGGATTCATTTTTGCAACCTTCCGGGAACTAGTCCAACACTCTAACCACCTGCCTTACATTGCACTCCACGAGGAGCCTGCGTGGCAGGCTGACTACCTGTTACACGAGGGCAGCAAGAAGCCAAGGTAAGTTGCTAGCTAGCATTAAACTTATCTTATAAAAAACGATCAATCTTAATATAACCACTAGTTAAACTAGTGCATTTTGAAGAATTGCGAAGAGCTGCTGGCAAAACGCACGAAGGTGCGTTTTGTACCTCAACCCTGTGTAGTTATCTAACGTGTCCTGCGTTGCATATAATTGATGCGGTGCCTGTTAATTTCTCATCGAATCACAGCCTACTTCGACAAACGGGTGATGATTTAACAAGCGCATTTGCGAAAAATGCGCTGTCGTTGCACCAATGTACCTAACCATAAACATCAATGCCTTTCTTTAAAATCAATACACAAGTATATATTTTTAAACCTGCATATTTAGTTAATATTGCCTGCTAACATAAATTTGTGTCACTTCTCTTGCGTTCCGTGCAAGCAGTCAGGGTATATCCAGCAGTTTGGGCCGCCTGGCTCATTGCGAAGTCCATTTATTCCTAACAAAGGCCGTAACTAATTTGCCAGAATTTTACATAATATTGACATAATATTGACATAACATTGAAGGTTGTGCAATGTAACAGGAATATTTAGACTTAGGGATGCCACCCGTTAGATAAAATACGTAACGGTTCCGTAATTCACTGAAAGAATAAACGTGATAGTTTCCGGATTCGACCATATTAATGACCAAAGGCTCGTATTTCTGTGTGTTATTATGTTATAATTAAGTCTATGATTTGATATTTGATAGAGCAGTCTGACTGAGCCATGGTAGGCAGCAGCATGCTCGTAAGCATTCATTCAAACAGCACCTTCGTGCGTTTTGCCAGCAGCTCTTCACAATTCTTCAAGCATTGCGCTGTTTATGACTTCAAGCCTATCAACTCCCGAGATTAGGCTGGTGTAACCCATGTGAAATGGCTAGCTAGTTAGCGGGTGTGCGCTAATAGCGTTTCAAACGTCACTCGCTCTGAGACTTGGGAGTGGTTGTTCCCCTTGCTCTACATGGGTAACGCTGCTTCGAGGGTGGCTGTTGTCGATGTGTTCCTGCTTCGAGCCCATGTTGGAGCGAGGAGAGGGACAGAAGCTATACTGTTACACTGGCAATACTAAAGTGCCTATAAGAACATCCAATAGTCAAAGGTATATGAAATACAAATCGTATAAAGAGAAATAGTCCTATTATTCCTATAATAACTACAACCTAAAACTTCTTAACTGGGAATATTGAAGACTCATGTTAAAAGGAACCACCAGCTTTCATATGTTCTCATGTTCTGAGCAAGGAACTTAAACGTTAGCTTTTTTACATGGCACATATTGCACTTTTACTTTCTTCTCCAACACTTTGTTTTTGCATTATTTAAACCAAATTGAACATGTTTCATTATTTATTTGAGGCTAAATTGATAATATAGTAATATAATACATAAATACTAACTTAAAATAAGTGTTCATTCAGTATTATTGTAATTGTCATTATTACAAAAAAAATACAAAAAAATTGGCCGATTTATTCGGCATCGTTTTTTTTTGGGGGGGGGGGGGCGCCCAATAATCGGTATCGGTGTCAGCGTTTAAAAATCATAATCGGTCGACCTCTAGTATTTATCCCAGGACACACCCCATTTCATCCCACATCCCATTTCGCTGACGACCCTCCCGGGTCCACCCACCGACATCCTAATAAGGAAAACGAGCAGAGAAAGAATATGGCAGACAGAGTGGGAGGGTCGTCACAGAATGCACAAGCTCCATTCTGTGCAGTAACTGGTTGGTTTTAAAGACAGCTTTGTCTCTGTGTGAAACTGATGAGTGAGGTTCTTAGGTCGTGTGGGAGAATCTCAATTGCATCCTCCTTGCCTCCTTTCTCCTCGCCTCCTCAAAACCCATTGGAGAAGGTGGTCAGGGAGCGACCTCTGGCTTTCTCATCCAATGGGTTTTAAGAAGGAGAGGATGCGAGAAGTATGCATTTGAGATTTTTTCCATTGTCTCCAAGACACAAATCCAAGTCATTTATGGTGACCTCTGTAATGATGCTCCATCATCAGTCTGGGGGACACGGAGAACCCTCTAGATAGTTATGAGGCTCATGGCTGATCCAACATGTATAAAGAACCCCAGGTCTGACATGCTGACTACACGGGCCATGTGTGCGCGTATGGATTTTGTCTATCCACACCAGATCGATCAGGACACGCAGGTTAAAATATCGAAACCAACTATATTAATTTAGGGGCAGGTCGAAACACAGACACTCATGGAAATTTAACTAGCTAGCTAAAAGTTCCTAACTAGTTTGTCCTGGGTTGTTATTTTACCTGACATGCATGTGGTACTATTTTTAGCTGGTTCTTTGTAAAAATGTTAAATTAAAATATCCATGTGACATTGTTACATACAAGGAAATTCCATGACATGTCAAATTATTAATTGAGTAATGTTGGCCAATCAAAGCGGCTCAATGTGTATCAAAGGGAGTGAGAGTTCACTAATGCAATGCAAGATGTAATAAAATTACTGATTTAAAAGTTTGTGAAATGAAGAGTTGGCTACCCCATCTAAATGGGGTAGTTTTATCTAAATGGGGTTGTGGAGAAAGCACTGCATGTGGCCTCAAAGCCTAGCTAGCTTCTCTAGGCTACTCCAGTCAACACTGTTATGACTGTAGCCGAGTTCTCCCTCCATCTGATCACACAGATGAGAGCTGCAGCAATTGAGTACCAGCCTCTCCGTCACGCAGCTGTGATAAGGTTAAAAATCTATGTTTTTAAAAAGCCACATGTATTTTGAATATCCGGATATCCTACAAAAATGTATGATTCTATTTGAATAGTGAAATTATTTCAAACTCCCATCCCTAGTTATTTGTATAATTTTGACCCGGAGTCATACAAAATCGTGTGTTTTCTCTACTCAGATGATTAATCCGCAAATATAAAGGGAAACCTAGTTAATTAAAAACTATCTTTAAGTAATAGCTCATTGTTTCTTTCAAGCATCCATGTGGATTTGTATTTTCCATATCCAATGAGGCTTGAACTTGAAGCGCGTGGAGCGTCTCAAATAGAACCAAGTTCTGTTTTAGGTCTTGGCTACGCAGACGCTCGTTGAATTTGACTTGTGTACTTGTATTTTGCAACGCTCGCGCACGCAACATGGCTGGTGAGGTTTGCATGTGAGACACGTGAAGAACACTATCTAGTCTAGATTCAGCCAGTCCACATCCTGACTGAGTTATTGTCCAAGTTATTTCAGGCCACAGGCAGCCAGTGTGTTTTTGTTTGCATGGCTGGGTGGGCGGTCTGTGTCAGTGATCTCACTCTTTGTCTTTGCTCCAGATTGCTAAGTGGGCGACGTCTGTCTGTGTGGCTCCACAGTTTAATTGCCATATGGGCCGGTTCTGCCATGTCTGTTATTTAACTGTCTTGGAGAGGCATCTGTTTTACTTTAGCACAACATTTGCTGCCAACGTCCTCTGTGGCATTGGTCCCAAACATTAGAACGACGTTAGGGAAATTGGAAGAAGGCTTAGCACATTAGTACGGTGTTCCACACATGTAGAGAAGTGACTGCTTCCTGTGTTCATAGATCTTCAAAGGCAATAGAAGCAGTGATCCAGGCACGAATATCAGCAGCCTGGCTGCCACAAGGCTGTAGGAACGTGGGTGTGTGGGAGAGCCCTGCTTGTACCCCCAGAGGGGCTTGGTCATCATGCCACCCTATCCCTGTCAGCTCTAGTTTCATACTCATCCTGGCCCCCAGACCTCCACACTCCCCACTCATAAGGGCTTGGTCATGTCACCCTGTCTTAGTCAGCCCCATGACAGCGGAGTCAATCACCACCTTCCGGAGACACCTGAAACCCCACCTCTTTAAGGAATACCTGGGATAGGATAAAGTCATCTTCTAAACCCCCCCCCCCCCCCCCCCCCCGATATCATAAGGTGAATGCACCAATTTCTAAGTCGCTAAATGACGTAAATGACTACTGTAGCTGGAAACGGCTGATTTTTAAAGGAATATCTATATAGGCGTACAGAGGCCCATTATCAGCAACCATCACTCCTGTGTTCCCAATGGCACGTTGTGTTAGCTAATCCAAGTTTATCATTTTAAAAGGCTAATTTGATCATTACAAAACTCTTTTGCAATTATATTAGCACAGCTGAAAACTGTTGTCCTGATTAAAGAAGCAATACAACTGGCATTCTTTAGACTAGTTGACTATCTGGGAGCATCAGCATTTGTGGGTTCGATTACAGGCTCAAAATGGCCAGAAAAAAGACCTTTCTTCTGAAACTCGTCAGTCTATTCTTGTTCTGAGAAATGAAGGCTATTCCATGTGAGAAATTGCCAAGAAACTGAAGCTCTGGTACAACGCTATGTACTACTCCCTTCACAGAACAGTGCAAACTGGCTCTAACCAGAAGAGGAGTGGGAGGCCCCGGTGCACAACTGAGTAAGAGGACAAGTACATTAGTGTCTAGTTTGAGAAACGGATGCCTCACAAGTCCTCAACTGGCAGCTTTATTAAATAGTCCCAGCAAAACACCAGTCTCAACATCAACGGTGAAGAGGCGACTCCGGGATGCTGGCCTTCTAGGCAAAGTTTCAAAGAAAAAGCTGCTTTCAGACTGGCCAATAAAAAGAAAAGATTAAGATGGGCAAAAGAACAGAGACACTGGACAGAGGAACTCTGCCTAGAAGGTAAGCATCCCGGAGTCGCCTCTTCACTGTTGAGGTTGAGACTGGTGTTTTGCGGGTACTATTTAATGAAGCTGCTAGTACAGAATGTACCACTTTATATAGTGTAGGTAGTACCCTGTGGTTGGTGAGATACCTGTAGACTAGACAGAGGAGCCCAGGAGAGAAGTCATTCAGTACGGTGTGGTCAGAAGTGTGAAGCTTTGATCACACAGCCACTGAAGCTCTGCTGATGGAATGCTCAGTACACTGCAGAGAGAAGCTTTCTGTATGATTTCTGAAGCATTCACTGAATATCGATGTTAAAATGTGTACATACAGAAGTGTTGTATGTATGAGTGCTTACAGATGTGTAGTCAGTTCTGGGAAGGGAATGGTGTGTGTTTACCCAACAGGGAATATTGTGCAGTGGGACAGTTAGCAAGGTGGATGGGCCTTGAACATGGGGGGAATTGAATATTAGTTTCTCTCTTTGCCCTCTCACACACACACACACACACACACACACACACACACACACACACACACACACACACACTCAGCCCATGTGATTGAGCTCCACCAGTGAGTGTGCATAGCTGGTGATTGTGTTATTGATCCTAGCCTGGATCAGAGGTCAGACCAAAGGGGGTGTAGGGTGTTTTCTCTAAATGGGTCACTGGTAGATTTAATATATTGGAATCCTCACCAGGCTGGTCTGTTCTACTATGGCTATTGATCCAGTCTCTGTGATTTTACTGAACATGATGACTTCATCCACTCAACCAATACCTGGATCAAAACATTTATGTAGCATTCTTAATCTCTTTTTTTTGTACATTTTTTCCTTTTTACATTGTTCACACAAACAGTCTTCACAGAAATTATATACAACTCTGAGGACCTGTATACTAGCCGGTGTCAGAGGAAGGCCCCAAAAATTGTCAAACTCCAGTCAACCAAGTCATAGACTGTTCTCTCTGCTACCGCACAGAAAGCGGTACCGGAACGCCAAGTCGAGGTCCAAAAGGCTCCTTAACAGCTTCTACCCCCAAGCCATACAACTGCTGAACCATTCATCAAATGGCCACCCAGACTATTTACATTGAGCTCCCCCTGTACTGCTGCTACTACCCGCTGTTTATTATCTATGCATGGTCACGTTACCCCACCTACATGTACAAATGACCTCGACTAACCTGTAACCCTGCACATTGACTCGGTACCGGTACCCCCGTATATAGCCTCATTGTTATTTTATTCTTACTTTTTATTTATATTTTATTTTATTTTATTTAGTAAATATTTTCTTAACTCTATTTTCTGCATTGTTGGTTAAGGGCTTGTAAGTAAGCATTTCACATTGTATTCGGCTCATATGACAAATACAATTTTATTTTATTACACCTTTATACAGAATATTATGCACATTTCAGAACAAAACCTGGATCATATTGAGGGACCTGAACCTTTTAGCATGCTTCATTAATTGTTCTCAGTCTGTGACAAAAACAACCCAGTTAGCCAGTGTGTGTTTTCCCTGTGAGTCTGGCTTTATGTTTCCAGTATAGCCTGGTAATATCGTCAGTCAGTCTGCTGTTTGTTTAGGTAGGTAGTGGGCAGCAGTTGGGTGCAGGGTACTGGCTGGGCATATCGCCAGACTGTTCATAACTGTGACACCTTCAAGGGCCTCTAGCTTGCCAGCTGTGTCCCCAGGCTATTGCAGAAGTCTGGTGCTCAGGACTACCAACTAGCTGCTAGCAGACTTCTATGTGCCTGTGGGGCCTCCTCCCATAGTACAAGAGCAGAACACTGAAGGGCTGCCCTAACACAACAGCAGAAGCAATGTTTACTATAGACTAGTGTTGCCTTCTCCTCAGGAAAACTGTTTAGGGTTTTCACCTCTGATAATACCTGCTCATTGAGCTCTGTATATACAGCCCATTGTTTACACTGAACACCTACAATACGTTGGAATAGAATGGGGAAGGGAATTTCTGTATTTTAAGGGTAATAACTAAATGTCTGTTGAATGGGATTTGTTTCTGCTTTCGCCCAGTTACTCAAATTAGTATGTGTAGAAGTGGTGCTTTGAAGCAGCCCAGGCAGAGTAGATGGAAGCAGGAGTCCTGCTGTTTCCATGGTCTGTGCTGAGGGGGGAGAGGGTGGCCAATGGAGGGCTGTGTGGCCTGTGGGAATGCTCTGATTGACGTTACTGTCTTGAGCCCAGCGCTGGAGCGGAGCAGAGCTACCCAGCCTGCCTCTGTTGTCTCCTTGATCTTGGTGGGGGAGGGTGGGTGTGTGGCTGGAGCACTCCTCTTTCTCCTTTTATCTGTGATGGAGATTCTCATCTACCTTTCACTTTTATCTGTGGTGGTAAGTCTCACCCTAATGATGTTGAATTTGAAACACTCGGTCTACATCTCCTCTCTGAGCTTAATGTGAACAGGCTTATCTCTCACCAAAACACATCAACATTTGACATTTTAGTCATTTAGCAGACGCTCTTATCCAGAGCGACTTACAAATTGGTGCATTCACCTTATAATATCCAGTGGAACAACCACTTTACAATAGTGCATCTAAATCTTTTAAGGGGGGGGGTTAGAAGGATTACTTTATCCTATCCCAGGTATTCCTTGAAGAGGTGGGGTTTCAGGTGTCTCCGGAAGGTGGTGATTGACTCCGCTGTCCTGGCGTCGTGAGGGAGCTTGTTCCACCATTGGGGTGCCAGAGCAGCGAACAGTTTTGACTGGGCTGAGCGGGAACTGTGCTTCCTCAGAGGTAGGGAGGCGAGCAGGCCGAGGTGGATGAACGGAGTGCCCTTGTTTGGGTGTAGGGCCTAATCAGAGCCTGAAGGTACGGAGGTGCCGTTCCCCTCACAGCTCCGTAGGCAAGCACCATGGTCTTGTAGCGGATGCGAGCTTCGACTGGAAGCCAGTGGAGAGAGCGGAGGAGCGGGGTGATGTGACATCAAGCCAGAAGTCTATCAAACCAAACAAAAATGCATTTCTTTGGGTTTCCTAGATTGCAGTGTTCTGCATAGCAACAGAGGAAGAGGAAATGGACCCTGACATCAAAGGGAAATGTCCAACATTTCTTGCCAGTGAGGTCTTACTTTGACCTTCTGACCTAACAGTTATTCATAGCCATTCCTCCCAACGATGTTTCCAGAATGTAACTGATCTGCAGATGTCGTTTGTTTCTCCTCCCTACTTCCCTATTTAAACAAAGGTAGATTTGAGAGTGGAAATGGCTATTAAAGGATGCTCCTACCTACATATTTCCCTTTCAAGACAGGAACGATACATTTTAGTTTGAAACAATTCCGTTTGATTAGAGAAACTAATTGATTCAAAGCGACACAATGCACTATTATTTGTTGCATAAACGCATTCATTTTCCATTTTAAATTGAAATATGCTGCTGGTGAAGCTCATGAGCTATTCCTCTCTGAGTGTGCATGCGTGTGTGCTTCAATTATCTATATGTCTACAGTATAGTGCATTGCAAAAGTATTCCGAACCATTGGATTTCTTTACATTTTGTGTTACAAAGTGAGATTAAAATGGATTGACTTTGTCAGCAATTTACACTAAATACTCTGTCAATTGGAAGAATAATTGTTTTTATATTAAGATTTTTTTTTAAAGACCAACTAAAATCGAGTCGTTGCATAAGTAATCAGCCCCTTTGTTTATGCAAGCCTAAATTTGGTTATGGAGTAAAGTTTGGCTTAACACATCTAGGGCTATCCCCGCCTAAATGAAAATCTTGGTTGAAATGTTTTCATATACACACCCTAAAATCACCTATATGTGCATAGAGCGTGTCTGATGCTTTAAGCGCAATGTTTGATGAAATAAGACACATGAGTCGAGGGAGCCAGAGATCAAGATAACCAGAAGAAAAAAACCTTAACCTGTCACGACCATTCTACATCCTCTCCTACTGGCTGTCTCAGAATCTGGCTTTACTCTCCTGAAGTTGCCGGTAATAGGCTACACGAGGAGTCCTTTCTCATGTGGAATGACAATTTATCTTACTATTTCTATTGATCTGTTTGCCAGTTATGGTTTTCCAATGCACATTTTCATGGAACTGTTTAATTTATGTTTTCGTATCTCAATCGTGCTCATGTGGTTAAAATTATATCTAAATGAAAATGATACAAACCTAAAAATGTACTTCTATTGCCAACTATATAAAAATAGACTACATAAAGCCAACAAATAAAAACATTGCAGGATGAAAATATCCTGATTTAAAAAAAAAATGTATATATCCTATAAATCACATTGGCTACACAAGGCCTGTCTGCAACAAACTTGAAACATTGTATCAACTATTAACTTGGGTCTGGCCAAAGCTTGCTCTAGTAATCTTGCAACATTGTATGAAAAACTTCTGGGCCTTCAGAGTTTCCCATGCCAGTGAGCTTGGGACAGACAAAGCTCTAGGCTATTTGCGCAAGGGATAAGAAGTAATCTTTCTGACGTTTCCACCGGATCAGAGCATGACATTTTTCCCTTTTCACGCTGAGTGCTTATCGAAAGGGAGAGAGCTGGACATTATTTTTTTTTTGTAATTCTCAATGGATGTATAAACAGACTTAATTTGCTTGCTGTTTGAGATGAAAACATTACTTTGAGAAGCTCCACAGCTCATTAGAGGTGGTGCGTTAAGCCAATCAGAAATACTATCAGATCCCCAAATGGGCACATTTACACTGTATTCGGAAAGTATTCAGACCCCTTAACTTTTTCCACATTTTGTTACGTTTCAGCCCTATTGTAAAATGTATTACATTGTTTTTCCTCATCAATCTACACACAATGCCCCATAATGACAAAGCATAAACAGGTTATTATACAATTTAGCAAATCTATAAAATAAAAAATATCACATTTACGTAAGTATTCAAATCCTTTAGTCTACTTTGTTGAAGCACCTTTGGCAGCGATTACAGCCTTGAGTATTCTTGGGTATGACGCTACTTTGCAAAAGTATTCATCCCCCTTGGCGTTTGTCCTATTTTGTTGCATTACAACCTGTAATTTTAAATGGATTTTATGTAATGGACATACACAAAATAGTCCAAATTGGTGACGTGAAATGAAAAAAAATACTTGTTTCAAAAAAGTATATATTTTTAAAACGGACAAGTTGTTTGTGCATATGTATTCGCCCCCTTTGCTATGAAGCCCCTAAATAAGATCTGGTGCAACCAAATACCTTCAGAAGTCACAGCATTTGTTAGATTGCACACAGGTGGACTTTTATTTAAGTGTCACATGATCTGTGTGTGTGTGTGTTCTGAAAGTCCCCAGAGTCTGCAACACCACTAAGCAAGGGGCACCATCAAGACCAAGGAGCTTTCCAAACAGGTCAGGGACAAAGTTGTGAAGTACAGATAAGGGTTGGGTTATAAAAAAATATCTGAAACTTTGAACATGCCACAGAGCACCATTAAATCCATTATAAAAGGTTTTTAAAGAATATGGCACCACAACAAACCTGCCAAGAGAGGGCTGCCCACCAAAACTCACAGACCAGGCAAGGAGGGCATTAATCAGAGAGACCAAAGATAACCCTGAAGAAGCTGCAAAGCTCCACAGTGGAGATTGGAGTATCTGTCCATAGGACCACTTTAAGCCGTACACTCCACAGAGCTAGGCTTTAGGGAAGAGTGGCCAGAAAAAAGCCATTGCTTAAAGAAAAATATAAGCAAACACGTTTGGTGTTTGCCAAAAGGCATGTGGGAGACTCCCCAAACATATGGAAGAAGGTACTCTGGTCAGATGAGACTAAAATGTAGCTTTTTGGCCATCAAGGAAAACGTTGTCTGGCGCAAACCCAACACCTCTCATCACCCAGAGAACAATCCCCACAGTGAAGCATGGTGGCGGCAGCATCATGCTGTGGGGATGTTTTTCATCGGCAGGGACTTTGAAACTGGTCAGAATAGAAGGCATGATGGATGGCGCTAAATACAGGGAAATTCTTGAGGGAAACCTGTTTGTCTTCCAGAGATTTGAGACTGGGACGGAGGTTCACCTTCCAGCAGGACAATGACCCTTAGCATACTGCTAAAGTACCACTCGTGTGGTTTAAGGGGAAACATTTAAATGTCTTGGAATGGCCTAGTCAAAGCCCAGACCTCAATCCAATTGAGAATCGGTGGTATGACTTAAAGATTGCTGTACACCAGCGGAACTCATCCAACTTGAATGAGCTGGAGCAGTTTTGCCTTGAAGAATGGGCAAACATCCCAGTGGCTAGATATGCCATGCTTATAGACACATACCCCAAGAGTAATGTAATTGCTGCAACAGGTGGCTCTACAAAGTATTAAAAAAATGTGGGGGGAGGGGTGATTAGTTACGCATGCTCAAGTTTTCCGTTTTTTTGTCTTATTTGTTTTTTTCACAAAAAATATTTTGCATCTTCAAAGTGGTAGGGATGTTGTGTAAATCAATTGGTACAACCCCCCCCCCCCCCCCCCCCCAAAATTAATTCCAGGGTATAAGGCAACGAAATAGGAAAAATGCCAAGGGAGTGAATTTTTTCACAAGCCACTGTACAAGCTTGGAACACCTGTGTTTGGGGAGTTTCTCCCCTTCTTCTCTGCAGATTTTCGCAAGCTCTGTCAGGTTGGATGGGGTGCGTTGCTGCACAGCTATTTTCAGGGCTCTCCAGACATGTTCGATCGGGTTCAAGTCTGGGCTCTGGCTGGGCCACTCAAGGAAATTCGAAGACTTGTCCTGAAGCCACTCCTGCATTGTCTTGGCTGTGTGCTTAGGGTTGGTGTCCTGTTGGAAGGTGAACTGTCGCCCCAGTCTGATGTCCTTAGCGCTCTGGAGTAGGTTTTCATCAAGGATCTCTCTGTACATTGCACCGTTCACCTTTGCCTCGACCCTGACTAGTCTCCCTGCCACTGAAAAACATCCCCACATCATGATGCTGCCACCACCATGCTACACCGTAGGGATGGTGCAAGGTTTCCTCCAGATGTGACGCTTGGCATTCAGGCCAAAGAGTTCTGCGACAAGGCAGAATCATTAGATCGTTTGTTTTGGTACTGTCCATATGTAGCTTGTTTTTGGTCACAGGTCCAGGAATGGCTGAAGAATTGCAATATTTACCTGGAGCTAACCCTGCAGATAGCCAAGTAGTGCTATCTGAAAAGGCATAGTCAATCGATCAATAATATAATTATTTTAGCAAACAAATATTTTCAATATACAATCTGTAGAAACAGTGAGAATAGAAAGGTTCAGAACTTTTGTGAAACAGCACAATATATGGCAAATAGAAATCCAATCTGGATGGTGTTAAGAGATAGATGGGAGGGATAGAATGGAGCTGAAGGTTGGGACTAATAACAAAAAAAATGTTGTGCAAAAAATATATGGGGGATTGAAAGTTTGCAGACCATTACATTGATGGAAGCTACAATGTACAGTTGAAGTCGGAAGTTTACACACACTTAGGTTGGAGTCATTAAAACTCGTTTTTCAACCACTCCACAAATGTCTTGTTAACAAACTATAGTTTTGGCAAGGCGGTGAGGACATCTACTTTGTGCATGACACAAGTAATTTTTCCTAACAATTGTTTACAGACAAATTATTCACTGTATCACAATTCCAGTGGGTCAGAAGTTTACATGCGTTAAGTTGTCTGTGCCTTTAAACAGCTTGGGAAAATGACGTCATCGCTTTAGAAGCTTCTGATAGGCTAATTGGCATAATTTTAGTCAATTGGAGGTGTACCTGTGGATGTATTTCAAGGCCTACCTTCAAACTCAGTGCCTCTTTGCTTGACATCATGGGAAAATCAAAAGAAATCAGCAAAGACCTCAAATTTTTTTTTGTAGACTTCCAGTCTGGTTCATCCTTGGGAGCAATTTCCAAATGCCTTAAGGTACCACGTTCATCTGTACAAACAATAGTGCGCAAGTATAAACACCATGGGACCACGCAGCCGTCATACCGCTCAGGAAGGAGACGCGTTCTGTCTCCTAGAGATGAACGTACTTTGGTGCGAAAAGTGTAAATCTATCCCAGAACAACAGTAAAGGACCTTGTGAAGATGCTGGAGGAAACGGGTACAAAAGTATCTATATCCACAGTAAAATGAGTCCTATATTGACATAAGCTGAAAGGCCGCTCAGCAAGGAAGAAGCCACTGCTCCAAAACCACCATAAAAAAGCCAGACTACGGTTTGCAACTGCACATGGGGACAAAGATCGTACTTTTTGGAGAAATGTCCTCTGGTCTGATGAAACAAAAATAGAACTGTTTGGCCATAATGACCATTGTTATGTTTGGAGGAAAAAGGGGTAGGCTTGCAAGCCGAAGAACACCACCCCAACCGTGAAGCAATGGGGTGGCAGCATCATGTTGTAAGGTTGCTTTGCTGCAGGAGGGACTGGTGCACTTCACAAAATAGATGGCATCATGAGATGGGAAAATTATGTGGATATGTTGAAGCAACATCTCAAGACATCAGTCAGGAAGTTAAAGCTTGGATGCAAATGGATCTTCCAAATGGACAATGATCCCAAGCATACTTCCAAAGTTCTGGCAAAATGGCTTAAGGACAACAAAGTCAAGGTATTGGAGTGGCCATCACAAAGCCCTGACCTCATCCTATAGAAAATTTGTGGGCAGAACTGAAAAAGCGTGTGTGAGCAAGGAGCCCTACGAACCTTACTCAGTTACACCAGCTCTGTCAGGAGGAATGGGCCAAAATTCACCCAACTTATTGTGGGAAGGCTACCTGAAACATATAAAGCTGAAATAAATCATTCTCTCTACTTCTGACATTTCACATTCTTAAAATAAAGTGGTGATCCTAACTGACCTGAGACAGAATTTTTTTACTTGGATTAATTGTCAGGAATTGTGAAAAACTGAGTTTAAATGTATTTGGCTAAGGTTTATGTAAACTTCTGACTTCAACTGTATCTGCAATATTAATTGTTTATCTAATCCCTACTTTAAAAATACAAGTATGTATATTAATGGGTTCTTGGAAGAGGTTGACCGGTTCTTGGTCACCTCCCTGTATATTGCAATCCACGAGGAAACTGCGTGGCAGGCTTGACCACCTGTTAAGCGAGTGCAGCGTCAAAAAAACCTTGTGGCTGCAAGGAGCCAAGGTAAGTTGCTAGTTAGCATTAAACTTATCTTCTAAAAAAACAATCAATCTTCACATAATCACTAGTTAACTACACATGGTTGATGATATTACTAGTTTATCTAGCGTGTCCTGCGTTGCATATAATCAATGCGGTGCCTGTTAATTCATCATCGAATCACAGCCTACTTCAACTTCGCCAAATGGGTGATGATTTAACAAAAGCGCGTTGCCCGAAGAAGCACAATATTTGCACAAATGTACCTAGCCATGAACATCAATGCCTTTCTTAAAATCAAGACACAGGAGTATATTTTTTTAAACCTGCATATTTAGTTAAAAGAAATTCATGTTAGCAGGCAATATTTACCAGGGAAATTGTCACTTCTCTTGCGTTCAGTGCAAGCAGAGTTAGGGTATATGCAACAGTTTGGGCCTCCTGGCTTGTTGTGAACTAATTTGCCAGAATTTTACATAATTATGACATTGAAGGTTATGCAATGCAACAGCAATATTTAGACTTAGGGTTGCCACCTGTATTTCACTGAAAGAATAAACAATTTGTTTTCAAAATGATAGTTTCCGGATTTAACCATATTAATGACCAAAGGCTCATATTTCTGTGTTTATTATATTATAATTAAGTCTATGATTTGATAGAGCAGTCTGACTGAGCGGTGGTAGGCAGCAGCAGGCTCGTAAACATTCATTCAAACAGCACTTTACTGCGTTTGCCAGCAGCTCTTCGCAATGCTCGACCTCCACAGCTCTGTTTATGACTTCAAGCCTATCAACTCCCGAGATTAGGCTGGCGATACTAAAGTGCCTATAAGAACATCCAATTGTCAAAGGTATGTGAAATACAAATGTATAGAGAGAAATAGTCCTATAATAACTACAATCTAAAACTTCTTACCTGGGAATATTGAAGACTCATGTTAAAAGGAACCACCAGCTTTCATATGTTCTCATGTTCTGAGCAAGGAACCTAAACGTTAGCTTTTTTACATGGCACATATTGCACTTTTACTTTCTTCTCCAACACCTTTATTTTTGCATTATTTAAACAAAATTGAACATGTTTCATTATTTATTTGAGACTAAATGGATGTTATTTATGTATTATATTAAGTTAAAATAAGTGTTCATTGTTCATTCAGTATTGTTGTAATTGTCATTTATTACGTATATTTAGATAGATAGCTATCTATATATTGTCCGATTAATCGTTATTGGATTTTTTTGGTTCGGCATCGGTGTTGAAAAATCTTAATCGGTTGACCTCTAGTTCTTGGTCACCTCCCTGACCAAGGCCCTTCTCCCCTGATTGCTCAGTTTGGCTGGGCGGGGGCTCTAGGAAGAGTCTTGGTGGTTTCCAAACTTCTTCCATTTAAGAATGATGGGGACCACTGTGTTGTTGGGGACCTTCGATGCTGCAGAAAAGTTTTGGTACCCTTCCCCAGATCTGAGCTTTGACAAAATCCTGTCTCGGAGTGCTACAGACAATTCCTTTGACCTCATGTCTTGGTTTTTGCTCTGACGTGCACTGTCAACTGTGGGACCTTATATAGACAGGTGTGTGCCTTTCCAAATCATGCCCAATTAATTGAATTTATCACAAGTGGACTCCAATCAACTTGTAAAATCATCTCAAGGATGATGAATGGAAACAGAATGCACCTGAGCTTAATTTTGAGTCTTGTAGCAAAGGGTCTGAGTTCTTATGTAAATAAGGTATTTCTGTTTTTTATTTGTAATAAATTGGCAAACAATTCTAAACCTGTTTTCGCTTTGTCATTATGGGGTATCGTGTGTAGATTGCTGAGGGGAAAACATATTTAATATATTTTAAAATAAGGCTGTAAACTAACAATGTGGAAAAAGTCAAAGGGTCTGAGTACTTTCCGGAGGCACTGTATATGCCTACATTTGCTCGCCGGCCAGGCTGCCTATAGGCCTACTTCTATGCATAATCAGGTGCGAGTCTTTACTCAACATTGACAGGAACACTTCAAACAAAAGACAATGACTAAATTGACAACTCGTAAATGGAATTAAATAAACCAAAACTTGTTTATCACAAGTGTAGCATAGGTTGTGCGCTCTGCAAACGTGTTTACTCCGACAATGAGCACGGTAAAAGACAGGAATAATAATTTATTGAATACATTAACAAAAATTTCCGTAACCTCTAAACACAAGAAATCTAATGCAAACAACTCACACAATGAAGTTATGGATCAATGAATGTGCACAAATTGGCAGGAGAGAGCACAATCTGGAGCGAGACTTGCATCTTGGCAACACTTCCCTTCTTCTTGGACTGTGCCATCCCCGCGGCCTCCGCAATGGATTAATTCACTGAGATGGGCGCGAATAAGACGAGTGTATTGTGTGCCATAAAAAATACATGTGTATTTGCTACTGCTTGACAAAAACAAAAAAACGAATTAGGGTCAGCCCTTAACAAATCACACAACTTACATTGACTTACTCTGTGTGAAATAATGGGGATTGACATCATTTTTTAAATGACTAACCCTTCCTCTGTCCCCATTCACATAATATCGGTAAGGTCCCTCAGTCAAGTAATACATTTTAAGCTCAGACCAGGGAGCTTTCTGAAAGCCTCATAAAGAAGGACAGTGATTGGTAGATGGGTAACAACAAATCAGAGACTTTGGACATATCTTTAAGCATGGTCAAGTTAATAATTATGCTGTGGATTATGTAGTAAACCACCCAGACACATGAAAGATAGTTGTCCCTCTGAACTGAGCTGCAGGACAGGAATGAAACTGCTCAGGGATGTTACCATGAGGCCATTTGGTGATTATTATTTTTTTTTATTTATTTTTTTTGTAATTTATTTTTTTTAAACAGTTACAGAGTTCAATGGCTGTGATGGGAGAAAACTGAGGATGGATCAACATTGTAATAACCTAAATAGGTGACATGAAGTATACAAATATTTACAAAACATTAATTCCTGAGTGGCCAAGTTAGATTTTCAAGCAGATTTTATTCAAAACTATGGCAAGAATTGAACATTGCTGTCTAGCCATGATCCCCAAAATCTTCACAGAGCTTGAGGAATTTTGAAAAGAATAATATATAGGTGTGTAAAGCTCTTATAGACTTACAAAAGAAGGCTCACAGCTGTAATCGATGCCTAAGGTGTTTCTAACATCCACTGAACAAAAATATAAATACAACATGTAAAGTGTTTGATGAGCTGAAATAAAAGATCCCAGAAATTCTTAATTTGCACAAAAAACATATTTCTTTCAAATTTGTTTACATCGTTGTTGGTGAGCATTTCTCCTTTTGCCAAGATAATCCATCCACCTGACAGGTGTGGCGCATCAAGAAGCTGACTAAACAGCACAATCATTACAGGGGAGCTCCTTTTGCTGGGGACAGTAAAAGGCCACTCTACAATGTGCAGTTTTGTCACAACACAATGCCACAGATGCCTCAAGTTGAGTGAGCATGCGTGCAATTGGCATGCTGACTGCAGGAATGTCCACCAGAGCTGTTGCCAGATCATGTAATGTTAATTTCTCTACCATAAACCGCCTCCAATGTCGTTTTAGAGAATTTGGCGGTTCGTCCAACTGGCCTTACAACCGCAGACCATGTGTAACCACGCCAGCCCAGGGACTCCACATCCGGCTTCTTCACCTGCAGGATTGTCTGAGACCAGCCACCCAGACAGCTGATGAAACTGTGGGATTGCACTACCAAAGAATTTCTGCACAAACTGTCAAAAACCGTCTCAGGGAACCTTGTCTGTGTGCGCGTCGTCCTCACCTATGTCTTGACCTGACTGCAGTTCTGTAACCGATTTCAGTGGGAAAATTCTCACTTTTGATGGCCACTGGCACGCTGGAGAAGTGTGCTCTTCACTGATGAATCCTGGTTTCAACTGTACTGGGCAGATGGCAGAGAGCGTGAATGGCGTCGTATGGGCAAGCGGTTGTTTGCTGATGTAAAAGTTCTGAACAGTTGCCCCATGGTGGGGTTATGGTATGGGCAGGCATAAGCTATTCATGGACAACCAACACGAATGCATTTTATCGATGGCAATTTGAATGCACAGAGATACCGTGACAAGGTCCTGAGGCCCATAGTCATGCCATTCATCCGCTGCCATCACCTCATGTTTCAGCATGATAATGCACGGCCCCGTGTTGCAAGGATCTGTACACAATTCCTGAAAGTTGAAATGTCCCAGTTCTTCTATGGCCTGCATACTCACCAGACATTTCACCCATTTAGCATGTTTGGGATGCTCTGGGTCGACGCGTACGACAGCGTGTTCCTCTTCCCGCCAATATCCAGCTACTTAGCACAGCCATTGAAGAGGAGTGGGACAACATTCCACAGGCCACAATCAACAGCCTGATCAACTCTATGTGAAGGAGATGTCGTGCTGCATGTGTAGAAATGGTGGTCACACCAGATACTGACTAGTTTTTTTATCCACGCCCCTACCTTTTTTGGGGTGTGTATCTGTGACCAACAGATTCGTATGTGTTCCCAGTCATGTAAAACCCCTAATTTATTTCAATTGACTAATTTCCTTATGAACTGTAACTCTCACAAATCTTTGAAATTGTTGCATTTATATTTTTGTTCAGTGTAGATTGATTCAGCGAGCTGAATCCCTATGCAACGACTTCGTTATTACATTTTTATTTTTTAAAACATTTTAGAATTCTTAGGTTTACACAACTATTAGCATTTTAGCTCTTATTCCAGGACTTTGACTGTGGGAAATCATATCGTATTGAACATTCTGTACACCTTGGCTCATTTCATTGGTTTCAGAGTCCTGCAGTAAGAGCTAAGATGCATATACAGTACCAGTCAAAAGTTTGAACACACCTTCTCATTCAATGGCTTTTCTTTATTTTTAACATTTTCTACATTGTAAAATAATAGTGAAGACTTCAAAGCTATGTAATAACACATACAGAATCAATTAGTAACCAAACAAGTGTTAAAATATATTTATTTGTTTATTTTATATTCTTCAAAGTAGCCACCCTTTGCGTGATTGGGAGTCCCATAGGGCGACGCACAATTGGCCCAGCATCGTCCGGGTTAGGGCTTGGCCAGGGTAGGCCGTCATTGTAAATAACAATTTGTTCATAACTGTCTTGCCTAGTTAAATAAAGATTAGATTAAATAAAATAAAATTGCTTTGATATCTGCTTTGCACACTCTTGGCATTCTTTCAATGGGGGTGGGGTTACCATGGTGGCAGGAATGCCTCTTTCAACATGCTGTTATATTCACACTGAATGGAGAGTTAATAGGCCTAGTGGTGGGTGTATTGTCTCTGAGGGATCTCACACACACACACACACAGTGGTATTTATGGGGTCTCAGACATTGCTTCAGTCGTGTTCTTTGTGAGCAGTGTGTCTCTCTTTTCAACTGTGGTGTCCTTGCAACAGTTCTTGGCAAGAGGCCTATATGCAGTCCTGGCTTTGAAATATGGCTGACGGCCAAAAATAAACTTTTGACACTTATTTATGAATGACTACAGATGAATTGGTTACAAAGAGAAGTGTGGTGAACCGCCCAGTCAGCCTTGTGTTTGTTGATGTCATGTGCCTGAGAAGCTGGGAAGACTTGGCCAGCAGTCCCTCTATGGAAATACACTAACAGTGCTATATAGACACACATTAATACATCTTCAGCTAGTAAAACACTCCGTGTTCTTAGTTTATGATGGCCACATAAAGACGTTTTTAATACAGAAAAGAGATTATATTAGTTAACTGTAGACATGGCAGTGTCTACAGGAAATCACGGACTACAAAAATAAAAACAGGCCCATCACGGACACGGATGTCACACTTCCAGACAAACTAAACACCACCTTAGCCCGCTTGGAGGAGAATACAGTGCCCCCGTCGCGGCTTGCTGACAATGACTGCCCCCCCTCCTTCTCCGTGGCCGACGGGAGTAGAACATTTAAATGTATTCACCCTCGCTAGGCTGCTGGCCCAGATGGCATCCCTAGCTGCGTCCTCAGAGCATGTGCAGACCAGCTGGCTGGTGTGTTTACAGACGTATTCAATCACTCCTTAACCCAGTCTGCTGTCCCTGCTTCAAGATGGCTACCATTGTTCCTGTACCCAAGAAGGCAAAGATAACTGGACTAAATGACTACAGCCCCGTAGCATTCACCAAGGATCATATCACCAAGGATCATATCACCTCTACCTTACCGGCCACCCTAGACCCACTGCAATTTGCATACCGCCCCAACAGGTCCACAGATGACGCAATCGCCATCACACTGCACACTGCCCTATGTAAGAATGCTGTTCAATAACTACAGCTCAGCATTCAACATCATAGTACCATCCAAGCTTGTCATCAAGCTGGAGGCCTTTGGTCTCAACCCCGCCCTGTGCAATTGGGTCCTGGACTTTGACGGGCCGCCCCCAGGTGGTGAAGGTAGGAAACATCTCCACTTCGCTGACCCTCAACACTGGGGCCCCACAAGGGTGCGTGCTCAGCCCCCTCCTGTACTCCCTGTTCACCCACGACTGCGTGGCCATGCACGCCTCCAACTCAATCATCAAGTTTGCAGATGACACAACAGTAGTGGGCTTGATTACCAACAACGACAAGACATCCTACAGGGAGGAGGTGAGGGCACTCGGAGTGGGGTGTCAGGAAAACAACCTCGCACTCAACGTCAACAAAACAAAGGAGATGATCGTGGACTTCAGGAAACAGCAGAGGGAGCACCCCCCCTATCCACATCGAAGGGACAGCAGTGGAGAAGGTGTAAAGTTTTAAGTTCCTCTGCGTACACATCACAGACAAACTGAAATTGTCCACCCACACAGGCAGTGTGGTGAAGAGGAGGCTGAAGAAATGTGGCTTGTCACCCAAAACCCTGACAAACTTTTACAGATGCACAATTGAGAGCATCCTGTCGGGCTGTATCACAGCCTGTATGGCAACTGCACCACCCTCAACCGCATGGCTCTACGGAGGGTGGTGCGGTCTGCACAACGCATCACCGGGGGCAAACTACCTACCCTCCATGACACCTACAGCACCCGATGTCACAGGAAGGCCAAAAAGATCATCAAGGACATCAACCACCCGAGCCACAGCCTGTTCACCCCGCTATCATCCAGAAGGAGAGGTCAGTACAGGTGCATCAAATCTGGGACTGAGAGATTGAAAAACAGCTTCTATCTCAAGGCCATCAGACTGCTAACCAGCAATCACTAACTCAGAGAGGCTGCTGCCTACATGGAGACCCAATCACTGGACACTTCAATAAATTGATCACTAGTCACTTTATTCAATTCACTCTAAATAATTCCACTTTAATACTGTTTATATATCTTACATTACTCATATCACGTATATACTGTATTTTATACCATCTATTGCACCTTGCCGCTCGGCCATCGCTCATCCATTTCCTTCTATATTCTCATTCACCCCTTTTTAGATTTGTGTGTATTAGGTAGTTGTTGGGGAGTTGTTAGATATTACTGCACTGTCGGAACTAAAAGCAGAAGCATTTCGCTACACTCGCGTTAACATCTGTTAACCATGTGTATGTGACCAATAAAATTTGATTTGATGTGACAGAATGGAACGAAACCTGATGATTGGTGTGTCAGATGTCTGTATGGTTCATTGGCTCCCCTAAACACCCATTTTGTTTACCAGGATATAGGTAGCATGTTTACTCACTCGGTCAACAAGCTTGGTCATTTGTTCAATCCATTGTTGAATGAGAAATATAATAGCTCTGTTGCTTCTTATTTTAGCCCTCTTTGTCTTTGCAATTAATGATCACTGTCTTTCCTCCATGCCTCTCTCTGTCTCCTCTGTTCTGTCTGTTTTCTGTACAGTATATCTGCACAGGCAGTTATTCCCAATCCCCCGTCTCTCAGAATGTACCGCTTTATATAGTGTAGGTAGTACCCTGTGGTCTACAGCTCCTCTCTGAGCTTAATGTGAACAGACTTATCTCTCACCAAAACACATCAAGCCAGAGGTCTGGCAAACCAAACAAAAATGCATTTCTATGGGTTTCCTAGATTGCACAGTTCTGCATAGCAACAGAGGAAGAGGAAATGGACCCTGACATCAAAGGGAAATGTCCAACATTTCTTGCCAGTGAGATCTTACTTTGACCTTCTGACCTAACGGTTCTACATAGCCATTCTTCCCAACGATGTTTCCAGAATGTTAATGAGCTACTGCTGCTACTAGTCGTTTGTTTAAACAGGGAAGTGGGAAGGGGAAACAAAGGTAGATTTGAGAGTGGAAATGGATGTTGTCAAGGGACGTTCCTACCTACTGCATCACACACAAAGGTATGAGGTCAGCAAAAAAACATATTTGTTTTTGTACTTCAAGTAATTATCAATGTTAGGTGGGTAATGGCAAAGTGGATAGAATAGGAGAGATGTGACTCTAGTACCTGAACTTACCTGAAGGCTGAAATTCATCAATAATGTAAAATGGACCTCCTTTTTGTTAGTGTATTAGTGTGTCCCAGGCAGTTAGAATGTTTTCCAATAACATGGATAATACCACAGGGTCATGTTCAGTTAAGCCCACCATAGCAAAAGATTTTAAACAATAAAATGAAAATGTGTGTTTTCCCCCTCTTTATTTTTTCAGTTTAGTGCCTAATGAGCCAGTACTGGAGAAACAACATGGAGATGTGCTCTTTGGTTAGTTATAGCCTTAGAGGTATCATCTGCCAGGCTGCTGTCAAGTTTAATTTACTCTGGTTTGGTTTCTCCTCTTATGGTTGGGACTGGCTGACTGCAGGAGTTGACAAGGCAAAAAGAGTGCTTCCCAAATGACACCCTATTCGCTTTATAGTCCACTACTTTTGACCAGAGCATGGGTGCCATTTTGGATGTAAACAGGGAGAGAGTTAGGGAAGAACTATACTGAACAAAAATATAAACGCATACAACAATTTCAAAGATTTTACAGTTCATAGAAGGAAATCAGTCAATCAAAATAAATAAATGATGCCCTAATCTATTGATTTCACATGACTGGGCAGGAGCACAGCCAAGGGTGGACTTGGGAGGACACAGGCCCACCCACTTCGGAGCCAGGCCCAGCCAATCAGAATGAGTCGTCGTCCCCCCCTCAGCAGGTGAAGAAGCTGGATGTGGAGGTCCTGGGCTGGCGTGGTTGGTTGGTTGGAAGTACTGCCAAATTCTATTAAATTACATTGGAGGAAGTGGCTTATGCTAGAGAAATGAACACTAAATTCTCTGGCAACAGCTCTGGTGCACATTCCTGCAGTCAGCATGCCAGTTGCACTCTCCCTCAACTTGAGACATCTGTGGCATTGGGTTGTGTGATAAAACAGCACATTTTAGTGTAGCTTTTTATTGTCCCCAGCACAAGGTGCACCTGTGTAATGATGCTGTTTAATGTATTTATTTATGCCCCATCTGTCAGGTGGATGGATTATCTTGGCAAAGGAGAAATGCTCACTAACAGGGATGTAAACAAATTTGAGAGAAATAAGCTTTTTTTAATGGAGATTTTCAGGTGTCTTTTATTTCAACTTATGAAACATGTGACCTTTACATATTGCGTTTTATATTTTTGTTCCGTATATTTAGATATGCATCATAGCCAACACCTGCAACTACTTAAGGTGTTGGCTAGTCAAATCAAATCAAAAATCAAATCAAATTTATTTATATAGCCCTTCGTACATCACTAGTCCTCACTGGCCTGTCCTCCAGAGGGTAAACTGATAAGCAGCCTGTATCAGAGCTGTCATTCCCCCTCATGTTCCTCTCTATGATCACCTGTCAACTGAAACATTTTTATTTTATTTCACCTTTATTTTACCAGGTAGGCAAGTTGAGAACAAGTTCTCATTTACAATTGCGACCTGGCCAAGATAAAGCAAGCAGTTTGACACATACAACAACACAGAGTTACACATGGAGTAAAACAAACATACAGTGAATAATATAGTAGAAAAATAAGTCTATATACAAAGTGAGCAAATGAGGTGAGATAAGGGAGGTAAAGGCAAAAAAGGCCATGGTGGCAAAGTAAATACAATATAGCAAGTAAAACACTGGAATGGTAGATTTGTAGTGGAAGAAAGTGCAAAGTTAAAATAGAAATAATGAGGTGCAAAGGAACTAAATAAATAAATACAGTAGGGGAAGGGTTAGTTGTTTGGGCTAAATTATAGATGGGCTATGTACAGGTACAGTGATCTGTGAGCTGCTCTGACAGCTGGTGCTTAAAGCTAGTGAGGGAGATAAGTGTTTCCAGTTTTAGAGATTTTTGTAGTTCGTTCCAGTCATTGGCAGCAGAGAACTGGAAGGAGAGGCGGCTGAAGGAGGAATTGGCTTTGGGGGTGACCAGAGAGATATACCTGCTGGAGCGCGTGCTACAGGTGGGTGCTGCTATGGTGATCAGCGAGCTGAGATAAGGGGGAACTTTACCTAGCAGGGTCTTGTAGATGACCTGGAGCCAGTGGGATTGGCAACAAGTATGAAGCGAGGGCCAGCCAACAAGAGCGTACAGGTCGCAGTGGTATATGGGGCTTTGGTGACAAAATGGATGGCACTGTGATAGACTGCATCCAATTTATTGAGTAGGGTATTGGAGGCTATTTTGTAAATGACATCGCTGAAGTCGAGGAGCGGTAGGATGGTCAGTTTTACGTGGGTATGTTTGGCAGCATGAGTGAAAGATGCTTTGTTGAGAAATAGGAAGCCAATTCTAGATTTAACTTTGAATTGGAGATGTTTGATGTGAGTCTGGAAGGAGAGTTTAGTCTAACCAGACACCTAGGTATTTGTAGTTGTCCACATATTCTAAGTCAGAACCGTCCAGAGTAGTGATGCTGGACGGGCGGGCATGTGCAGGCAGCGATCGGTTGAAGAGCATGCATTTAGTTTTACTTGTATTTATTTTAACATGCATGAAACCAAGGCTATTACGGTTACAGAAGTCATCAAAAGAGTGCGCCTGGGGAATAGGAGTGCAGCTAGGCACTGCAGGGCCTGGATTCACCTCTACATCGCCAGAGGAGTAGGAGGATAAGGGTACGGCTAAAAGCTATGATAATTGGTCGTCTAGGACGTCCGGAACAGAGAGTAAAAGGAGTAGGTTTCTGGGGGCGATAAAATAGCTTCAAGGTATAATGTACAGACAAAGGTATGGTAGGATGTGAATACAGTGGAGATAAACATAGGCAATGAGTGATGATGAGAGAGATATTGTCTCTAGAAACATCATTGAAACCAAGTGATGTCATCGCATGTGTGGGTGGTGGAACTGAGAGGTTGGATACGGTATAATGAGCAGGGCTAGAGGCTCTACAGTGAAATAAGCCAATAAACACAAACCAGAATAGCAATGGACAAGGCATATTGACATTAAGGAGAGGCATGCTTAGCCAAGTGATCAAAGGGGTCCATTGAGTAGTGAGGTCGGTTGAGGTCACGGCGATTCAGACAGATAGCCGGGCCATGGGTAACAAGTTGGCAGAAGATCGTCTGTTTTAGCCACCTCGTGCGTTTCCGTTGGTAGATTACTGGGGTTCCGTGTGGTAGAGGGGACCAATCCAATTGGCAAAATAGTTATAGTGGCCCAAGAAAATTGGCCGATAGACCTATTCAGATAGCAGCCGATAAGACCGCTAACGATTAGCTGGCCGCAGATGGGCGTTCAGGTTACGTCGCGACGGAGAGGCCAGTTGGATAACTCCCTCGGGCAGATGACGTCGGTTGTCCAGTCGTTAAGGCCTGATGGGGCTCCGCATCGGCAGTAAAACGGGTCCGGATAGGTGATTGTAGCCCAGGAGTGGCTGATGGAACTCTTCAGCTGGCTAGCTCCGAAATAATTGACGTTAGCTCCGGGACCGACGTTAGCCAATAGTCACTTGGATAGCAGCTAGCTAACTGCAAGATCCAGGTGTGAATGTCCAGAGCTTGCGGTAGAAATCCGAGGATATGGAGAAAAAAAATAGGTCCGGTATGCTCTGGTCTGAGTCGCGTTGTACAAAACTGGCGATAGCTTTTCGAGCTAAGGGATAGCTGATGACCGCCAACTGTGGTTAGCTGAATTCTAATGTTAGCTAGTGAACTGGCTAGCTTCTGTTGTGGATTTCAGATTTGAGGTAAATCATTTTTTTATTTTTTTATTGGTAAGGCAGGTTGCAGGAGAGTGTTTTGAAGTTGAGTTTTTAGAAAAAAATATATAAAAAGATATGCAAAGAAAATATGTAAATATATACACTGCTAAAAAAAAATCAAGGGAACACTTAAACAATACAATGTAACTCCAAGTCAATCACACTTCTGTGAAATCAAACTGTCCACTTAGGAAGCAACACTGATTGACAATACATTTCACATGCTGTTGAGCAAATGGAATAGACAACAGGTGGAAATTATAGGCAATTAGCAAGACACCCCAAATAAAGGAGTGGTTCTGCAGGTGGAGACCACAGACCACTTCTCAGTTCCTATGCTTCCTGGCTGATGTTTTGGTCACTTTTGAATGCTGGCGGTGCTTTCACTCTAGTGGTAGCATGAGACGGAGTCTACAACCCACACAAGTGGCTCAGGTAGTGCAGCTCATCCAGGATGGCACATCAATGCGAGCTGTGGCAAGAAGGTTTGCTGTGTCTGTCAGCGTAGTGTCCAGAGCATGGAGGCGCTACCAGGAGACAGGCCAGTACATCAGGAGACGTGGAGGAAGCCGTAGGAGGGCAACAACACAGCAGCAGGACCGCTACCTCCGCCTTTGTGCAAGGAGGAGCAGGAGGAGCACTGCCAGAGCCCTGCAAAATGACCTCCAGCAGGCCACAAATGTGCATGTGTCTGCTCAAATGGTCAGAAACAGACTCCATGAGGGTGGTATGAGGGCCCGACGTCCACAGGTGGGGGTTGTGCTTACAGCCCAACACCGTGCAGGACGTTTGGCATTTGCCAGAGAACACCAAGATAGGCAAATTCGCCACTGGCGTCCTGTGCTCTTCACAGATGAAAGCAGGTTCACACTGAGCACATGTGACAGAGTCTGGAGACGCCGTGGAGAACGTTCTGCTGCCTGCAACATCCTCCAGCATGACCGGTTTGGCGGTGGGTCAGTCATGGTGTGGGGTGGCATTTCTTTGGGGGGGCCGCACAGCCCTCCATGTGCTCGCCAGAGGTAGCCTGACTGCCATTAGCTACCGAGATGAGATCCTCAGACCCCTTGTGAGACCATATGCTGGTGCGGTTGGCCCTGGTTTCCTCCTAATGCAAGACAATGCTAGACCTCATGTGGCTGGAGTGTGTCAGCAGTTCCTGCAAGTGGAAGGCATTGATGCTATGGACTGGCCCCCCCGTTCCCCAGACCTGAATCCAATTGAGCACATCTGGGACATCATGTCTTGCTCCATCCACCAACGCCACGTTGCACCACAGACTGTCCAGGAGTTGGCGGATGCTTTAGTCCAGGTCTGGGAGGAGATCCCTCAGGAGACCATCCGCCACCTCATCAGGAGCATGCCCAGGCATTGTAGGGAGGTCATAGGAGACCACACACACTACTGAACCTAATTTTGACTTGTTTTAAGGACATTTCATCAAAGTTGGATCAGCCTGTAGTGTGGTTTTCCACTTTAATTTTGAGTGTGACTCCAAATCCAGACCTCATGGGTTGATAAATTGGATTGCCATTGATTATTTTTGTGTGATTTTGTTGTCAGCACATTCAACTATGTAAAGAAAAAAGTATTTAATAAGATTATTTCATTCATTCAGATCTTGGATGTGTTTTTTTAGTGTTCCCCTTATTTTTTGGAGCAGTGTATATCTACACGGCACACGACAAGACGAGGACAAAGGACGTTTGACTGCTATGCCAACTTGGATTGGAAAAAAAACATGAAGCCTGTAACACCTCCACAAAGCCCCAGTGCTAGCCACATGACACAAAGCTGGTAATTGGACATCGTTTAATGTTGTTGCTTCCCTAAATTGATTTAGTTAAGTAGCCATTCAATTAAAAGGTGTTTTATTGAGTATTGATGAGGTGTAACAGATATATGGGGTCCTCTAGTCAGACACAGTTAGTCGTTATGTTTTATGGCCATAGGAAAGGGGGATACCTAATCAATTGTACAACTGAATGCCTTCAACTGAAATGTGTCTTCCGCATTTAACCCAACCCCTCTGAATCGGAGGATCCAGTCCAGATGTACCATGCTTATCTGCTGTGACCCCCCCCCCCCCCCCCCCCCAACCCAATCGTCTGTTCGTAACAGTGTCACTCAGTTGATTTGACTGTTATGTATACTTACTATTACGAAGTTGTAGGCCGTAACTCTTGAAGAAGTTATTGGTAAATCTCCAAATATGCACCCAGACCCAGATTTTCACAACAACCATGTAACCTTAGCTAAGGAAAAGTCACATCTGTCTTTTTATTCTCGTGACATCTGTAAGGTGCTACTAGTGTAAGATGAGAACCCTAGCAGGCAGTTAGACCTAGAGGTCGACCGATTAATCCAAATGGCCTATTTTAATTAGGGCTGATTTCAAGTTTTCATAACAATGTTAATCTGTATTTTTGGATGCCAATTATATTGCAATTCATGAGGAGACTGCGTGGCAGGCTGACCACCTGTTACGCAAGTGCAGGCAGCAAGGAGCCATGGTAAGTTGCTAGCTAGCATTAAACTTAACTTATAAAAAATAATCTAAACATAATCACTAGTTAATTACAGTACACATGGTTGATGATATTACCAGTTTAACTAGCTTGTCCTGCGTTGCATATAATCAATGCGGTGCCTGAAATTGTGTCACTTCTCTTGCGTTCAGTGTAAGCAGTCGGTATATGCAGCAGTTTGGGTCACCTGGCTCATTGTGAACTGTGTGAAGACCATTTCTTCCTAACAAAGACCATAATTAATTTGCCAGAATTTTACATAATTATGACATAACATTGAAGGTTGTGCAATGTAACAGCAATATTTAGACCAAGGGTTGCCACCCGTTCGATAAAATACGGAACGGTTCCGTATTTCACTGAAAGAATAAACGTTTTGTTTTCGAAATGATAGTTTCCGGATTTAACTATATTAATGACCTTCTGTGTGTGTTTATTATATTATAATTAAGTCTATAATTTGATATTTGATAGATCAGTCTGACTTGAGTGGTGGTAGGCAGCAGCACGCTCGTAAGCATTCATTCAAACAGCACTTTCCTGTGTTTGCCAGCACCTCTTCGCAATGCTCGACCTCCACAGCTCTGTTTATGACTTCAAGCCTGTCAACTCCCAAGATTAGGCGGGCAATACTATAGTGTGTATAAAAACAGCCAATAGTCAAAGGTATGTGAAATACAAATGTATAGAGAGAAATAGTCCTATAATAACTACAACCTAAAACTTCTTAACTGGGAATATTGAAGACTCATGTTAAAAGGAACCACCAGCTTTCATATGTTCTCATGTTCTGAACAAGGAACTTAAACTTTAGCTTTTTTACATGGCACATATTGCACTTTTACTTTCTTCTCCAACACTGTGTTTTTGCATTATTTAAACCAAATTGAACATGTTTCATTATTTATTTGAGACTAAATAGATGTTATTTATGTATTATATTAAGTTAAAATAAGTGTTCATTGTTCATTCATTATTGTTGTAATTGTCATTATTACAAATATATTTATATAAAAATCGTCCGATTTCATCTATCAGCTTTTTTGGGTTCTCCAATAATCGGTATTGGCGTCGAAAAATCCTAGTCGGTTGACCTCTAGTTAGACCGCTCTGCTCTGCGCTTTCTAAACTGATTGTGCGGTCCTGGTTTCTAGTTCAGAGCATTTGAAATGGAGAAGGGGGGCTGTTTTTTTTTAGGCTTCTCATGATGACAAGGGTAACAAATGGAATGTTCAACAGTTTTCACCTAACAATAGAGCTGTAGCTAGGCCGGGTCCTCTGCCAAGGGTCTGCTGGAATAGCAGGGAGGGAGGGAGAGAGAGTGGTCATCACAACACCACCCAGCCCCTCTATACAGGAGGCCCCTCTCTTCTCTTGAAGGGGGGGCAGCTCCTTTGATTCTACCCAAGGCCTTTCTAATCTAATTCCTCCAGAGTCTGGAGGGGAAAGGAGGGAAAGAAAAGGAGTGATGTCAAAGGCCAACTTCTGTGACTAGGTACTGCTGATTTGGTGTCAGTTCTCTCTGTCTCAATTCAATTTAAATTCCCTGGCTGCGGTCCAAACACTTAAGACACACCCTCGTCCACTTACCCCGCCTTATGTCCTTGGGGGAATCCCTGTCGCCATCTTGGAGGGTGGTCCAAATGATTAGCAAAGCAAGGGAAGTTTGCAACATAAGGCCCTCAGCCCTGGTTTTTAGTCGGCTTTGCGAGTGTATAATTATGTTCACTCAGGGGCCTGAAACTCCCCAAAATTAAATTTGCGACGATTGTACATCCGCTAAGAAAAGTCTGCGAAAACGTAAAAACATCAATGGAGAAGTCAACATACAAGTGTAAGTAACAACGAATGCAAATAAGTTAGAAATTGTGCTACTAATGCACATGATGGTAGAAACAAGTCTCGTAAAGATCCCATGGCACTTATCGTAAGAGGGGATGTTAACCCCGGTGTCCTGGCTAAATTCCCAATCTGGCCCTCATACCATCATGGCCACCTAATCATCCCCAGCTTCCAATTGGCTCATTCATCTCCTCTCCTCCCCCGTGTAACTATTCCCTAGGTAGGTCATTGCTATAAATGAGAATGTGTTCTCAGTCAACATACCTGGTAAAATAAGGGTCAAATAAAAAGTCTCTGTGAATGTGTTTGGCTGAACACTAGGCTACAATAACAATCTTTTGTCACTAGGAGAGGGTTACAGCTGGGCACTGCATTGATTGCTGTGTGAACTCCCCTCTCCAAACATGTTCTCCACAAGTTGAAAACGGGCTAATTTCCATCAAGATTGTCTGTTATTGCGTGTTTCCCGAGGTTTGTAAGTGACCTCGTCCTCCATATTCACGCCAGTGGAAGCTTCCTGTTCTGTTCTGGCTGGAGGCTGGGGCTTTGCATGGTGGCAGGTAGGCTGGCACACAGGACTTCTGCTGCTATTGTTTCCTTCTTCTGGTACTTCTGTTAGTTAACCTCTTATGTTCTCATCTGTGATTTCAGGACAGTCTCCAGCAGCTCATCCTGATGACCCTGCCTAATGTGCTGACCATGGCTAAGGACCCCCTCTCAGGTACTGTGGAGTTCAGTCTCTTTTTCCCAAACGCACAACTAGTCTCAGGTAGCTACACCTCAATCCAGTTGACTAGCTAGCTAGTGCAAGATTCACAACAAGTGCTTACATTGTCCCCTACATACTAACAAGTTGTTAAAAACCTACCTTACATATCCCCTTGTCATCGCATGCCATTTAATATACTGTACTCTGAGGGCCCGTTCTCTGTTGGGTGGGAAGGATGCACAGTCAGGAAGTGGGAAAGGCAGGAAAAGACCCATTGGAACCCTGCAGCCTGTCTTTCTGCATGTAGGAGGCTAATCAGACCATGGAGAGTGCTGAGTGTGTGTGGGGCCTCCGGCCTGGTGTCGACAACCTCTCAGGGTCACACTTGATATGGCTAGCTGTATGTTTGGGGCTATGGAGAGGGTCAGACCTGATATAGTGGGTGAGGAGAGGGAAGATACAGAGGCCCGCTGTCCTCAAGACATAGGCACAGCTGGGGATAGTTCACGTAATGCTGCTATGGTATTGGGCCTTGATGGGACCATAGTCTGATTTAGTACAAACTAAACTTTTATGAGAAGGAAGGTTTGTTTTTGTTTCCTTATCTAATTTAATCTCGAACACAGAACCATATATTGTGTGTGCTACTCTGTCACGAGAGATTACATCTAGCTAGTGTGGTTCTTGGGGCCTCCTCTATTTACTTAAGGGAAGGCATAGGCCCACCCACTTGGGAGCCAGGTCCACCCATTGGGGAGCCAGGCCCAGCCAATCAGAATGAGTTTTTCTCCACAGAGGAGCATTATTACAGAGCGAAATACTACTCAGTTTCATCAGCTGTCAGGATGACTGGTCTCAGACGATCTCACAGGTGAAGAAGCTGGATGTGGAGGTCCGGGGCGGGCGTGGTTACAGATTGTCTGCGGCCGGTTGGATGTACTCACAAATTCTCGAAAACGACATTGGCTCATGATAGAGAAATTAACATTAAATTCTCTGGCAACAGCTCTAGTGGACATTCCTGCAGTCAGTATGCCAATTGCACAGCTCCCTCAACTTGAGAAATCTGTGGCATTGTGTTGTGTGACAAAACTGCACATTTGAGTGGCCTTTTGTGTCCAGCACAAGGTGCACCTGTGTAATGATCATGCTGTTTAATCAGCTTCTTGATGTGCCACATCGGTCAGCTGAAAGGATTATCTTGGCAAAGGAGAAATGTTCACTTACATGGATGTAAACAACTTTGTGCCCAAAATTTGAGCTAAATAAGCTTTATGTGCGTATGGAAAAAATCTGGGATCTTTTATTTCAGCTCGTGAAACATGGGACCTTCACTTTACATGTTGCATTTATATGTATGTTCAGTATAATTAATGCAGTACAGTGCTGTACTCTGTGCATGAATTAATAAAAGGATCACCAGAGCAGTTATTTCCATGGCATTTGTGACTGTGCTGGCGTGAGATAAAATATCTCCAGGATGATGCCGTCTTAAATTGGCTCATCATGTTTTGAAGTGTTCAGCTTCACCACCAGACAAACTGTTGTGCCTTCTTCTCCCAGTGGCTAGGCCTTTCATGGGTTGGGCTGCTACCCTGCCACGCACATGCTTGTTTTGCATGTTTCCTGCAACTGTCTGTCAAACACTAAAATAACTTTTTTTATCAGGACCCATTTGGCAGATTTTATTTTCCTACAACGTGCCAATTGAACTAGATCTAGGCCTTTGATTGGCCCTAATATGAAAACGTGTTTAGCAGTCAAGAACAATAGTGATCTATGAATGGGAGTGGTGGGGTTGTTGGGAGGCTTTTGCCGTAAGCCAGCCTTGGTATGTGAACTTAATCTGAATAGTGCTTAATGGGGTATGTGTTCATATTATTGTTTGTGGATGGATGTGTTGTGTTATGTTATGTTATGTTTGTATGGAATGGCCTTTGGAAGTTAGCTTTTCAATGAGTTCCCATGTTCAGTGTAGTTCCCATGTACAGTGTAGATTGTAGAAACAGTGAAAAGCTCCTCTCAGGGCGACACCACTGCCTGCCTATATGTATACCTCTCTTGTCTTTTTAGTTGGTCTCAATGGAATAAGGGCAGGGCTGGGTCTCAGACATGGTCTCCAAGGTAACCTTGTTGCCCTTTTCCCCAGAGTTCTGATCCAGCTTTTTAGGAGTTCCTTCCAGGCAAGGACACACACACACACACACACACACACACACACACATACACAGCTGATCCCATACAAACCCTGTAAAAAATGAAGCAGTAAAGACTTTTGTAAATCATATGTATCTTTTAAAAAAGATATATAGCGCTTCTGCACGGCAAGCGGTACCGGTGTATCAAGTCTGACACCAACAGACTACTGAACAGCTTCTGTCCCTGAGCCATAATACTGCTAAATAGCTAACAGAATGGCTACATGGACTATCTTGAATTGACCCTTGTATTTTATTTTTGCACCATCTCTATGCACACTCACAGGACTGTACACATTCACACACACTGACAAGCCAACACACAGAATAAATGTGGGTGCATGTTATGTCTCTACACACATGCGTGCATACAATCATAATTTACGCTGCTGCTACTCTGTTTATCATATATCCTGATGCCTTACCCCTATACTCCAGTATCCCTGCACATTGTAAATATGGTATTAGAACTGACCCTGTAAATAGCGTCTTACTTTCTCCTGTACTACTTTCTATATCCTCTGTTTTTGTTCTACCGTGGTATTTTTTTTGCTATATTGATTACTGGATTGTTGGGTGGGAGCTTGCATTAAAGGCATTTCACTGTACTTGTGAACCTGCAACATAAAGGCTTGCTACATCCTCAAAAACACCCAAACATAACCCTGAGCTGAGGCTGATTTAATGAGTGACCCACTGACTGATGGCTCCTAACCAAACCAACAGGGATGGGAGAGATCCTTCAGCCCATTAGTGTAAGAACTGGGGGATGGGAGAGATCCTTCAGCCCATTAGTGTAAGAACTGGGGGATGGGAGAGATCCTTCAGCCCATTAGTGTAAGAACTGGGGGATGGGAGAGACCCACGAAGCTGTCATTTGGGATTTGCTGCCCACCTGTGGGATTTAAACCAAAGTCGAATCTGATCTCAAAATCAATCTGCTAAAAGAAAATGTGGTTTTAATCAGTTATGTCTTCATCTTTCTCTTCAACAGGCAAGAGCATGGAAGAGGTGAAGAGACTGCTGCTGTTGATCCTAGGCTGTGCTGTGCAGGTAACACAATACACACTAATTGAGACGAGCAGATCTGGACTCAAATAGTATTCCAAGTCTTTCAAACACTTCAGATTTCCTTGATTGAGCTTTTCTGGTGCAATGGAATAGTCTGACAAAGTGCAAAGCCCACCCATTTGGCACTGTATTCAGGCAAGCTCAATATGGAAAGGGAAAGGGTATTTAACTGTATTAACTGCAACTGAAAACAGTAGCCTACAGTGCATCAGCAATGGCATGTTATCAACATTCTATGAATCAATTCAAAATGGCCCTCAAATGTTTGAGATGAATTTCTCTTTCAAATCGACATGTCCAATGTAGCACCAAAACCACAGAGCATGGCAGTGGCTCTGAGATATAAAGGGTTAAATGGTGCAGGACAGGGACCACCCACCTGTGCCAGCACCAGAGGCTGTACTGTGCCATTATCTTGGCTATGTACACTATTGTTTTCTTTCCCTCCCAAACTCCTGGCCTCTCGCTCAATTTGAATAGTTGTTGAATTGTCCTGAGTAATTTCTTTTCAAATCATGATACAATCAAAAAATGTCAATGTCGGGCATAGATGGAATGCATTATGTAAGTCCCCAAAAAATTATTTCACCATTATATAACCAGGTTGGCCAGTTGAGAACAAGTTCTCATTTACAACTGGGATCTGGCCAAGATAAAGCAAAGCAGTGTGACAAAAACAACAGCACAGAGTTACACATAAACAATCGTACAGTCAAGAACACAAAAGAAAATAAAAATAGAAAAATCTATGAACAGTGTGTGCAAATGTAGGGAGGTAGGCAATATTTGCGCCCTAGAGGCGCAAATAATTACAATTTAGCATTAATACTGGAGTGATGCAGATGATGATGTGCAAGTAGAGATACTGGGGTGCAAAAGAGCAAGAGGTTAAGTAATAATATGGGGATGAGGTAGTCGGGTATGCTATTTAGAGATTGGCTGTGTACAGGTACAGTGATCGGAAAGCTGCTCTCACAGCTGATGTTTAAAGTTAGTGAGGGAGATATAAGACTCCAGCTTCAGAGATTTTTGCAATTCGTTCCAGTCATTGGCAGCAGAGAACTGGAAGGAAAGGCGGCCAAAGGAAGTGTTGGCTTTGGCGATGACCAGTGCAATATACCTGCTGGAGCGTGTGCTATGGGTGGGTGTTGCTATGGTGACCAGTGAGCTGAGATAAGGCGGGGCTTTATCTAGCAAAGACTTATAGATGACCTGGAGCCAGTGGGTTTGGCGACGGATATGTAGTGAGGGCCAGCCAACGAGAGCATACAGGTCGCAGTGGTGGATAGTATATGGGGCTTTGGTGATAAAATGGATGGGATTTAAACCACAATCGAAAGGTCAATGTGTTATCTATGCATCTTATTATTGCACTAACACAGTTTTTTTCCTATCCATTGAATGAAAATTACTTGAGTCCAACAACAAGCCCTGAGCTGACAATTAGACACGTGCTGCCTCAGGTTCTCCACGTTACTCTATACAGTATTTCTACAAGATTTAAACCTTTTCTTCTTGCTTATGTGTAATTATGACCATTCACACACCCAGTCTTTGTGTTCCGCAGAGAATGGGAAAACCAAGTCTGAATCAGAATATGTTTCTGATAGTTTATAGTACCTATAGATATCTAATAGACGTGTCTGTCATTGTTTCTCTCTGCAGTGTGAGAGGAAAGAAGAGATCATTGAGAAGATCAAACTGCTCGACATTGAGAGGCAGGCAGCCATCGTCTCCCACATTCAAGAGGTGAGTAGTACAGGTGTGTTCACGTCAAAGCAGGCACATATGTTCATGCGCATCAGCAATTCCTTTTTTATCGTGATTATTTTCCTCACATTATCTTCAGATACGCTTCAAAACACAGGTTAAAAATTAGGCGTCTTGCACATTTACAGAAATATTGATTTATGTGCACGGTCGCTGTCAAATATATCTAGTAAAGGAAAGCCACATAAAGGTATTAATCCCAGGCCTACTCTCCCACAGTGTGGCATTCCCATTGACATTTAGACACTGATGTTCATGCATGTCAGTCCACTTTTTTTTATAGTGAATCTTTTTCTCACGTTTATGTATGCGAATCTTCATATACTGACACATTCAAATCTCATTCCTCAGGCTACAGAGAGTGCTGTGTAGTGATATTGTCTGTCTACCCCTTCAGGTGACCCAAAACCAGGAGAATGTGTTGGACTTGCAGTGGCTGGAGCTGCCAGATATGCCCCCTGAGGAGCTGGATCCCCTGTCCAGAAACATGGCCCTGCACCTCCGCAAACTCATAGATGAAAGAGATGAATGTGCAGAGGTTGGTATTGAAGACGGTCTGAAACACACCCAATTACGACTTTTAAAATCAACTGTATTACTCACAATACCTTTAAAAGTAAATGATGCACCTGTACATTATATGTACCTAATGGATATATGTATGTCATTCAGACTTGATTTGTGTTCTTTTTACACACAGCCAACAGACTGACAGAGTTCTTCTCTACCCTCCAGGCGATCGTGGAGCTGACCCAGGAGAGGGACTACCAGCAGCCCTCTAACCACCTGGGTTACCCCAACCCTGAGAGGACCGACCTGGGCCTGGGCGGACCTATCTCCCGGCTGTCCAAAGAGGACCGGCAGCATCTGGCTGTGGAGCTGGCCGACACTAAAGCCAAACTGAGACGCTCGCGACAGGAACTGTGAGTCAGGAGAAGGAAATCTCTACCATGACAGGCTAGAGTTAGAGGCTAGATTTTGGGATATTTTGGCATTTAACATATTTATTTTATTTAGACAAATTATTTTCCAAGATTTTAGCTTAACTTTTACTATAAGTGCTCTATAATTACAATGTAGATATGTCTGAACAAATTGATTTGCCAACCTAATGTATGCTGTGTCTCTCCCAGGGAGGAGAAGACTGAGCAGCTGATGGATACCAAACATGAGGTGGAGAGGCTGGATCTAGAGATGCAGAAACTCAAGCAGGAGGTGCAGATTTCCTCTTTCACTTTGGCTTCCCTGTGTCCCCTCACACTCCCCCCCTTTCTTCTCCTCACTCTCTTTGCCTGTTTATCTCCTTCTCATGCTCTCCCCGTTTCTTTCCCTGTTACTCTCTCCCCCGGTTTCTCTTGCTCACAAATATGCTCTGAGACCCAACATTCCCCTCTTTTTCCAGTCAGGAAAAATGGTTCCCAGACGTTTCAAATCTTGACCACAAATTACATGCTAGAAAGCATATCATATTTATTCTGTCTTCAGAATGTTCACAGAAGGGGACATTTTTAGCTGTCAAAGACAGTACCATTTTAAGATATTCCCATGAGACCAGCAAATTCTAAAATGGAAAGATTTCATAACTAGTTTTGTCATAACCTCACTGCAGTTCACATCTAGTCCATAGTGTTGTGTATGTGCCATGCGGAGACCAGCTCCATTGTGTGTGTTTGTGACCTGTGCAGAACATGCAGTTACTTGTAGAGGCGAGGTCGGTGCGTGCGTACAGGGATGAAGTGGACGCTCTGAGGGAGAAGGCAGCCAAGGTGGACAGACTGGACACAGAGTTGAGCCGCTGCAAGGAGAGGCTACACGACGTCCACTTCTACAAGACACGAGTCGAGGTGATTCACACTGATCATTACATTTAATTGAATAAACGTTGTGACTCACCATCAATTTAATGACACCTGAAATCAAATAATACTGTACATTTAAGGAAAAGAACCTGGTGAAGGAATTTGCCAAAACGAGTTGGGTTTAATAATAAAAGTACCATATCTTCAGCATGCTCCACTGTTCATGCACCTTTTGTTTGAAAGGGACAACATATATTTTTGTCATTATCAACACACATCCACATGTTTAGCCTATCTCGTCTGTCAAGACACATTAGACACACTGAGTACAGAATAAGGTGATTGGTGGTGCATATTAAGACCCATAATCCTTAGCAGCACATCTTTCATGTCTCTGGGTCAAATTAGTTCCACAACATTGACTACAACATTGACTAGAACCCCTGCTGTCTCTTTCACAGGGGAACAATGGCATCTCCTGATCAGCAGAATGACCAGGCCCTGGGTTTTATGGGTTTGTCCAGGCATGGGTCTCCACAGCTGTCAGTGGCAGGCCTCTGAATCACTATGTCCCTCTGTCTCCATCTCAGCCTCATTATATTTCACACACTCCATCTTACTGTGTGCTTGTTTGAGATCGACTACATTGCAGTGGAATCACTGATCTACAAATCACTTTGCATCCCCAATGAACTACTCATTATGTGATCAAGATGAGCAAATCTGCACAGCGTATTGCTCATGCCGATCTCCTCACATGCTGTATATGTCCCTCTGTCTCCATCTCACTGTGTGTCTGTCTGTATTATATGTCTAAAGGAGCTGAGAGAAGATAACGCCACTCTGATGGAGACCAAAACCCTGCTGGAGGAACAGCTGGGAGCCTCCAGGGGGCGTTGTGACAAACTATATGAGCTGGAGAAGGAGAACATGCAGCTGCGCTCAAAACTACACGACGTGGAGATGGTGAGAAAATTGAACCCGGTGTCTATCAATGACTGGATCACACGGTCTGTGTATGTCTTTACCCTTTTGACAATACTGAGTTACACATCCACCGTAATTGCTGGACCTATTCTGGAATTGAAAATGTAACAAGAGAATATTTGAACACTAACACAATAATGGTCAGGGTTGGCACAATAGTGTGAAAAGGATATGTGTGTGTCTGGCCCACTCTGCTGTCCCTCTCAGGACCGGGACACAGATCAGAAGCGCCTGGAGGGGTTGATAGAGGAGAACATGCTGCTGGAGATCTCTCAGAAACAGAGCATGAACGAGTCTGCCCACCTGGGCTGGGAACTGGAGCAGCTGGCCAAGAACAACAACAACAACGACAGTAAGGGGACACACACACACTGCAGAGAGCCCATATTAATCCTCTTCCATTAGCTGTTGATGGTGTTTTTGGATGCAAAAGGGCTGAAAAGACAGACTTCATATATTTTGGTGATAAAATGACTGTTTTACATTAATCACAAAGCAGTGCTCACTCCTCTGTCAACAAACTGTATACAAACCTACACAGTGTGGCACTACCATGATCACATGCACAGAGCATCTCCAAATAAAAGATGTCAGAGTTTTTTTTTATCGGACAAAATGTATTCACAAACAGAACTGAACAAGCACCCCTCTCTTCCCCCCAGTGTGCAAGTCGTTTGGGTTTGAGCTGAACGAGTCTGCGTCGAGCCGTCTGCTGAAGCTGGAGAAGGAGAACCAGGGTCTGCAGAGCACCATCCAGGAGCTCAGAGAGGCTTCACTAAGTCTGGAGGAGGACCAGCTAAACGCCATGGAGTTGGAGAGAGAGAACCAGGGCCTCAGCAAAAAGGTACTGTACACACTGATTTGACAGACGCTACTTTATGCTGGTCCCACATGCTTTATAGAATGGCAGTCTGTGTTGTGGCATACTATGCTGGTCCCACATGCCCTATATAGATAGTCAGCAGAATGCATTGCAGTATGTATTGTGGTGCAGTTAAATGAATGCGGGTGGGAGCAGAGCAACATATACTGAGTGCTATCTTTCTCTATTCATAGTATATGTCATTGTCCCAGCACTGGTGAGGATGTTTTGAATGTACATATCTCACACATACTTCTGACATGTTGAGCTTTCATATGTATGACGTCTTTGATGTGGATTGATGAATTGAATCTATTTTGTCTGTGGTTTCTATCATGATTGTCATCCATTTTGTGTCTTCTATAGCTGGAGCCTATGCAGACCCTGCTGGACCAGGAGAAGCAGACCACCCAGGACATGGAGGGTCTGGAAGAAGACCTGCTCAAAGACGAGCAGAAACTGGAGAAGACTCTGGAGAGACTGCAGGCAGACAAGAACAGACAGGCACAAACTGTACTTCTACCTTTACACATGCTAAATGCACCATTTCATGGCCAGGAGGAAAACTTGCGGGTCCTAACTGTCTGTGGCATGTTGTCCTCAGTGGTCCCTCTTATGTCCTCATTATCCCACCTGACTGTCTTTGTGTGTTCCCCAGATCTCAGAGCTGGAGCAGGAGAAGGAGCACCTGAGCCAGGCGGTGAGCTCCCGGGGTCAGCGCGCCCAGGTCGACAGCGAGGCCCGAGTCAGGGAGGTGGAGACAGAGAACCGCGTCCTCCACCAGACCATCACCAACACCGGGTCCAAGCTGGCCCGGCTAGAAGCCCAGGGCAAGCAGGCCACCGAGGAGCTGGAGACACTGAGGGAGAGGGGGGAGGAGCTGGAGAGGGAGACAACACGTCTGCAGAGGAGCAAGGAGCAGCTGCAGAGGGAGGTGAGGGAGGTCTTGCACTTGTTTCGCCAATATTTGCAGCTATTTTTTTGTTTGTTTTACTTGCAGGAATTGTGAGTTGCAATCAGTGCATTCAACTTAGGTAGTTAAATCGACTACATATCACAATCGTTGTAACATGCCTGAACTGTAAATGTAAACGTAGGTGGCCTCCCTGAAGATCACATGTGACCGGGCTGAGGCCCTGGAGAGAGACAACACCAGCCTGGAACAGGACAACCGGAGGCTGAAGAAGCAGGTGGAGACAGCCCAGAACGTGAGCCTGCGCCTGGCCACGCTGGAGAATGACCACAGCCTCTTGGACGAGGAGAACCTGGAGCTCCGCCGCACCGTGGAGTCCCTCCGGCCAGCTGCTGTGCGCCTGGCCCAGCTCCAGCAAGAGAACAGGGAGCTGGAGAGGGAGAGGGAGGATCTGACCCGCTCTGTGGAGGAGCTGCGGTCCCAGGGGAAGAGGGCGGAGCGGCTGGAGCTGAGCATCAGCAGCCTGGGCCAGGAAAACCAGAGGTTACAGCAGAGCCTGGAGAACAGCTCCACTAAGATCCAGGGGCTGGTGAGGGAGCTGAGGCAGGCGGAGACCGGGGTTCTGAGACGGGAGCTGGAGGAGGTGCGCCTGGCGGGGAAACGCCTGGAGGCGGTGGAGAAGGAGAAGAGGGGGCTGGAACAGGAGCTGGGCCAGTCAGAGAAGGTACGTCTGCGTGTATATGCTACATGTATACTGTAGTTGTGGAGTATTACGCACTCCTGGCTGCACAATGAATTTCCTTGATGGGATAATACAAATGTAATTTAACTGAATTGAATGGAATTGATTTTAAGGAGAGGAAGCAGCTGGAGAAAGAGGCGCAACGTTTATGGCAGCAGCTGGAAGTGAAGGAAGAGGTGCTGGAGGAGAGTGCTCTAAAGCTGGCCTCATTAGAGAAGGAGGGCATCACCAAGGAGAAGGAGCTGGAGAGGTTAAAGGAGGTGGCTGGGATGGTCAAAAAGCTGGAGAGTCAGAACAAGGAGCTGCAGAAACAGGCCACCATCGACAAGAGGACCCTGGCCACACTCCGAGAGGTATGTATGGGGAAGAGGTCAGAGGACAATGTACAGTAGGTTGAAGTGATAGGTGTACCATACTAGGGTTGAATATTTTCAAATGTATTTTAAAAATGTTACATCCCAAGAATAAATCCGGTATTTACCACCCTAACCAGAAATGTCATTCTAAAGCATATAAATATACTACCTGAGCCTGATGAGCCATACATTAAGGACATTTTATGAGCCCAAGCGGATTTAACAAGTTACATCAGTAAGGGATCATAGCTTTGACCTGGATTCACCTGGTCAGTTTGTCATGAAAAGAGCAGGTGTTCTTAATGTTTTGTAGACTCAGTGTATAGTCTACCGCACATTACACACGACAGAAAACATAAAAGCCCATAGATGTAGCTATGCTCTCTTGGGTTAATAAATGAAACTAGCTCCAGTAGGCTAATCTTTTTGTGGGACTTTATTACTGTACTTTATTGTATTATACTGGACTGGAATTATGCATCTTGTTCAAACCATGAAGCTGGGTGAAGGACATGCAGCCTACAAAGTCACAATTATAGTCTAGGGTATATTTACTTTTTATGTAAAAGGGCATATTTTACATTTTTATAATTAGTAGGCTGAGGCATATACAGTGCATTCGGAAACTATTCAGACCCCTTCCCTTTTTCCACATTTTGTTACGTTACAGCCTTATTCTAAAATGTATAAAAATAAATAAAAAAAACTCATCAATCTACACACAACAGTGAAAACAGGTTTTTAGATATTTTTTCAAAAATAAAAACAGATATCTTATGTACAGACCTAGTACCGACGAACCTGACGTTTCTACTTGTAGAATCACAATGCTCGTCAGTGGCCGAGAACTTGACTTTGAGCCAATCAGAGAGCACAAAATTCCACCTAGGGAAGCCTAACAAAAAAAGATGGCAGTTTTGAAACTGCAGTAAAGCTCAGTAACTGCAGTCGACTGTGGTATTTTGGACGCAGTAATTGCAGTGTACTGCAGTTATGCTGCACTCTAACTGCAATCTTTTTTCGTAAGGGAGCCGACAGCAGTGACAAAAAAAAATAGGGCACTTTTCCAGGTGTACTCCACCACCTTTTCATTAGAATTGTAACTACAACAATAAAACTGCATAATAAAATGTTTTATCTAGAGCATGTCTTTACATCTAGCTAAGGAGTTTTGTGCTTGAAGTATTTTTTGTAAGGTTCAGTTTGATAATAAGCACCTGCTCATTAGTTAGATAATGTTAGCTTGCTAACTGAGCTAGGCAGTCACACACACTTCATATGAAATGAATGGGGTGTTCAGTGCAGCACAATGCACACAACACTAAATGCTCTACCAAGCTAGCTATCTACTGTTAGCAAGATGATGAAGAAATAATTTAATTCACTATCCCATACTGCCAGTGTCAGTCTGCTTTCTAGCTAATGTTAGCTAAACGGTTAGCATTGCCATTTAGCACAACATAGCTGGCTAGCTATTCCACCGACTCTCGACAGCTAATAGGCAGCTACTTCAGTCGAAAAACAAATATTGTGATGTAATTATAATTTTGCTAGCTATGCTAGTTGTGGCCGTCTGGTTAGTATCAACAAGGGCTTACTACAAATTCTAGCTGGCTAGCAACAAAATTAGCGTAGGTTGCTAGTTAGTGTACATCAGCGGCAGCAGGCATAAGCCAAACAAGTTAGTGCCACTTTGTGGCCTGGAGTATTAAACTAAGCAAATCTGAGGTCAAACTCTTCTATATGAACAACGACAAGTTAACTGCCGACACTCTGGGCGGAGTTGCTAAGTACCTATCGCCAGTCAGATTTCTCGGTGTGTCTGACTGTTTGGTAGACAGGTCAATAGAGTCAGGGTTTTATTGTGTGTGTCCTGTCCAGGACCTGGTGAATGAGAAGTTGAAGGTGCAGCAGCAGTGGAACGAGTTGGAGATACTGAGCGACGAGCTGGAGAAGATCGGCCTCAACAGAGAGAAACTACTGCAGGAGGCGAACAGCTGTGAAGACAAGTAAGTGGCTTTACACCACCAGCATGCATCACACTACCAGATTTTCGACAATACATCTACCACAGTGGCGGTCTGTGCCGTTTAAGATTATTTTTTTTTTTCATGAGCATAGTCCTATTTCTATTACAACATTGGATGACTGTCATTCATATTCCATTCAACCAGTTCTATGTAACAGAGATAGGTTCAGGCTACTACATGATACTCAAATTTTCCCTATGCCCATCATGAGGTTGCAACAACCTAGACTATGAATGAAAGTTTACAACGTAGGTGCACACAGGTCGAGAAACAAATTCGAGGTGACAGACAGGGACACATGGGACAGACGGTGACATTCAATACCGCCATGCACACTCTTGCCTGCATCTAGATTATATAGAATGTAATTATTAGTCCAACAGTTGCAAACAAGAGTTTCTATTGGGCAAATTCAGGTATGTTTATCCCCGTTTTGTTCCATTTGCTTCCGTTTTAAGAAACATTTTTCAACAGAATCTGCAGAAAGAATACACCCCTGATCACGCGTGAAAACAGTTAACTTTCATAGCAGCCACGTTGTATTCAAATATAATTTTATTTGTCACACACACATGGTTGGCAGATGTTAATGCGAGTGTAGCAATGCTTGTGCTTCTAGTTCCCCAACAACTACACACAAATCTAAAGGGGTGAATGAGAATATGTACATGTAAGTATATGGATGAGCGATGGCCGAGCAGCAAAGGCAAGGTGCAATAGATGGTATAAAATAAATTAGTCATATCACATGTACCAGTTGAAGTCGGAAGATTACATACACTTAGGTTGGAGTCATTAAAACTCGTTTTTCAACCACTCCACAAATTTATTGTTAACAAACTATAGTTTTGGCAAGTCGGTTAGGACATCTACTTCATGCATGACACAAGTAATTTTACCAACAATTGTTTACAGACACAGTGAATTTTAAGTGAAATAATCTATCACAATTCCAGTGGGTCAGAAGTTTACATACACTAAGTTAACTGTGCCTTTTAAAAAGCTTAGAAAATTCCAGAAAATTATGTCATGGCTTCCGATAGGCTAATTGACATAATTTGACATAATTTGAGTCAATTGGAGATGTACCTGTGGATGTATTTCAAGGCCTACCTTCAAACTCAGTGCCTCTTTGCTTGACATCATGGGAAAATCAAAAGAAATCAGCCAAGACCTCAGAAAAACTATTGTAGACCTCCACTAGTCTGGTTCATCCTTGGGAGCAATTTCCAAATGGCTAAAGGTACCACGTTCATCTGTACAAACAATAGTACGCAAGTATAAACACCATGGGACCACACAGCCATCATATGCTCAGGAAGGAGATGCGTTCTGTCTCCTAGAGATGAACGTACTTTGGTTCGAAAGGGCAAATCAATCCCAGAACAACAGCAAAGGACCTTGTGAAGATGCTGGGGGAAACGGGTACAAAAGTATCAATATCCACAGTAAAACGAGTCCTATATCGACATAACCTGAAAGGCCGCTCAGCAAGGAAGAAGCCACTGCTCCAAAACCGGCAAAAAAGCCAGACTACAGTAGCAACTGCACATGGGGACAAAGATCGTACTTTTTGGAGAAATGTCTTCTCGTCTGATGAAACAAAAATATAACTGTTTGGCCATAATGACCATCGTTACGTTTGGAGGAAAAAGGAGGAGGGTTGCAAGCCAAAGATCGCAATCCCAACCGTGAAGCACTGGGGTGGCAGCATCATGTTGTTGGGGTGCTTTGCTGCAGGAGAGACTGGTGCACTTCACAAAATAGATGGAATTATGAGGATGGAAAATTATGTGGATATATTGAAGCAACATCTCAAGACATCAGTCAGGAAGTTAAAGCTTGGTCGCAAATGGGTCTTCAAAATGGACAATGACCCCAAGCATACTTCCAAAGTTGTGTCAAAATGGCTTAAGGACAACAAAGTCAAGGTATTGGAGTGGCCATCACAAAGCCCTGACCTCAATCCTATAGAAAATTTGTGGGCAGAACTGAAAAAGCGTGTGTGAGCAAGGAGGCCTACAAACCTGACTCAGTTACTCCAGCTCTGTCAGGAGGAATGGGCCAAAATTCACCCAACTTATTGTGGGAAGCTTGTGGAAGGCTACCCCAAATGTTTGACCCAAGTTAAACAATTTAAAGGCAATGCTACCAAATACTAATTGAGTGTATGTAAACTTCTGACCCACTGGGAATGTGATGAAAGATATATAAAAGCTGAAATAAATCATTCTCTCTACTATTATTCTGACATTTCACATTCTTAAAATAAAGTGGTGATCCTAACTGACCTAAGACAGGGAGTTTCTACTAGGATTAATGTCAGGAATTGTGAAAAACTGAGTTTAAATGTATTTGCCTCAGGTGTATGTAAACGTCCGACTTCAATTGTGTATACTGTAAGATATGTAAACATGATTAAAGTGGCATTATTTAGAGTGTATTGTATAAAGTGACTAATGATTAGTTTGTTAAAGTGGCCAGTGATTGGGTCTCAATGTAGGCAGCAGCCTCTCTGAGTTAGTGATTGCTGTTTAACAGTCTGATGGCCTTGAGACAGAAGCTTTCAGTCTCTCGGGCCCAGCTTTGATGCGCCTGTACTGACCTCGCCTTCTGGATGGTAGCGGTGTGAACAGGCAGTGGCTTGGGTGGCTGATATCCTTGATCTTTTTGGCCTTCCTGTGACATCGGGTGATGTAGGTGTCATGGAGGGTGGGTAGTTTGCCCCCGGTGATGCGTTGTGCAGACCGCACCACCCTCTGGCCCTCTGGAGAGCCTTGCGGTTGAGGACGGTGCAGTTGCAGTACAGGCTGTGATATAGCCCGACAGGATGCTCTCAATTGTGCATCTGTAAAAGTTTGTCAGGGTTTTGGGTGACAAGCCACATTTCTTCAGCCTCCTGAGTTTGAAGAGGTGCTGTTGCACTTTCTTCACAACACTGGCTGTGTGAGTGGACCATTTCAGTTTGGCCGTGATGTGTACACCAAGGAACTTAAAACTTTCCACCTTCTCCACTGCTGTCCCTTCGATGTGGATAGGGGGTGCTCCCTCTGCTGTTTCCTGAAGTCCACGATCATCTCCTTTGTTATGTTTACGTTGAGTGAGAGGTTGTTTTCCTGACACCACATCCGAGGGCCCTCACCTCCTCCCTGTAGGCTGTCTCGTTGTTGGTAATCAAGCCCACTACTGTTGTCATCTGCAAACTTGATGATTGAGTTGAAGGTGTGCATGGCCACGCAGTCGTGGGTGAACAGGGAGTACAGGAGGGGGCTGAGCACGCACCTTTGTGGGGCCCCAGTGATTAGGGCCAGTGAAGTGGGATGTTGTTTCCTACCTTCACCACCTGGGGGCGGCCTGTCAAAGTCCAGGACCCAATTGCACAGGGCGAGGTATGAGTTCCAGGGCCTCCAGCTTGATGATGAGCTTGGAAGCACTATGGTGTTCAATGAACAGCATTCTTACATAGGTATTCCTTTTGTCCAGATGGGATAGGGCAGTGTGATGGCGATTGCGTTGCATCTGTGGACCTGTTGGGGCGCAGTCCTTGTTAGCGGGCCGCGACGGTGGCACTGTATTATCCTCAAAGCGGGCAAAGAAGGTGTTTAGTTTGTCTGGAAGCGTGGTGTTGCTGGATTTCTTTTTGTAGTCTGATTTCCTGTAAACCCTGCCACATACGTCTCGTGTCTGAGCCGTTGAATTGCGACTCCACCTTGTCCCTGTACTGGCCTTGTTTGATTGCCTTGTGGAGGCAATAGCTACACTGTTTATATTCAGACATATTCCCAGACCTCTTTCCATGGTTAAATGCGGTGGATCGCGCTTTCAGTTTTGCGCGAATGCCGCCATCCACGGTTTTTGGTTAGGGTAGGTTTTAATAGTCACAGTGGGTACAACCTCCCCAATGCACTTCTTTAGAAATGCACTCACCGAGTCGGCTTGTAGGTTGATGTTGTTCTGAGGCTGACCGGAACATATTCCAGTCCGCATGATCAAAACAATCTTGAAGCGTGGCTTCCGATTGGTCGGACCAGCGTTGACTGGTTCTCGTCACAGATACATCCTGTTTGAGTTTTTGCCTACAAGACGGAAGGAGCAGGATGGCGTCGTGGTCGGATTTGCCCGGAAGGAGGGCGGGGGGAGGGCTTTGTATGCATCGCAGAAGTTGGAGTAGCAGTGATTGAGGGTGTTGCGCATGCACGTAGGGCAATCAATATGCTGGAAGAATTTAGGTAGAAATGTTCTCAAATTTGCTTTGTTAAAATCAGCTACAATAAATGCAGCCTCAAGATGTATGGTTTCCAGTTTGCATATAGTTCAGTGAAGTTCCTTGATGGCCATCTTGGTGTCTGCTTGAGGGGGAATGTACACAGCTGTGACTATAACTGACGAGAATTCTCTTGGTAGGTAAAATGACCGGCACTTGATTGTAAGGAATTCTAGATCGGGTGAGCAGAAGGACTTGAGTTCCTGTATGTTATTATTACACCATGAGTCGTGTAATGCATTTATAAGCATACACCTCCACCCTTCCTTTTCCCATAGCGGGGTTCATCTGTGTCGGCACGATCCATGTAGAAGCCTGGTGGCTGAACCGATTCCGACATCATATCCTGTGAAACAGAGAATGTTATCATCTCTGATGTCTCTGGAAGGCAACCCTTGCTTGAATTTTGTCTACCTGGTTGTCAAGAGACTGGACATTGGCTAGTAGTATACTCGGGAGCGGTGTGCACGTCTACGGAGCCTGGCCAGGTGGCCGCTTCGTCTGCCCCTTCTGCGGCATTGTTGTTTTGGATCGCCTACTGGAATTAGCTCCATTGTCCTGGGTGGTGGTTTGAACAAAGGATCAAAAGCTCCAGTGTTGTTGTTGTTTAGTCATAGCCAGCTAGCTAATTCTATTTGAGCAGGGTGTTTGAGTAGGATAAACTAGCTAGTTGCATTTGCTAGCTAAGTAAGTGAAACTGAATGTGAAAAATGACTCTCTTGCTTCTCCTTTATTTTGGAAGAAATTGATTTGATCAAAACTGTTGAACTATTGTCTTTATCTCTCTGAGTCTATTACTCATTTTGTTCACTGCAGTGCTAGCTAGCTGTAGTTTATGCTTTCAGTACTAGGTTTATTCTTTATTCGCTTGCGTCCCACCTACTCAACAGCCAGTGTAATCCCGTGGCGCGATATTCAAATACCTCAAAAATGCAAAAACTTCAATTTTTCAAACATATGACTATTTTACACCATTTTAAAGACAAGACTCTCATTAATCTAACCACACTGTCCGATTTCAAAAAGGCTTTACAACGAAAGCAAAACATTAGATTATGTCAGCAGAGTACCCAGCCAGAAATAATCAGACACCCATTTTTCAAGCTAGCATATAATGTCACATAAACCCAAACCACAGCTAAATGCAGCACTAACCTTTGATGATCTTCATCAGATGACAACCCTAGGACATTATGTTATACAATACATGCATGTTTTGTTCAATCAAGTTCATATTTATATCAAAAACCAGCTTTTTACATTAGCATGTGACTAGCATGTGACTAGCATTCCCACCGAACACTGCCGGTGAATTTACTAAATTACTCACGATAAACGTTCACAAAAAGCATAACAATTATTTTAAGAATTATAGATACAGAACTCCTCTATGCCCTCGATATGTCCGATTTTAAAATAGCTTTTCGGTGAAAGCACATTTTGCAATATTCTCAGTAGATAGCCCGGCATCACAGGGCTAGCTATTTAGACACCCAGCAAGTTTAGCACTCACCAAAGTCAGATTTACTATAAGAAAAATGTTATTACCTTTGCTGTTCTTCGTCAGAATGCACTCCCAGGACTTCTACTTCAATAACAAATGTTGGTTTGGTCCCAAATAATCCATTGTTATATCCAAATAGCGGCGTTTTGTTCGTGCGTTCAAGACACTATCCGAAAGGGTAAATAAGGGTGACGAGCATGGCGTATTTCGTGACAAAAAAATTCTAAATATTCCATTACTGTACTTCGAAGCATGTCAACCGCTGTTTAAAATCAATTTTTATGCAATTTTTCTCGTAAAAAGCGATAATATTCCGACCGGGAAAGCGTGTATACGTACAAAGAGAGAGAAAATAAAAACATCTCGTGCACGAGCCTGATTCTCAGAGTACTCTGACCGGCCACTATCCAAACGCGATAATGTGTTTCAGCCTGGGGCTGCCTCGATATCATTCAGCTTTTTCCCGGGCTCTGAGAGCCTATGGGAGCCGTAGGAAGTGTCACGTTACAGCAAAGATCCTCAGTCTTCAATAAAAAAGAGCCAAGATGAACAACAACTTGTCAGACAGGCCACTTCCTGTTCAGAATCTTCTCAGGTTTTTGCCTGCCATATGAGTTCTGTTATACTCACAGACACCATTCAAACAGTTTTAGAAACTTTAGGGTGTTTTCTATCCAAAGCCAATAATTATATGCATATTCTAGTTACTGGGCAGGAGTAGTAACCAGATTAAATCAGCTACGTTTTTTATCCGGCCGTGTCAATACTGCCCCCTAGCCCTAACAGGTTAAGCCACTTTAGACCTTCATTACAAAATAGTGTTTTAATCAATTATTTGGTGGTGTGTTTATATTTAGTATAGTTTTATCTAAAAAGTAATTTAAAACAAATGTTTTACTATTTTTATGAAATTCACTGAGGATGGTCCTCCCCTTCCTCCTCAGAGGAGCCTCCACTGACCTACCAGAACGCATCATTTTACATTTTTGCCATTTAGCAGACACTCTTATTCAAAGCGACTTAGTTGCGACTGTAAAAAAAAAAATAATAATAACATTTCCTTAGCGAAGTTACGGTGGGGAAAGACATTTATTTATTATATTTTTTTGGGGGCAAGAGACCAGTGGCGGCAGAACGGAGTGCTCGAGTTGGGATGTAGGGTTTGAGCATAGCCTGAAAGTAGGAAGGGGCAGTTCCCCTTGCTGCTTCGTAGGCAAGCACCATGGTCTTGTAGTGGATGCGAGCCTCGACTGGTATCATACTACCAAATTCTTTACGTCTACACTGTCCCAGTATGCCACCACACTACCAGTGTCTCAGACACATAACCATGTGTAGGCCTCAATATCCTACCCTCATAATACTGCAGCCATTTTGTAATATTTTTTTACATGGGAACCGAGTGTTTTTGAGTATTTTGTAGTAGGTATTTTTGTAATTTATTGCATGTGCGTGTGTGCTGAAATGCTTCTTGGCCCCTTGTGAAAATATGTGTTCCCAATGTCCACTTTGGATGAGGAACAGGGGTCATGTTGGGTTTTGTAAAGCTCAAAGTAAAGGGGCTTTTCATGTTAAGCCAGTGTTATTTGCTTTAGTGGTTGCAGCCCAACCTTCCTACCTACCTACCTACCTCCTGTGCCAGGTATATTGGGTGAGTCCGGGTTTATGTTCAAAAGTGTGTTGAAATTGTTTAATCTCTTTATCTCTGGCTTTATTTCTCCATATTTTATTTTGGCTCTCTATTTCTAGTGTGTGTGTGTGTGTGTGTGTGTGTGTGTGTGTGTGTGTGTGTGTGTGTGCGCGCGTCGCTGAATACTCCTCTCTAAAGGGGTCAGAATAACTACAGCGCCATGTGTGCAGTGTTCTATTATAACCAATTTCTAAGACTGTTTGGGGAATAGCAAAATTACAGGGGAAAGATGGTTTCCTTTCCTGTGTGGCTTGCAGCAGTTTAATTTTCCCTGGAAAACAGAGAATCTAGTCCTGCCGGGTGAGGTAGCATACAGTCACAGTGAGCACCAGACCTGTGTTCAAGTAATGTTCTTTTTTAATTTTATTTATTTAGTTATTCAAATAATTGGAGTGTTTGTTTGAGCCTGCCTAGAATGCCAGATGGGTGAGGTTTTATACTTTTAGGACTATTCCATTGGTTCAATTGTACCAGACAAGTTCAATCAAGTGCAGCTAAAATATTTGAAAGAAAATGAATACTATTTGAACCCCAGGTCTGGTGAGGCGAGCACAGCAGGACAGCACTGTGGGAATAGCTGTACTGTACACTCCTGAACTCCAAAAACTATGAAATAAGACACTTTTTAAAAGACCTGTATTACCCCAAAGTAGGGCATCTTCTTGAGGGTTTTTCTTAAGAGTCTCTGAGGATGTGTTAAGAGGTAAAGAGTTAGAGACCCAAGCGAGTGTTACCCAGAGGAGTTGGATTACAAAGCAAAGACATTCCTTCTCCAGCTATTTGTGCTCAATGAAACCCAAGCTGCCACTAATCAGTTAACCTCAAAGAAATTCACTACCCTGAGTTACATTCTAACACCGCTTAGTAATCTCATGTGTGCACTGCACACTCATGATGATATTGTGTTCCACCTCTTGGCAAGGGTTTTTCAGTTTTTTCCCCTCATAGTTGTCTTAGCCCAAAGCTAGTACGGATGAAAGTCATATGGTTGTAAAACTTTTAAACATGACCTCAGCAAGCAAACCTTTGTCACAAATTCAAAATCCCATAGTATTCCTCTAGTCTTTTCTAAGTCAAGGATTTATCTGCCACACAGTCTCACTCTTGATATTAGAAGAAATAAGCTCAAATAAATGGTACATTCAGCCTCATTAGTGTGTATGTGTAATATGTAAATTTGCATCGTTCTGCAGGAATTTCCATTGTTTGATCATGGCACCTAAATAAAAGCACCACATTCCTGATTAATTTGAATCAATTAAGTAATTTGTGTCTGGAACTGTCTATTGGACTTGATATGCCATTTAGACATACTGTATGCCTGTCACAGTAAGTACAAGATCTTGGAGAGTAAGATCGAGTCAACGCTGAAAAAGACACTGGAGATCCGTGAGGAGAAGATTCATGGTCTGGAGTCTCGACTGGAGGAGTCTAGTAGTCTTAACCAGCAGCTGCGCACTGAACTCAGCACCGTACGTACCTATACACCTCTTTCATTCACACAGAAACACACACTCCTACATATTTGGAGCACACACATTCTCTACTAATCATACTCTTACACACACACACCCACACACTCTTACTTTACTCTCTTTTATGTAACTTGTTCACTTACAATCTTTTTTCCCCCCACACTGTTGACCTCTGTGTTGTGGTGATCAGTTGAAGAAGACTCTGGAGGCTCTGAGACAGAGGCAGGAAGAGGCCCACTCCCACAGCTCCACACAGCAGGCTGCAGTTCAGGTCCAGGGCCACAGCCAGGGTCAGGAGAAGTGGGAGACAGTGACGAGAGAGGCCACCGCAGAGCTCCTCCAACTCAAGGACTGCCTCATCGACATAGAGAAAAACGTGAGTGGTGTTCTTTTTATAGGGATGGAATGGGTGATAAAGGATAGGATTAAATTACAGGCAAGGTTCAAATGTTTGATTGAGCTTCTGATAAGGATTCCTCAGTAATGGCTGTGAATGCTTAGAACATGAGTAGCTAAACAGCAACTACAGTCTCTGTCAAAACATACTGGCATAAGCATGTGGCAAACTGTTATACAAATGGTATACACTGAGTGTACAAAACATTAAGAATCTCTGCTTTTTCCATGACTGACCAAGAGACCTGTTAAGGAAGGATTTTGATGGCTTGTAACCATTGAGACATGGATTGTGTGGGCAAGATGACAAAATATTTTTTAAAGTGCCTTTGAACAGGGTATGGTAGTAGGTGCCAGGCTCCCCGGTTTGTGTCAGGAACTGCAACGCTGCTGGGTTTTTCACGCTCAACCGTTTCACATGTGTAATAAGAATGGTCCACCACCCAAAGGACATCAAGCCAATGTGACACAACTGTGGGAAGCATTGGAGTCAACTTGTGCCAGCGTCCCTGTGGAACGCTTTCGACACCTTATAGAGTCCATACCCCGACGAATTGAGGCTGTTCTGAGGGCGAAACGGGGTGCGCAACTCGATATTAGAAAGGCGTTCTTAACATTTTGTACACTCAGTGTATTGTCCATGTATAATCTTACCCACTTCCCTTTTTCCTTTCAGAATGCAACCTTGCAGACAGAGAAGCACCTACTGAAAGATCAGCTGAGACAGCTAGACAACCAGAACAGCCAGCTGAATGCCCAGAATGTGGCCCTACAGAGGCAGGCTGTAGCACTGCAGCAGCACAACACAGCCCTGCACAAACAGACAGCCAAACTACAGGTACTAAAATACATACTACAGTGGCTCTACTCCAACATGCTACTGTGCATCTCGCTCTGAGCTTGGCTGTGTGGTGGTCTGGTGGTTGTTTTTGTTTTTCACCCCCTTGTTTGCATTCTTAGAGTAGCTGTGTCAGTTGTTGCCTATGTAGATGTTGTAGGATGACCAATTTGAGATGTAGATGTTGTGATAATCTGAGAATTATACCTCTGTGGTGTGTTTGAATGCCAGCTGACGCAGACAACATCTTAATGGGTTTAATAAAGTGGTACTCTTCCTTTGTATCCTTCCGTTAGGTGGAGAACTCCACCCTCAACTCCCAGAGTGCATCTCTCATGGCCCAGAATGCCGTGCTGCAGGGCCAGGTGGGGGCTCTGGAGAGCGAGTCGGAGGCATGGCAGAGGCAGCGGGAGGAAGCGCGGGTGGGTAGGGAGGGCGTGCTGCAGGACCACGAGCGCTTACTGAGCGTTCACGAGAGACAGGCGGCGGAGTACGAGCAGCTCATCACCCAACACACCGCCCTGAAGGGCAACCAGAGAGCCCTGGAGAAGGAGCACCGTGCACTGGAGAACAAGTGGGTCACACACAGAACACACATACATGCACACACTCACAGGGGTTACACAAACCACTAGGCACAAACCACTAGGCACAAACCACTGGGCACAAACCACTGGGCACAAACCACTGGGCACACACATTTATTTATATACACTACCGTTCAAAGGTTTGGGGTCACTTAGAAATGAGTGGGAGGCCCCGGTGCACAACTGAGCAAGAGAACAAGTACATTAGAGTGTCTAGTTTGAGAAACAGATGCCTCACAAGTCCTCAACTGGAAGCTTCATCAAATAGTACCTGCAAAACACCAGTCTCAATGTCAACAGTGAAGAGGTGACTCTGGGATGCTGGTCTTCTAGGCAAAAGGATAAAAAAAGGCAATAAATCATTTTCTTTACACCTCACACACCAAGTGATTGCACACATATGGGTCAGACCGAAATGGGTCATACACACCAGGGGGTCAGCTACCATGGTCACACACACACCACAAGAAGTCACACTGAGAGGGTGTAATAGAAAAGGATCAGGTGAGAGGTTTACAGTGGTCAAATGACAGTGGTTCATGTCCATGTCATGTGTATTGACGTTGGTGTATCTGCGTAAAATGTCAATTGGTTACAGGTCATCAAGAGCAGTTGTGATCATTTTTTTCCCCTGAAGTTAATTTTCCAATAACGGAGTGCTTCTTTTGATAAGCCACATATAAACAGCCATACCATATAGGTTAGTGAAAGTATGTCCTTCCATATTGACTTGGCTCTGGGACTTTGAGAGACCGACCTGAGGAAGTGACTTAGGGGATGTTCTTGTGTGCCATTCATGCCTCCCCCCTCCTTCCCCCTGACTCCCCACAGTTCCATGGCACCAGGCTGCGACAGTACAGTAACAGGCTGGGTCTGTTCTCACTCTGAGACTGGAGCTGGTGCTGGGAGAGACTGCTGGCACAGCAACGGTTGGTTTGGGTGGAGGAGACAGGTGGCCGGCCTATCACTAGGGCTAGGTAAGGACAGGTGGGCTGTAGATGGCTTCAGACCAGAGCTATGCCTGTTCAATAACTCTGGGAGACTAGTTTCAGTCAGTTGGTGTTCAGATAGTGGTTTCAGATATCACCCTCTTCCATGGAAACTGTTCTCTTGTTTGTCTGCACACACCACACACCCTTGTTTTTCCACCGTCCCTCCTGTACTGGAAAGATTGTCCTATAGAGCCCCACAGTGGTGGAGTCATAATACCCATAAAACCTAGCGTTCAAACAGGCAACTGGTTCCAATTGTTTTTTCCACCATTCATTTTTCCCATAGGGAATTTTAGAAACACTTAAAATAAGGGCTGTGTTTTGTGTAGGCTTACCCTGGCATAACGTTTTGATAACCGTTTAAATCTCTCTAGGACAAGATTACTTTTATCAATATATTCAGCTCTATTTACTCTCAGATTTGAAAATGCAAATTAGCATCAAAGTAGACATGCAAAACTACAAATCACTGCAAGCACCTGCATGTAATCTGTAGCTGACACCTTTTCTTAACAGGTACTGTGTCTATTTAAAACTTGCACAAGACTGTTCACAGAATTGTCAATTTTAAAGACATATGCCAATTTATTCATTACTACATTTAGCTAACATTAGATAGTTAATACAGAAATTCTTACCTTTGCCTTGATTCAGCAGTCTTGTCCAAATCATCATGGTATTTGTAGTTCTTTATGATAGCCACATTAGCAGCTAATTAGCGTTTCATTTTTGGGGGGTAAATACATGCAAATATATTGATAAAAGTCACCTTGTCCTAGAGAGATTTACATGGTTATTAAAACGTCACGCCAGGGTAAGCCTACACAAAACACAGCCCTTATTTTAAGTGTTTCTAAAATCCCCTATGGGGAAAAAAATGAATGGTGGAAAAGCGATTGGAACCATTTTCCTGTTTGACCGCTAGGTTTTATGGGTATTATGACTCATACTGTGGTACTCTATTGTGAACCTTACCATCAGTTCAGTTTAAATGGAGTGATGTGAGAGGCACTGTGGGCTGGCTGATCTGGCTGACTAATAGTCTCTCCTCCTATCCTTCTGTCCTTTATGAGTAATGGAGTAGGGGCCTGGGGTTGAAGAGTCTGCCTGCTGTACCGTCAAGGGCCTAATCAGCTGGAATGTCAGCTGGTCCATGTATGCCTCAAAGCCCTGGGTTGTATTTTTGTTAGGGCAAGCTGTAGCAATTTTTTTTTGAACAGAACTAAAATTAGTGGTTATTGGACAGGTTGAGGTCGTCCCTCCCTGTTTCGGTCAGTGTTTTTCTTCTTCATTTGGTGAAAATGAATGAAACGACCCTGATGGGATAGCCAAGGTCTGTGATCATGGCAGCTCTTAGAACAAACCACCACGTCACAGGCGCTCAATATCTCATGACTTTTCCAACCAACTCTTGTCCAATCTAACATCGCTATTGTTGTCTCTCTTATTGAGTGTGAAGAGAGGTTAGGTGGTTTGGTGATCATTAGGAATCTATAAGGGATGGGATCACCATGGCCTATTTTAGATGTAACAACACACAACCTGGGGACAGTTAATTGGGCACCATATCTGTTTATGTGACTTCTGTGGAGGTTCTATCTTTAACCCAGTCTCCGTGTCTTTGTCTGTGCAGGTACATAGTGCTGCTGAAGCAGAAAGATGCCATGGAGGCAGTGGAGTCCACCCTTCAGAAGGAGAGGGAGAGTCTAGGAGAGGAGATCCACAAAAATGCGCTGATTCTGGGGGAGAACCAGAGTCTGAGGGGGGAGGTGGACAGGTGAGCTCAGTCAGCACAGCAGCACCTCTATTCATTCACACCTACTAACTCCAGCTTTACAAACGTCACCATATGGGAGAGAATGAAGGTAGCCTAGTGGTTAAGAACATTGGGCCAGTAACTGAAAGGTCACTGGTTTGAATCCACAAAGCCGGCGAGGTGAAGAAATGTGCACTTGAGCAAGGCACATTACTCTAATTGATGCCCTAAGTCGCTCTGAATAAGAGTGTGCTAAATGACTAAAATGTAGAGAACCGGGTTTCCAATGGAAAATATGAGTGCAGCAGAAACACTGGTAGAGTACAGCCTGACTCTGGTACCCTCTGGTGGTTGCATACTGTAATGGCTGACTTTCTCCTTATCTTGCTCCGTATACACACACTACCACGTGTCATGTAACACTACAATCAGATAAAACTCTTGTTGCCAAGTGGAAAAGTCTGTGAATAGGCTGAAACAATCAGTATGACTGAACTCGACGCAAAAAAATAGAACAAAATTAACTAACTACAAAACTGACGATCTGACCCTAAAATTAGGCTTTTGAAGAGTGATTTATTTTGCAAAGCACCAGGACCTCATATGTCTCTTCATACTGTCTCTTGACATCCCCTGTAGGTTGACCCAGACTCACTCCCAACTGCGTGCGGAGTATGACGGGCTGCAGGTGCAGACCAAGGAGTTGAAGACCGGTCTGAACAGAGCTCAGCTGGAGGTGAACCGCTGGCAGGCCAGATACGACTCGATGAAGGAGCAGCACCAGGGCCTGGACATCTCCATGACCAAGCTGGACAACCACTGTGAGGTACACAGACCACTGACTCTCGGGGACTGCAATCAGCTACTGCACATACAGCTTTTATGCTTTAGAGACTTGAAAGTGCAGTTTTGTCCAGAAGTAGGCTTAATTTGTGTCCTAATCTTTAATATACAACTTCATCTGGGTCAGTGTAACCATTGACTTAAACCATATGAAATGTTTAGTGCATTTCTAAAGTTGGATATAATGCAATTGTATTGTAGTGACACGTGTACATGCTGCAGTTTTAGCAACAGTGTGTATCTATGTGTTCTGTCTCCAGCTGCTGACCCGTCTGAAGGGGAACCTGGAGGAGGAGAACCACCACCTACTGAGTCAGATCCAGATGTTGAGCCAACAGAACCAAACCCTTCAGGAGAGAACCATGGAGAACAAGGAGCTCTACCACGAAGAGCAGAAACAGTACATGTAAGTAGGTGTGTGTGTGTGCATGCAGGTATATAGAGGAAAGTCATTTTGAATGTCATAAATAAATCTAACAACTCCTGTGTTTCCAGTGACAAGTTGAACTTGCTCCGGAGGCAGAAGGAGAAACTGGAGGAGAAGATCATGGATCAGTACAGGTTTTATGATCCAACCCCTAAAAAGTTAGTACTGTTACATTTTGATTTGCTAATGTAGCTTCGTCAATGAACTATGAATAGGATGACAAATGGATCCATTAGCAAGCCCTAGGTCCCAGAGTTTTTCCTGGTCAGGTCACATGGTCAGTAAACCCTCCTGCCCAATTGTCCTGTATGCCTATAGCCTACCCTAGCTGTCATCATGCTCTCTCACAGCTTGGATAGAAAGTTTGTGCTGCATAAAACCTGTCTATTAATGCCAAAGTCCACCATCAAAACAATAGCTTACTATGGATTGTTTCATTATGCAGACAATGTAGTCTAGCCTACTAGCCTATCTATAGCTTCTGTATTTACAGTATTTAGCACGTATCCTTTTTATATTACACATTGGAACTTGGACTCCACGCTGTCGGAGTGATCTTTCTCATCACTCGTAGGCTTACCAGTGTTCACAGAAGGGGAGGTCGCTCTCATGAGTGCCGCTGGGCCTCTGGTAGTCATCATCTTGGTTTTCTGGGAGAGGAGGAGGAGGGCTGGCACTATTCTCGAGAGGTGGTAGAAAAGGAAGAACAAGGCTACTGTCATTGCCGGGCCCGGGCAGTGAGGTCTCTGACGGGACTGGCAGGCTGCTAGTACTGCATCAGTAGGCCGACTAGCTTCCACCTGCCATGGTGTTTCGTCTGTCGAGGATGAGGTGGTAGCTTTGCTGCGGAGTTTTCCACTACGCCATTGTGACCTATGGGCTGAAGTTAGATGGATGTCTGAGTGTAACTGTGATTTCCTTTGTGTCTGTCAGGAGGAACCATTGGGCCGGGGCCAAGGCTCTGGCCAAACTCATCAAGCCCAAGAACAGACAGGACAGCTCCAGGGAGAGGGTGCGGAGCGCCCCTGACATTCCCCTGCCCGAACCTCCCACCTTGGACTTCCCTGACGTCCCTCCCCCCACGCCTCCCCCTCCACTGCCCCCCCGCCAGTCCTGCCTCAGCCTGGACTCTGTACGGAACCACTCTCTGGAGGAGAACCACCATGGACAGGGACACTTCCCTGCCCTCACCCCCACATACTCCAGCAGAGGTAAGACAGACAGAGGGGATGTCTACTCATCCAGGGTAGTTCTATCCCTGAATAATGGAAGTTGTCCTGGCCCTACAGTTCTACAAGTCCTCTTTTTTTCCACAAGAGGTAGCTGTAAACTAGCTACGCAAAATCTAAAATGTCTTCCCCCTCAAACTCATCTTGCCTTTGTTTTTTTTTTATGTCTGTTCTTCATTCTCTACTAGTTCAATGGGGATCTATTGCATGACTAAACATTTTAATACTTTGTCTCGTCAACTTTGTTGGGCAATTTCAGGCCCTGTTCATTTATATAATACATGCAGTTAACTACTTTCACTCACTCTTTCTCCCTCTTCTCTTTGTCATTGTATGTATGTAAAACATAACCCCCTCCTGTTCAGTACCCCCATTCCTTGCCCGAGCCCTGCCAGCAGTACCCCCTGTCACTGCAGCTAAGCGGTTTGGCTTTCTGAGGACTAGGAGCCAGGAGAAGGTTCCCAAGACGCCTCCCTCATAACGTTCTCGCTCTAGACGCCTTCGCTTCTGGTCCTCCTCTGACATCCCCACCTGTACCACCGAGCCCCTCCCACTCATCATCGGACAGTTCTAACACCACCATCTTCATTCATTCCTCTTAATAACACCACCATCTTCACTCATTCCTCTTTATTTACCCCCTTCTTTTATCTGTAACATCTTTACTTTTTGGCCCTCTGTCATTATTTCCTTACAGAAAACAGACATCTTAATGCACACATGTACACACTTATCAAGCTTTCCTCCCATCACAACATACACTGTCTCTCTCACTCACACACACACTGTACAGGCTAGTTTGAGGCCTCCAGCCTCACACCAGGCACTCCACTCTGGGTAGACCCTGCAGTAAGTAGCCTTGTTTTGGATTGGAGCCCCCCCTCACTGCAGCCAGCCAGCAGCTTTGCCTACTTCTGTGAGAATGAGATATCTGTATGTCACCTGATATGTTTAGGTTAATCATGTAAAGGTCCCGTGTGGCTCAGTTGGTAGAGCATGGTGTTTGCAACGCCAGGGTTGTGGGTTCGATTCCCACGGGGGACCAGTACGGAATACTTTTTTTAAAAAAAATATGAAATGTATGCATTCACTACTGTAAGTCGCTCTGGATAAGAGCGTCTGCTAAATGACTAAAATGTAACTGTGAAGAGCGATGCCTACCATCCCAATAAAGGCAGTTCATCTGTTTGCTCTGTCTCTTAGTCTGGCAGCCAGTATCAATTCCATGTTCCACATGGATGGAGGAATGTTGAGAGGAGAATTACTTGGAGGCAATCTGAAATCTGCAATATTTACTGCTATTCAAAGGATTTCTGCTTTTCCCCCCCAGGAGTGATATAAATACCACTTAGGGAGTGATTGAGTGTTTAGGTTGCCTGTGTACACATGCTCTCTGTGCCACGTTGTTCCATGTTAAGCGTTAGCCTGTGTTGCATTGCTGATAATGACTGCCTCCAGCTAGCACTATACTCTCCTTGTCTCACACCCAAACACCACAATCTCACAGCTTCCTTTATTCCATATCCTGTACTCTTGTGTGCTGTGTGTCTGTCACTCTGCCATGCTTTTTTACACTCACCATCCATCTCTTTTCCCTCCACACCATTCTTGTTATCCCCTCGCTCAGCCCACCTTAATGACGATGGCTGTGCTAAAATACAGAATAACTGTTCTATTGGATCTATTGATGTCTGCGACTACTAAACACGGTACGCTTTGCATCAATGACCAATCCCATGCTTGACTGAGGGAGCGAGGGAGCAGGGAAGGGAATCAAAGGCTTTGGCCAGCCAGTAGCCTACCAGACACCCTACTGACTGAGACATTGCTGTCTGTTTAGTGTATCAACACACACTCTTTTTTTATTTCACCTTCATTTAACCAGGTAGGCCAGTTGAGAACAAGTTCTCATTTACAACTGCGACCTGGCCAAGATAAAGCAAAGCAGTGCGACAAAAACAACAACACAGAGTTAAACATGGAATAAACAAAACATAGTCAATAATACAGTTGAAGAAAATCTATATAGTGTGTGCAAATGAGGTAATATAAGGGAGGTAAGGCAATAAATAGGCCATGGTGGCAAAGTAATTACAATATACCAATTAGACACTGGAGTGATTGATGTGCAGAAGATGAATGTGCAAGTAGAGATACTGGGGTGCAAAGGAGCAAGATAAATAAATACAGTATGGGGATGAGTTAGTTGGTAGGGCTATTTGCAGATGGGCTATGTACAGGTGCAGTGATTTGTGAGCTGCTCTGACAGCTGGTGCTTAAAGCTAGTGAGGGAGATATGAGTCTCCAGCTTCAGTGATTTTTGAAGTTCGTTCCAATCATTGGCAGCAGAGAACTGGAAGGAAAGACGGCCAAAGGAGGAGTTGGCTTTGGGGGTGACTACTGAGATATACCTGCTGGAGTGCGTGCTACGGGTGGGTGCTGCTATGGCGACCTGTGAGCTAAGGCGGGGCTTTACCTAGCAGAGACTTGTAGATGACCTGGAGCCAGTGGGTTTGGCGACGAGTATGAAGCGAGGGCCAGCCAATGAGAGCGTACAGGTCGCAGTGGTGGTTAGTATATGGGGCTTTAGTGACAAAATGGATGGCACTGTGATAGACTGCATCCAATTTGTTGAGTAGAGTGTTGGAGGCTATTTTGAAAATGACATCGCCGAAGTCAAGGATCGGTAGGATGGTCAGTTTTACGAGGGTATGTTTGGCAGCATGAGTGAATGATGCTTTGTTGTGAAATTTTGGATTGGAGATGCTTAATGTGAGTCTGGAAGGAGAGTTTACAGTCTAACCAGACATCTAGATATTTGTAGTTGTCCACATATTCTAAGTCAGAACCGTCCAGAGTAGTGATGCTGGACGGGTGGGCAGGTGTCGGCAGCGACCGGTTGAAGAGCATGCATTTAGTTTTACTTGCATTTAAGAGCAATTGGAGGCCACAGAAGGAGTGTTGTATGGCATTGAAGCTCGTCTGGAGGTTAGTTAACACAGCGTCCAAAGAAGGGCCAGAAGTATCCAGAATGGTGTCGTCTGCGTAGAGGTGGATCAGAGAATCACCAGCAGCAAGAGCAACATCATTGATATATACAGAGAAAAGAGTCGGCCCGAGAATTGAACCCTGTGGCACCCCCATAGAGACTGCCAGAGGTCCGGACAACAGGCCCTCCGATTTGACACACTGAACTCTATCAGAGAAGTAGTTGGTGATCTTTCTCTCTCTTCTAAGATCTAATCAGACAGGAAACTGCCTTCACTTCCTGTTGAATTAGAACTGTCTGTGTTCTATTCTGTCTCAGCAGGCCAAGGTTCAGCCTGAATAACTAAAATTGGATTTAGCCTATTATACTTTCATTATGACTATAATCGGATAGCAACATTGGTAGGTCCAAAATGCCTCTGGAAACCATTGGCGTATATACCTTGTCATTTGGAAAGGTCTGTGACTGAAGAAGTGGTAATTGAGACTACTGTATAGCATTGTGCCGTAGTAAATACGCCAAAGGCCAGGAGTCAACTTGTTCCCTTAGAAAGCTTTTGCTGACGGTAACCCTTCTCTGCTTTAACAAATGTATAGTCCACTTGCCCTAACTGTGTCCACTGTCCAGCAGCCTCCAGCTCACCTGCGTCTGCTGTGTCCAGAATGGGGTTTGTTTGGAAGGATGTGGTACCATCATAGATACTAACTGCTCTGTCATTGTTTCCCTAGCACTAAACGACAGTGGAGTGTCCAGAGGCAGGGAGTGGTTCCGTGCTTCAGGGGGCAGCAGTGAGGGTGTGAATGGCACTGAGGAGCTGTACGCCAGACGGAGAGGTGTGGAGCTAGGGGGGGCTGCTGCTCACTCCACCCCTGCCAACCACCCCTCCACCTCAGGCCTGACACCCAACTCCAGCTCCAGGCCTGGATGCAGGCCCAAAGGTACAGTGGGCCCAATGCCCATGCACTGCCATCTTCAATGACCATGACATAGTATAGGCCCGCAGTATGTCCTTTCTATGTCATGAAACAAATTTGCTTCTGTCTCTACTTAAAGTCATTAACCAGGTTTCCATCCACAGTTTTGTGGCAGATTGGGCAAGTTTGCAATTTTACTGCATCCAATTTTGTGACAAAACCATTGCGAGAGTTGAAAATGCGATGGGAACACATTGAACTTCTGCTTTAATCCCCCTTCTCCTCTGTAACCATTACCCAGGTTGTTGCTGTAAATGAGAATGTGTTCTGTCAATTTACCTGGTAAAATAAGGGTTAAATGAATGTTATTCAGTACATGGAAACTTTATCACACAGGTGATTTTTATGTGCACTACGTATTTACGCACAGCATTTTATCTGTAACAAGTCAGTTTGATGGAAACCCCTTTGGTGGGGAAATGCGCATCTTTTTTAAATATTTGCATGACAATCTGTCGCCAATTGGATAGAAACCTAGCTAGTGTTCTAGAATAACACCAAACAGGTGACTTAAATCCCTAATCCCCCAGAATGCATTGTTTACACAGTGCTGAAATTCTGGCTGACAATCAGTGTTCAGTGCTTTCTAATGGAATAATTCTGCTGTCCTCAGTCAATAATCACAGTCGCGGTCTAATGGAAAGTTTGTTTACTTTGCTTGAAACCTTCTGGTCGAATCTCAGAACCTTGTCCCATCAACTGGGGAATAGATACACAAACACTTACAGGAAGGAGCCTTGTGGTTTTAGGCTACATCATCTTGCAGAGCCAGTTTCTACATGATATTATACAGGAGCAACATTTGGATTCAGTATGTAGATACTAAGTCGACTATCTATAGGATGTCATTTAGGGTTGAAGCGTGTGGAGAGACATAAGCTTATGGTTATGCTCATGTAATATGAAAATCTTTAAATTTATGAGCTATACTTGAAATACAGGCGGCTCACTTCCTACTGTGTGTAAATCCGTTTTTTTTTTTTCCTACAGCTTGGAGATTACCCTTAATCGCCCTATACACTCCAGACCTTTCAGTGTGCACTTTCAGTTGTAAAGTGGGACAGGAACAGTTAATAAGAGACGTTGGTGCAATGATGTGGTACTGTTGTGGGGAAACGTCTGTTAAGACCAATGACTCATAACATGTAACTTTATTGCTCTATAAATGTGTGATGACGTGAATGAGTAACTCTCACTTCCCCCTTTCCTGTCTGTGTCCTCTGCAGGTTTAATATATGAGGACGATTCTCGGGTTCACTCCCCTGATACTCATTTTGTCCATGGAAACGCAGGTAAAGAACAAGGATGTTCAATACATGTTCAGACGGCTCTGTGTCCCTCTCACTAGGTTTCTTTCATTCTTGCTCACTCTTTTTTCTTATTCATTCTTTCTCTCCCTTACCTCTCTGAGCCATAGTGAAAATGTAGTCCCCTCCATCTCTTTCTCTGCAGGTTATCGACCAGGCTCTGCTGAGCTCAGTCGCAACACCTCCAGCAGCAACTCCCCTGTCAACTGCAAAGGTACAACCAGCATCTATTCCTATCTGTAAACCCTGCAAAGTACCTATTCAATAGATTTTTACAATTTTTAACAATCTTTTCTTTCTATACCAGACTTGATGTTACACTAAGCATATCTCCAACCGCTATTTTAGCCTGCTTTTTGGTACTATCCCCAACTACGGACTTAATGAAGTCATTTTCAGCAGTTGTCTATCTCTACCTCCCTCTGTCCATCCAGATTCCCTGGAGCACCTGCAGGACCGTTCTGCCAGTCTGTCCAGTGATGACGTAGTGGGCCTTAGTCACGATGTGTCCCACTCCCTGACCCTCCCCTGGAGCGCCATTGTCCCTTACGGCACACACGCCCACACCCCGGTCCAGAGGACTGGCCGCCACCGGACCTCCTCCCCTGGCAGCGAGATGGTCACCTTGGAAGAGTTCCTGGAAGAGAGCAACACCCTGTCACCACCCACTGTAAGCATTGACACACACACACGTGCCAACCACTGTAAGCATAGAGAGATAATGTGTCATGGGGAGATGGATGAAGGGTTTGGGATGTGGGGGTACTAACTTAGTATGGTTAAACATATTCATCAACAACTGGAAGATCTGGCACATACTATGCCTTAAAGTGATGTATGGGGGGTTTGGCATGAATGGCGTTGTGGATATAGCCAGTAGTTTTATTTGACACATATTCTGGGTTGTTAAATTTCACCAGCCACTATAAGCATACCGTGTCATACGGAAATGGATGAAGGCGTTGTGGCTTCTTATGACCAATTCTCATGTTTTAAATTATGATGTGAAATCATTTAGTCTAGGTTGGCTGAATTATTTAACTATCTCCCAAAAAGAGCCTCTAAAATATGAATGGTCTGAACTAAGTTTGTTTTTTACATCTGCAAATGAGGAATACTGAACAGGTTTCTCTCTTAAGTCCCCAGTTTCAGATATAAGGTAAGGTCTAGTTATGTGGTGAGTGATACTATGTAAAGCACGTTTTTGAGAGAGCGAGAGCTCTCATCCTAGAATATCCAAGGCCTGAGGTAGTAGTCCCATCCACCAAACTACCAGGTGTGAAACAGGGAAGGGACTCAGGGGTATGCTAATTTTGTATAGAGCAGACCTAACTCTATTAAATTAATCTAAACAGGAACATTTTAAATTTGGCAAAAAATTCAAAAGGAAATGATCTCAACAGAGAGAAATACTCTACTAGAATGCCCATACTTCAACGAAGAGATCTTCTCCATCCTAGAGGGGGAAATCCAATCATTTCCAGGCCCAGGGACATGTACTAGTCTGTGGCGACCTAAATGCTAGAACTGGACAAGAACCTGACACCCTCAGCACACAGGGGGACAAACACCTACCTGGAGGTGACATCATTCCCTCCCCCATATGCCCCCCTAGGCACAACTACGACAACATAATCAACAACTCCTGAGGCTCTGTCGCACGCTGGTTATGTGCATAGTTAATGGTAGGCTTCGAGGGGATTCCTACGGTAGGTACACCTATAGCTCATCTCTTGGCAGTAGTACCGTAGACTACTTTATCACTGACCTCAACCCAGAGACTGTGTGTTCAGTCAGTTCACTGGCACCTCTATCAGATCACAGCAAAATCACAGTCTACTTGAACAGAGCAATACTCATCAAAGCCATAGGAACTGAATAATATTAAATGGTATAGATGGAAGGAAAGTAGTGTGGAAACGTACCAAAAAACAATTAGGCAACAACACATTCAATCCCTTTTAGACAACTTCCTGGACAAAATGTTTTACTGTAATAGTGAAGGTGTAAACTTAGAACAGTAGAAAGCCTAAACCAGTATATTTGATCTCTCAGCTTCCCTATTAAATCTAAAAATGTCAAGCAGACAACCTAAGAAAATTAACAATGACAAATGGTTTGTGACGAATGCAAAAACCTAAAAGAAATTGAAACTTATCCAACCAAAAACTTAGACCCTGAACCTGTGCCTACGCTTTCACTATGGTGAATCACTAAAACAATACTTCTATGCCATCAAAAGAAACATCAAATTTGACATACCAATTAGGATCTGGCTAAAAATACTTTAATCCGTTATGGAACCCATTGCCCATTATGGTTGTGAGGTCTGGTGTTCGCTCACCAACCAAGAATTCACAAATTGGGACAAACACCAAATTGAGACTGCCTGCAGAATTCCGCAAAAAATATCCTCTGTGTACAACATAAAACATCAAATAATGCATGAAGAGCAGAGTTGGGCCAATGCCCACTAATGATCAAAATCCAGAAAATAACCATTAAATTCTACAACCACCTAAAAGGAAGCGATTTCCAAACCTCCCGTAACAAAGCCATCACCTACAGAGAGATTAACCTGGAGAAGAGTCCCCTAAGCAAGCTGGTCCTCGGGCTCTGTACACAAAAAAACTCCACAGAGCCCCAGGACAGCAACACATTTAGACCCAACCAAATAATGAGAAAACAAAAAGATAATTACTTGACACATTGGAAAGAATTAACAAAAAATCTGCGCAAAGTAGAATGCTATTTGGCCCTAAACAGAGAGTACACAGTAGCAGAATACCTAACCACTGACTGACCCAAAATTAAGGAAACCTTTGACTATGTATAGACTCAGTGAGCATAGCCTTGCTATTGAGAAAGGCCGCAGTAGGCAGACCTGGCTCTCAAGAGGAGACCGGCTGTGTGCACACTGCCCACAAAATGAGGTGGAAACTGAGCTGCAAATCCTAACCTCCTGCCAAATATATGACCATATTAGACACACATTTCCCTAAGATTACACAGACCCACAAAGAATTCAAAAACAAATCCAATTTTGATAAACTCCCATATCTATTGGGTGAAATACCACAGTGTGCAATTACAGCAGCAAGATTTGACCTGTTGCCACAAGTAAAGGGCAACCAGTTAAGAACAAACACCATTGTAAATACAACCCATATTTATTGATTTTCCCTTTTGTACTTTAACTATATTACCAGTCAAAAGTTTAGACACACTTACTCATTACATTTTTTTTTTTACTATTATCTACATTGTAGAATAATAGTGAAGACATCACAACTATGAAATAGCACATATGGAATCATGTAGTAACCAAAAAAAGTGTTAAACAAATCAAAATAGCCGCCCTTTGCCTTGACAGCTTTGCACACTCTTGTCATTCTCTCAACCAGCGTCATGAGGTAGTCCTGGAATGCATTTCAATTAACAGGTGTGCCTTGTTAAAAGTTAATTTGTGGAATGTCTTTCCTGAATGCGTTTGAGCCAATCAGTTGTGTTGTGACAAGGTAGGGGTGGTATACAGAAGATGGGCCTATTTGGTAAAAGACCAAGTCCATATTAATGCAAGAACAGCTCAATTAACCTGTTGGGGCTAGGGGGCAGTATTTGCACGGCCGGATAAAAAAACGTACCCGATTTTAAACTGGTTACTACTCTTGCCCAGAAATGAGAATATGCATATATATAATTAGTAGATTTGGATAGAAAACACTCTAAAATTTCTAAAACTGTTTGAATGGTGTCTGTGAGTATAACAGAACTCATATGGCAGGCCAAAACCTGAGAAGATTCCATACAGGAAGTGCCCTGTCTGACAATTTGTTGTCCTTCATTGGCATCTCTATCAAAAATACAGCATCTCTGCTGTAACGTGACATTTTCTAAGGCTTCCATTGGCTCTCAGAAGGCGCCAGAAAGTGGAATGATGTCTCTCCAGTCTCCTGGCTAAGTACAGCAGCTCTGTTTGTTACTGGTCAGGCTGAGAACAGTGACACTGGAGATGCGCGTTCATGTGAATTCTCCATGTTTTTCTTTCTCTCTTTGAACGAATACAATGTCGCCCGGTTGGAATATTATCGCTATTTTACGAGAAAAATCGCATAAAAAAATATTTTAAACAGCGTTTGACATGCTTCGAAATACGGTAATGGAATATTTTTAAAAAAATTGTCACGAAATGCGCTCGCGTGTCACCCTTCGCATAGTTACCTGAACACACGAACAAAACGGAGCTATATCAATATAACTATGGATTATTTCGAACCTGTAACGCCCTGGCCATAGAGAGGGGTTTTTGTTCTTTGTTTTGGTTAGGCCAGGGTGTTACATTGGGTGGGCGTTCTGTTATTTTTTCCTTGTTTTTGTATTTCTTTGTTTTGGGCCGTGTGTGGCTCCCAATCAGGCACAGCTGAAACTCGTTGTTGCTGATTGGGAGTCACACATAAGGAGCATGTTTTTCCTTTGGGTTTTGTGGGTAATTGTTTCTGTTAGTGTTTGCACCTGACAGGACTGTTTTGGCTGTCAGTTTTCTTGTTTTTTGTATAGTGTTCACGTTGTTCTATTAAAATTCTAATGATGATCACATCCTCTGCTGCACCTTGGTCTTCTTCCGACGACAACCCTTACAGAATTACCCACCAAAAATGGACCAAGCAGCGGAGGAGGAAGCAACGGATGGACTATCGTGAGACATGGACAGAACTAAGGATAAGCATTTCCAGGGCTAAGGAGGAGTTAAGGGAGTCTGAGAGGCAGCCCCAATAATTTTTTTGGGGGTGGCACAAGGGTAGTTTGGCTGGGCGTGAATGGAGCCCCAGGCCAGCTCCCCGTACCCTTTTTGGGCAGAGACATACTGGACAGGTCCCGTGCTTTGGGGTGATGGGTGCTGTGGCAAGGCCGGGTATTTTCAGGCCGGTATGCACAGTACCAGCGCCCCGCATGTGCCAGGGGAAAGTGGGCATCCAGCCAGTACGGGTGATACCAGTCCTGCGCTCGAGACCACCAGTACGCCTCTACGGTCCAGTGTTTCCCACTCCACGTACTAGCCCTGAGGTGCGTGTCTCCAGGCTGGCACGTCCAGTACCAGCCCCACGCATCAAGCTTCTAGTGCATCAGCCCAGCCTCGACACTCCAGAGCCGCCCGCCAGCCAGGAGCCGCCAGAGCCGTCCGCCAGCCAGGAGCCGCCAGAGCCGTCCGCCAGCCAGGAGCCGCCAGAGCCGTCCGCCAGCCAGGAGCCGCCAGAGCCGTCCGCCAGCCAGGAGCCGCCAGAGCCGTCCGCCAGCCAGGAGCCGCCAGAGCCGTCCGCCAGCCAGGAGCCGCCAGAGCCGTCCGCCAGCCAGGAGCCGCCAGAGCCGCCCGCCAGCCAGGAGCCGCCCGCCAGCCAGGAGCCGCCCGCCAGCCAGGAGCCGCCCGCCAGCCAGGAGCCGCCCGCCAGCCAGGAGCCGCCCGCCAGCCAGGAGCCGCCCGCCAGTCAGGAGCCGCCAGAGCCGCCCGCCTGTCAGGAGCCGCCAGAGCCGCCCGCCTGTCAGGAGCCGCCAGAGCCGCCCGCCTGTCCGGGGCCGCCAGAGCCACCCGCCTGTCCGGAGCCGCCAGAGCCGCCCGCCTGTCCGGAGCCGCCAGAGCCGCCCGCCTGCCCGGAGCCGCCAGAGCCGCCCCCCAGCCTGGTGAGTCCTGTGCCTGCTCCCAGGGCCGCCTCCATGTCTCCCCAGCTTGGTGAATCCTGGGCCAGCGCTGCCAGAGTCGCCCGCCTGTCCGGAGCCGCCAGAGCCGCCCGCCAGCCTGGTTAGTCCTGTGCCTGCGCCCGGGGCCAGGCCTCCTTCATGTCTCCCCAGCCTGGTGAGTCCTGTGCCTGCGCCCAGGGCCAGGCCTCCTTTGTCTCCCCAGCCTGGTGAATCCTGGGCCAGCGCAGCCAGGGTTGCCCGCCAGCCGGGCGCAGCCATCGCCGCCCGCCAGCCGGGTGTAGCCATCGCCGCCCACATTTACATTTACGTAATTTAGCAGACGCTCTTATCCAGAGCGACTTACAAATTGGTGCATTCACCTTATAATATCCAGTGGAACAACCACTTTACAATAGTGCATCTAAATCTTTAAGGGGGGGTTAGAAGGATTACTTTATCCTATCCCAGGTATTCCTTAAAGAGGTGGGGTTTCAGGTGACTCCGGAAGGTGGTGATTGACTCCGCTGTCCTGGCGTCGTGAGGGAGCTTGTTCCACCATTGGGGTGCCAGAGCCCACCAGCCGGGCGCAGCCAGGGCCGCCCACCAGACCTTCGGCGCGGCCAGGTGCGCCACCTAGGGCGACGCCAAGGGTGGAACAGAGGCCACGTCCCGCACCTGAGCCGCCGCCGTAAGAAGGCCCACCCGTACCCTCCCCTTCAGTGTCAGGTTTTGCGGCCGGAGTCCGGGGGGGGGGGGGGGGGGGGGGTACTGTAACGCCCTGGCCATAGAGAGGGGTTTTTGTTTTGTATTTTGGTTAGGCCAGGGTGTTACATTGGGCATTCTATGTTATTTTTTCCTTGTTTTTGTATTTCTTTGTTTTGGGCCGTGTGTGGCTCCCAATCAGGCACAGCTGAAGCTCGTTGTTGCTGATTGACAGAAATGACAGGACATCATTACTTTAAGACATGAAGGTCAGTCAATCTGGAAAATTTCAAGGACTTAGAAAGTTTTTGCAACTGCACTTTAAGAAACTATCAAGCGCTATGATGTAACTGGCTCTCATTAGGACCGCCACAGGAGTGGAAGACCCAGAGTTACCTCTGCTGCAGAGGATAAGTTCATTAGAGTTACCGGCCTCAGAAATTGCAGCCCAAATAAATGCTTCAGAGTTCAAGTAACAGACCCATCTCAACATCAACTGTTCAGAGGCCTTCATGGTTGGATTGCTGTAAAGAAACCACTACTAAAGGATACCAATAATAAGAAGAGACTTGCTTGGGCAAAGAAACACGAGCAATGGACATTTGACCAGTGGAAAACTTTTCTTTGGTCTAATGAGTCCAAATTTGAGATTTTTGGTTCCAACTGCCGTGTCTTTATGAGAAGCAGAGTAGGTGAACGGATGATCTCTGCGTGTGTGATTGCCACCGTGAAGCATGGAGGAGGTGTGATGGTGTTGTCTGTGATATATTTAGAATTCAAGGCACACTTAACCAGCATGGCTACCACAGCATTCTGCAGCGATATGCCTCCAGGCTGTGTAAGGGCTATTTGATCAAGAAGGAGAGCGATGGAGTGCTGCATCAGATGACCTGGCCTCCACAATCACCCAACCTCAACCCAATTGAGATGGTTTGGGATGAGTTGGACAGCAGAGTGAAGGAAAAGCAGCCAACAAGTGCTCAGCATATGTGGAAACTCCTTCAAGACTGTTGGAAAAGCATTCCAGGTGAAGCTGGTTGAGTGCCAAGAGTGTGCAAAGATGTCATCGAGGCAAAGGGTGGCTACTTTGAAGAATCTCAAATATAAAATATAGTTGTATTTGTTGAACACCTTTTTTGGTTACTACATGATTCCATAGGTGTTATTTCATGTCTTCACTATTATTCTACAATGTAGAATTTTTCTTAAACAAAGAAAAACCCTTGAATGAGTAGATGTGTCCAAACGTTTGACTGGTACTGTATTTGCACATCGTTACAACACTGTATATAGACATAATATGACATTTGAAATGTCTTTATTCTTTTGGAACTTTTGTGAGTAATGTTTACTGTTCATTTTTATTGTTTATTTCAGTTTTGTTTATCTATTTCACTTGCTTTGGCAATGTAAACATTTCCCATGCCAATAAAGCCCCTTGAGAAAGAGATTAACGCCTTGCTCTCTTTCTATCTCTCTGAATGCATAGACCAATCTGATTGTTTTGTGCCCCTCTGATCCTGACTAACCAATTAAGACACTTAACTAAATTTGATTGAGCCCTGTTGATGCCTAAACACTCCCATTCACCAACATCCCAAAGTGCTGTATTGATTGATACCTGAGCAGTAGTGTTACCTCACAGTCCCTGTATTCTTAATGGTGCAGGTAGGTGAGACCAAATCAATACTTCACTTTGTTTATAAAAGGATTTCTTATATTAGTTTTCTTATCGTCTCATTGGCTGTTAGCCCTGCGAGCAGTGAGCCGGGGAATCTTTAATGCTGTTTAACAGACACCATTTTAAATAAACACTGATTGGATCAGTCTGATGTTGTCTGTACAGTAATCCAGGAATTTGAGCATGGAGAGTTATAGCTCTGGATGGACTCCCTCCCTGGGTGATGAGGGGTTATTTCCTTGATGAATCTGTCTACATACTGTTTCTGTCTCCCTTCTCCCTCCCCTCAGGTGCAGTCAGGCAGTCGGGAAAATCTGGTGGCGAACTACTTCAACCCATTAGAACAGAGAGAGCGATCCACCCTTTGTCGGCACTCTCCTCTGAGAGATGGAGCCAAGACCCCCACCAGCTATGTTACGCCCACTGTGAAGAGAGACACAGACCTCCACCGGTCTGGCGAGGGGCCAGGCAGGACCTCCAAACCAGGCCAGTGTGTCAAGCCCAGCGTCGGGCTACAAGAGGGATCCACCTCCATGCCCCAGTCCCACTCACAGACCCTACCCAACCGGACCAGCAACGGGTTAGGGACAGGGGGGCGGCCTTTACCCCTGGGACCCTTTGAACCCTGTGGAGGTGGTCTGGGCAGCAGCAGTTTGTCTCGGACCTTCAGCCTGGCCTCCGCTGACCTGCTGCGCTCCAATGGTCCAGGTAGCTACCGGCCAGACATGGAGGCAGGAGGCTCGCCCAGCCGAGGTGGTGGGGATGGGGTGGTCAGGAGGCCTGGGGCTGGAGCCACGGCCAGGGAGCGCCCCCAGTCTGCCAGGTTAGCAGGACCCTTGGACATAGACCCCCGCAAACTGTCTCTGGCTCCACCCAAAGAGGAACCTCTCAGCCTGGCCCCTCCCCAGCACCACTCCTCCTCCCTGTCACTGCAGCCCAAGTGCTACGGAGGGAGAACAACACCAGGCTCCACCCCCAGGAACAACAGCCCCAGCGCCGGACTGCAGCCGCAAGGACAGCCCACCCACCAGAAGAACCACTGTGGGGAGGTTGCCATGTTGAGGGCAGCGCCGGCTCTGAGGCTGGAGGAGCCACAGGAGGGGGATGCTAGGCTACAGGCTGACTGCCCGCTGCTGAAGAAACCAGAGGTGGGGGAAGGAGGAGGGGGGCTGAGCTGCAGCACAGAGGAGCACCCCAGGAGCACCTCCGCCTCCCCAGACCCCAACAACGACCCTCAGACTGTGTGGTATGAGTACGGCTGTGTCTAGGAGCCGTTATTGTAGTGGCAGGCCTCAGTACTGTACAACATCTTTTCTTCCTGCTAAACCACAGGATGCCTGGTCTGGCACCGCTAGGCTGGTCCTCACTGTACTGGACCACGTCCTTTCTGTTTCTGACCATTTGAAACTTCCTAGCTGCTTTTAAAGCTTCATAAAGGAAATTCTACCCCAAAGAGACCACCACACCACAGGGCGCTGTACCCAGCTGGCAACATATGGTTGGTTTGATTTGCATGACCAACACGTGGGCATGGTACTTGGGACTGCCAGTGCCGCAGTTACATTAACGTGTACAGGAATGCTTTGAGGAAGGCAAAAGCACTAGAGAGCAACGAATGTATTTTTCTATTATTTTTTTCTATTGGACAACACTGGTTGCTCTATGCACAGCACAGTGGGTCTGGCCCTGTCCAATGAGTTCTATTCTGAATCTGAAAAACTAACATTTTGTGGAAGGAGAGAAAGACCACTCCTAGAGTAATTGCATGGTACCGTCTGTCCTCCATCTTTAGGAGCTTGAGGACAGATTTGTTTATCTCAACACAGCCTCAGTGACACATTACTGGAAATGGGTCCGCTCCCACTTTGAACATGCTGTTTTCTGTTGCGTCTGTGGGTGACCCAAACTATGGGCTTTTTCGTATATCTCTTCTCAAAGTGAAACTGGCTTGTGGGGAGCATGTAATTCATCCCATATCTGTTTTTGTGTACGCGAGGCAGGACGAAACAGCCAGATATACCATAGAGGGAGGGAACACCAGACTGACCAACTCATGAAGAGAGACAAAGCAGGGCTTTTTGTAGCAAGAGGGGACCATTTCTGGAGGAAAGGATTGAGTGAGTTTAAGATGAAGAAAGACAGCGATTTGGAGCTGATTGACATAATGGTGATGATGGACAGAGAGAGAAATTAAGAAGGATGAATGAGAGTTTCAGAGACACTGGTCAGGTTGAAGAATTAAAAAATGAAATGTATAATGTTCTCCATGACTAACCACCATTAATGCCCCCAGAAAACGGATCCCTATACAATAGAACACTGTCGGTGTGATGTCTTGTATGTGCAGAAAATAAATCTTATTTTCCCAATCCAATCCGAAGAGCACTATAAGACAAGGATGAATAAGTAGACGTGTCTGAACACTGGAAACATTTTTATTACAGAAAACTAATCGGTGACATTATCGACAAGAGGCTATTAAAGGATTGTCTTTTTAGTTTAGAATTATTGATAGGGTTGGAATTATTACGTTTTGTATATATTTCTTTACACTGCTACCCAGCTCTAAAATGTCAGTAAGACTCAATGTCTTTATTATGTTCCACTCCAATGACAAAACTATGTCTGCTTGTTTGTGTTTTTATCTTCTCACCTAAATGAGTTTGTTGTGAAGTTGAGTGTGTGGTTCACTAAGGGTGGTGTCATTTTGAATTGTGTACAACCTCTCATTCTCTTAAAGTATTGATGCGTTTTCACCCAATTTATTGTGGGAAGCTTGTGGAAGGCTACCTGAAATGGTTGACCCAAGTTAAACAATATAAAGGCAATGCTACGGAATACTAATTGAGTGTATGTAAACTTCTGACCCACTGGGAATGTGATGAAAGAAATAAAAGCTGAAATAAATCACTCTACTATTATTCTGATATTTCACATTCTTAAAATAAAGTGGTGATCCTAACTGACCTAAGACAGGGAATTTTTACTAGGATTAATGTCAGGAATTGTGAAAAACTGAGTTTAAATGTATTTGCCTAATTTGGCTAAGGTGTATGTAAACTTCTGACTTCAACTGTATATACTGTAAGATATGTAAACATTTATGTAGTAGAGCATGAAAATATTTGGCACTCAAATCTCCCTTCAACTTGTTCTTTTCAGATACCAAACAGATTGATCAAAGGTTGGCATGATTGGCATTCCCAAGAGAAATATCAGCTGTTTGCTGTGGATCACACACAGGCCTAGGCAGGTAGCCTAGCAGTTAAGAGCGTTGAGCCAGTAACCGGAAGGTTGCTGGTTTGAATCCCTGAGCGGGCAAGGTGGAAAAATCTACCGTTCTGCCCTTGAGCAAGGCAGTTAACCACCAACAACAACTGCTCCCCGGGCGCTGATGACATGGATGTCGATTAAGGCAGCCCCCCGCACCGCTCTGATTCAGAGTTAAATGTGGAAGACACATTTCGGGTGAATGCATTCAGTTGTGCAACTGACTAGGTATCCTCCTTTCTTTCCTCTCTTTTCTATGCACAATACGTGTTCCATCACCAACTGTTTTGTCCGACTGGTACTTCCTGTGTATATTGTACAGTAGGTTAGAGATTGGAGTTTGATAATCGTGACCAAACACTACTAAAAAATGACTAGTTATGACAGACCTACAAACGTGCAAAGATACTGAAATTTAAATATTGCAAATGTTTTTGATTTGTTTTCATAGCTTAATGAAGATGCATAGACCTTTTTTGTCCAAAAACAATTGAAACCTTTTTAAATAATGTTTTGTAAAATATAGTTTCTCCTGCCTGTCTTTGTAGGCCGATTTATGTTACTGTGTGACAATAGTCAGGGTAATATGTGATGGTATTACCCACACCATGCAACTGATGCAAGTTAAAATATTATTAGAGTGTCAGTCCCAGCATTTATCGCATGAATAGACACACAGTAGGAGTGTAGTTTACTGGAAGGAGGAGGACAGGGAATTCACTCACATGATGATAGATGCAGTTCAAGATGTCCTGCACTGGCGCAACGAGCATTCTTATCATGAAAGTGTGGTTTTGATATATATTTGTCTCACCTACCACACATTTCTCGGGAAACTGCTCTGTGGCGCTGAAGGGAACACCTTGGGACCGCTTGCCTCTGACGTTCTTCAGTGGCACTCGTGTGTGGTACAGCAGCGTTACTTTCGGATTAGTAAAATAATTAGCGATTCTTTCTTCAGAGCACTGACCGAGTTGCTACGGAGAAACCTATGGACTCACCATCAGACAGCGCGCGCGCAGCCAATTACAAGGGGAGCGGATAAGGTAAACTTATTTTTATTTGATTTATCCTATATTTATAATAATGCAAACACGTGCTTTATTTTGTAACACGTGCTTTATTTAGTCAACTATATCTTCTAAACCTAGTCCATTGCCCCACAGACTCATTCTATGTATTTTTTTTGTATAGGCTAAGCCTTGGTAGCTCTAATTGGTTTTTAAAACTATTGTTTGAAATGACCATCTTTGCAAATAATTCCTAAATGCTGTGCTATTGCAATTGTACAATAGGCTTTCCAGTGGTGGTTGTCTGAGGGAAGTAGTCTACATTGTGTATATTATAGAATACATGTATGTATCCAATTTTAGCTTCTTCTAATGCAATTATCTTATTACAAAACAGAATGCTGTGTTGTGGACAGTATTTAGCCAGACTATATATATTGTGGACAGATTTCAGCTTGAAGACCAATGCGATAACAGGTGCAAGGTTTGGAAAGGTTTGTCTATATTGTTAAGTGAGTAATATAATTTTTTCTAGCTTTTAAAATATTACACTGTCCAAGCTGTCATTGTCCAATACCTCTGCAAGTGAGTATGCTGGAATAATTATTCTATGGGCGTTTAGGACAAGAAGTAGGAAGTCAAACTAAGAGCACAAGTCAATGTGGCAATGCATTCTTTTTGTGGTCCCCCAGTCACTTGGAGTTTTTCTTAGTGGGCCAAGTAATGCCCTCAGGGTACCAGTCTTCGTCTCTGGTGCATTGGTCTATGAATGATTGGTCTATGACTGAATAGGTTGACTGGCATTGAGCTATGAACTGGTTTGGATTTAGTCACTGACACACACACAAACACACACTTGCCTCAAGCAAGTGGCTCTTTGGAAAGCCGATTAGATACTGCTGAAATTAAACTGAAATGAATTGGATCTCTATACTCATGGCTGACTCACAGCACAGGAGTGCTTTCAGTTAGACATTACCTCTAACGTCTGATTGCTGCTAATTGTGCTGTGATGTTTGTGGTCTGCAGTCTTTATTGTGCCGAAAAGTTCCCCCCTGCAAGAATCCCCCCCCTTCAAGCAAGTCGCAGCAATGAAGAATCGAGTGTGTGGGCATTCACACAAAAGGGGGGGGGGGGGGGGGGATTCTGATGGAGAAAGTTATGATATGCACCTTGGTGGTTCTTGAAAGTCAGGACACTCCTTGTCCGGCAGGGAAACCTTATTATAGATTTTTTTTGCATTATTTGAGATTAAAATTTACATTTACCGACGACATGTTGTTATAAGGAAAAATATTTGTTCTGGGAATTTTCAAAATACTTATTCAATTCCATATCGGCTCTCTGACTGGAAATGACATTGTCCGGAGCAAAGGATCCCAATTTCAAACTATCCAAATGGATATTAACTGAAAAAGGATCTTATGTAGTTTCTTGCAATAGCCCTATCTGAATTCAAAGAATATTTATTTCAAAACTGAGATTCCAAAATTTGGGCAACTCAAAGATCTTCATTGTAAAGTGTAAACAATGAATTAACCATAAACAATTAATGAACATGCACCTGTGGAACAGTCGTTAAGACACTAACAGCTTACAGACAGTAGGCAATTAAGGTCACAGTTATGAAAACTTAGGACACTAAAGAGGCCTTTCTACTGACTCTGAAAAACACCAAAAGAAAGATGCCCAGGGTCCCTACTCATCTACGTGAACGTGCCTTAAGCATGCTGCAAGGAGGCATGAGGACTGCAGATGTGGTCAGGGCAATAAATTGCAATGTCCGTACTGTGAGACGCCTAAGACAGCTCTACAGGGAGACAGGACAGACAGCTGATTGTCCTCGCAGTGGCAGACCATGTGTAACATCACCTGTACTGGATCGGTACATCTGAACATCACACCTGCGGTACAGGTACAAGATGGCAACAACATCTGCCCGAGTTACACCAGGAACGCACACTCCTTCCATCAGTGCTCAGACTGTCCGCAATAGACTGAGAGAGGCTGGACTGAGGGCTTGTAGGCCTGTTGTAAGGCAGGTCCTCACCAGACATCACCGGCAGCAACGTCGCATATGGGCACAAACTCACCGTCGCTGGACCAGACAGCACTGGCAAAAAGTGCTCTTCACTGACGAGTCGCGGTTTTGTCTCACCAGGGGTGATGGTCGGATTCGCGTTTATTGTCGAAGGAATGAGCGTTACACTGAGGCCTGTACTCTGGAGCGGAATCGATTTGGAGGTGGAGGGTCCGTCATGGTCTGGGGCGGTGTGTCACAGCATTATTGGACTGAGCTTGTTGTCATTACAGGCAATCTCAACGCTGTGCGTTACAGGGAAGACATCCTCCTCCCTCATGTGGTACCCTTCCTGCAGGCTCATCCTGACATGACCCTCTAGCATGACAATGCCACCAGCCATACTGTTCATTCTGTGCGTGATTTCCTGCAAGACAGGAATGTCAGTGTTCTGCCATGGCCAGCGAAGAGCCCGGATCTCAATTCCATTGAGCATGTCTGGGACCTGTTGGATCGGAGGGTGAGGGCTAGGGCCATTCCCCTCAGAAATGTTAGGGATATTGCAGGTGCCTTGGTGGAAGAGTGGGGTAACATCTCACAGCAAGAACTGGCAAATCTGGTGCAGTCCATGAGGAGGAGATGCACTGCAGTACTTAATGCAGCTGGTGGCCACACCAGATACTGTTACTTTTGATTTTGAACCCGAACCCCCCCCCCCCCCCCCCCCTTTGTTCAGGGACACATTATTCCATTTCTGTTAGTCAATGTCTGTGGAACTTGTTCAGTTTATGTCTCAGTTGTTGAATCTTATGTTCATACAAATATTTACACATGTTAAGTTTGCTGAAAATAAACGCAGTTGACAGTGAGAGGACGTTTCTTTTTGCTGAGTTTAGTGCAACAAGACAACCCATGGTCTGTAAAGTTCTGTACTTTTGATTGATTTAAACAATTATTGCAATCCCCACTGCCACATTTAATTAGTCTTCCCTGTAGCTCAGTTTGTAGAGCATGGTGTTTGCAACGCCAGGGTTGTGGGTTCGATTCCCACGGGGGGCCAGCACAGGAAAACAAATGTATGAAATGAAATGTATGCATTCACTACTGTAAGTCGCTCTGGATAAGAGCATCTGCTAAATGACTAAAATGTAAATTAGGTTCTAGAGTTATAAAGCAACTGAGGAAAAACAATCGCTACTTTGTATACGATTTGAATAAAGACATTTTTTATTTGTCAACACTGTAAGACATCAACTGTCAGATTTTTGTCTAACATCAACTCATTCAGAGTGCTGAAAGTTCTAATAATGGTTATTAGGGATCATCAAATGAATAATTTTCCCTATTTTTGTATAGATGTCTTTTTTTGGGGGGTGGTTGGAGGGGGTCAATATTCTGGAAAAATAAAGTACTATTCAGATGCTTAAACTATTGAAGTATTTGATGTGCTAGACCTAAGGTATAATGCTTGCTTTAAGTGTTTTGTTTTCTAAGTCTAGAAAAACATACCCTGTAGCATTTAATAGTGCTATAAAACAAAAATACATTTGGAGATTTGTATTACATATTTAAATAATCTGTTAGAATTAAACAAACAAGGCCTTTAAACACTTGTTGGGCAATAATTGTACAAATGAAATGCATTTTATGTGGTCTGACGGAGTTGAGAGAAATCCAGTTAGTTGCACTTGATGAAAAAAGTAAAGAATGAGGTTGTGGTGTTACATGGTGTGATAGCTGGTACTTTGGTCTGTAAAAAATATATATTTCAAATGTTGATTTTAAGGAAAAATATTTATGGGAAGAAATGTCAGATTGTCCAGTCTTTCAAGAGTCTCTGACCTACACAGTCGTCTTTATGACCATAACATAATGCCAGCCACATCCTGCAGAAAGGACAGGGGGATTCTGTTATTGATCTAACATATTCATACTAGAAATCCTAATCCAATATCAATCAGTAGCTAATGTTCTGCATTGGACCATTAAGCATTTTACATCAAAAAACAAACGTGTGTTTGTAATTTGATAATTGCAGTTAGTACCGCCCTTTTTCACTCTGCTTCAAAACATTTGATGCCTACTGAACACACCGCTTCCTACACTCATCAGTATCAGTGGTGATGGTTTATGGTTTTGTGTTGACTTATATCTCCATCTGCAGATGGGCCCATTCAGACATGTTATGAGAACAAAGGTAAGAGCAGAGTAACTCTGGATATTTTCATTATGGGATATTATCACAAAGTAGGAAGGACCTGTGAGGGTAATGACGCATTTTAATATTTCATCACTACATTCTTGACTATCATGCTTGCCCTGTTTCCATGGTCACCGTGCTGTCTTCCCTTTGTATTGACTGTCTTGTATTTCTGATATACAGCCTCCATAGTTTCAGTTTAGGTTGCCAAGGTTACATGCATAGGGCTGTTGGCAGGCTCACTAGTCACCTGGTAGCAAGGCCTGGCCAATCGATATCCATGTAGTACATGGGTTTTATTAAGTTCCAGCTAGTAGAGCGCAGACCTCACCTGGCTGTGTCTGTCTGTGTGATGAACCAGAGGTAATTTCACATAGAACAGCAAAAGCTCTAGGCAAGTCACATGAGCTAGTGTGTGGGATTCATCATGCCTGAACAGAGCAATGCCCTGTATTTTAATCATGGTCACACAATGAATGTTTTTACAATGTTACTCGTGTAATTACAACGTTACTACACAGGTATAATTTTATTTGATTTCAATAGGCTTATCATTGAGGTAAATTATTTATTTTTTTACAAAAGAGCATATGGCTGTGAAGTCATGACTGGGACGATGTTATCTTGATCTCTTCTCTGTCCTGCAGGCCTGTTGTGGAGGCCTGTTGTGGAGGGCTAGGCTATGTCTGAATTCTCCACCCTTCTCTTGAAGTGTGCACTTGCATGGCATTGGTGTAAGAATTGTCAGGAGGCAGTTTCCTCCATTGCGAAATTAATGCAAGAAAGTGTGCAAGTGCACACTTCAGGAGATGGTTGGCAAATCAGGACATAGCCCTAGTCAGAGAAAGTGGGGAAAACTGTTCCCTGATCTCCTCAGTCCTTCTGATGTCCCTCACAGGAAAATCACTCTAATTGGAGGCCTGGAGTTGTGGGGGAACACAAAACACACACAGCAGAAATAGAGAAGCTATGGTGATCAAATCAAACTTTATTTGTCACATGCGTCAAATACAACAAGTGTAGACCTTACCGTGAAATGCTTACTTACAAGCCCTTAACCAACAGTGCAGTTCAAGAAGAGTTAAGAAAATATTTACCAAATAAACTAAAGTAACACAACAACATAACAATAACGTGGCTATATACAGGGGGTACCGGTACTGAGTCAGTGTGCGGGGATACAGGTTAGAGGTAATTTGTATATGTAAAAAAATAAAAAATAAAAAATGCATGAAATGAAATGTATGCATTCACTACTGTAAGTCGCTCTGGATAAGAGCGTCTGCTAAATGACTAAAATGTAAATGTAGATAGGGGTGAAGTGACAATGCATAGATAATAAACAGCGAGTAGCAGCAGTGTACAAAACAAAGAGGGGTGTCAATGTAATTGTTCGTCGGCCATTTTATTAATTTTTCAGCAGTGTTATGGCTTGGGTGTAGAAGCTGTTAAGGAGCCTTTTGGTCCTAGACTTTGCGCTCTGGTACTGCTTGCCGTGCGGTAGCAGAGAAAACAGTCTATGACTTGGGTGACTGCAGTCTCTGACAATTTTATGGGCTTTCCTCTGACACGGCCTATTATATAGGTCCTGGATGGCAGGAAGCTTGGCCCGAGTGATGTACTGGGCTGTACGCACTACCCTCTGTAGCGCCTTAGTCAGATACAGAGCAGTTGCCATACCAGGCGGTGATGCAGCCGGTCAGGATGCTCTCGATGGTGCAGCTGTAGAACTGTTTGAAGCTCTGGGGACCCATGCCAAATCTTTTCAGTCTCCTGCGGGGAAAAGGTTTTGTCGTGCCCTCTTCACGACTGTCTTGGTATGTTTGGACCATGATAGTTCATTGGTGATGTGGACACCAAGGAACTTGAAACTCTCAACCCGATCCACTACAGCCCAGTTGCTGTTAATGGGGGCCTGTTCGGCCTGCCTTTACCTGTAGTCCACGATCAGCTCCTTAGTCTTGCTCACATTGAGGGAGAGGTTGTTGTCCAGGCACAATACTGCCAGTTCTCTGACCACCTCCCTATAGGCCGTCTCATCGTTGTCGGTGATCAGGCCTACCACTGTTGTGTCGTCAGCAAACTTAATGATGGTGTTGGGGTTGTGTTTGGCCACGAAGTCATGGGTGAACAGGGAGTTCAGGAGGGGACTAAGTACACACCCGAGGGGCCCTAGTGTTGAGGATCAGCGTGGCAGACGTGTTGTTGCCTACCCTCACCACCTGGGGGTGGCACGTCACGAAGTCCAGGATTCAGTTGCAGAGGGAGGGTTCAGTCCCAGAGTCCTTAGCTTAGTGATGAGCTTTGTGGGCACTATGGTGTTGAAGACTGAGCTGGAGTCAATGACACAGCGTTCTCACATTGATGTTCCTTTTGTCCAGGTGGGAAAGGCCAGTGTGGAGTGCAGTAGAGATTGGGTGATCTGTTGGGGCGGTATGCCAATTGATGCACATGAAGTAGTAACTTCACCCTGATTCCAAACACCTCACAGATTACAATATCCTGTCTGAATACTGCAGTGAGAGTAGTATGTGTGTACTGCCAATGTTTTTTTTGCACACTTTTATAATAAGCAAGGATGACACTTATGAGTAAAACTTGCCAATAGTTGCAACTGTAACATAGTGGTATGTTATTTCAAGATGTGTGGCCATCGCTATTTCCAGTTGAGTTAAGATTGTCTCAGTCTGCTGAAGCCTTGTTCTTAGAATGATATATTTAGACATGGACTATCAGATTACTCTCATTGTATGTATTTTCATTTCAGGACATTGACTTGTTTTTTTTTTCTCTTCCAGAGCTGAGTTGGAGTTATGGCCTTTGTGTTGAGTCAACCTAACCATGGGTCTCACAGCCTGGTAGTGTGTGGGTGCTACTACTAACAGAAAGGAACATGGCATTTGGGCCATGTCTGGCATGACGATGAACATGTTTAAGGTTGAGTCGGACTACATTAACTGCACCATCAGCCATGAGATCCACCAGTACCTGTTTTCTGGAGCCTACATCCTGGTCCTTCTGATTGGCGTGCCCACCAACGCCTTCTCCCTCTACCACGCCTGGCTGCAGCTGAGAGCCAAGAACGAGCTGGGGGTCTACCTGCTCAACCTGACCATATCGGACCTCCTCTACCTGGCCTCGTTGCCTCTCTGGCTGCAGTACATCTTCCAGGGAGATGACTGGAGCCAAACGGAGTGGCTGTGCCAACTGTGTGGCTTCCTGCTCTATGAAAACATCTATATTAGTATAGGGTTCTTATGTTGTATCTCTATAGACCGTTACCTGGCCGTGGTGTACCCGTTCCACTTCACAGCATTCCGGAGCATGCGGGCGGCTACATTGGCCAGTGCGTTCATCTGGTTGAAAGAGATTGCCGTGGGCGTGGTCTTTTTCAGACACAAGGAACTAAGCACTGACCGCACCAACCAATCGGTTTGCTTTGAGCACTACCCCATGCAACCATGGGAGTACCCAATTAACTACTACCGTTTCTCCGTTGGCTTCCTGTTCCCCCTGGGCATCCTGTCCGTGTCGTATTTCAGAGTCCTGCGGGCAGTCAGGAAGAGCACTGGCACTCAGAGTGCCCAGAAGACCCGCATCAAGCACCTGGTGACCAGCACTATCGTCATCTTCCTGGTATGTTTCTCTCCGTACCACGTGTTCCTGTTGCTGCGTACAGTCTTTGAGAGGGACTGCGCCTTCATCATCAGTATCTTCAACTACTATCACTTCTCCCTGCTGCTCACCAGCTTCAACTGTGTGGCCGACCCGGCGCTGTACTGCTTCGTCAGTGAGAGCGCCCAGCAGGGGCTCCAGCAGGCCCAGGAGGCCTGTACCCAGGCCCTCTGCTGCAGCTGCCACAGGGGACAGCACAGCCCTGTTACCGCCACCACCACGGGGACAGACTCCAACGAGGTGGCCACCTCCAACGAGAAGGGGACAACAACAGTCACACCGCTGACACAGAACCAGATGATTTAGCAGTAATATAAATAATACATGGGTTTTATAAAGTTCTTTGGAAGGACCTAAAGATGCTTGAATAGTAGTCTAGGAGTTGGAACCAGATTTGGATAAGAGGGATGGTGGGAAAAATAATAGTGACAGTGACATGGAACATTCTGCAATGAGATGTCATAAAAAAAAGGGTTATAGCAGTGCTACAACAGTGTTATAAGGTAATGTTTTTTGTTTTTAATTTTACAACGCTTTCTTTTGAGAGTTTTGATTTCAAAACTATCTCTATACAGGCTAGCAAATTTCTTCCTGTAACATTTTGTTTCTATCTCTCATCACATTATTTAATATTCATTCTCAGGGTTTTAAATCCCAGACGGTGATTTCAGGAGTGACTGACTTCATACCTATCAGCACAGATCAGACATATCAACACGTGACCTAATTTATCTCTATCGTAGGTCCTCTAGGATTCGTGGGTTAGATTCTTGCTGCTCAATATCTGTGAATCGCTCCCATTTCAGGGGTATGTAAAGGATTCCTCAACTTAGCTCAGATTCATAAATGACATTGTGTGTAGAGCATAAACAAAAATACATACAAACAGTGAGCTCCAAAGGTATTGGGGCAGTGACAATTTCTGTTGTTTTGGTTCTGTAATTCAGCACTTTGGATTTTAAGTCATACCCCACCAAAAATGCTAACCTCCCCAGTTATTGTAATGGTGAGAGGTTAGCATGTCGTGGGGGTATGATATTTATGCCTCTAACTTTCTCTCTAATCATTATTCATGATTCATTCAGGTTTATCTGTAATCATGGTTGCATCCACATTAATGTAAGTGTTAAGAAACCTATTCTATTCTTATTTACAATAAAAGTGACTCCAAAAGGACACATTATTTACCATTCATTTCTATTGGGCAGTGCCCCTGTGACAACAATTTTGGACCCCCTTGTGGCCCCCCTAAATGTGGAATATGAAATAATTTTTACATAAGTAATTTTTTCTATTGTTCTTATTTTTACATCCTTTATTAGACAGTGGTGATGATGATTATGAACTTGGTCTTTTGCCTGCTAATGCCTGCAATGCAGTGAAGAAAACGATATGACAACAATAACGTCTAATGTAACTGGCCCCTCTAACAGTACAACTGGCCCCAGCTTGGCCCCCCCAGTTGAAATGGTCTAGAACCGCCACTGTTGGGCACAAAATAATCTGAAACACATTCAAAACAAATAGCAAATGCATCCAACAAGTTTATACAGTTACAATCTTAATGTAGTAAAGATGTGCTAGGAATATTGGACCAAATACATCACTTTTTACTACTTTATTACAGATATAAGTAAATTTGTCCCCTGAAATGGGGCTACTATGTACAAAAAGTGCTGTAATTTCTAAACGGTTCACCTGAAAAGGATGGATGAAAATGCCCTCAAATTTAAGCTGACATTCTGCTCTTTAACCTCCATAGTCATTGCATCCTTTCAAATCCAAAGTCCTGGAGTACAGAGCCAAAACAACAACAAATGTGTCACTGTCATAATACTTTTGGAGCTCACATAAATGCATACATACATACATTGGTTAAGAGCCTTAACATTTAAAATGAATGAATTTCTGTTATGTTGTTTTTGTGCATCTCTGGTGATGTCTATTGATTCCCGGGTCATTTCATGTGTATCTGAACTATTGCCGTTCAAGCAGGCAGAAATACAGCCAGTATGACAAGTTATGCATCATTTAAATCTTAAACTTGATTTCTGACATGCACAACATTTGGTGACTCTATCAACAGTGGACCAATTAAACAAATACCAAAAGATAGATTTTAAGTGGATTATTCTAGCTGAGTCAAGCTCAGTAGTACCCCAGAGGTCCTGACTTACTTGACTTCTTTGTGGAGCATAGGTCAATCACAATGTTCTCCACCGCATTCTCTTTCCCAGGGGCCTGCCCTGCCTCTATTAAGGATGTCTTAGTTGGAAGAGCACCATGACGCCCCCATCCCCTCTCCCATTCCCATGTCTCCCCAGGCTGTGTCCTGGCCACACAGCCTGAGTATTTCCAGGTTAAACAACCCACATGAGGACCAGCACAGCTGACCTCTCACCTTTCACACACTGCACAGATTTTCTGCTGCATGTTTCCCCTCCTTACATTGGTATTTTTACTTCTTTAAGTACCAGATCTTCCCAAAGCAGAAGGACATAGGAAAAGAGGAATTTCAATGGTGAATGAGGCAGTTGTAAATCACCTAAGGATGATGATGAATTGGAACATGTAAGGCAAACATACAGAGATATTCAGAGCTCCTAAATCATGGGTGAATAACTTCATACAGTAGGAGACTGTGTAACAATAGTGTTGACTCATACATCGCTATCAGCCCAAAAGAAAACGCAAGGAAATACACATTTACTGCAGGGTCTCTAATGGTATCAAATGTAATATTTGTTCAAATATTGTATATGTATGTGTATGCATGTCACTTTAACCACACAATAAGAACATATGATATATCTGTAGAGTAATGTTCAAAGTCTATTTTTGTAGATATGTCTTAACCAATTCATGGGTTTAATGTTATCTTGTTGACTTCTTGCTATTTGAAAGATTTGCTTTGTGACCATGTGGTCTTGCTTGACGTTAGCAGTGACACTGTATTCAGTGATGCAGGAAATGCATTCTTGTTGCGTAGGATAGTTGCTGTTACATGACTTTTATTCTACATCTGCTGAAGTTATGAACCCTTGCTGTTTTTCTTTTCATTTGGTCTTATTGGAAATGTTCTCAGCACATCTCTCATATTTACAACATCAATATTAAAATGCTGCCATAATGTGTCAGGATTCTTCTGTAGAGTTAAGGTGTTTTCCTCTGGGATTGTGTTCTCTGGAAGAGGGCTTTCCTGTATTTGTTTCTCCAAGATTTGATGTATTCATTTGCATCTTATTCAGATTGCTCATCTGATATGTCTTAGGCATAAAACAAATTGTCTTGTATGTTCTCATTTTTCACACTTTTGCCACCTTGTAGGAGTTTGAGGCAGATGCAACTACAGCCATTCCTCTATCACGTTGACTATCTCTGTATCTCTCTCACCTGTGAAGGATTTGAAGGAGTCGTCCCAGAAACACCCAGTTAGTTAACTTTGCCTTGGCAGTTGGAATGTGATTCAAAATAGAACTACACACTCAAACACAACTAATGCATCAAACTCCAAACACACTTGAAGCAGAACCGTGCGTACACACACACACATGGCTCAGTGGGACTAGAGTTGAATTGACACTAATTGTCAGCGTCCTGTTTTTGTTGGGCTGAACTTGTTCAGTTCTGCATTTTAAAATTTATTTTATCAAGTAAGCAACTCATTAATTCCATCATCGAGTAATGCTAAACATTCTCAGGTGTAACCAGTCGCTAGCTAAGAAAAAGCCTTGGTCTGTTTATTAACCTAGCAACAGAAGCCTCCTTGGACGTCACTAACTTTACTTTGGCTGAACCTAGAAGGAAAGGGCTTCATTTGGAAAGGTCAAACCTAATATCATTGCTTTCTATCATATCCATGTTAGATAAGAAAACCATAGGTAAACAAACTAACTGAGTGACATAAGGACTAGAAGCAAGAGTAGGAGCATAATGTTGGATTGAATTCTTTGGCTGGAGAATTCAATATGTCTTCAGTTTTTGCAGGGTTGCCTGAAACCATACCATGTGTTTGTCAGACAGTGTTGATGGTAAGATGTGTGTGTGAAAGGTTGTTTTAGACAGATCTGTGCGTGACCTTGGCTGCGGAGGGAGGAAGTAAGGGGAGGGTGGCCCCTAGCATAGCACACACTGGCACTGACAGTTGATGAAATCATGTTTCAGTGGAGCTCTAATCAGATAACAGCACTTTGATTACTTTTCAAATTATTATTACATGATTTAACAGTTTATGTAGTGTATTAAAATAATCAAGTGATTATGATTTCGAATACAAATGTCATTAACACCATTAATATTAGTAAGACAGTGTGTGTTGAGCAAATTTAAACAATGTCTCTGAAGAATTACAGGGTTTTTAGGACACAGGTTTCAGTGGTACTCTGCTCTTAGCAAGTGTTTTGCTCACCGACTCATAGCTAAGGAAGACAAAAAGTTACCAAGCCAGTATTTATGGTGTGTAAAACACACAGACCCCTCTGTCTTTTATCTGGAAGCTGGAGACGAAGTGTTAGTAGCATAGCACAGTTGGCAGTGTGTCACAAAGGCAGTCAACTGTCCCTGAGAGCAGTCTGCCTTCGGATCTGTGCGCGTGTGTCTGTCCAGTGTGCGTGCGTGACTGATTCTCTATTTGGTTATATTAATTTGGTCCTACTAATCAACACAAGATGATTTTACTAACAAAAAAATAACCCTTTTCAACAAGATATTTGAGAGATTGGGAATTGTGGTATTCAAGGTCTATATCACAAACTAAAAACAGTTGTATATAGTTCTAATCTAGTGCCTTGTTTATCCTAGAATTAAGATCACAAAGCTATAAAATCAACTTGGTTTATGGCGTTGGCTGATATCAGGCTTTAGCTTGTAACATAATATATGCAACGTAGCAGACACTTTTATCCAAAGCAACTTAGTCATGCATGCATTTTATGTACAAGCGCCATGCTCTACCAACTGAGCTACACAAGGACAATGGTTTTTAATTTATGAAGTTTGTAATAAATGTTCGGGAGCAATCAAATGCACAACTACAGACAACTCCAACTCCACACTTCTCGGTTTGATCCAAACATGGCAGCATCAAACTCAAGCCTTTAGGAAGACTGCCATGTACTGTAATATCGTGTTCAGGTTCCATGCAATCAGATGATTAATGATGTGAGATAGTGTAGGGTTTTGCAGTGTAGTAGCTTTTGGCTTGGGTGGGGCTTGCACCTGGTCACAGACAAAGGACCATCCCCAATCGTTGGGGGAGGTGGTGTGGTGGATACAGAGGAGGGAGGAGGGGAATGACAGCAACGGCATGGTATTTTCACTACTCTGCGTGGGTTGGTGGTGTGTTCACTACTTTGCATAGGTGGTAGTTTGTAAGGTGTAGTTTCACTTTCTCTGTGAGATGCGGTCCCTGAGCTTTATGATGAGGTCAGAGTGTGTGGGGTGAAAGGTCAGGCCGTCCACCTCCATGCCCAGGGTTCCTGTCTTTCCGCTGCGGACACCATGTTGCACCAGGATGGACAGCATCTCCTCCTCCTGTGGCATGGCAAACAGAGACCGATGACACAGGTTAAAATATACCAAACTGTTTCTCAAACTGGACCCCCATCAAGTCCACATATATGTTTCATTGCAACACTACCACACCTGACGTAACTAGTGAACTATTCAACATGAGTTGATCCAGGTATGCTGGGGTTGGAATTTAACCAAAAAATATAAATAATGACTGGGGATCTGGAGGAAACACTGACCTACAGTGCATTCGGAAAGTATTCAGACCCCTTGACTTTTTTCCACATATTGTTACGTTACAGCCTTTAAAAAAAAATATATCTCATTCTGGGCTCCCAAGTGGCGCAGCGGTCTAAGGCACTGCATCTCAGTGCTAGAGGCGTCACTACAGACACCCTGGTTCGAATCCAGGCTGTATCACAACCGGCCATGATTGGGAGTCCCATAGAGCGGTGCACAATTGGCCCAGCATCGTCCGGGTTTGGCCGGTGTAGGCCGTCATTGTAAATATAAGTGTTCTTAACTGACTTGCCTAGTTTAACCTTTATTTAATAAAAAAAAATCTACACACAATACCCCACAAGGCAAAAACAGGTTTTAGACATTTTTTGCAAATGTATTTAAAATAAACTGAAAACATTTACATAATTATTCAGACCCTTTACTCAGTACTTTGTTGAAGCACCTTTTGGCAGCAATTACAGCCTCGAGTATTCTTGGGTATGACGCTACAAGCTTGGTACACCTGTATTTGGGGAGTTTCTCCCATTCTTCTCTGCAGATCCTCTCAAGCTCTGTCAGGTTGGATGGGGAGCGTCACTGTATAGCTATTTTCAGGTCTCTCCAGAGATGTTTGATCGGGTTCAAGTCCGGTCTCTGGCTGGGCCACTCAAGGACATTCAGAGACTTGTCCCGAAGCCATTCCTGCGTTGTCTTGGCTGTGTGCTTAGGGTCGTTGTCCTGTTGGAAGGTGAACCTTTGCCCCAGTCTGAGGTCCTGAAAGCAAGATTTCATCAAGGATCTCTCTGTACTTTGCTCCGTTAATATTTCCCTTGATCCTTAGTAGTCTCCCTGCCATTGAAAAACATTCCCACAGCATGGTGCTGCCACCACACGCTTCACCGTAGGGATAGTATTGGCCAGGTGATGAGTGGTGCCTGGTTTCCTCCAGATGTGACGCTTGGCATTCAGGCTAAGGAGTTATATCTTGGTTTCATCAGACCAGAGAATCTTGTTTCTCATGCTCTGAGAGTCCTTTAGGTGCCATTTGGCAAACTCCAAGCAGGCTGTCATGTGCCTTTTACTGAGGAGTGGCTTCCGTCTGGCCACTCTACCATAAAGGCCTGATTGATGGAGTGTTGCAGAGATGTTTGTCCTTCTGTAAGGTTCTCCCAACTCCACAGTTCAACTCTAGAGCTCGGTCAGAGTAACCATTCAGTTCTTGGTCACCTCCCTGACCAAGACCCTTCTGCTCCGATTGCTCAGTTTGGCAGGGCGGGGGCTCTAGGAAGAGTCTTGGTGTTTCCAAACTTCTTCCATTTAAGAATGATGGAGACCAGTGTTCTTGTGGACCTTCAAAGCTGCAGAAATATTTTGGTACCTTTCCCCAGATCTGTGCCACGACACAATCCTGTCTTGGAGCGCTACAGACAATTCCTTTGACCTCATGTCTTGGTTTTTGCTCTGACATGCACTGTCAACTGTTGGACCTTATAGACAGGTGTGTGCCTTTCCACATGTCCAATCAATTGAATTTACCACAGATGGACTCCAATCAACTTGTAGAAACAGCTCAAGGATGATCAATGGAAACAGGATGCACCTGAGCTCAATTTAGAGTCTTATAGCAAAGGGTCTGAATACTTATGTAAATAAGGTATGTTTTTTGGTTTTGTAAATGTATTAAAAACAATCTAAAAACCTGTTTTCACTTTGTCATTATTGGGTATTGTGTGTAGATTGATGATGTTTTATTTAATCAATGTTAGAATTAGACAGTAACGTAACAAAATGTAGAGAAAGTCAAGGGGTCTGAATTACACTACTCGTCTCACTGCAACCTGCTGTTTAACCATCACTTCAACGCTTCCCAAGTACTGTAATACAGATACTGTACTGTAAAGACGTTTTAGATCGGTGTCAAAATAAGAATATTGAGACGGCTTACATGCTAGTTGTGAGTTAAACATCTGTGTCAAGTGCTGTATACATCTCACAACACTAGGCATCTGTTCCTAAACCTATTGAAAATAAGCAGTGTTTTAAATTAAAAGGTTGGCTTGCAAAAGTATATGCTTTATCTATAGCAAAATGTGGCAAGCTGTGCTGGCCCCTATCTCGGCATCCTCTCTTTACAGCTTGCCACATTTTGCTATAGATAAAGCATATACTTTTGCAAGCCAACCTTTTAATTTAAAACACTGCTTATTTTCAATAGGTTTAGGAACAGATGTTCAGTGTTGTGAGATGCATATGTTAATGACACATTGGCTTTGCTGGGGTTCTGAAGTGGTCTGGGAGTTTCACCACGCATACAAAAATGTCCAGAATGTGGCGGCCCGGCCTATTCTCTAGGGACTCTGTCTGCACCTCACTATAATGATCTCACTGTGACAGTGGAGGGCCTCTGCTCTGACCCCATGCCTAAGATCTGCATGTAGTGAAGCATAGATATACCTAGAGACATAGAATTAGTTTGGCCTAGAGCCAGGCCTGGACATTCTTACCTTGACTACATCCCTGGCCCAGTTCAACTGATGTAAAACGCTTTTGATACAGCGGTGTTGTAAACATTTTTGTGCAGACAAACTCAACATTATCAGTTGTATCACAACCGTTGTCAAATGTATTGTACTTAAGTTGTACAGTGTGATCTAGGAACTACCGTACCTTGGCTACAGAGGGCAGGCTAGCAGCCCAGGCCTGGTGCTGGTCCTGGGTAGGTGGGTGAGGCTGGCCCAGGCCTTTGTGGAGGTACCGCTGGTGGATGGGACAGAGACTGAGGATGTACAGAGCACAGGCCATGCCGTAGCCTCCCCAGTTAGACACTCCTACAACCCAGAGACAGGGGTAGAGACGAAGAACAGGATGAGATTCAAAACAGTTTTACAACTTCAATTTTCTCAGTCTCCCTCATACACTCTCTTAATGATGCTATCTCATGATCTAATGAGATTTTTTAAAGATAAACACAAATGGTTATACACTGGGCGCAGATGTCAGTTCGACGTCTAGTTTGTTATTTACATTTGGTGACTTCAACATGAAATCAACAAACAATTTCATGTCATTGGATTAAGGTTTAAAGTTGGGTGAAGAAATTACTAAATGCCCTTACGTTGATGACTTTCTACAAATCCAATCAGTTTTTCACATTGATTCAACATCACATTTATTTAACCATTATTTTACCAGGTAAATTGACTGAGAACACGTTCTCATTTACAGCAACAACCTGGGGAATAGTTACAGGGGACAGGAGGGGGGGATGAATTAGCCAATTGAAAGCTGGGGATGATTAGGTGGCCATGAAGGCCAGATTGGTGATTTAGCCAGGACACCGGGGTTAACAACCCTACTCTTACAATAAGTACCATGGGATCTTTAGTGACCACAGAGAGTCAGGACACCCGTTTAACATCCCATCCTAAAGACGGCACCCTACACAGGGCAATGTCCCCAATCACTGCCCTGAGGCATTGGGATTTTTTTTTAGACCCTCCAACACCACTTCCAGCAGCATCTGGTCTCCCATCCAGGGACTGACCAGGAACAACCCTGCTTAGCTTCAGAAGGATGGTATGCTGCTGGCACAGATGTTGAAACAATGTTGACTCAATCAGTTTTTGCCCAGTGGGTTGTCTCTATTGTCTGCGACTGTAAACTTCTCAACATAATAAGTTGAGCCACTATATCAAGTTTAAGTGTTGTGTGTGTAAAGTATTAATTGGAAATCTTACTCACCGAAAGCTGTGTGAATACTCTAATGTTGTGTGTGTGTTCTCTGAGGTGAGCCAGACACTTTTTCTTCTCCTCTGGTCAGCTGACACAAGAAACGACTTCTGCTTTGACTGATGATTCATGGTGAGAGGATGTTGAGGTGAGAGTGTCTGACTGTTTCAGTGTGTGTGTGTGTGTGTGTGTGCATTCTGAGGTGAGCCGGACAGTTTCTCTTCTCTGGTCAGCTGACGCAAGAAACTAATTCTGCTCTGACCTCTGATTGATGGTGAGAGGATGTTGATGAGAGCGTGTCTGACTGTTTCAGTGAGCATGTCTGTGGTGGTGACACTGTCCTGCAGTAGCACACAGCCTGACTATATGGAATGCAGTTCATAATACACAACCCTTGATCAAACCTGAGACAACCATCCTTCTGCCTGCAGTTATATCCCTTGGCCTGGAGAATGAGCTGCAATCTACTCATTGTAAATCTAAACGCAGTATCTAATAATATAATCAGGGGGATAAGGAATTACATTTACAAAGTAACATACCCAACCCTTAATATAATATAGTAAATAATCCTGTAAGGATGGTCGCTAAAGGTGATTTGAAACGTAAATAAATAAAGTCTAAATGAATACATCATTAATTCCCAACCTGCAGTGATGGCAAAGTCAGCAGCCACGTCACAGGCTATCAGGCTCCCATTGGGCATGTGTTCTCTCACCGCCTCCTTCACCTTGCCCATGCCCAGCTCGTTCCCGCCATCTCCTATCCCTATTCACACACACACACACACACACACACACCACCTGTATTGAGACACGCATATTATTCTAAAGATCTGTGTGCATAGCGGGTGGACCTTTCAGTAGCCTACCTGAATACCAAACTCCATAGTATCTGTACCAACCTGTGGTGCTGATGCCAGGGATGGTGCTGGCTGTGGTGAATAGATCATCTATAGGGTCCACCAGGTGTTTGATGTTCACTCCTCTCATATTGTAGTAGTTCCCATCAGATGCTCTGCCACTGCGCTCTATTGCCACCAAGTGGTCAAACCTGAGCATAACAGACAAAATACTAAATTGACCCACGTGAATAGGATGGAGTGAAAGGTGTGAGTGTTGAAAGCTGAGGTCATCACCTGGGCTTTTTATGGTCTCCGTCATGACACAGGAAGTACAGTGCTGAGTCTGGGCTGTTGCCTTGGTAACTGAGCAGTGGTACGGCTGTCTTTATCACACCTAGAAACACAAACCGGTTAGAGGTCAGCCAAACATATGGAGCTAAACTGACAGAATTCTGTATAGAGTCAGGGCTAGGGCACACATACACATATGCCAAATCATGTACCTTTTTTCACTGCATCCTCCATAATCCTCTTATTCATCTCCAGGGCGCGGTGATCCGTCACTATAGCAACCTCCTTCTGGAGGGCCTGGAGGGTGGCTGCTATGGCGATGGCTCCGGGGGGCCCGTCTGTCTCCTCAGGGGGGCTGTGTGTGTAGTGGGTGGGGAACCCCGTAGTGATGAGCACAGATGAGGAGTGGGAGAGGGACAGGCAAGACCTCAGCAACTCATCCTGGACAAACAACGCACGGATACCCCTCTCCCCTGGGTCCTCGCCAATGATCTTCTCCAGGTCTCGTATGCTCTGGACTACAGCCTTGGACGCCACACTGAAGTGCAAAGGCTGCTGGGAGATGGAGAAAGTCAGAGGGCATTGGTCAGGCTCAGGGGTGGATGTGGACGCAGAGACGGATGAGTCCTCTCGATCAGTGAGGAACATGCAGCCTGGAGAGTGGGTGAATGCCAGTGAGGGCTCTGAGGAGGAAGAAGAACACTTTATTGTTCATTGTCAATGGGAAACCAACACCATATGTGTCTTGTTAGCCAGTTATGCAGTAATAAATATTACAACCAGACAGCCACTCACTGCAACTCTGGACAGCCTCCACACCAGTGACCCCACAGGCCCAGAACGCAGGTACATCTCCTGGGCCAAGGGCCACCGGGTCCCCATACTCCGGCCTGGATACGTCCTGGATCCCCAGCACAGCTGTGATGAGATGGTGCAGAGTCAGACAGGATGTAAATTGCTGGAAGAGGCCTTTTGGTTTTCTACAAACAAAGGACCCATCTGCAGTTGTGTACCTGGGTCCCCAATGTGGATGGGTCCTCCATGGGCCAGAGGGTTCAGGTGAGTGATCTGGGCCACAATGTCCAGCTTCTCCTCAGGTATTGGTCTCATAGTCACCACCATAGGGCACTGGAACTGACCCACTCCTCTACACTGGAGAGATGTCTGCAGAGGGGACAGTGTATTAAAATACAGGCCTAAATTATGTGCTTTACTCATTGTGTACATTGTAAGTCTTGTCTCTTGAACTATGCATATGTTTGTCTCCAAATCAGAAATAATATGGTAATTACGAGCCTGTGAAAAAGAATGTCCTTCTTGGTGGAAAATCACTATATTCTGTTCTGTTGGCACAGTGAGTCGCTTCAGATTTCTACCTGGCAGAAACCCTCCTTCCCAGTCTCACCCTGAACATGCTGACATTACAGTTCTGCTCCACATTTCGGACAGGGACCCCGGCCTCCCGCATTGTCCTCTCAAAGCTGAAGCTACAGCCCAGGTAGAAGGTGACCATGTCCTGGAGCTGACCGCTGTAGGACATCAGGCTGGACACTCTGGATACCAGCAGGCCGTCCTTAAACACACAGTACTGGGGACAGTCCACTCTGTGGAGAAGTAGATGTATAGAAATGATTGATATTGTACTACTGTTTGTTTTTGTTCTATCATTGTAAAGCAACTTTGGGTCCTTGACAGACAGACACAGAGAGACAGACAGGCAAAGAGACAGACAGGCGCAGCAAAAGAGCTAGGAATAGACCGGAGAGGCTGTTTACTGTTGATCAAACAGAAACAGTTCTCATTGTCTAGTGAAAAGGAAGTGGAAACTCAGTGGAAAATACTCTGGTACGGTTCCCTTTCCTGAGAACATGGACTAGAGCCTACATTCACACAATGCAGCCTCTTTTTATTGAAAGTCTCTGCACACACAGACAACAACACTAGCTTTACTGCAGTGTGAAAGGTTGGAAAACAATGGGGGAAGATGAATGGGTACATTTCTCAGTTACAAAATGTGCCATAAACGCAGGGTCATGTCCTGGAAATAATTACATGAATACAAGACAGAGGTTAAATCTACACGGCCACTCAGAGTAGACTTTGCCCGGATTGAACTGCTATATTCTGAACAGACATCTTCTCTGCACATAAAATAACCTCACATGGGTAGTCAAGGGATTGTTTCAAGACATAAAAATTACCATCAAAGTCACAACTCTCTTGAGTTAGCATCACATGAATGCCTCACTAGATTCAGGAATACCCCCCCATAATAACATTAAATATAACCAATTCAAGATGGTGCAGTCTCTGTAGGCTTATTGTGTGATGTGTTTGTTTGTATCATGTAATGTCCATGTTATATTGTTGCATTTGTATTGTAATGATTGTCGGATTTTGTGTTAGGGGTGTTTCAGTCAGTACCTGATGTCTGCGTCTGCAGCGAGAGGTGGACAGCCCCACTCCCCAGGCTGACTCCTGTACAGCAGGGGCAGGGGGCTGGGGTTGGCATGGCAGAATGCCTCGAAGCCATCAGCTAGGCTCTTATGGAGGATCACCACATTAGCCTGCTGGTAGCCTGTCAATCAGATGTTGATGATGAAAAGGAATATTGAGTCAGATTGTACACTGAATTGTATTGCATTGTTTTATTCAGATGTGAGGAAGTTAAATGTTTGAGCTTGTTCAGTGCTTTAGGTTTCATTCAATAATTAACCATTACATCAAAGATTCTAACTGACAGTCACACAAAATATCCTGCACTGTAGGTCTATAGAACAATATGTTACTTTCTTATCCTTTGTTGCCATCCAGAATGCCCTAAATGTAAACATCACTCTGACGATACAGCTGGTTGATTTTCAAGCAGTATTGTTGTGATATTTAAGCAATAAGGCACAAGGGTGTGTGGTATGGCCAATATACCACGGCTAAGGGCTGTTCTTAAATGCGACGCAACGCAGAGTGCCTGGATACTGCCATTAGCCGTGGTATATTAGCCATATACCACAAACTCCCGGTATGCCTAATTTCTATTATAAACTGGTTACCAACATACTTTTTTTTTTTTTTGTCATACCCGTGGTATACCGTCTGATATACCACGGCTGTCAGCCAATCCGCATTCAGGGCTCGAACCACCCAGTTTACAATATGCTATATGTCGTACCTACCTGCAGCAAGTCCAGAAGTGTTCTCTATGCCATGGGTTTTCTTACGGATCAGAGCCCTTAGCGCACTAAGGCTCATAACAGACTGACACTTAGACATCTCTACTGACCTGGCTCAGCTACTGTTGCCTCTCTACTAGAGGGTGCGCTATATTGGTTAATTTGTCAATGGGTGTCAGATGTAGGCTAATCTCATTGACCAAACGCCTCCTCCAAATGCTTAGCCTTAGAACGGACGAGGTTTGATATCAGGCTACTGTAGTGACACTGGCCAGACAGATTTATATACGGAGTCAATGTGAGACTTCAAGTCTGGCAAGCGAGAGATACTACTGTAGCTGGAATTAGGTAATGGGTTACATATTCACATACAGCTAGGTGATGGCATCAACTTCCTAAACTAATGATTGGCCTGGGTCCTCAAAATAGAAAACTGACATTTGCTGAAAATATAAATGTCTATTGCCTGTTTTCTTATTGATTGGATTAGACCGATTCTGGTGATCAACATATTAAACTCGATGTCTGTTCTGTAAGAACTGAGATGGAAGTGGTCTCACCTGAGCACGTTCTAGTGGTGGTGGCCTTTACACACACTAGTCTTTGCACTGGATACCGTCGAATTGAGTTGGTGAGTGACCTTATACCTTGCCACGCCTGAAACATGCTCAAACCTGAACACAGGCCTATTCAAAATGCATCTAAAATACTTTCTTTGGGGTAATCAATCATTTCAAAACTGTGACATCTGAGTGGCTAGCTAATGCTATTCACATTTGGCTGAAAAGTGTTGTAATAATTATACAAAGAGGTAAACGTTTATTATGTAAGTGTAAAGTGGGAGGAATACGCATGCGTCCTCTTTAACATGATACATGTATAACCTATGCATACCATACAACTTATGTTTACGAATAATGGTAGCACATGATAAGAAAACATATAAGCTTCTTGTCGATTTTTCACTGTGCATGGTGAAAGGAAGTGGAAAGCACAAAGCGAACTATTTCCGATATAAACCTTTCTGAATGCATGGTACCTGGGAAGGAATGTTTTTAGTAGTAGCTAATGAATATTCCCATAAGCGAATTTGGAAGAAAAAAAAAAAATCTTGCAAATGGCAATACTTCCGCTCAGTCCGTGCCCTTGGTTTCCACTAGATAGCACAGTCAAAATCGTAAAAATTCCTAAAAACAAACAAAAAATATTTTTTGTATTAATTTAAGGTTATGGTAAGGCATAAGGTTAGCAGTGTCGTTAGGTTTAAAATCACATTTTAAGAAGATAACGTGTAGAAATAGGCGGGGTTTATAACTGTGACTCTAGAAAATAGTGACGAATACTGACCTTGGGTGTTTTCATGGTTGGGTTTTCTTCTCGCGAGAATCTAGGCAATACTGGATCAGAAATCTCACAGTGGACCCAATTCCATAACAATGAAACTGAAGAGTGAGTAATAGATCTGTAATTTTCACTGAAAGCAAGTTTAAGAAGCGGTAGATCAGTTCAATGTGCGTCTTTTATATGCTTCCCGTTCTTAAGTTTTAGTTATTGCGTCGTTTTACTTTTGGATCGTTTTACTTTTGGATTGTGCACCAGCTTGAAATGGCTAAAAATACGTTATTTTTCGTTATGTAAAATATATTTAGATATTACAATGACTCCACACTACTTGCTTGTTTTGCCACATGAACTGAAATTAGCATTTTTAACTCATTCCATCCATAAGATATACTAAACAAAAATATAAATGCAACAATTTCAACGATTTTACTGAGTTACAGTTCATGTAAGGAAATCAGTAAATTTAAATAAATTCATTAGGCCCTAATCTATGGATTTCACATGACTGGGCAGGGGCGTAGCAATGGGTGGGCCTGGAAGGGCATAGGCCCACCCAGTTGGGAGCCAGGCCCAGCCAATCAGAATGCGCTTTTCCCCACAAAAGGGCTTTATTACAGACAGAAATACTCCTCAGTTTCATCAGTTGTCCAGGTGCCTGGTCTCAGACAAAGCCGGAGGTCCTGTGCTGGCGTGGTTGGACGTACAGCCTAATTTTCAAAAACGACGTTGGAGGTCGGGCTATGGTAGAGAATGAACATTCAAATCTCTGGCAACAGCTCTGGTGGACATTCCTGCAGTCAGCATGCCAATTGCACACTCACTCGACTTGTGGCAAGGTGCACCTGTGTAATGATCATGCTATTTAATCAGCTTCTTGATATGCCACACCTATCAGGTGGATGGATTATCTTGGCAAAGGAGAAGTGCTCACTAACAGGGATGGAAAAAAGTGTGCACAGAATTTGAGAGAAATAAGCATTTTGTGTGTATGGAACATTTCTGGGATCTTTTATTTCAGCACATGAAACATGGGACCAACACTTTACATGTTGCATTTATATTTTTGTTCAGTATAAGTACACATTGTAGCATCAAAGAAAGCAATTTTAAAGAGAACAGTAGGCATTTATCAATAGTATTATTTAATGTGTCATCCAGCTCATCCATCTCGTAGATAATCATGATTCGTTTAACAATATACATAAATATTTTGAAATCCTTTGATGATTATTGCTTTACAGTAAAATGCATTGGTTGGATACATCCATTTATAGCAAGACAAATACATTCAAGTTAAAACACCAATGTCTTAAATTTAAGTTTTTGTAATAACTCTATAGCCAACCTTTATCAATTTTGATGAATTACCTTACGACCCTTCACTCACAGTGAACCAGGTCACATTCACTCAAGTCTCTCACAATTGTGTGTATAACAACAGAGCCAAAGTAGGTGTGTGTGTGTTGTGTTCATGCATGCCATACAGTGCAGTCAAGTTTAATGGTGACTTCCTCTCATTGTTTCTCTTTGACAAAGGTATACACCAACAGAAGTGGGTATTTAGTGAGATATTATACTCTTTATAGAGCTATGATTAACATCAGTGCATTGTTTGTTTACTGACAACATGGATATGATCCTACAGGAGACCCTCAGCCCCACCTGGTGACAAATTATTTAAACTTAGAAATCTGCTCATCCATTCATTTCAAAATGTATTGTTACGATTACAAAAAATGCACATATCCCTTTGTTCATATGTGATAACAACTAAAACCCATGGCACAAAATTATATTATTTTCATGACATGAGTAGAATGCTTTAGGGATGGAATAAATCAAGTGAGATTTGAAAACATATGGCCACTTTTCCAAGACCAATTTTCAAAATGTTTTTTGTTGTTGTTGTTTCTTGGAGTTAAGAGTTGCACACGAAAAATACAGGAGTAGAGGCTTCTATCCCGGTTACAATAAGAATATACAGTACAGAATAAAACACAAGACATCAATGAGACTGTAAGAGGATGGACAAATATCCAGGGCACAGGCAGGGGCACCATTGTCTTATACCACCTGCCTTTAACACACCAGGGTCGTGTTCGTTAGGCACCACATTTAAGAAATGGACTGAAACATGGAGGGGACTACCTCTTGTCCAATAAGAAATAATTTTAGTTTCTGTTGCAAAATGTTTTCCATTGCGTGCTGTAATGAACATGACCCAGACCAGTACTAGAGCCCGCCCTTTGTTTGTTTGTTTATTTATCATGCACCTAAGGTGAGGTGACATCATAACTCAGACCATAATAAACAGACCGTAGCAACATTCATCTGGCTTTCGTTCAACACTGACATTACCCTCCTGTCAGATCAGATCATCACTTATCATTTAACAATGCACCAGCTACTACCACTGAGCCCAAAAAATGTATTTAGTGTGTGTGTGTGTGTGTGTGTGTGTATGAGATTGCCTGTGTGAGCGTGTATTGGAGTAAACATTTGAAAAGTGTCTGTTTGTGTACTTTGGGCATGGGGAGTAAACATTTGACAAGTGTGTGTGTTTTGTGCATGCATAAATGTATGTCCATAAGTGCATGTACTTGAATAGTATCAATGCTTTCAGCAGCTTCAATAAAAACATTTTTTTCTCAAATGCATAATATATTGTACCAAACTTAACTGGTCCTCTTTTAATTGAGATTGCATACATGTGTTTATATAATACACTCAGTGGCTAGTTTATTAGTTATACCCATCTAGTACCGGGTCGGACCACCTTTGCCTCCATAACAGCCTAAATTCTTCGGGGGATGGAAACATTGCTCTATTGGTATCAAGGGACCTAACATGGGCCAGGAAAACATTCCCCACACCATTACACCACCGCCACCAGCCTGTACAGTTGACACCAGGCAGGATGAGGCCATGGACTCATGCTTCTTATGTCCAATCCTGACTCTGGCCACAGTATGACCCAACAGGAACCCAGATTTGTCAGACCAGGTGATGTTTTTCCACTCCTCAGTTGTTCAGTGTTGGTGATTGTGTGCCCACTGGATCCGCTTCTTCTTGTTTTTAGCTGATAAGAGTAGAACCCAGTGAGGTCGTCTGCTGCAATAGCCCATCCGTGATAAGGACCAAAGAGTTGTGTGTTTCGAGATGCCGTTCTGCACACCGCCGTTATACTGCGCTGTTATTTTCCTGTTTGTGGGCCACCTGTTAGCTTGCACGATTCTTGCCATTCTCCTTCAACTTCTCATCAACGAGCCATTTTTGCCCACAGGACTGACGCTGACTGGATGTTTTTTGTTTGTCACACCATTCTCGGTAAACACTAGACTGTAGTGCATGAAAAGCCCAGGAGGCTGGCCGTTTCTGAGATACCAGAACCAGTGCACTTGGCACCGACGAAGTCAAAGTCGCTTAGGTCACTGGTTTTGACCATTTTAACGTTCAATCGAACAGTAACTGAATGTCCCGATGCCTGTCTGCCTGTTTTATATAGCAAGCCATGGCCAAGTGACTCACATAGTGTAGGAGCTAACCATTGGTGTACCTAATAAACTAGCCACTGAGTGTATATACCACACACTCTATCCAACGTCTGCCTTTTAACACAGAAAACAGTGACAAATCTTTTCAACACTGAAACACCCAGTCACGACTGACACTGACACAGATGCCACCCTCTGCTCCCATAGTGACCCCTGAACTGGGTTGTGTTCATTAGGTACCAAACAAAAGAAAACGGACTGAAACAGGGAGCAACTACCTAGACTTGTCCAATAAGAAACACTTTTTCGGTTTAAGGTGTTTTCCATTGTGTGCCCTGAGGGCAACTCAACTCGTAGCTGCCAATATTTGGAGGTTGACGGATGGACAGAGTAGTGATCCCATCCCGCTAAGCTTCTGCCCCGCAGGAGAAATAAATAAATGTCCCATCATGCATTTAGAGAAGGCAAAATCACAATGAGAGAGCCAGGAGAAAAAGAAGTGAGGAGGAGGAAGAGAAGGAAGAGGAGGATTTGGAGCAAGGGTAGGGGAAAGACGGAAGCAGTTTAAAATATCTACACAGGAACTGCATCCCGCTTGCCCCTCCTTGCCCGACTGGCAGAATTAAGGTAGCAGTGAGTTCACAACGAGAGAACCTCAGCTTGTGCATGACAGGTCGTATTTACATATAAACAAACACACAACACAAAGAAGTGTACCATTGTGAAGCACAGATCCCCATCAGCAGCAGCAGCTCATCAGCCCGCCGAGACGGACTGGCTGGAGCACAGGGAGGTGAGGAAACTGAATGGGTCTGTATTGTATCTGATGGAACGGGCCTCAGACAGAACACAAGCTGAAGGAGCTGAAGATATCAAACACACAATTAAGCAATCAAAACAAATCAACATGACTCAGGAGGACGAGCCTGGCTCGGGCAGTCCAACCTACAGTACACTAAAATAAATCCATGCTTTTCCTCAGCCAAAGGGGCCGGGCCCAAGTCCTGTTCTCTCGATACACTTGAGCTTTGTGTTAAATCAGCATCCACCAAGCACCAATGGGGGCATAGTCTTCCAAGATGTGTTCTCCTCTCCACAGTGGTGCTGAATACTAATAGTGGAGACTCTCCTCCCTTCCTTGCAATGTCTCACCTACTTTCACTCACACTCAAACACAGGAAACGGCATATCAATGTCTTGGTCAGCAGTTTCTTGCAGTTGGAGTGTCCAGAAACAGAAGAATGACAGGTTCTCCCCTGGACTCTCCTCTTCCTGCCAGTTAGAGAGAGATAGGATTTGGCACATGCTGCCTCCCCCTCTCTCTCCTTATTGAACCACACAAAGGAAGAACTGTAACACTGAAAAATATAATATATTATGTCATATATACTCTACTTCTTTTCACGCGCAACATCTAAAGTGCAGTATGTTCATGAAATGTATGTTTGTTTTACTTCCAAAGGAAGAAGATAATATAATAAATCAAAATGGCAATAAATGAAGAATTCATAAATGCTTGGGTCCTTTTCTTTAGTAAGGATGGAGGCTGGTGAGCTGCCTGACCCCCCAAAAATATTTTTGAGACCGGATGAGATACAAACAGAGGAGGACGGAAGTATAGGAAGTGTAATGGTGGTCCTGGGTTATGTTGTGAAGACTAGGAGGGTTTCAGCTAGATGGGTTCTGTGTATCTCTCCTTTGGACGGTGAGTTGGGTTCTGGCGGAAAAGACAAAGAGTAGCCTTCGGTTCCTCTGGGTTAGTAAGGAGAATCCATACGGTTCTGTTGGTATCGCCTCTTCTCATTGACAGCAGAAAAAAATGTTGGGAGAGTGTTTGGGGAACTGAAGATATTGTGAATGAATGTATGTATCTAGGGATCTCTATATTATTGATAGATAGTGAAGGAATGGAAAAGGGATATAGCAAGGGCAGACATTTACGTCTGGAATGAAAAAGGGGTGTGTAAAAGGAGTGTATGTGTGTGTGTGGGGGGGGGGGGGGTGTAGGGATTTCAGGATAGAAATGATTGAGTAGTTAGTAGTTAGTTTAGATCCAGAGGGCTATGTGAGTCTATAATTCAGCAGGGACACCTGTCTGGTGGTGTAGGCCGTCCTACAGCTGCTCCAGACACATGGGCAGATTGACGAAGGTGAACACGTTGTATTCGATCATGATGGAGAAACACAGGAAGATGACGTACATCACCAGCACGTACACACCCAGCTTCAGGTCCAACTTCCAATGATTCACATGGATCCCCAGAACCTGCAGGACACAGAGGGACAGAGTGTTAGAGAGAGAGAGGAGAGAGAAAGAGAGCGAGAGAGACGTCTCCTTTAACTCACTGTCAGAAACACAGAGCCCAGAAGAAGCACCACAGAGTAGACCAGCCCTCTGCTGTTGATCATCACCTAGAGAGAGAAAGAAAGAATTTTAGATCAAGATCAAGAGGCATGAAGTATTGATAAGCAGTAGTAACATAGGCCCATTGAGGGGAAAACAGTGTAAAGACTGAGTTCGTTTACCTCAGAACCATAGTCCACAGCCATGGTCTGTATCGCCCAGGGGAGCCCCAGTCCCACCAAGATATCAAAGACATTACTACCAATGGTGTTGGAAACCGCCATATCCCCAAGACCTAGAGAGGGATAGACATAAAGATATGGAAAAGTCTGTACAAACTATACAGTATACTGTACACTGGTACAATTTTTTTTTTAAGATTTTGAAGAGAGACAGAGATAGGGAAAAAAAGAGTGCAGTGATGTACCTTGTCGAGCAACGATCAGGCTAGCAATACAGTCGGGGACACTGGTGCCAGCTGCCAGGAAGGTGATTCCCATAATCACATCAGGGATGCCCAGAGTGTAGCCAATTATGGTGACCTGCACACAGACACACATTTAACGGATTAAACAGAAATCTTCCAAACAACATGCACCTTGGTTGGTAGCCTATATCTAGCACGGTGTCAGAGCTAGCTAGCGACTAGAAGAGAGAGATTCCCTACCTGATTGCTTATCAGGAAGTCTCATCACTGATCATTTGTATAAAGATCAAACTTTTTCAACTCTGGTTTGGAACACAAAATGACAGTGACATGTAAGTTCTAAAGAATGTCCAACGTGTCTCACCATCCAGACCATGAAGTAGGAGAAGACGGCGATCCACACGGTGGAGAGGAAGAAAGAGAGCATGAAGAAGCGTTCCCAGCGAGGCTTGGCACAGTTTGGCACAGTGAAGTAAAGTAGCAGCAGGATGGGCCAGGAGATCAGCCACTTCACTGTCTCCCTGCAGCCCCCTGGTGGAGGGAACAAGGAACAACAAATGGAGTACACTGAGGAGGTGAGTGTTCAGTTTCAGTAGGGTGTGAAAGTGTGTAAAAGTAGCTTATTGGTCTACCAGCCAATGTAATTGAATATATAACACACATACATGCACACACACACTCCCACACCACACACACACACCAGGGACGGTGAAGGGTGAATTCAGGGATTCTCCCTCCTCTTCCTCAACAGTCTTGTCATCTGGTACAGTGCCGTTCTCCAAGGTCTCAGGTTTACCATCAGTGATCACCATGGTCACGTTGTCCACACCGTTAGACGCCTGCACCAACCTCTGTTGCTGCTCACACACACACACACACACACACACACACACACACACACACACACACACACACACACACACACACACACACACACACACACACACACACACACACACACACACACACACACACACACACACACACCTGATTTACTGGGATATGTATGCGTTTCCCCTCTCTAAACAGTTACTTTATGAGCTAGTAAAGTTTTATGAATATATGGATATTTTCACCAACACAGTTCTGGTTCTACTAGATATGATTATAGCATGCAGTCCACCAGCTAATTATCACTTGAAGCTGTACTCCTCTCCTCTCCTAGCTTTCTACAATAGTAAATCGTCCTACAATGTACTTTTCTCCAGTAGGCCTAGCTTACTACCGGTAAGGTGAGGGTCCTGGGAGGTGGTGCCAGGAAAATAACCTCTCACTCAACATCAACAAAACAAAGAGATGAGATGATTGTGGCCTTCAGGAAACAGCAGAGGGAGCACCCCCCTATCCACATCGACGGGACCGCAGTGGAGAAGATGGAAAGCTCCAAGTTCCTCGGCGTACACATCACTGACAAACTGAAATGGTCCACCCACACAGACAGTGTAGTGAAGAAGGCCCTGTTGGGCTGTATCATCGCCTGGTACGGCAACTGCACCGCCCACAGCTTCTGTCTCAAGGCCATCAGACTGTTAAATAGCCATCACTAGCACATTAGAGGCTGCTGCCCTATATTCATAGACTTGAATCACTGGCCGGAACATTGGGTCACTTTAATAATGTTTATATATTTCACATTACTCATAAGTATATACTGTATTCAATTCTACTGTATCATTGTCTGTGCCGCTCTGACATTGCTCGTCCAAATATTTATAGATTCTTAATTCCATTCCTTTACTTGTGTGTGTATTGTTGTGAAACTGTTAGATAGTACTTGTTAGATATTACTACACTGTTGGAGCTAGAAACACAAGCATTTCGCTACACCCGCAATAACATCTGCTAAAAACATGTATGTGACCAATAAAATGTTATTTGATTTACACTAGTAAAATAACTGAACTAGCCGAGCTTTCTTAACTTCTAAGTAAATCACTTTAACTGAGCTCCTCTCCAATAAGCCTGATGGACCCCCGACCCCAGTGACCTCACCCACCTCATTGATGATGAGGCGGCTAGCCATGCGGAGGCGTGTCTTGGGGCCAAAGTGGTTGGTGATCATGATGCGCAGGCCGGCGTCGGGGAAACGGTAGTTAGGAGGGCTGGAGTTGATAATCTCATCTACCATCACCACAGAGCCACGACTGTACCTCTTAGTGGGCTTCACTGGAGATACACAGAGATGGTGAGATACAGAGCACAGACAGACGCATCAAGTAGGATTAACTGTACACACCAACCAAGACGATGATATGCTGTTCTACTCTTACAGTACTGTATACAACCACAAAGACATGCCTTTTTCAAGGATGGCCAGACACACGTGCCTAATACACTCACATGCCAGACCAGAAGACAATCGGTCTCCCACACACACACCACACACACACACACACACACACACACACACACACACACACACACACACACACACACACACACACACACACACACACACACACACACACACACACACACACACACACACACACACACACACACACACACACACTCACACACACACACCAGCTTGTTACTTTCTCGTGTTCTTCTTACTTCTTATTTTTATTTCCTGTGTTTTTGTTCTACCGTATGTTATTTTTAGTGCTACATTGATATTGATTACTGCATTGTTTGGGTTTGGAGATTGCAAGAAAGGCATTTCACTGTAATTTTGCATGTGGCATTAAAACTTGAAAACTTGAAACAGCCGGAGGATACAGTATGTCAGGAGGTGTAATTAAAGTGTTTGTGTGACAGCAGAGTGGGCCCTACTGGGCCCAGTTCAAGGCCCATTGAAGGCCCCCTGAAGACACTGTCAGATGAGATCACATCAGCCATTAGAGTGAGGCAGACTAAAACCTTCAGTGTGTGTGTGTATGTGTGAGACATATACACACACACTCATACAGACCTAAGCACGCACAGGCACACACACATACCATACACACAGTCACGCACACATATACATGTCTCCACACACACATGCACCAACACACACCCTTACAGATGCATGCACATGTTGTGACTCTGGAATAATGGACTGTACTTGACACAGCAGAAGAGGGCGAGACAGGGCACAGCATAGCACAGCAATACATCTCACATCTGACAGACCAGGTCACGGCAGGCAGGTAGGTTTAGTAAGGCTAAACAGACAGGCTACTATACAGTAGCGACAGGGCTGCCACACGGCAGCAGGGAGGTTAGCTTGGTCCTGCTAGACCAGACAGGAGAGGAGAGCTCTGAGTCACTCGGTTAAAGACACAGTGAAAGTCGGTGGAAGTCTATAATAGTTATAGAAAAGATCTGTAAATCTGTTTGAAGGATCAGATCTAAGAGTTTACAAAGGGGTACGAACGACATCAAGCCAAAGTGGAGAGGACCGTTGACAATGTTAAACCAGATAGGAAGAGCCAAGAGTAGGGCCTGAGAGTAGTTTCTATGTTTACTAGAACAACCAGATACAGTAGAGTAGTTGTTTTGATAGAAGGCCAGTCAGAGTGCCAGAGGGTTGGCTGAGAGGTGACCATAAAGCCTGTCTGGTTACCTTTACCTGGAGAGAGTAACGGCTTGGACAGATCATCCCATATGTAACTGTCATAACAAGCATTACCATCCTCCAGCTCGCTGCTGATCACCATGTTACCATTGGCCAAGCTCTTGTCTTCCTTCCCTGAGAAATAGTTCTGGATGCTGGTGTTAAATCTGATGTGAGAAAATAGAAAATGTTTTACATATTCAGTTGAGAGTTTATGTAACTTAGTGTGTGCAAAGTATGAGTATTTATGTGGATTTTACTATTTGTTGCGTGCGCTCAGGTGCTCTACTGTGTGTGTGTGTGTGTGTGTGTGTGTGTGTGTGTGTGTGTGTGTGTGTGTGTGTGTGTGTGTGTATATATGTGTGAGTGTGTGTGTGTGTGTCTTTGAGGCAGGAAGGAACAGGTCCCAGTGGAACTCACTTCATGATCAGAATGTACCCAAAGTACATCACTACCAGCACTAAGCTCTCCCACCTGCAGAGACAGACAGACTAGAGTCACATGTCTGCAGGTGCGCACACACACACACACACACACATACACCCTCTGCTGAGACACAAGGTAAACACACAGCGGGGTACTCACCACACTATCTTCTCATCATAGATGAACTGACAAAATGAAAGAGGGAAAACATTTAATAAAAAAATGTATTAATTAAACAGTACATATTTTTAGGGAGAAGAGCATCAACTTCCCCCCCCCCCCCTAACTTAGAAAAACTTGAAAGTCGCGATGCATCAAGTGTGTCTAATTACTGTCAGACAGATGCTGTGAGAAACACAGTCAAAAAACATTTCCTGTACACTGTTTACTATAAAAGCAATGACATAGTATGCAGTGAGTTTCTGAAGTCTCTGTGAGATCTCTCTCTGTACTCTCTCTGTACTACTCTCTTAATCTCATGATGATTGTCTATCAGCCCTCTGGGCCTCTATCTCTCTATGAACCTAGTGGAGTAGACAGGAAATGAAGGTTAAACAGCCACTAGGGGCTCTCTGTCTGAATAACCCCATTATGTAAAGTATGATAGTGTGAAATGGTATGCATGCAGTGTCTTCTACAATACCATACAGGGGTTGTATGAATTAAGTTTCTCAGAGTAGGTGTGCTGACTTAGGATCAGTTTTGCCTTGAAGATCACAATGAATAGGATTACATGGGCAGATGGGACCTGATCCTAGATCAGTACTCCTACTCTGAGATGCTTGAAACATATATATGGACCCAGTTATTTTTATATTACAGAGACTCCCAGAAGTACACACAAGCAGCTGCTTGACCATCTCCTCCCCACAACCCTCTATTAGGCCAGTGGGCTAGACAGTTAGACAGTAAATTAAGTTTAAACAGCCACTGGGGGCTCTATCAGTCTGAATGGCCTCATTATGTAAAGTAGACTAGAGATGAGATGATCAGCTACTCACTGCAATCAATGCCAACACAGACAGAGTGTAGTAGAGCGAGTCACGGAACACTGCAAACTTAGTCAGGTACACCACCTGGATGAGAGAGAGAACCAGGCAGAAGGAGGAGAGTGGGAAAGGAGAGGAGAAAGAGAAATAAAGTAGGAAAAAGGTTGAGAGAGAGGGGTGAAAGAGAGAGAGGAGAGAGAGAAAGACAAAAGGAGGAGTGAGACAGATAGAGACCGAGAGAGACAGAAAGAGAGGGAGAGAGAGAAAGGGTGGTGAGTGAGGAAGTGTGAAATCTATTTCACATTCCTTTTGTACACGTTCTTAGATTAAACACTAGGTCAACAAGAGTCATATACACTATATTCAATACGCACATTCACTATATCAAGTTGTTCCATGAACCGTGACTATCCTCTTGGCCATTGTGGTTAGATCGCATGTTATTTTAGTGTTGTGTAACTTTGTAACCTTGATGTTGACATATCAACTCAGCTGTGATAGGTGATATCATAAAGGGTTACATTAGGACTATGGAGGCAGAAAGGTTAAGGAAAACAAAAGTACTGTCCAAGTCAAGGACACCTCGCTACAATAGCTAAGTCGGTGCCTTTTGAGATGTGTAACTTAGTGAAAAACAGTTGTAACATTCTGTCATAAAGAGCACATGTTAAACTTAATAAAAAACACGTTTTCCCATCTCAAGAGGTTAAATAAAAAATGACTATATTAAGTGCCTATTAAGTGACAAATAAAATAACAGGGTTGACCGTAACAGGGTTGACCGTAACAGGGTTGATGATTTCAGCCTAAATTAGCCATAAGCCCCCTTGTGACTGGGGAAATGGAACCTTGTTGTGTGAAACAGGGAGGGGCAATTGAATGCAAGATTCACAATTTTTTTTTATTGTTAAAACATTTCTAGCATGTCTATCTATGGGTAACACGGTTGACGTGCTATGCTCGACCCACTCAGTTTTCCACCACAAAACACAAAATAATTGTGAAAAAGAGTAGAAGCAGCTCACCTGCTTTTATACTATGATTTGGCTATTAGATGTTCAATGTTTCTTTTGAAGGAAATATTTAAAAAGGAATAGTTTACCATATTAAAACGAGAGTTCAGTTCACATAACTGGGTTGACCTTAAAAAAAGTTTATTTTTAAGCTTCAAGTGAATCACATGAAATAAATAATAATCTTAAGAAATTACTTTGTCAATGTAACAAAATAACGAGGGCTTTACAATGATGGTGAAAACTTGGAGAAGTGTTGGGGTTAGGTGAGTTAAAATATTCCTGGACGTCACAAAGGCTGTACAGAAGAAAATGTCAAAATGCTGAATTTTATTCATTTTATAAAAAGAAAAATACGGATTTATTGAATTCTCCATGTGGTCTATATTAAAGGGCAGTTCATTGAATATAACAGGCTTTTAAAATGCAATATTGGTGCACAATTTTTTACTTAAAATATCAAAGGGATGCAAAAGGCACTCATTTGGTGGAACGACGCAGCTACAGTAATACAGTAGTGAGATGACTAAGGGTGACGTTGGGTCACAAAGCTTAAGGCAACCCAACCAGTTCCATTAAAATGAACAATTAATACAAACTATTGAAGCAAATACCATTAGCGTTCTCCTTTAGAAAAATGTGCACGAGTTAAAAACCTTCAGCAGCTACAATACAAAGCCATTTTTAATAACAAAAGTCTACTCCTCAGTGCTATCGTTGTTTCTGCTGTCCTGTCAAAAGCAGTTGATAGTCTTTGAGGCTGCAGGCAGCAGGCAGCACTTTAAATGCAACCAGACCAGTACGGCTTTTTGCTCTGTAGCAGTTATCAGACAAAACACAGTTTAAGAACAGTATGACATAATCCCGTCAGTTTAACTGTTAACCCAGATAGCATATGAACACGTCATAAAGCCATGAAGAAAGATGTTTAGAATTACAGGAAATGTGCTTTAAAACTGCAACTTTTTCTCTCAGCCTCATAATAATAATATTAATTATTATTATTATTTATTCAGCTTATATAGCGCTTTTCATTACAAAAATCTGAAGGTGCTTCAAAATAAAATATATATGTAGCCACATAACAGAGAGTAGGTCTGGACTACGACAACTGTCAGCTAGTTGAACGTTGTGGGATTTTCAAGCCTCCAACAGACGGGGTGACAGTCGAGCAGAGGGAGGGGTTTGTCAACAAGGGGGAGATGAGCAGGTCCTTTGGCGGTAGGCAGGCAGCACAGTTCGCTCTCCATTCGAGGTGTCTCACCGGCACCTCGCCATCTGACTGCGACTTCTCCATAGCCGTTGACTCGGTCTTGTACGAGATGAACTTCCCACTCACTAAATGATGACAGCGGCACAAAACTTTAGAGGAATTCTCAGACTGAGCAATGAATTCATCACTGCCAGCTCGCCATCCAATGCAGTCGTCCTCATGGGTTAGGAGAATGTAGAAACAACCAAAGAACAAATCAAAACACACTAGCTAACTACAGTGGGGGAAAAAAGTATTTGATCCCCTGCTGATTTTGTTTTGTTTGCCCACTGACAAAGAAAGGATCAGTCTATAATTTTAATGGTAGGTTTATTTGAACAGTGAGAGACAGAATAACATCAAAAATATCCAGAAAAACTTATGTCAGAAATGTTATAAATTGATTTGCATTTTAATAAGGGAAATAAGTATTTGAACCCCTCTCAATCAGAAAGATTTCTGGCTCCCAGGTGTCTTTTATACAGGTAACGAGCTGAGATTAGGAGCACACTCTTAAAGGGAGTGCTCCTAACTGCAGCTTGTTACCTGTAAAAAAGACACCTGTCCACAGAAGCAATCAATCAATCGATTCCAAACTCTCCACAATGGCCAAGACCAAAGAGCTCTCCAAGGATGTCAGGGACAAGATTGTAGACCTACACAAGGCTGGAATGGGCTACAAGACCATCGCCAAGCAGCTTGGTGAGAAGGTGACAACATTTGGTGTGATTATTCGCAAATGGAAGAAACACAAAAGAACTGTCAATATCCCTCGGCCTGGGGCTCCATGCAAGATCTCACCTCGTGGAGTTGCAATGATCATGAGAACGGTGAGGAATCAGCACAGAACAACACGGGAGGATCTTGTCAATAATCTCAAGGCAGCTGGGACCATAGTCACCAAGAAAACAATTGGTAACACACTACGCCGTGAAGGACTGAAATCCTGCAGCGCCCGCAAGGTTCCCCTGCTCAAGAATACCGATACATTCCCGTCTGAAGTTTGCCAATGAACGTCTGAATGACTCAGAGGACAACTTGTGAAAGTTGGTCAGATGAGACCAAAATGGAGCTCTTTGACATCAACTCAACTCGCCGTGTTTCGAGGAGGAGGAATGCTGCCTATGACCCCAAGAACACCATCTCCACCGGCAAACATGGAGGTGGAAACATTATGCTTTGGGTGTTTTTCTGCTAACGGGACAGGAACAACTTCACCGCATCAAAGGACGGGGCCATGTACCGTCAAATCTTGGCTGAGAACCTCCTTCCCTCAGCCAGGGCATTGAAAATGGGTCGTGGATGGGTATTCCAGCATGACAATGACCCAAAACACACGGCCAAGGCAACAAAGGAGTGGCTCAAGAAGAAGCACATTAAGGTCCTGGAGTGGCCTAGCCAGTCTCCAGACCTTAATCCCATAGAAAATCTGTGGAGGGAGCTGAAGGTTCGAGTTGCCAAACGTCAGCCTCGAAACCTTAATGACTTGGAGAAGATCTGCAAAGAGGAGTGGGACAAAATCCCTCCTGAGATGTGTGCAAACCTGGTGACCAACTACAAGAAACGTCTGACCTCTGTGATTGCCAACAAGGGTTTTGCCACCAAGTACTAAGTCATGTTTTGCAGAGGGGTCAAATACTTATTTCCCTCATTAAAATGCTAATCATTTTATAACATTTTTGACATGCGTTTTTCTGGATTTTGTTGTTGTTATCTGTCTCTCACTGTTCAAATAAACCTACTATTAAAATTATAGACTGATCATTTCTTTGTAAGTGGGCAAACGTACAAAATCAGCAGGGGATCAAATACTTTTCCCCCCCACTGTAGCTTGCTAGCATTGTTAGCGAGCTATGTTGAAAGAACTGATATGCCATCAAATTCACGGCAGGAAACAAATAGAAGTAACCCCGACTTCATGCTCGGTGCAAAACTGCACTACGCCACTAGGCATAAGATAGCATGTGTTATAGCATGCAGTATGTGTGATTTGTAATTAAGACAATGGTCCCCTTCTGGCAGTGTGCAACAATACAGACTGAGGCACACGGAGATTGCACGCACGCAAACAAACAAACACACACACCTGCCCAGCGAAGATTCCACACACACCGATGATGCATAGAATGTTGAATACTGCTGAGCCCACTATGGTTCCAACACCCACATCTCCATGAGTGATAAACACACCTTCAGGAGAGAAAGAGAGAGATAGAGAGAATGAGAGTGTGGTAAAGAGAGTCAGCTATCAACCCAATATGATCACCTCTTAGACAACATTGATCTGAAACCTATTCAATGTGGAGAATTGAACACACAGTCTACATACTACTAATGGTATTGTACAGTGTAAGTGTGTTTGTGTGAGAGTATCAGACAGCCCGTCTCACCTATAATCGAGGCGAACAGCTCTGGTGCTGAGCTGCCAGCAGCCATGAACGTAGCTCCTGCCACATCTTCACTCAGGTCCAGTTTCTGACAGACACACAGAGGGAAGAAGCATAGTCTCATACTGAAGTCTCATACATTAACCATTAATCAGTGGTGTAAAGTACTAAAGTAAAAATACTTTAAAGTACTACTTTAGTAGTTTTTTGGAGTATCTGTACTTTACTGTATTATTTATATTTTGGCCAACTTTTACTTCACTATATCATTGGGAAAATAATGTACTTTTTACTCCTTACATTTTCCCTGACACCCAAAAGTACTTGTTACAGTTTGACAGGAAAATGGTCCAATTCACACACATCCCTGGTCATCCCTACTGCCTCTGCTCTGGCAGACTCATTAAACACAAATGCTTTGTTTGTAAAGTATGTGTTGGAGCATGCCCCTGGCTATCCGTAAATTAAAAAATGCTATAAAATCATGCCGTCTTGTTTGCTTAATATAAGGAATTTCAAATGATTTATACTTTTACTTTTGATACTTAAGTACATTTTAAACCAAATACTTTTTGACTTTTACTCAAGTAGTATTTTACTGGGTGATTTTCACTTTTACTTGAGTAATTTTCTATTAAGGTATCTTTACTTTTACTCAAGTATGACAATTGAGTACTTTTTTCACCACTGCCAACACACAAACACATCACATAAACACCTCACTGGCGTAATAGGGAGAGGAAGGAGGTTTATGGCCTAGAGGAGGTTGTTATTGGGACTCCAATTCACCCACCTCACAGATCTTCTCCAACGACATCACAAAGTAGTCATCGCAGACGATTGCCAAGGCCAGAAACATGTAGAGGGCCTGAGAGAGAGAGAGAGAGAGAGAGAGAGAGAGAGAGAGAGAGAGAGAGAGAGAGAGAGACATCTGTACACATATCCTGCTATCCTCGATCCTGCCCTCACAAAGTAGAACGTTGTTTTTCCTGCCAAAGAGAGAGGAGAGTCATCTGAGGCTGCGTGTTAAATGTGACTTTTGTTGTGTAAGGCTGCGATGACAGGCCCTGCCTGGGGCACTGTGTCCAAACCAACCCGTGTTGTTCACAGCACAGCCCAGGACATCACATGACAGGAAGATAACAGGTCATACACAACGACACAAGGCTGACAAAATATTTATAATTGTCATAAAATTGTCTGTCAGAGATAGAGAGCTGCACAACTTATCCCGAATGAAGTGGTCAGGACACAGCAGGGTAATATTTTAGTCCACTAATTAGTGCATGGATGGACACACACACACCAGAAACATGCACCATATACGCAAGCATGCACATACACACACACACAGTCGACAACACATGCCTGATTTACTGAACCACATGGTAAACCTGCTGCACATACCGCAAATATATGCAGCAGGACAGCTCCTCTTGTTCGTTGGTAGGTGGTGAAGATATCCTCAGGGAACTCATTGATGGCTGAAAGAAAACAGAAACATCTCCAAAGTCATGAGTTGGTCTTACAACATCACACATAGCAAAACAACCTATATAGTTCAAATAAATCATTTGGGTATAAAACAAACAACAATCAAATCAACTTAATGTAAAAATGTGACTTGCCTAGTTAAATAAAATATATACTGCTCAAAAAAATAAAGGGAACACTTAAATAACACAATGTAACTCCAAGTCAATCACACTTCTGTGAAATCAAACTGTCCACTTAGGAAGCAACACTGATTGACAATAAATTTCACATGCTGTTGTGCAAATGGAATAGACAACTTATAGGCAATTAGCAAGACACCCCCAATAAAGGAGTGGGTCTGCAGGTGGGGACCACAGACAACTTCTCAGTTCCTATGCTTCCTGGCTAATGTTTTGGTCACTTTTGAATGCTGGCGGTGCTTTCACTCTAGTGGTAGCATGAGACGGAGTCTACAACCCACACAAGTGGCTCAGGTAGTGCAGCTCATCCAGGATGGCACATCAATGCGAGTTGTGGCAAGAAGGTTTGCTGTGTCTATCAGCGTAGTGTCCAGAGCATGGAGGCGCTACCAGGAGACAGGCCAGTACATCAGGAGACGTGGAGGAGGCCGTAGGAGGGCAACAACCCAGCAGCAGGACCGCTACCTCCACCTTTGTGCAAGGAGGAGCAGGAGGAGCACTGCCAGAGCCCTGCAAAATGACCTCCAGCAGGCCACAAATGTGCATGTGTCTGCTCAAACGGTCAGAAACAGACTCCATGAGGGTGGTATGAGGGCCCAACGTCCACAGGTGGGGGTTGTGCTTACAGCCCAACACCGTGCAGGACATTTGGCATTTACCAGAGAACACCAAGATTGGCAAATTCGCCACTGGCGCCCTGTGCTCTTCACAGATGAATGCAGGTTCACACTGAGCACATGTGACAGACGTGACAGAGTCTGGAGATGCCGTGGAGAACGTTCTGGTGCCTGCAACATCCTCCAGCATGACCGGTTTGGCGGTGGGTCAGTCATGGTGTGGGGTGGCATTTCTTTGGGGGCCGCACAGCCCTCCATGTGCTCGCCAGAGGTAGCCTGACTGCCATTAGGTACCGAGATGAGATCCTCAGACCCCTTGTGACACCATATGCTGGTGCGGTTGGCCCTGGGTTCCTCCTAATGCAAGACAATGCTAGACCTCATGTGGCTGAAGTGTGTCAGCAGTTCCTGCAAGAGGAAGGCATTGATGCTATGGACTGGCCCGCCCGTTCCCCAGACCTGAATCCAATTGAGCACATCTGGGACATCATGTCTCGCTCCATCCACCAACGCCACGTTGCACCACAGACTGTCCAGGAGTTGGCGGATGCTTTAGTCCAGGTCTGGGAGAAGATCCCTCAGGAGACCATCCGCCACCTCATCAGGAGCATGCCCAGGCGTTGTAGGGAGGTCATACAGGCACGTGGAGGCCACACACACTACTGAGCCTCATTTTGACTTGTTTTAAGGACATTACATCAAAGTTGGATCAGCCTGTAGTGTGGTTTTTCCAGACCTCCATGGGTTGATAAATTGGATTTCCATTGATTATTTTTGTGTGATTTTGTTGTCAGCACATTCAACTATGTAAAGAAAAAAGTATTTAATAAGATTATTTCATTCATTCAGATCTAGGATGTGTTATTTTAGTGTTCCCTTTATTTTTTTGAGCAGTGTATATATATTTTTAAATGATAATAATTAGGGCTATTTTGTCTACAAGACTTCTGTACCAGGTATTTGCCACTTTATAGAATTATCCAAAGATATCTGTGCCTTTATCACACTCAATGTCCTGCCTCAAAGAGCTAGATGAGTGAAAGTCCTGCCTCAAAGAGCTAGATGAGTGAAAGTCCTGCCTCAAAGAGCTAGATGAGTCTGAAAGTCCTGCCTCAAAGAGCTAGATGAGTCTGAAAGTCCTGCCTCAAAGAGCTAGATGAGTCTGAAAGTCCTGCCTCAAAGAGCTAGATGAGTCTGAAAGTCCTGCTTCTAAACTAAAGCTGACAGGGTGAGTTTGGGTGAGCCTTAACCTGCATTAAAAGAGCTTGGTTGTCTCAGACAAAATCTAAAAGTCTGAGAGTCCATCCTGCCTCTAGATCTGTATGGGTGAGTCTCAGTCCTGCCTCTAGATCTGTGTGGGCGAGTCTCAGTCCTGCCTCTAGATCTGTGTGGGTGAGTCTCAGTCCTGCCTCTAGATCTGTGTGGGTGAGTCTGTCCTGCCTCTCGATCTGTGTGGGTGAGTCTCAGTCCTGCCTCTAGATCTGTGAGGGTGAGTCTCAGTCCTGCCTCTCGATCTGTGTGGGTGAGTCTCAGTCCTGCCTCTAGATCTGTGTGGGTGAGTCTCAGTCCTGCCGCTAGATCTGTGTGGGTGAGTCTCAGTCCTGCCTCTAGAGCTATGTGGGTGAGTCTCAGTCCTGCCTCTAGAGCTATGTGGGTGAGTCTGTCCTGCCTCTCGATCTGTGTGGGTGAGTCTCAGTCCTGCCTCTAGATCTGTGGGTTGTGTCTCAGTCCTGCCTCTAGATCTGTGTGGGTGAGTCTCAGTCCTTCCTCTAGTTCTGTGTGGGTGAGTCTCAGTCCTGCCTCTAGTTCTGTGTGGGTGAGTCTCAGTCCTGCCTCTAGATCTGTGTGGGTGAGTCTCAGTCCTGCCTCTAGAGCTATGTGGGTGAGTCTGTCCTGCCTCTCGATCTGTGTGGGTGAGTCTCAGTCCTGCCTCTAGATCTGTGTGGGTGAGTCTCAGTGCTGCCTCTAGATCTGTGTGGGTGAGTCTCAGTCCTGCTTCTAGATCTGTGTGGGTGAGTCTCAGTCCTGCCTCTAGATCTGTGTGGGTGACTCTCAGTCCTGCCTCTAGATCTGTGTGGGTGACTCTCAGTCCTGCCTCTAGATCTGTGTGGGTGTCTCAGTCCTGCCTCTAGAGCTATGGGGGTGAATCTCAGTCCTGCTTCTAGAGCTATGTGGGTTAGAGGTCGACCGATTAATCGGAATGGCCGATTAATTCGGGCCGATTTCAAGTTTTCATAACAATCGGTAATCGGTATTTTTGGCCACCTATTTGCCGATTTCTTTTTTTTTATTTACATATTTTGTTTTCATCAATATTTTTTAACTAGGCAAGTCAGTTAAGAACACATTCTTATTTTCAATGACGGCCTAGGAACGGTGGGTTAACTGCCTTGTTCAGGGGCAGAACGACAGATTTTTACCTTGTCAGCTTGGGGATTCAATCTTGCAACCTTACGGTTAACTAGTCCAACGCTCTAACCACCTGCTTTACATTGCACTCCACGAGGAGCCTGCCTGTTACGCGAATGCAGTAAGAAGCCAAGGTAAGTTGCTAGCTAGCATTAAACTTATATTATAAAAAACAATCAATCAATCAATCATAATCACTAGTTAACTACACATGGTTGATGATATTACTAGTTTATCTAGCCTGTCCTGCGTTGCATATAATCGATGCGGTGCGCATTCGCGAAAAAGGACTGTCGTTGCTCCAACTTGTACCTAACCATAAACATCAATGTCTCTCTTAAAATCAATACACAAGTATATATTTTTAAACCTGCATATTTAGTTAATATTGCCTGCTAACATGAATTTATTTTAACTAGGGAAAATGTGTCACCTCTGCAACAGAGTCAGGGTATATGCAGCAGTTTGGGCCGCCTGGCTCGTTGCGAACTGTGTGAATACTATTTCTTCCTAACAAAGACAGCCAACTTCACCAAACGGGGGATGATTTAACAAAAGCGCATTTGCAAAAAAAGCACAATCGTTGCACGACTGTACCTAACCATAAACATCAATGCCTTTCTTAAAATCAATACACAGAAGTATATATTTTTAAACCTGCATATTTAGCTAAAAGAAATCCAGGTTAGCAGGCAATATTAACCAGGTGAAATTGTGTCACTTCGCTTCCGTTCATTGCACGCAGAGTCAGGGTATATGCAACAGTTTGGGCCGCCTGGCTCGTTGCGAACTAATTTGCCAGAATTTTACGTAATTATGACATAACATTGAAGGTTGTGCAATGTAACAGGAATATTTAGACTTATGGATGCCACCCGTTAGATAAAATATGGAACGGTTCCGTATTTCACTGAAAGAATAAACGTGATAGTTTCTGGATTCGACCACATTAATGACCTAAGGCTCATGTTTCTGTGTGTTATTATGTTATAATTAAGTCTATGATTTGATAGAGCAGTCTGACTGAGCGATGGTAGGCACCAGCAGGCTCGTAAGCATTCATTCAAAACAGCACTTTCGTGCATTTTGCCAGCAGCTCTTCGCAATGCATTGCGCTGTTTATGACTTCAAGCCTATCAACTCCCAAGATTAGGCTGGTGTAACCGATATGAAATGGCTAGCTAGTTAGCGGGTGCGCGCTAATAGCGTTTCAAACGTCACTCGCTCTGAGACTTGGAGTAGTTGTTTCCCTTGCTCTACATGGGTAACGCTGCTTTGAGGGCGGCTGTTGTCGATGTGTTCCTGGTTTGAGCCCAGGTCGGAGCGAGGAGAGGGACGGAAGCTATACTGTTACACTGGCAATACTAAAGTGCCTATAAGAACATCCAATAGTCAAAGGTATATGAAATACAAATCGTATAGAGAGAAATAGTCCTATAATTCCTATAATAACTACAACCTAAAACTTCTTACCTGGGAATATTGAAGACCCAGCTTTCATATGTTCTCATGTTCTGAGCAAGGAACTTAAATGTTAGCTTTCTTACATGGCACATAATGCACTTTTACTTTCTTCTCCAACACTTTGTTTTTGCATTATTTAAACCAAATTGAACATGTTTCATTATTTATTTGAGGCTAAATTGATTTTATTGATGTATTATATTAAGTTAAAATAAGTGTTCATTCAGTATTGTTGTAATTGTCATTATTACAAATAAAAATACATTTTTTTTTAAAAATCGGCTGTTTAATCGGTATCGGCTTTTTTGGTCCTCCAATAATCGGCACCGGCGTTGAAAAATCATAATCGGTCGAACTCTAATGTGGGTGAGTCTCAGTCCTACCTCTCGATCTGTGTAGGTGAATCTCAGTCCTGCCTCTAAATCTAAGTGGGTGAGAGCCATGCTTCACCACAGGGTGATCTCCCTCAGGAATGGTAAGCTGTGGTGGGTTAGGCTCTGTTGCCCAAACGGTCCATCTGTTCCTGGATCAGATCAGCGGCCTACTCAGTACCCCGTCTCCAGAGACACAGCGAGATCCATGTGTCCATCTGCAACCTCTCCAACTAATGATGTCATTGCATTCTGTCACCACTCTCTCTGTCTCTCCCCCCCCCCCCCCACCACGTCATCCAGTTGCATCTCTCTCTGGAGGTTGGACAGAAGCCCACTAGACATAAGATACCCACAAGGGATACAGAAGGGAGACGTGTGTATGTACTCCGATTCCAATCCAACAACACAGAGTAAAAATACACAACTAATGATCAGACGTCTTTCTCTCTCACCAAATCAATCTAGGCTGATTACATTCCCTTTAAATCAAAATAGTAGCAAATTAATATATCTGTTATTATCAAGTCGTAGATAACACCGACTGAAAATGCAACAGAAAAGAATCAAATAGCAAACGGGTGCACTCAATAAGGGCATGAATAGCTGCATATATTGACATTATTATCAACAGTACAGTAGTATTCTCTAGCACGGAGAATAGCAGACGTAGCAGCAGTAGTAGTACTAGCAACTTCCCTCCCAGAGGCATATCAAATGGTGGGGACACTGTAGCCATGATCAGATATCCAGCAGGCCCTCAGCAGCCGATACCCTCCCCCACCCTCCTCCATAACAGAGGACAGGCCTCAAGGTCACCCCCTGGGAAGGGAAAAGAGGAAGGGAAGAGAGGAGAGGAAGGGAAAAGAGGAGGGTAAGAGAGGAAGGGACGAGAGGAGAGGAGGGGAAGAGAGGAAGGGAAGGAGACGGGAGAGCATCTATCTGAGCTGTCAGCTAGATACAGCGTAGCGTCATCAGCAGTCTCCTGCTCCAGTCCACATAGCGCTCACGCAGTCTGTCACTGTCACACCACTAGCCTTGTCTGCTAGCCTTGATTAAACAATTCAACCTGACAACTCATTCAATTTGGAGTCTGCATTTTGATACAGTATGTTTACAATTGTTACATGAGCTAGCGAAAGAGTGAGGCAGTTTTGAGTCCCCATATAGACTAGAGTATATACTGTAACTAAACACATTCATTATAAATGTATTGGTTAATAAGTTAAGCGTTTGTATAATAGCCTAATGCATTGATATCAGTTTGGGGTTTTTAAACCTTTGCTCTTATAATTTTTGTTAACAAATTGTAGATCTTTGGTTTACACATTGTTAATCAAGACACACATAACACTAACCCCCAAAAATAGCACAGATCAATCTGTCTTTGGTTCACTGCTGTGTCGTGTCTTTGGCTATGCCAGATTAAGTGATATGACATGCTAACCTATAAAATTCTTTCTCTGTAATTAATATTACCTGATTAAGCTAATCATGTAAATGTAATTAACTAGAAAGTCGGGGCACCACGGAACAACGTTTATAGAGCCGTTATATTCCGAATAAACTCTTAAAATACTTAGTAATATTTTACATCGATAGCAGTCAATATTAACCCTTATCTTATTTTCAGTCTCATAATGAAAGTTGTAAATTCTTGGTTATCTTCACGAACCCTGGCTAACAAGTTGAATCAGCAATACAAAATTGGGTTTAATTATTTATTTGCTAAATAAACTAATCAAACAGAATTACAAATACACAGAATACAAATGATGTCATACAGAAAATGTCCCGGTGGACGGAACCTGTATGATGGCTGGTTACACAAAGGAAAGGGGGTTGGGCTTGAATGAAAGAGCGGGAAGACTTAGGAACAAAGAAACAGCAGCTATGCTATCGTAAATACATTATCTTATGCATTCTAAATGACCGCCCATTTGGAAAAGGAAAATGCAATAAATATTTACTCTGAGCTGCGCTTCGGTAGATTGGTCATAGATGCTGGCCGGGTTGGCCAACAGATCTTCCTGTCCTCGGAAGAATGTCTCTGGTGGTAAATTGGATACGTGGTGGTATCTTCGTCTGTCTGTTAGACTGGATCCGTCGTCCATCCTTTCCTAGCCCACGTCTACAGCGGCCGCTGCTAACTCAACGGCTAGGAAGTATCACTTCTGTAGTGAATAAGCTCAAAGTTCATACCATTCGCCACCAAAGCTCACGCCGAGGTTGGCTTAGTTCTGTACTTGACATGTGTGTCCTTCTAACGTAGAGGCTGCAGACCTCACGTACTGGAACATGTGGTTATCTTTTCGTCAAAGGCTTATATAGTGGAGAGGGGGAAGGATGTGTTTCATCGTTTATAACCCCTGTCTCTTCACAGGCGTGGGCCACTGATCAAGCAGGGCACTTTCCTTATGAAAACCCAATTCTCTCATTTGGAAGCTAAAATTACATTTAATCTCCTAACCAACAATTTCAATATCAAACATTTCAATTGCATAAGAATTCCATGTTACTCTGATAACTAGAGGGTGTATACTTTCCCAGGTAGAGTTTATGTCGTCCTGTCATCAGTCATAATGTCTCAGATGACAACCGAACTGACATCCATACTCATTACGTTCCAAAGCATATTTCCAACTGGTTTTATTACCAAAATATGGTTCCTTTCCCCATTTGTTTGTTGTTCCCAGACTCTCTATATTTAACAGGACAGCAGTCCTTCAGGACAGCAGTCCTTCAGTAGGGTCAGAAAGAGAGGGGAAGGGAGAAAGGTATTTATGGGGGGGGGGGGGTCATAAACCTTATCCACAGGCCAACGTCATGACAGCTGTGTCAAATCTGACTGGACATGAAATGTGCCATAGGAAGACTCCCACCCTAACAACACTGTGACCGATCGGGGACCATGGACCAGGGTCAGCCAAATGTTTGTGGAGTGTCATGGATGTTTCCTCCCCTAATGGGTGATGCTTCTCTGCCGCAGTCCTTCTACCCAGGATCCTCCAGGATTCTCCTGTCCTGACAGGTGCTCTCTTAAAAGCCTGTTTGAGGAACCCAACCAGCAGTGATCAATAATTGAAGACAACACCATTACTCTCTCGGCAGTAAACAAAAGCCAGCCAGCGCATTCAGCTAGTGTCATGTCTCACAACAACAAATGTGAAGAGACAGACATGCAATCCAGAAGTTAGGTTTGGACACAGTGCGTTTGTCCTGAGAGCTCTCTGTTTGTGTGTGTCTGAGTGTCTATAAAGAGTGTACTGAATCAACTTCCCCCACTGGCCCTGGCCTTCATCATTTTTTCATTCAAGCAAACAGCTACCCTCCACCAGCAGAGTCATGGAAATGGCCCTGTGGGTGAAGTTCACTGTTACCGAATTTCTTCATTTCTCTAACAAATAACTAGGCAGCTAGAAAGAGAGAGACAGAGAGAGACAGAGAGGGAGAGACACCCATGGCTGGCACACATACATTTTTTGCAGGTCAAATCTACATTACAACGTCATAGTGGCTGTTTGATTACATGTACTATGCTTGGTTAACTAAGCATGTGCAGAGACAGAGAAAAGTCATCATCTGTATCAAACGGGTGAACAGGGAGTACACTGCAGCCACATCCACAGGGCTATAATGGAGCGGGTTCAAGAGCTTGGTGTCCAATCGCTAAGGACTTAAAATGGTCGACTCAGACATGCACAGTCGTGAAGAAGGTGCGACAGCGCCTCTTCCCCCTCAGGAAGTTGAAAAGGTTTGGTATGGGCTCTCAAATCCTCAAATAGTTCTACAGCTACACCACTGACAACATCTTTACGGGCTGCATCACTGCTTGGTATGGCAACTACACCGCCCTCAATCGCATGGCGCTACAGAGGGTGGTGCAGACAGCCCAGTACATCACTGGGGCCAAGCTCCCTACCATCCAGGATCTCTATGTCAGGCGGTGTGAAAGGAAGGCATGGAAAATCGTTAAAGACTCTAGCCATCAAAGCCATAGACTGTTCTCTCTGCCTCCACTCAGCAAGCAGTACCGGTGTATCAAGTCTGACACCAACAGACTCCTGAACAGCTTCTATCCCTGAGCCATAAGACTACTAAATAGCTAACAGAATGGCTACAAGGACTATTTGAGTTAGATTTTGGCACTGTCTCTATGCACACTCACAGGTCTCTACACACTCACGCACACACATAACATGCACACACATGTATACTGACTACACACATGCACACGCACTCACATACAATCATAATTTACACTGCTGCTACTGTTTATTACATATCCTAATGCCTAGTCACCGTACCCCCATACATATCTACTCGTGGTGCGCGGGTCAGTTGTTTGTTCACCTGTACCCGCCCGCAATTGCTAACAACCCATCTGCAATCACTCGACTATATTTGATACATTTAAAATCTGAGGCACGCACCGGAACCTAACCCGCTAATATAGAAAATGTACTGTAGGCTACAGTCAGAGACAGCTGAACTATTTTTTGACAGGGTTTGCAGGATTATTTTGGGCCTGATTTAGATACAGCATGTTTCTGCTTATAATTTCAGACATTTTAGTTGTTAGTCAACTTGTATATAATTAGATACATGCAGCTTCACTTCTGTCATTATATGTTTCCCTAGAAGACTAAATAAACCCTGGCTCACCAGAATAATGTAATATATCAATTGAATCAATGCATAAATCTAATTGACATTAGTAAAGTTTTCTCTGTCAGCTCTGCTTCTTTCGTGGAGCAAATACATTTAGGGACCGGGGAGAAAATGCAATTGCCTGAAAACTGAAAAGATTTTCTGTGCCAAATTTCCAAATTACATCAGTTTGACCCAACATGTTTCTGATAAGATTTCAGTTTGGCATGTAAGCATATTTTATGTGGATGAATACTATCAGCTTTTATGATCTTGACCAAGATAGGACCTCTACAGATGGTATCTGTTACGTGTGATCCCTCTTCGGCCTCTAGGTCACCAGGCTGCTCGCTATGGCGCACACCTTTCACAATCGTTACGCGCACCTGCGCGTCATCAGACTTACCTGGACTCCATCACCTTCTTGATTACCTGCCCTATATATTTCACTCCCTTTGTTTCCTTCTCCAGGTGTCATTGTTCCTGTTTCTTGTCTGTGCGTTATTCATGTTTCGTTCATTTGTTTATTAAATTATGCACTCCGTGAACTTGCTTCCCGACTCCCAGCGCACACGTTACAGTATCTAACTGCGCCTCACAATCATCACATATAAAACTGCTATCATCCTCGTTTACCACTTCACCAAATTTTTCCCCAACATACATTTTCGTGTCCTCCCTTTTCTTTATTTTTAAATCTCCATTTCGCAGCTTTTCTATTATTGAATTAAACTCTGACATTGTCCTTTTTGCCTTTGTGGGTCGACATTAACTTCTTCTGCCCTTTCCAAAAAGCATTTGATGATTGGCATGTAGGCTATTTGGCGTGCATACAGTTAGGTCTTAAAGCTTAGGCTTATGCACCAATGCCAGATAGCCTAAAACAGGGGTTCTTAAACTTTTTCAGCCTGGAACCCCCCCCCCAAAAAATCTGTTTTCTCCTGGGACCCAAGCTTAGGAAAATATGCAACTATACATACATTTCAGTACATTTCATTGCCCTTGTGCCTAAAACAAATGCAATGTAGACAACAACAAATAACAATCAAATGAAAAATCTATATAAATATCTATTCATGTTTATTTTCCCCCATTAAAAAAACTCTTACAGTTGAAGTCGGAAGTTTACATACACTTAGTTTGGAGTCATTAAAACTCGTTTTTCAACCACTCCACAAATATCTTGTTAACAAACTATAGTTTTGGAAAGTCGTTTAGGACATCTACATTGTGCATGACACAAGTAATTTTTCCAACAATTGTTTACAGACAGATTATTTCCCTTATAATTCACTGTATCACAATTCCAGTGGGTCAGAAGTTAACATAGAGTAAGTTAACTTTGCCTTTAAACAGCTTGAAAATTCCATAAAATGATGTCATGGCTTTAGAAGGTTCTGATAGGCTAATTGACATCATTTGATTCAATTGGAGGTGTACCTGTGGATGTATTTCAAGGCCTACCTTCAAACTCAGTGCCTCATTGCTTGACATCATGGGAAATCAAAAGAAATCAGCCAAGACCTCAGAAAAAAGACCTCCACAAGTTTGGTTCATCCTTGGGAGCAATTTCCAAATGCCTGAAGGTACCACGTTCATCTGTACAAACAATAGTATGCAAGTGTAAACACCATGGAACCACGCAGCCGGCATACCGTTCAGGAAGGAGACGCGTTCTGTCTCCTAGAGATGAACGTAATTTGGTGAGAAAAGTGGGAATCAATCCCAGAACAACAGCAAAGGACCTTGTGAAGATGCTGGAGGAAACAGGTACAAAAGTATCTATATCCACAGTAAAACGAGTCCTATGTCGGCATAACCTGAAAGGCCGCTCAGCAAGGATGAAGCCACTGCTCCAAAACCGCCATTAAAAAGCCAGACTACGGTTTGCAAGTGCACATGTGGACAAAGATAGTACTTTTTGGAGAAATGTCCTCTGGTCTGATGAAACAAAAATATAACTGTTCGGCCATAGTGACCATTGTTTTGTTTGGAGGAAAAAGGGGGATGCTTGCAAGCCGAAGAACACCATCCCAGCCGTGAAGCACGGGGTGGCAGCATCATGTTGTGGGGGTGCTTTGCTGCAGGAGGGACTGGTGCACTTCACAAAATAGATGGCATCATCAGGAAAGAAAATGATGTTGATATATTGAAGCAACATCTCAAGACATCAGTCAGGAAGTTCAAACTTGGTCGCAAATCTCCTTCTCCTTCACCCAAATCCAGATAGCTGATGATCTGAAAGAGTTGCAAAATCTGGACCCCTACAAATCAGCTGGGCTAGACAATCTGAGCCTCTCTTTCTAAAATGATCCGCCGCAATTGTTGCAACCCCTATTACCTGTTTAACCTCTCTTTCGTATCGTCTGAGATCCCCAAAGATTGGAAAGCTGCCGCGGTCATCCCCCTCTTCAAAGGGGGAGACACTCTAGACCCAAACTGTTACAGACCTATATCTATCCTACCCTGCCTTTCTAAGGTTTTCGAAAGCCAAGTTATCAAACAGATCACTGACCATTTCGAATCCCACCATACCTTCTCTGCTATGCAATCTGGTTTCCGAGCTGGTCATGGGTGCACCTCAGCCACGCTCAAGGTCCTAAACGATATCATAACCGCCATCGATAAAAGACAATACTGTGCAGCCGTATTCATCAACCTGGTTCACCAACTACTTCTCAGATAGAGTTCAGTGTGTCAAATCGGAGGGCCTGTTGTCCGGACCTCTGGCAGTCTCTATGGGGGCGCCACAGGGTTCAATTCTCGGGCCGACTCTTTTCTCTGTATACATCAATGATGTCGCTCTTGCTGCTGGTGATTCTCTGATCCACCTCTACGCAGACGACACCATTCTGTATCCTTCTGGCCCTTCTTTGGACACTGTTAACTAACCTCCAGACGAGCTTGCCATACAACTCTCCTTCCGTGTCTCCAACTGCTCTTAACCTCTCTTGGGTAGGGGGCAGTATTTTCACGTCAGGATGAAAAGGGTGCCCAAAGTAAACTGCCTGTTACTCAGGCCCAGAAGCTAGGATATGCATATAGATTTGGATAGCAAACACTCTAAAGTTTCTAAAACTGTTCAAATAATGTCTGTGAGTATAACAGAACTGGTATGGCAGGCGAAACCCTGAGGACAAACCCCCCCCCCAAAAAAAAACAAGCCTACCACTATTTTCAATGGCTGTCACTTTTATAATAACACAAAGTCCTCCCAGATTCCAGTTCCTAGGGCTAGATGTCAACAGTCTTTAGAAAGAGTTTCAGGCTGGTTTTTAGAAATATGAGCCAGAAATTGTAGTTCTTCAAGGTGGCTCCCATTTTGGCTGTAGTGCTTCCAAGCGCTTAAATGAGAGCACGTTCTTTGGTATTTTTCTCCGGTAAAGACAATAACGATTCTACGTCTTAAATTGTATCGTTTATTTACGTATTAGGGTACCTAAGGTTTGATTATAAACGTTGTTTGACTTGCTTGGAAAAGTTTTAGTAACGTTTGGGATTCATTTTGTATGCATTTTGATGGAGGGAAACTGGGTGGATTATTGACTGAAGCGCGCCAGCTAAACTGAGTTTTTATGGATATAAAGAAGGACATTATCGAACGAAAGGACTATTTGTGATGTAACTGGGACCTTTTGGAGTGCCAACAGAAGATCATCAAAGGTAAGGCATTTTTTATATCGCTATTTCTGACTTTCGTGTCGCACCTGCCTGGTTGAAATGTGTTTTTCATGGTTTTGTATGCGGGGCGCTGTCCTCAGATAATCGCATGGTGTGCTTTCGCCGCAAAGCCTTTTTGAAATCTAACACATCAGCTGGATTAACAAGAAGTTAAGCTTTATTTTGATGTATTACACTTGTGATTTTATGAAAGTTAAATATTTATAATTCTGTAGTTTGAATTTCACGCTCTGCAATCCCACGTGCCCATAAGAAGTTTAATGCTAGTGAAACTAAATTCATGCTCTTCAACCGATCGCTGCCCGCACCTGCCCGCCCGTCCAGCATCACTACTCTGGACGGTTCTGACTTAGAATATGTGAACAACTACAAATACCTAGGTGTCTGGCTAGACTGTAAACTCTCCTTCCAGACTCACAATAAGCATCTCCAATCCAAAATGTTATCTAGAATCAGTTTCCTATTTCGCAACAAAGCATACTTCACTCATGCTGCCAAACATACCCTCGTAAAACTGACTATCCTACTGATCCTTGACTTCAATGTAATTTACAAAATAGCCTCCAACATTCTATTCAGCAATTTGGATGCAGTCCACCACAGTGCCATCCGTTTTGTCACCAAAGCCCCATATACTACCCACCACTGCAACCTGTATGCTCTCGTTGGCTGGCTTTCGCTTCATATTCGTCGCCAAACCCACTGGCTCCAGGTCATCTACAAGTCTTTGCTAGGTAAAGCCCCGCCTTATCTCAGCTCACTGTTCACCATAGCAGCACCCACCCGTAGCACACGCTCCAGCAGGTATATTTCACTGGTCACCCCCAAAGCCAATTCCTCCTTTGGCCACCTTTCCTTCCAGTTCTCTGCTGCCAATCACTAGAACGAATTGCAAAAATCTATTTTTTTATCTTACCTTTATATAACCAGGTAGGCTAGTTGAGAACAAGTTCTCATTTACAACTGCGACCTGGCCAAGATAAAGCAAAGCAGTTCGACACATACAACAACACAGAGTTACACATGGAATAAACAAACATACAGTAGAAAAAGTATATATACGGTGTGTGCAAATGAGGTAAGATAAAGGAGGTAAGGCAATAAATAGGCCATGGTGGCAAAGTAACTACAATATACCAATTAAAACACTGGAGCTGGAGACTCATATCTCCCTCACTAACTTTAAGCATCAGCTGTCAGAGCAGCTCACAGATCATTTCACCTGTACATAGCCCATATGTAAATAGCCCATCCCCATATTGTTTTTTTTTAATTTAAATGTTGCTCCTTTGCACCCCAGTATCTCTACTTGCACATTCATCTTCTGCACATCTATCACTCCAGTGTTTAATTACTACGGCCTATTTATTGCCTTACCTCCCTAATCTTACCTCATTTGCACACACTGTATATAGATGTTTTTCTATTGTGTTATTGACTGTATGTTTGTTTATTCCATGTGTAACTCTGTGTTGTTGTTTGCGTCGCACTGCTTTGCTTTATCTTGGCCAAGTTGCAGTTGTAAATGAGAACTTGTTCTCAACTGGCCTACGTGGTTAAATAATGGTGAAATATATATTTTTTCTTTTTAAAATGGGTCTTCCAAATGGACAATGAACGCAAGCATACTTCCAAAGCTGTGGCAAAATGGCTTAAGGACAACAAAGTATTGGAGTGGCTATCACAACACCCTGACCTCAATTCCACAAAATTTGTGGGCAGAACTGGAAAAAGCGTGTGCGAGCAAGGAGGCCTACAAACCTGACTCAGTTACACCAGCTCTGTCAGGAGGAATGGGCCAAAATTCACCCAATTTGTGGGAAGCTTGTGGAAGGCTACCCGAAATGTTTGAACCAAGTTAAACAATCAATTTAAAGGCAATGCTAACAAATACTAATTGAGTGTATGTAAACTTCTGACCCACTGGGAATGTGATGAAAGAAATAAAAGCTGAAATAAATCATTCTCTCTACTATTATTCTGACATTTCACATTCTTAAAATAAAGTGGTGATCCTAACTGACCTAAAACAGCACATTTTTACTAGGAATAAATGTCAGGAATTGTGAAAAACTGAGTTTAAATGTATTCGGCTAAGGTGTATTTAAACTTCCGACTTCAACTGTACATATCTGTTTAGGTTGGAAGTGGTGCTGTTACAATACAATAAATCATTTTTATTTTGAACTGGAATAAACTGATTGATCACATAGGTGTAGACCAGAAAACACACACACACAGTCCTAATGAGAGGTGTGTGGCTGGTTGAAGTTTTCAACAAACGTCTATTTGGGCTCCGTTTTTGACAGTGCAACACTACAGTCATGCTCGGCCTTGAAACTGTTCTGTACTTGTTTTTTAAGTATTTCAGAGTTGAGAGCCCTGACTCGCATAGGTATGTGGTGCCAAACTGGATCAGAACATCTACTGCTTTTTCAGTCAGGCAGGAGACCACTTCCTTCTGTACATGAGCAACCCAGAACTGTGTGAGAGCAGCTCTCAGCAACAGTTCCAACCTAGACTTTATTTCAACAATAATTTATACAGTAAGATGTACAGTAGGCCTGATCAGTTTTCTTCATCTTTACTGTTATTTGTGTTGCACTATCAGTAGCTAGCTTGCTTTGGCGAATGTTCGCTATTAGCTGTGTACAAGGCCAAGGGATTGTTTGAAAGAGAAACTCACATCTACTACTATGATAGTTAGCACTCCCTTATTTCTGCTTATCATCACCTGTTATAAAATGACAACAATGCCTTGCTAGCTGACTTACTTTTCCACTGTCGAAGCACTGTTTCATGAGGCATTCTGCCCTGTTCTGAAAGAACTCCCTGGGTTTACCACCATGGCGTGGATGTTTGGTCAGGACGTGTCGTTTAATTAATTTGTTCGTTTTGAGAGACTCATTACTAAGCACTTCCCAGCACAAAACACATTGTGGGCGCTCCTCGTTATACGTTTGTATGGAAGAGCGAGAAACTAATCGCTGTATATGCGTTTCATGACAATTGAGCTCAGTCAGAACTTGCAGCTAACATGAGTGCATTTGATGACAGCGGTGAGTAATGGCGATTGGGAATGACAAGTCAGTGGCAGACAGAGCATCATCTGCTGCTGAACGACAGCGCTGCATCGTGTGTGTCGCGGAGTGATCTTCAAGAAAACTGCAGAAAAAAGATCCGGTAAACCGCGAAACACACAGGCATCTCCCACTCGCGCAGCTACCAAACTGGAGACCGCTGCTAAGCAGAGAGCACAGATGCACTTGGACAAATCAATTCCAGTAATTAATGAAATAATTATACATTTACTCTGACACGTCGCGACCCACCATTAACAGGTTGGTCGTGACCCATACTTTAAGAAAGGCTGGCCTAAAATAATGAAAAACAACACCTCAATGTAGCCTGTAGATATAAACTGCACAAGAATGATACGTTCATGGTTTTTTAAGGTATTATTTTCTTTTTATTCAGCCCACCCGCCATTCATGCACAGAATATTTCATGACCCTAAACCCGCCCGCCCCACAGATATAACCACAGTGACTGCGGGTGAGTCAACCGTGCATCACTAATACCGCCACCACTCCAGTATCCCAGCACATTGTAAATATGGTATTGGAACTGACCCTGTATATAGCTTCTTACTTTCTCATGTTCTTATTTTTATTTCCTGTGTTTTTGTTCAACCTTATGTTATTTTTAGTGCTACGTTGATATTGATTACTGCATTGTTGGGTTTGGAGCTTGCATTAAAGGCATTTCACTGTACTTGTGCATGTGACATTAAAACTTGAATTTCATTTTAATTTAGCCTTTATTTAACCAGGATAAAATCCCTATTTTCCAGAGGAGACCTGAATAGGAATGTGAATCCTACAATGGGACTGCTAGTAGTGTGTGTAAACAGTAGGTAGTGTATGGTGGCATATTTAGGACAACAACAAAATGGCTTATTACTACTGTCCCCCTACTATCATGTTTGTTGGTTTTGTTGTGTTCTTAAAAAATACCTATCTCAGGGAGCACTCCCTCGGCTTCACTAGATAAAATCAACATCCTAAAAATAACCCCCTGACTGACTCTGCTAGGGCAACTGACTGCACTGCTTATGCAAAAAACTACAAGCAACAACAACTTGACTACTTTTTCTCTCTCTCTCTCTCTCTCTCTCCCTTCTATTCTTTCTCTCTCTCTCTCTCTCTCTCTCTCTCCTTCTATTCTTTATCTCTCTCCTCTTCTTTCTCTCTCTCTCTCTCTCTCTCTCCTTCTCTCGCTCTCTCTATCTCTCTCTCTATATATATATATATATATCCTCTCACCACCTCCCTCTTTCTTTCCCACCCTTTCTCTCTCACTCCCTTCCACTTTCCTTTCCTCTCTATCCCCTCTCTCTAAATCCCAGTAGTAATGACTAACTACAGGGCGCTCTATTCCTTAAGGAAGCTGGAGGTATTTCAGAGCCGTACTCTACTCTGTCTGAACACTACAAACACAAAGAGCAGAAGAAAGAGAAGTGGGGTTTATGATTCCTCTTTGAGCTAAAGAGTGTCTCTGTGAACTAGCCATTACTAATGACAACCATATTTAGCTACTTACCTTCATTCTCAAGACCAAGAAAAACAATTGTTAGGTATATCAAAGCCTGCTGAGATACACTACATTATGTTTATCATTGCCAAATATGAAACTTTTTCTAAATATGACTCCTGTTTTGTAATGATGGTTGAAATTCAAGTTGAAGGATAAAAGTGATGCTGGTGCTTTATTGAAAGGGATGATGCATTTTTAGCATTTAGAAGGCATGATAATTATGTAATTGCTTTTGATCTTTTTAATGGCATAGTAAATCAATAATGAAAATACACATCTAATTATCTCAGATGAGACTCATAATTAACTCATTACATACATAATTGCTTGCTTTGTACCTGGGATATGGCTTTGCATCTTGCAGATACCAGCTACAAGGCTACAGCTACTAATGTGGAGATACTGAACATTGTTGACCGTCTTAGAAGACGAGGACTTTGTTTGGATATCCACCCTCCTTTCATGTTTGTGTTTATTGAAAGGAAATTAAATGAAGGCGAGACAGATAGAGGGGTATCTGGTGTAGAGTGGATTGGTGGGGCCGGGACAAATCGCAGGCATACAGCACATTTTACCATTTTAAACAACAACCACGAAAAAGTTCCTTTCTGCCTTATGCTCCAGACAGACAGACAGACGACCTTTGCACAGTACAGCTGTGTACTTCTCAACACCACTCCAGAAGTGACAGAGTGATAATTAGGGATGGCACAATTACCGTATAATCATGTAACCGACGATTATGGATGAAGACTGTCATTTATTAAATTTTCTGGTGTAACGGACAGTGGAAGACAGGACGGCAGGGCGTTAGTGCGATTGAGTCCGATTCCATGGTTACATGGACTCTTTACAAATGTGATTAAACTTAGTTGCTCCTTGCTGAAAGAAGCAAAGTATTTGGTTGTATAGGCAACACCTTCCTGCAGCAGCAGCACATGTAGTCAGGAGTGGAGGAGAGGAGCACTGGTGAAAAAGTACCCAATTGTCATACTTGAGTAAAAGTAAAGATACCTTAATAGAAAATTACTCAAGTAAAAGTGAAAGTCACCTAGTAAAATACTACTTGAGTAAATGTCTAAAATAATTTGGTTTTAAATATACTTAAAACTTCTTACACCTCTTTAAGGATAGGGGCAGTATTGACAATTTCGGAAAAAATGTGTGCCCATATTAAACTGCCTCCTACTCAAACTCAGAAGCTAGGATATGCATATTATTAGTAGATTTGGATAGAAAACATTCTGAAGTTTCTAAAACTGTTTGAATGGTGTCTGTGAGTATAACAGAACTCATATGGCAAGCAAAAACCTGAGCGAAATCCTACCACGAAGTGGAAATCTGGATGCATGGGCTCTCTTCAAGTCGTTTCCTATAAGGCTTCCACTAGATGTCAACAGTCTTTACAAAGTTGTTTGAGGCGTCTACGATGAACAGAGACCGAATGAGAAGGCTGGGAAGTTGGTCACCCATGGAAGGACATCACTTCATTGGTGCGCTTTCACGAGGGAGGATCCTCTGTTCCAAAACGTTTTTCAAGACACAGGAACCGTCCGGTTGAAATATTACTGAATCTTCACGTTCTAAAGGCCCTAAAGATTGATGTTTTACAACGTTTGACATGTTTGAACGAACGTAAATACAACTTTTTTTGACTTTTCGTCGTGACATTGTCCGCTCACTTCCTACATTTGGAGTAGCTGAACTGAACGCGCGAACAACAAGGAGTTATTTGGACATAAATTATGAACTTTATCGAACAAAACAACATTTGTTGTGGACCTGGGATTCCTGGAAGTGTCTTCTGATGAAGATCATCAAAGGTAAGGGAATATTTCTAATGCAATTTAAGATTTTAGATGACTCCAAAATGGCGGCTATCTGTATTGCCTACTGTATTTTTCTGAGCTCAGTACTCAGATTATTGCAAAGAGTGCTTTCCTCGTGAAGCTTTTTTGAAATCTTTCACAGGGTTAGCATAAAGGAGATGTTCATCTATAATTCTTTGAATGACAGTTTAATATTTTATCAACGTTTATGACAAGTATTTTTGTAAATTGTGGCGCTGATCCACCGGCAGTATTTCAGGGAAAATATTTTCTGAACGTCACGCTCCAATGTAAAATGCTGTTTTTATATATAAATATGAACTTTAACGAACAAAATGCATGTATTGTGTAACATGATGTCCTAGGAGTGTCATCTGATGAAGATCGTCAAAGGTTAGTGCTGCATTTAGCTGTGTTTTGGGTATTTGTGATGCATGCTAGTTGCTTGGAAAATGGCTGTGTGGTTTTTTGTGTCGATGTACTCTCCTAACATAATCTAATGTTTTGCTTTCGCTGTAAAGCCTTTTTGAAATCGGACAACGTGGTTCGGTTCAGGAGAAGTGTATCTATAAAATGGTGTAAAATAGTCCTATGTTTGAGAAATAGAAATGATTAGATTTGTGGTTTTGAATATGGCGCTCTGATTTTTCACTGGCTATTGTCAAACTCAATCCCGCTAATGGGATTGGTGTCGTAACAGGTTTTAAGTACCAAAAGTAAATATAATTGCTAAAATAAACTTAAGTATCCTCAAATTCCTTATTAAGCAAACCAGACAGCACCATTTTATTGTTTTATGTTTTTATTTAAGGCTAGCCAGGGGCCCACTCCAACACTTAGACATCAGTTACAAACGAAGCATGCGTGTTTAGTGAGTCCACCAGATCAGAGGCAGTAGGGATGACCATCTTTTTATATTTTTTTAGGGGGTAGATCAGTTTTAATATTGCAAATAGATTGTAGCTTCCATCAATGTAATTGTCTGCATCAATCCCAATCCCCCATATATATTTTTTGTAAATATATACAGTCGTGGCCAAAAGTTTTGAGAATGACACAAATATTAATTTCCACAAAGTTTGCTGCTTCAGTGTCTTTAGATATTTCTCTCTGTTCCCCCTCATGTCCTTGTCGGTGATTGTTTATTGTAAGTGCTTGTGCACGTCTGTCCTGGTGTGCGGCGGGTTATGTACCCATTATTTGATTGTTCTGTTTTCCGGTGGGGTTTTGCTATTAACCTCTCTTGGGTACGGGGCAGTATTTTGACATCCGGATGAAAAGCATGCCCGTAGAAAACTGCCTGCTACTCAGGCCCAGAAGGTAGGATATGCATATTATTAGTAGATTTGGATAGAAAACACTCTGAAGTTTCTAAAACTGTTTGAATGGTGTCTGTGAGTATAACAGAACTCATATGGCAGGCCAAAACCTGAGAAGATTCCTTACAGGAAGTGGCCTGTCTGACAAGTTCTTGTTCTTCTTGGCTCTGTTTATTGAAAACTGAGGATCTTTGCTGTAACGTGACACTTCCTACGGCTCCCATAGGCTCTCAGAACCCGGGAAAAAGCTGAATGATGTAATTCCAGCCTCTGGCTGAAAAACATTAGCACGTTTGGATAGTGGCCGGTCAGAGTACTATGAGACTCAGGCACGTGCACGAGGGGATCCCATGTTTTTAATTTCTCTCTCTTTGTACGTAAACACGCTTTCCCGGTCGGAATATTATCGCTTTTTTTACGAGAAAAATGGCATAAAAATTTATTTTAAACAGCGGTTGACATGCTTCGAAGTACGGTAATGGAATATTTAGAAATATTTTGTCACGAAATGCGTCGTGCGCGTCACCCTTCTTTACCATTCGGATAGTGTCTTGAACGCACCAACAAAACAGAGGATATTTGAACATAACTATGGATTATTTTGAACCAAACCAACATTTGTTATTGAAGTAGAAGTCCTGGGAGTGCATTCTGACGAAGAACAGCAAAGGTAATAACATTTTTCTTATAGTAAATCTGACTTTGGTGAGTGCAAAACTTGCTGGGTGTCTAAATAGCTAGCCCTGTGATGCCGGGCTATCTACTCAGAATATTGCAAAATGTGCTTTCACCGAAAAGCTATTTTAAAATCGGACATAGCGAGTGCATAGAGGAGTTCTGTATCTATAATTCTTAAAATAATTGTTATGTTTTTTGTGAACGTTTATCGTGAGTAATTTAGTAAATTCACCGGAAGTTTGCGGGGGGTATGCTAGTTCTGAACGTCATATGCTAATGTAAAAAGCTGTTTTTTGATATAAATATGAACTTGATTGAACAAAACATGCATGTATTGTATAACATAATGTCCTAGGCGTGTCATCTGCTGAAGATCATCAAAGCTTAGTGCTGCATTTAGCTGTGGTTTGGGTTTATGTGACATTATATGCTAGCTTGAAAAATGGGTGTCTGGTTATTTCTGGCTGGGTACTCTGCTGACATAATCTAATGTTTTGCTTTCGTTGTAAAGCCTTTTTGAAATCGGACAGTGTGGTTAGATTAACGAGAGTCTTGTCTTTAAAATGGTGTAAAATAGTCATATGTTTGAGAAATTGAAGTAATAGCATTTCTAAGGTATTTGAATAACGCTACGGGATTCAACTGGCTGTTGAGTAGGTGGGACGATTTCGTCCCGCCGACCCTAGAGAGGTTAATTAAACCGGTGACTTATGTGGTAAACACCTCTATGTTATTGGATGAATCACGGAAAATATTTCAGTCTGTGCTAGTGAAACAGTCCTGTAGCTTAGTATCCGTTGCGTCAGACTACTTCTGTGTTGAACGCTTCACTGGTACTTCCTGTTTGAGCTTTTAACTGTAAGCAGGAATCAGGAGGATAGAGTTATGGTCAGATTTGCTGTGTCACGACTTCCACCGAAGTTGGTCCCTCTCCTTGTTTGGGCGGCGTTCGGCGGTCGAAGTCACCGACCTTCTAGCCATCGCTGATCCACTTTTCATTTTCCTTTGGTTTTGTCTTGTCTTCCATCACACCTGGTTCTAATCCCATTCAATTACATGTTGTGTATTTAACTCTCTGTTCCCCCTCATGTCCTTGTCGGTGATTGTTTATTGTAAGTGCTTGTGCACGTCTGTCCTGGTGTGCGGCGGGTTATGTACCCATTATTTGATTGTTCTGTTTTCCGGTGGGGTTTTGCTATTAACCTCTCTTGGGTACGGGGCAGTATTTTGACATCCGGATGAAAAGCATGCCCGTAGAAAACTGCCTGCTACTCAGGCCCAGAAGGTAGGATATGCATATTATTAGTAGATTTGGATAGAAAACACTCTGAAGTTTCTAAAACTGTTTGAATGATGTCTGTGAGTATAACAGAACTCATATGGCAGGCAAAGACCTGAGAAAAATCCAACCAGGAAGTGTGGAAATCTGAGGTTGTAGTTTTTCAAGTGATTCCCTATCTAATATACAGTGTCTGTGGGGTCATTTTGCACTTCCAACAGTCTTTAGAACATTGTTTCATGCTTTTACTGTGAATGGGGAGAGAATAAGAACACTTGGAATCAGATGACTGAGAAAATAACATGAACTCAATCGCGCGCGCTCCGGTGAGAGTTAGGTGTGTTCCTTTTCATTTCTGAAGACAAAGGAATCGTCCGGTTGGAATATTATGGAAGATTTATGATAAAAACATCCTAAAGATTGATTCTGTACATCGATGTTTCTACGAACTGTAATATAACTTTTTTGACTTTTCGTCTGAACTTACTGTGCGAGCACAGTGCATTTGGATTATTCGACTGAACGCGCGAACAAAATGGAGGTATTTGGACATAAAGATGAACTTTATCAAACAAAACAAACATTTATTGTGGAACTGGGATTCCTGGGAGTGCATTCCGATGAAGATCATCAAAGGTAGTGAATATTTATAATGTTATTTGTGACTTCTGTTGACTCCAAAATAGCGAGTATCTGTATGGCTTGTTTTGATGTCTGAGCGCTGTACTCAGATTATTGCAAAGTTTGCTTTCACCTTAAAGCTTTTTTGAAATCTGACACACCGGTTGCATTAAGGAGAAGTGTATCTATAATTCTTTGAATAACAGTTGTATATTTTATCAACGTTTATGATGAGTATTTCTCTAAATTGATGTGCTCATTCACCAGAAGTTTTGGGAGGCAAAACATTTCTGAACATTACACGCCAATGTAAAATGTTTTTTTTTTATATAAATATGAACTTTATCGAGCAAAACATACATGTATTGTGTAACATGAAGTCCTATGAGTGCCATCTGATGAAGATCATCAAAGGTTAGTGATTCATTTTAGCTGTATTTTTGGTTTTTGTGACGCCTCTCCTTGCTTGGAAAATGGCTGTGTGGTTTTTCTTGTCTAGGCGCTGTCATAACATAATCTAATGTTATGCGTTCGCCGTAAAGCCTTTTTGAAATCGGACACTGTGGTTGGATTAACGAGAAGTGTATCTTTAAAATGGGATATAATAGTTGTATGTTTGAGAAATTTGAATTATGACATTTTTGTGGTTTTGAATTTGGCACCCCACATACCCCAGAGAGGTTAAACTGCGCCGTTTGGAAACACAGTTTTGTTCTCCTGCGTCTGACTTCTCTGCCGCCAGTACGCACTCCTTACAGAATCACCGACAAGACTATGGAGTCAGCAGGAGCAGGTACCCCGGGTATAGGGGTGGAGGAGCGCGTCTGGGAGCACGCAGCAATGCTCCACCATCTTGGCACCGCCATGGACCGAGTTGTCCAGACTATGGACCGCTGGGAGACACGGAGTTCTTCCAGTGCCTCCACCAGCACAACCGGGGTCTCCTCTGAGTGCCCCTCTTCCTCCTGGTTCCAGTGGGATTCGTCTCTGCCTGCCCCAGGAGTACGACGGAGAGGCTGCGAACTGCCAGGGGTTCCTTCTTTGACTGGACCTATACCTGGCCACCATCCACCCGGCTCCATTGGGCCGTGAGAGGGTGCCCGCCCTCATCTCGTGCCCACTCCAGGGAAAGCCCTGGAGTGGGCCAACGGCGTGTGGAGAGAGGGAGATGCGGCATTGGACCAGTTTGAGGAGTTCACCCGCCATTTCCGGGCTGTCTTCGACCACCCGCCCGAGGGTAGAGTGGCGGGTGAGTGCCTCTTCCATGTGAGGCAGGAGACGAGGAGCGCCCAGGAGTTCACCCTGGAGTTTAGGACCCTGGCTGCCGGCGCGGGATGGAGCGACAGGGCCCTGATCGACCATTACCACTGCAGTCTGCGCGAGGACGTCTGTCGGGAGTTGGCCTGCAGAGAAACCACCCTCACATTCGACAAGCTGGTGGACCTGTCCATCCGGCTGGACAACTTGCTGGCTACCCACGGATGTTCTGATCATGGTCTGGTGGTTCCATCCTCCCGCACCCCCTCTCTAATACCCATGGAGCTGGGAGTTGGTTCCAGCTCGTGCACCATCTGTGGCCGCAGAGGTCACACTGCCGGTCGGTGCCGGGTTGGTTCCTCTGGGGATCGAGGCAGCAGGCAGGGTGCTCTGGCGTCACCCCAGGTGAGCCGGCACCATTCTCACCCAGAGCCCTCTGTTGCACATATGTTTGTGTATGTCACTTTCCCTGACTTTTCCCCGCATTCCCAGCATAAGGCGCTCGTCGATTCAGGCGCGGCTGGGAATTTTATTGCTAAAGCATTAGCCTATAGTTTAGGGATCCCCATTGTTCCCGTGGCTGTGCCTTTCCCCGTTCACGCCTTAGATAGTCGACCATTAGGGTCAGGGTTTATTTGATTTTTCTGTTATCCGGTGGGTTTTTGTTATTAAACTGCGCCGTTTGGAAACACAGTTTTGTTCTCCTGCGTCTGACTTCTCTGCCGCCAGTACGCACTCCTTACAGGCTGATTGAGGTAGTATGTACATGTAGATATGGTTAAAGTGACTATGCATATATGATGAACAGAGAGTAGCAGTAGCGTAAAAGAGGGGTTGGCGGGTGGTGGGTGGCGGGACACAATTCAGATAGCCCGGTTAGCCAATGTGCGGGAGCACTCGTTGGTCGGCCCAATTGAGGTAGTATGTACATGAATGTATAGTTAAAGTGACTATGCATATATGATAAACAGAGAGTAGCAGCAGCATAAAAAGAGGGTTTGAGGAGCGTGTTGGGGGGGGGGGGGGCACACAATGCAAATAGTCCGGGTAGCCATTTCATTACCTGTTCAGGAGTCTTATGGCTTGGGGGTAAAAACTGTTGAGAAGCCTTTTTGTCCTAGACTTGGCACTCCGGTACCGCTTGCCATGCGGTAGTAGAGAGAACAGTCTATGATTGGGGTGGCTGGGGTCTTTGACAATTTTTAGGGCCTTCCTCTGACACCGCCTGGTGTAGAGGTCCTGGATGGCAGGCAGCTTAGCCCCAGTGATGTACTGGGCTATACGCACTATCCTCTGTAGTGCCTTGCGATCAAAGGCCGAGCAATTGCCGTACCAGGCAGTGATGCAACCAGTCAGGATGCTCTCGATGTTGCAGCTGTAGAACCTTTTGAGGATCTCAGGACCCATGCCAAATCTTTTTAGTTTCCTGAGGGGGAATAGGCTTTGTCGTGCCCTCTTCATGACTGTCTTGGTGTGTTTGAACCATTCTAGTTTGTTGTTGATGTGGACACCGAGGAACTTGAAGCTCTCTGTCACGTTCTGACCTGTAAAGGTGTTATTTTTTAGTGTTTAGTTTGGTCAGGACGTGGCAGGGGGTATTTGTTTTATGTGGTTCAGGGTGGTTGTGTGTATGTGTCCATGTAGAGAGGGGTATTTGATTTATTAGTCCAGGGTTTTGGTTATTGTTCTATGTTTGTTTATTTCTATGTTCTGTCTAGTCATTTGTATTTCTATGTTTAGTTAATTGGTGTTGGGGTCTATCGTTGCCTCTGATTGAAGGTCCTATAATTAGGGGTGTGTTTGTATTGTGGTTTGTGGGTAGTTGTATTCTGTTTTGTGCTTGTCACCTGACAGAACTGTTAGTGGCGGTTCTGTTAATGGTATACGTGTTTATTTTGTTTCTCCTTCTTATATATTAAAAAGAGAAGATGAGTATACACTTCCCTGTTGCGTCTTGGTCCTCCACACACGACAATCGTTACACTCTCAACCTGCTCCAGGTGTAGAGTATATAATCCATGTCCTTGTTCATACTCCAAGAAACATAGGATATTACAGTTCTTCAGGTGCTCTTGAACGGTGCTCATCCACTTTGTTCTCTAGTGATTGTATGTTCGCCAATAGAACGAAGGATGTCTCGTCTCGTCAAGGAGCCTGCTCGTTTGCCTCTCTTGCGCCGTCTTATTTCCAGTTAGTTAATTCAGTACTCAGAGGTTAGGTGCTGTGCCTTGATGTTTGCAATTAATCTACTATACAACCAGAAATGTGCCCAGCTGTTCAAAACACAAAGGATGGCAATGTGTATGTCAACACAGGCTAGGCAGTGTGAACAGATGTGAGCAGCTAAACTACAACTTGCTTTTTTGTTAATGATGACTGCATGTTATCCCATTTGAATAACTTCAGTCTTTCAAATTAACAGAGTAATAAAATGTCTGTGTCGTCAGTGGTTTTCTAAGGTTTGTGTTTGTCCCTGCTTTTTTTCTGGCATGTGAGTAGCAGTCAGTCAGAGCAGTCAATACTGTACAGCTCACTGCTGTATTTTGGTCTAAAAATAGCACAATCTTCTATTATTAGACAGCACATCCAAGGTCCTGTCAGGAAGAAAACTATCAGCACATCAATGGTCCTGTCAGGAAGGGGACTATCAGCACATCAATGGTCCTGTCAGGAAGGGGACTATCAGCACATCAATGGTCCTGTCAGGAAGGGGACTATCAGCACATCAATGGTCCTGTCAGGAAGGGGACTATCGGCACATCAATGGTCCTGTCAGGAAGGGGACTATCAGCACTGTTGTGTGCTGTTCTGATGCAGAAGGTTGTGTATATTATTATAGCATCAATATGAACACATAAGTGCATCAAAAATGAACCAATGATAAATCAATATACCCTCAAAAAAAGATCAAATTGAGACCAGCTCCAAAAGGGGAAGGATAAAATGTTTAAAAAAAGTGAACACACAGCAATGAAAAGCTTTATTTATAATGTCATGATACCACCGTCAGTTCTGCCATGATATTATCATTTGTTACGTCCATAATTTTTAAATGATTATGTGCGGAACAGAGCATCATGGTTTTGGGTTTGCATGCTGAACTGGAACAGTAATTGAGCTTGCTTTCTGTCAGGCTTCAGTCCTCTGCTCTCTCTCTCTCTCTCTCTCTCTCTCTCTTCTTATCGCCTTCATAGTGAAGATTTACAGCGCCGTCCTGTGCCTCCAACACTAACTCATCTCATTCGTCATTCAGTTGGAGGCCCCACCCAGCCACCTGGACACCCAGGTTGCCCACATTTGCAAATCTCATCTGCACCACAACCACAGTAGTAAAAACTGTGGCTCTTCTGACGAACAAATAGACTAAATAGAGAGTTAGTGGTGGTAGATTTAGTGAAACATCTAAGGCAACCAATCTTTTCCCATCTCACTCCATCTGTTCTTTTTCTGACTGACTCGGAGCATGTGTAGGCTGTAGGAAGCATGAGGGCTGTGCCATTGTATAACACACTCTGAAGAGCTTTCCTATGAAGTCCTCCCAAGCTGCAGTAGCTGGCTGGCTGTTCAGATTTAGGGTACAGTGCAGCACCTAGCTCTGTGCAGGTATAAGATACACAACATGGCTCCAGACAAAATTAGGGTTCACTACCACACTGCCTGGTTCAGTGCAGGTTTAGCGATATCATCTGGCTCTGTGCAGGTTTAGGGTATAGGGTTAGGGTAATGGTAGGGGTAAAGGGTTAGGGAACACTACCTACCTGGCTCGGTGCAATTCTTATCCAGTGTGTTATTGTCCCCGTCCAAGGCCATCAGCCTGCGTCCCAGACGGTCAGATGTGTCAGCCAGCCCCTGCTCCAGTACCAGACTATGTCCTACAACAGGAAAGAGACAGGTATTGAAACACTGGGACTCTGCATTCCAAATGGCACCCTATTCCTTATATAATGCACTTCATTTGTCCAGGGCTGATGTGGTACAGATTTATGTGGTGAATCTGTCAGAGGAGCAAAAGGTCCAATGTCGATTAAACAAACAAGCTGTAATAGAGGTGGTCAGATATTCAGCACCACTAAAGCAGAGTGACAACACTGAAATGTGAAAGTTCAGCGCCACAGGAGAGTGGACAGTGACCGTCTAAGGTGCAACCACTCCCCACTTGGAGAATCCCTGGAAATAAATCTAGGAAGGTCTAACCAGGAAGTCAGAAGCTTAAAATGTAGTTAGGACTAACCAATGCTATAAGGATGGCAGTCTATAATACTTATTGAGCTCTGTATTGTGCTTTATCAAACCTATCAACATATAAATCACCTGATGCCACTGTGTGACTGAATATAATGGGACTCATTTGTATGTAAAACAACAAGCCTGCTTACAATGGACAAGACAGTGCTATTTCTAGCTCTAACAGTTGCTTGTCTGTGGTGATGTATCTTCCATCCTCTTATGCATGATATCATTTGTTATAATCCCTTAAGCTCCTTGTTATTCTGGGGCGGCAGGTAGCCTAGTGGTTAGAGGTTTGGGCCAGTAACCAAAAGGTTGCTGGATTGAATCCCCGAGCTGACAAGGTACAAATCTGTTGTTCTGCCCCTGAACAAGGCAGTTAACCCACTGTTCCCTGGTAGGCTGTCAGTGTAAATAAGAATTTGTTCTTAACTGACTTGCCTAGTAAAATACATTCTAATACAATTAGTGAACTCTCTCTGTGACAGATTTTATCCAAACAGTTGATGTTCAAATCAGGGGTTGGAACAGGTTCGGGGGAAAAAAACGAAATCCGGAAAATAACTAAGTTATTTGAGGAAGGGAAACAAAACCTGGAAACGAATGTGATCTCTAGTGTCCCTGAAAATAACCGTTATTTTCTCATCTTGGGAACCGGTTAATAATGTAATTTGTTGTTCCAAAAATATTCCTAATGTCTAGTATATAATTATGTAAAACAGTGAAGTTATAATGCTAGTAATAGCGTAAACACATTCCAATTCACATCATCTCATGATGCTCAGTGCTTCAAGCACTTATCTGTCCATCAAACATGTAAACAACAAGTTAACCCATTCCATAGCACTGCTCTATCCAAGCAAATTGGTGGATTTAGATTTTATCAGGATCCCCATTAGCCAACGCCAATGGTAACAGCTAGTCTTCCTGGGGTCCGACACATAACGAAAAAGACATTAGAGACAAAAATACTTTACAATTTACATTTGAGTAAATTCACGAGCTAAATTTAAAAACAATGTTGATTTTAGGAGGTAAAAAAATCTATGAAAAGGAACAATATGAACCGTTACTTTTGGGGGGTTTGAACCGGTTCAGAACTTTATTATGCTGGTCAGAGCACTGTAACGGAACCAAATAAGTATGGGTTCTGCTCGGAATGGAATGATTGGAAAATCATTTCGGTTCCAACACCTGGTTCAACTCGATAATGCCCTGTTATGTTCAAACAGGGACATACGACTACAGAGACATCTTTTATGGCACAATATAAAAATGGGTCTTATGACATAGCCCTAATGCAAGTGTAAAGTGAAATGGTAAGTAGGAAAGAATTTACACACCAGCCCTGTGACTTATGTGTGTGTGTGTGTGTGTGTGTGTGTGTGTGTCTGTGTCGTGCTGTGTGTGTGGAGAAAGTTACAGAAATGAACATATTGTAGGAGTCAGGAATGTGATGGATATGTGGTTCATTAAATCTCCACACACCAGTTGTGAACTAATCTGGTATCGATAAGAGAGGGGTAATTAATATCAAGGGCAAGACAGCATCAAACATGGACACATTCACAAATGCTTGCTTCTGAAATGATTGTGCATTCTGTAGTACTTAACTTAATGTTGACAGTTTATAAGTGATTCTTCCATATTGGCGGTAGAACATTTAATACCATAATGCCATAATACTATTTCCATGGCTTGTCCTGTAATAAATTGCTGATTCAAAGCCAAGTCTTGACTGTTCCCCACTATCCCTATCTTTCTATTGTTTACATAATTTTGTAACATCTTTGTAACAATTTATTCAGTGATCAAGAACAACAAATTAACACTGACAATTGAGTGACTTCTCCTGAAATAATAATTCAAGGACTTGTCACCGTTCATAAAGAATATTTTGTCTTTGTAAATAATTTTGTAAACGTAGGTAATAGTTATTCTTTTTCAGCTCTCACACATAATGTATGGCACCAAAAGGGCTAAGTGCATACAGGTAAATGTGTGTTGAATCATGTTCTATACAAAACAATTAACAGGTTTTATGATCTGACCTGATACTGACAATAGATACTGTTGTCCTGTCTCTTTTCAGTTTTTTTTTCAGTATGATGTAGTACAGTTAAATACAGAGGTCATATTCTGGCTGAAGTAAGGCTGGTTGAAACCGACATGGTCTCTACAAACCCACCCAGCGGGCGAGGGACCCACCTCCGTGCCCCCCAATAGCTCTCATATGAGGCCAAGGCGACAGAGACAACACATGTCAAATAAAATGAATAGGAGACAAAAACAAACATGTCTATGACCGTCTTGAAGAAGGGAATACAGTATTTGGTGTAAATCATAACTGACTGAGAATGACCTGCCACTCACATTATATTATAGAACCTGCACACACACACACACACACACACACACACACACACACACACACACACACACACACACACACACACTGCGATTACCTCTCCACGTGAGTCAGTCAGGGCCATAAACTATACTTTTATGAGTGTCCCAGATGCAGTGGGAATAAACACATTCTACAAACAGAACAGTCATGTGTGCTGCCTGCCTGCCTAGTTGAAATCATGAGCGCTCTAATCCCGTTCCTCTGTAGCCTACATGTCATTTTTGTTGAAAATGCAAGAATCTCCCAAAATGGGACATGACGCGCATGCCACAAAAAACACAAATCTCCATCCCGAACCATGGTCATTATTATAGAGTCCCGCCATGCCGATTGTAGCGGATTTATATTCTGAGGCAGGCAAGCAGAAGGACCTTTAGAGACATGTCATAGATTTATGATATATTAATTTAGCACCAATGCAGTGCGTGCCAATTTGCGCAATCACATCATGAAATTCATTTTTTGTTCCATACAGTCCGGTGATTATAAACGCGTTCCTCCCGGGCCAACCCTGGGATCCCTTTCCCCTCGTATTCTTCTCACCTGTTTTTGTGAGCAGGGCGGACATGCACCATGCCAAACATAGAATACTGCAGATAAAACAGACTTGAACGAAAAGCATCTGTCTCCTCTTGCGAACTTTGAAGATTTTAGCTATAGCTCTCTTTTTTGACATGGTGCAGTTCTGCTCCGGTAGCGGCTTCATGTCTGTACGGTACGCGGGGACCAGGCTGGGGTATAGCGGACAGCAGACTCGTCCTCCTCCTCCCTATCACTGCAGATAGCGTCCCACTCAGCGCCGTGCCACAGATGGTTCCGACCGCAGGAATCACCCGAGTAGGCCTATAGCTTCAAACAGCAAAGGGTCGGTTTGCCGTCCTCATTTCAAATAGCCGAGGCACGGATCTCTGACGGAGGCAGCGGAGCGAACAGCTCGCATGTGTGAGCTCAGTCCCCGCTCCCTGGGAGCCGCAGGGAAAACACTACTCAGATGTTGGATTATGAAAACCGCACGTGGGAATTGTGCCCCGTGGCGAGAGAATGCTGCTATAGTGTAATCAAATTAAATTACACAATCTTCACATTATTATATAGGCAGGCTAGTGAGACTACAGCCTAGGCTATACGTTTATTCTAAATATACCACTATTTCTCAAGCAGCCTAACCCCAGTGCCAGTTGGCATCTTAAAAGCCGCCGAGAGCCCTTTTATATGTCCCCATGTGCACCGGTCAGTCGGTCCACCGTGGATTCTTGACAACAAGGTTGATTTATTGGCCGTTGAAAATAGGTAATTGTCCGATATTGTTCCATCCGCTTGGTATTGTCTCCTTCTCCCCAAAATGCTCTGGGGCTAAAACATTATCAGCAAAAAATATTAGCTCATCCCACACTTTAGTTCCATGACAGCGTGCGCTCCCCCACATGCAGCGGCAACTTCTACATGTGAGTGGAATGTACACGTGACGCTTCTCCTCCGCGGTGGTAGCCTACAACTATGCCTGTATCTACCAGCCTACTCTATCCATCCATCCGTGCTGTAAAAAATTGGCCAGCTGCCTGTATCTACTGGCCTACTCTGTCCATCCTACCTTCCTGGCCTAAATTGGTCATCTTACTGATGCAGGACAGAACTGCAGAGGTGGTAAAAGTAAAATCAACTGTAAATTATAGTAATAGTTAAAGCTGCAGTATGTAACTTTTTGGAACGTGACCAAGTTCACGTAGAAATGTTATTTCTAGATCTGTCATTCTCATTGAAATCAAGTCTAAGAAGCGGTAGATCTGTTCTTTGTGTGCAATTTCTATGCTCCTGTTTTTAAATTTCCTTTTTGCATCTTTTCGACTACTTTTGGTTTTGAACACCAGCTTCATTCAAACAGTTGAAAATACAATATTTTTGGTAATTGATCATATATTTTACAGCGGTTTAGATGGTACAATGATTCTTTACTATACTATACATTGCTTGTTTTGTCACATAAACTGAAATTAAGCAAACTATTAGCATTTTAACAACCAGTAAATGGCAGAAATGTCTGCATATTGCACCTTTATATGCATTAATTCATGTTAAATTAATCACTAGCATGTTTAGTATTTTATCCTCATTGAAACAGATTATTTTTGGCTACTGTGACGTTGCATGTTATTTTTATTATTATTAGATATATACTGCTCAAAAAAATAAAGGGAACACTAAAATAACACATCCTAGATCTGAATGAATGAAATAATCTTATTAAATACGTTTTTCTTTACATAGTTGAATGTGCTGAAAAAAAAATCACACAAAAATAATCAATGGAAATCCAATTTATCAACCCATGGAGGTCTGGATTTGGAGTCACACTCAAAATGAAAGTGGAAAACCACACTACAGGCTGATCCAACTTTGATGTAATGTCATTAAAACAAGTCAAAATGAGGCTCAGTAGTGTGTGTGGCCTCCACGTGCCTGTATGACCTCCCTACAATGCCTGGGCATGCTCCTGATGAGGTAGCGCATAGCCTCCTGAGGGATCTCCTCCCAGACCTGGACTAAAGCATCCGCCAACTCCTGGACAGTCTGTGGCGCAACGTGGCGTTGGTGGATGGAGCGAGACATGATATCCCAGATGTGCTCAATTGGATTCAGGTCTGGGGAACGGGCGGGCCAGTCCATAGCATCAATGCCTTCCTCTTGCAGGAACTGCTGACACACTCCAGCCACATGAGGTCTAGCATTGTCTTGCATTAGGAGGAACCCAGGGCCAACCGCACCAGCATATGGTCTCACAAGGGGTCTGAGGATCTCATCTCGGTACCTAATGGCAGTCAGGCTACCTCTGGCGAGCACATGGAGGGCTGTGCGGCCCCCCAAAGAAATGCCACCCCACACCATGACTGACCCACCGCCAAACCGATCATGCTGGAGGATGTTGCAGACAGCAGAACGTTTTCCACGGCGTCTCCAGACTCTGTCACGTCTGTCACATGTGCTCAGTGTGAACCTGCTTTCATCTGTGAAGAGCACAGGGCGCCAGTGGCGAATGTGCCAATCTTGGTGTTCTCTGGCAAATGCCAAACGTCCTGCACGGTGTTGGGCTGTAAGCACAACCCCCACCTGTGGACGTCGGGCCCTCATACCACCCTCATGGAGTCTGTTTCTGACCGTTTGAGCAGACACATGCACATTTGTGGCCTGCTGGAGGTCATTTTGCAGGGCTCTGGCAGTGCTCCTCCTGCTCCTCCTTGCACAAAGGCGGAGGTAGCAGTCCTGCTGCTGGGTTGTTGCCCTCCTACGGCCTCCTCCACGGCTCCTGATGTACTGGCCTGTCTTCTGGTAGCGCCTCCATGCTCTGGACACTACGTTGACAGACACAGCAAACCTTCTTGCCACAGCTCGCATTGATGTGCCATCCTGGATGAGCTGCACTACCTGAGCCACTTGTGTGGGTTGTAGACTCCGTCTCATGTTACCACTAGAGTGAAAGCACCGCCAGCATTCGAAAGTGACCAAAACATCAGCCAGGAAGCATAGGAACTGAGAAGTGGTCTGTGGTCACCACTCCTTTATTGGGGGTGTCTTGCTAATTGCCTATAATTTCCACCTGTTGTCTATTCCATTTGCACAACAGCATGTGAAATGTATTGTCAATCAGTGTTGCTTCCTAAGTGGACAGTTTGATTTCACAGAAGTGTGATTGACTTGGAGTTACATTGTGTTGTTTAAGTGTTCCCTTTATTTTTTTGAGCAGTGTATGTTTTACAATTGCAAATATTTGATCAAACTCATATTATGGTTAAATAAATTATTTACACATGATTTGTGTCCCTCAATAAAACTTTACAGTATCCTGTTGTTGAGATGGATTGCCCACCTCAACAACAGCCCCTTCACATTACACTCCATGCAGTTTGACTTCAGAGCAAAACACTCCACAAAAACGGCCAACTGCTTTCTTCTGGAAATGTGGACAAAGGGGGCGTTGTTGGGGCTGTATTTCTAGACCTAAGGAAAGCTTTTGATACTGTTAACCATGAGGATCTCATCAAAAACTGTCTTGTTCAAGAACAAGATCGGTCTCCCTATACCGGGACAGTTGTTGCTAACGTGCGCTAATGTGATTAGCATGACGTTGTAAGTAACAGCAAACTTTCCAGGACATAGACATGTCTTATATGGGCAGAAAGCTAAAATTCTTGTTAATTTAACTGCACTGTCCAATTTACAGTAGCTATTACAGTGAAAAAATGCCATGCTATTGTTTGAGGAGAATGCACAACAACAAAAAACTTTTATCACGGCAACTGGTTTGATACATTCACCTCTGAAGCTAAGTCATGCACTTACATTCAGAAGCTAAGTCATGCACTTACATTCAGTAATCTTGCTCTGATTTGTCTTCCTGAGGGTCACATAAAATAAAATGTAGCATAGTTTTATTTGATATTTGTAATATTTTTATATTCAAATGTAGGAACTGCGTTCTACAGTTTGAACCCCTGCTGTCTCTGGCTCCACACCCACCCCACCCGGTCATCTAGATGTGTGAAAGTTAGTATATAAGCTAATGATCCATCATCTATGACATTCCTGGTAGTATGTAAACTCAAATGTTGTATTAACATATTATTTTTGTATGTTCTCAATAGTTATGTACTTGAAAATGTATCAATTGACCAATTTGGCACATTTGGGCAGACTTGATACAAAATGTTGTCCAGTTGTCACATCCTGGCCAGTATAAGGGTTAATTGTTATTGTAGTTTGGTCCGGACGTGGCAGAGGGTATTTGTTTTATGTGGTTCGGGGTGGTGTGTTAGTTAGGAGGGCGTTTGATTTATTATTTCCGGGTTTTGGGTTATGGTCTATGTTTAGGTATTTCTCTGTGTAGTATAGTGAGTGTGTTTCTATGTTGAGTTAATTGGAGTGGACTTCCAATTGAAGGCAGCTGTTTGGTGTTGCCTTTGATTGGAAGTCCTATATTAGTTGGGTGTGTTTGTCTTGTATTTTGTGGGAGATTGTTCTTGGATTGCTGTGTTGCCTTCAAGGCTGTCATTTTGTCATTCATCGTTTTGTTTATTTTTTGTATACGTGTTTGTTTGGTTTTTCCTTCTTTTCCGGTAAATAAAGAAGATGAGTATACACATACCTGCTGCGTTTTGGTCCGCCATTTCTAACGACGAGCGTGACACCAGTATTGCAATGCTGGATCAATCTGAAACTTTGCACACCTAACACACACTGCTACCATCTAGTGGCCAAAATCTAAATTGCGCCTAAACTGCAATATATTATGGCCTTTCTCTTGCATACAAAAGATGATGAAAAACATAATAGAAAACGCATATTTTTTTATTTGTATTATCTTTTACCAGATCTAATGACCTATATTCTCCTACAATAATTTCACATTTCCACAAATTTCAAAGTGTTTCCTTTCAAATGGCTTTCAAATATGCATATCCTTGATTCAGGTCCTGAGCTACAGGCAGTTAGATATGGGGATGTCATTATAGGCAAAAATGGGAAATAAGGGTCCGATCCCAAACCCATGGGAGCAGATCCACAAGGTCTGCCATGAGCGGTGACTGTATAGTTCCCTTAAGGAAAAGCACATTTAGACAATCTGCTTTCTCTGTGAGAGCTTCCCATGTCTGGAACACACTGCCATCAGACACACAACTGCACCACCTATCCCACCTTCACAAAAAAACATAGACATGGCTAAAGGCCAATCAGACTTGTTAACATAATCCCTACCTGTGTATGTAGCTTGTCTGTAGTTTGTGAGGTGTGGAAACACTGTTGCTTTTATGTATTTTGTTTTGTTGCTTTTTGTGCAATTACTGTCTGTGTGCTACGTGTTGCTTGTTCGATTTTGCTCTGCATGTGCTCACTATTCATTTTTTGTTTGTATTATTATTGTAATTGTTTTTAATAACCTGCCCAGGGACTGCGATTGAAAATTAGCCGGTTGGCTAAATCCGTCACTTTTACTGAAACGTTGATTAATGTGCACTGTCCCTGTAAACATTAAATAACCATAGTTACTATGGACACCAGTAACCCTAACAATGAGTACTAAAACAAATACTTGATACACTGTAGCTACATAGTAATGACACCAGCAGTTGGCTTTACTGTTATCAGGAACCAAGGGAAGACCCAAGTGCAGAATGTGTGAAGTAACAATGTTTATGGTAACGGGCAGGCAAACGACAGGTCAAGGCAGGCAGGGGTTGATAATCCAGAGTAGAGGCCAAGGTACAGGACGGCAGGCAGGCTCAGGGTCAGGTCAGGCAGAGGTCGGTAATCCTGAGGTGGAGCAAAGGTACAGGACGGCAGGCAGGCTCAGGGTCAGGCAGAGTGGTCAGGCAGGCGGGTACAGGGTCAGGACAGGAAAGGTTAAAAACCAGGAGGACGAGAAAAGAGAAACTGGAAAAGCAGGAGCTGAGACAAAACGCTGGTAGGCTTGAACAAACAAGAAGAACTGGCAACAGACAGAAAACACAGGTATAAATACCCAGAGGATAAGTGGGGAAGATGGGCAACACCTGGAGGGGGTGAAGACAAGCACAAGGACAGGTGAAACAGATCATGGCGTGACAACTGTGGTGTCAAATCTGGTGCATTATTCAAATCTAGCTAATCAAGAGGACTATCTTCACATACACCTTACCTACATGCATCTCACTTAGCGTACATAAGTTACATAGATATTTAAATGAGTTCAGGATATGTCTTAACTCCCCAAGCCCCACCGCGAGTGTTCTACTGTGCATCATTTATAAGTATTTTATTCTCAGCACGGTGTTATTGTTGTAGGTCATGATTAAATATGCTTATTGTGTCTTCTATGTTCTGTGAAGGAGTGGGCTGCTTATGAGGCATATGATTGCTCTTAAACTGAAAGGCCAATATTCCACTCAGCAGGCACTTTTATCCAGAGCAACTTAAAATACAGTGAGTGAATACGTTTCTTGTATATGTATGAGATCCCCCACAACCTTGGCATGATCTTATACCAACTGAGCCACACAGAGTGGCACAGTAGGGTGGGTGGTTGCTCCACTGCCTGTCCCTGCTGCTACTGCCAGACTACTGCCGTGAGAAACACAAAGAAGGAAGTGTGTTTCTCTCTCTCTCTCTCTCTGGGCAGCACGTCACATGATGTCATATAGCTGAGGCTTTGTCTGGCCCATGGCCTGGACTCAGATGACTGGTCTCCTGATTGTAGCCCATGCCTGGCCTGGAATCAGATGACTGGTCTCCTGATTGTAGCCACCCCTGATCCTTTCAACTGAAATCAGCAAAAACAAAATAATGTTTTATTTTGCATGGAGACCCAGTGCTCTTCAGGTAATGCACCATTGACTGATATCATGCACTGATCAGTGATGGCTGGTTGCACTTTGAATCGGAGGACGGCTCATTGTAATGGCTGGGACAGACTTAATGGAACAGTATCGAACCCATGGTTTCCAGGAGATGGATACAGTTCAATTTATTCCATTCCAGCTATTAGTATGAGCCATCCTCCCCTCACCAGCCACCAGCCACCACTGGCACTGGCACTGATAATATGAAACAGATAGGAGTCAGTGTGTTGTGTTCAATGTCTTCATCACCCTCCAAACCCTGTGGTTCATTCAGGTCCCCGTACCCCAGCTTAAATCTAGAGGAGCACAGGCCCCCACCATTTTATCCATCTGTTGTTTATGCTGAAAATCTAGGATGTAAGATATGGTTTCTTTTATGCATTAATGATTCAAAGATATTGAATTCGGCCATCTGTGCCCCCTCAAAAACAATGAGTCAGGGCTCTGCTTTTTCTCCTCTTAAACACTAGTGTTTAAAAAATAAATGAATTATAAATGAATTATAGCATCAACCTACTCAGTCAATACAGTCAATACAGTCCGTTAATACCCACTCAGAGGATTCTTTATTCCCCTGTGATTCGATTATGCTGTAGGGAGCAGAGGAGTGCGAGCAAAAAAATATAACCGTTTTTCCAGTCATCCCATTAGAAAATAATACATTTCAATATATTTGAAGTCACATAAAATGTATTTAAAACACATGTAGATATATTTGCATCTTTGCTAAAATGCATGTAATGCCTTAAACAGTATTCCAGAGATGCATCTACAGTGCATACATACATATGCATCTCTGCTCAAATGCATGTGCCTGACAACATTCTAGGAATGCATGGCTATGACCTCTAGTCTACAGGGTGGCTAAAGTGGTTCCTAATTCGGCTTATTACTCTTTATATATTGATCAATGGAGAAGATTTTTTTGGGCCACCAAGACACAATTTTGGCAGTGATATAATTTTAATTGTGATAGTGAGTTAAAAAAGAAAACTGGTGAAAAATCTAGTTCCCGGGTTTATCATTCTTTAAATTTAGTTTTTATTGATTTAAACATAAACTATATATCGTACAAAGCTCCACAACATGTGAAAGTGTAGGTATAGGTCTCATGTAATTATTATTATACATCTCTACAGTGGATGGTTAGTGGTGTTATGTTGCGTTCGTAACCGAGTGGAAAGTGGACATTTACCACATCTGGGAAAAAACGACTTGAATGGCCCAACTGGTAATTACTAGTTATCAGTCATGAATCCCCTTGTGGCAGCGGGAATGGAAGATTATTGTGTGCAACATGGAGGGGCAATTGAATGCAACATGTTTTTTAAATATAGGACTAAGATAGAATCCTACTACACCTGCTCTGACACTTATCGGATGTGGCAGGGTTTGCAGACTCGGATGAGTTGCCTCCTGCAGAATTAAGCATTTCTTGCAGAATTAAGCATTTCTTGCAGAAAAATTATACAACAATTGTAGGCAACATTTTGACTTTGGAACAGGAGTGGAGAAATATAATTTCTTACTTTCAGCATCTTGAGAGAATGTGAATGCTCAGTTAGTCCAGCAGGGCTAGACAATCTGGACCTCTCTTTCTAAAATTATCCGCCGCAATTGTTGCAACCCCTATTGCTAGCCTGTTCAACCTCTCTTTCGTATCGTCTGAGATCCCTAAAGATTGGAACGCTGCCGCGGTCATCCCCCTCTTCAAAGGGGGAGACACTCTAGACCCAAACTGTTACAGACCTATATCTATCCTACGCTGCCTTTATAAAGTCTTCGAAAGCCAAGTTAACAAACAGACCTCCGACCATTTCAAATCCCACCGTACCTTCTCCGCTATGCAATCTGGTTTCCGAGCTGGTCTCCGAGCTGGTCATGGGTGCACCTCAGCCACGCTCAAGGTCCTAAACGATATCATAACCGGCATCGATAAAAGACAGTACTGTGCAGCCGTCTTCATCGACCTGGCCAAAGATTTCGACTCTGTCAATCACCACATTCTTATCGGCTTATCGACTCAACCAGCCTTAGTTTCTCAAATGACTGCCTCTCCTGGTTCACCAACTACTTCTCAGATAGAGTTCAGTGTGTCAAATCGGAGGGCCTGTTGTCAGGACTTCTGGCAGTCTCTATGGGGGTGCCACAGGGTTCAATTCTCGGGCTGACTCTTTTCTCTGTATACATCAATGATGTCGCTCTTGCTGCTGGTGATTCTCTGATCCACCTCTACGCAGACGACACCATTCTGTATCCTTCTGGCCCTTCTTTGGACACTGTGTTAACAAACCTCCAGACGAGCTTCAATGCCATACAACCCTCCTTCCGTGGCCTCCAACTGCTCTTAAATGCAAGTAAAACTAAATGCATGCTCTAAAACCGATCGCTGCCCGCACCCGCATGCCCGTCTAGCATCACTACTCTGGACGGTTCTGACTTAGAGTATGTTGACTACAAATACCTAGGTGTCTGGCTAGACTGTAAACTCTCCTTCCAGACTCACATTAAGCATCTCCAATCCAAAATTAAATCTAGAATCAAATTAATTTAGAATGGCTTTCAATTTCACAACAAAGCATTCTTCACTCATGCTGCAAAACATACCCTCGTAAAACTGACTATCCTACTGATCCTTGACTTCGGTGATGTAAATTGGGGCATTACGTAGCCTAGTGGTTAGAGCATTGGAATAGTAACCACAAGGTTGCAAGATCGAATTCCTGAGCTGACAAGGTAAAAATCTGTCATTCTGCCCCTGAACAAGTCAGTTAATCCACTGCTCTTAGGCTGTCATTGAAAATAAGAATTTGTTCTTAACTGACTTGCCTAGTTAAATAAAGGAAAAATAAAAATTACAAAATAGCCTCCAACACTCTACTCAGCAAATTGGATGTACTCTATCACAGTGCCATCTGTTTTGTCACCAAAGCCCCATATACTACCCATCACTGCAACCTGTATGCTCTCGTTGGCTGGCCCTTGCTTTATATTCGTCGCCATACCCATTGGCTCCAGGTCATTTATAAGTCTTTGCTAGGTAAAGCCCCACCTTATCTCAGCTCACTGGTCACCATAGCAAGCTGGAGACTTATATTTCCCTCACTAACTTTAAACTAACTTTAAACATGAGCTATCTGAGCAGCTAACCAATCGCTGCAGCTGTACATAGCCTGTAAATAGCCCACCCAATCTATCTACCTCATCCCCATTTTGTTTTTATTGTTTTTATTTACTTTTCTGCTCTTTTGCACACCAGTATTTCTACTTGCACATCACCATCTGCTCATCCATCACTCCAGTGTTAATTTGCTAAATTGTAATTATTTCGCCACTATGGCCTATTTATTGCCTTACCTCCCTAATCTTACTACATTTGCACACACTGTATATAGATTTTTCTATTGTGTTATTGACTGTACGTTTGTTTAGCTCATGTGTAACTCTGTGTTGTTTGTGTCGCACTGCTTTGCTTTATCTTGGCCAGGTCGCAGTTGTAAATGAGAACTTATTCAAAACTGGCCTACCTGGTTAAATAAAGGTGAAATAAAAAATAAAAAAAAGAGATACCATCTTTGGAGGTGCTATCTTTATCACCATCATAAAAGCTGATAGTATTTCAACCACATAAAATATACATTCAAGGCAAGATGAAATCTTATCAGAAACATGTTGGGTTGTTTTCACAGCTTAACATTTCCTTACAACTGGTCAAAATGATGTAATTTGGGAATTTTTCACAGAAAATATTTCCTGCTATTTTAGTGTAATTGCATTTTCTCCCTGGAAACGTCTTTGCTCCACAAAAGAAGGTGACAGAGAAAACTTTCCTGATGTCAACTAGATTGATGCATTCGTTCTATCAATTTATGACACTATTCTGTGAGCAAGGGATTATTTAGTCTTCTAGGGCAACATATAATGACAGAAGTGAAGCTGCATGTATCTAATTATAGACAAGTTGACTAACAAATAGCCTGCCAAAATGTCAGAAATTATAATCAGAAACATTTCTAAATCAGGCCTCAAAAAATCCTGCACCACCTGTCAAAAAAATATTTCCGCCGTCTTTGACTGTAGCATACAGTGCATTTTCTATATTAGCGGGTTAGGGTCGGTTGGTCGGGTGCAGGCATCAGATTATCACATATACTCGGGCGGTTGCATATGGGTTATTAGCAATTGCGGGTGGGTGCGGGTGAACAAGCCCAGTGACGCAAACCTCCCACACGAGATTCATTATTTCTATGGACGCTTCGAGGTAAACACTGAGCCACGCATGAGAGCCCGTGCTGTCCTGGACAACTGTGTGATCTCGCTCTCTGTAGCTAATGTGAGTAACACTTTTAAACAGGTTAACATTTGCAAAGCCGCTGGGCCAGAAGGAATACCAGGGCGTGTTCTCAGAGCATGCACAGACCAGCTGTCAAGAATCTTCACAGACATTTTCAACATCCCAGTCTGTAATCCCAACATGTTTCAAGCAGACCACTGTCCCCATTCCTGAGAACTCAAAGGTAACCTGACTGAATGACTACTGTCCCGTAGCACTCACATTTGTAACCATAAAATGCTATGAAAGGCTGGTCATGGCTCACATCAACACCATCATCCCAGACACTCCAACCGATCCACAGATGACACAATCTCTATTTCACTCCACACTGATATCTCCCACCTGGACAAGAGGAACACCTATGTGAGAATGCAGTTCATTGGCTACAGCTCAGCATTCCACAACATAGTCCCATCGCAGTTGACAGTGAGAGGACATATATACACACATACACACACATATATACACACATACACACATACACACTTTCGCACACTACACGTACGCGGCTGCTACTCTGTTTATTATCTATCCTGAATAATTGCCTAGTCACTTTTACCCTTACCTACATGTACATATTACCTCAACTACCTCGTACTGCTGCACATTGACTAGGTACCAGTACTCCTTGTATACAGCCTTGTTATTGTTATTTACTGTGTTTGTATTTGAGAATTGTCTTAATTTTTTAACTCCGCATTGTTCGGAAAAAGGCCTCTTAAGTAAGCATTTCATGGTAAAGTCTACACCTGTTGTATTTGATGCGTTTGACAAAAACAATTTAATTTGATTTAGTTGCAATTTATTGGCAAACATCTGATCTGATTGGTCAAAAGACCATAAATTAGCCAAATATCTGAATTGGGTTGCTTGATGTGTCAATGAGCCAGGTTCAGCGTCATACAGAGGGCACATTTAGGGACACAACCTGACTGTCACGTCCTGACCAGTAAAGGGGTAATTTGTTATTGTAGTTTGGTCAGGACGTGGCAGGGGGTGTTTGTTTTATGTGGTTCGGGGTTTGTTGGGCTATGTACTTATGTAAGAGGGGTATTTGTTTTATGTGTTCCGGGTTTTTTTGGTCTATGTTCTATGTTAGTGTATTTCTATGTTCAGTCTAGTCTATCTATTTCTATGTTTAGTTCATTGGATTGACCTTCAATTGGAGGCAGCTGTTCCTCGTTGGAGACAACTACCCACAAACCCCATTACAAAAACACCCGTAAGGGGTGTTTTTGTAATGGGGTTTGTGGGTAGTTGTCTCCTGTTTTGTGTCTGTGCACCTGACAGGACTGTTAGTGTCGTGCATTGTTTTTGTATACGTGATTTGTTTGTTTTTCCTTCTTTTGAGTTAATAAAGACGATGAGTATACACGTTCCCGCTGCACCTTGGTCCAATCCTTACGACGCCCGTTACAGAACTACCCACCACCAACGGACCAAGCAGCGGGGTAAGGAGCTGGAGAGGAGCTCTCGGGAGTCGTGGACCTGGGAGGAGATCCTAGCCGGAGAGGGACCACGGAGAAAGGCCGGAGAGGACTGGGAGTGTTTTGCTGGAACACGGTTGGCATGGAAGCCTGAGAGGCAGCCCCCAATTTTCTTTTGGGGGGGGGGCACACGGGTAGTTTGGCTGGGCCAGGGTTGAGCCCTAAGCCAACTCCCCGTGCTTACCAGAGGCAGCGTGGTACTGGTCAGGCCCCGTGCTATGGGGTGATGCGCACGGCGTCGAGGCCAAGCATCCACAGACCGGTGTGCTCGGTGCCAGTGTCCCGCATTTGCCGGGGGGAAGCGGGCACCCAGCCAGTAAGGGTGGTGCCAGTCCTGCGCTGGAGACCGCCAGTGCGCCTTCACCGCCCAGTGTATCCTGTTCCCGCTCCCCGCACTAGCCCTGGGGTGCGTGTCTCCAGTCTGGCGCCTCCAAAGCCAGCACCACGCACCAGGCCTCCAGTACGTCAGCCCAGTCCAGGATATCCTGTTCCAGCTCCTCGCACTAGCCTTGGGATGCGTGTCTCCAGTCTGGTACCTCCACTACTAGCCCCACGCACCAGGCCTCCAGTGCGTCAGCCCAGTCCAGCTCGTCCTGCTCCTCGCACTAGCCCTGTGGTGCGTGTCCCTAGTCTGGCACTTCCTAAGCCAGCTCCACGCATCAAGTCTTCAGTGCGCAGTCCCTGTCCAGAGCTTCTGGCAACAGTGCCTCGTCCAGAGCTTCTGGCAACAGTGCCTCGTCCAGAGTGTCCGGCAACAGTGCCCCGTCCAGAGCTTCCGGCGACAGTGCCCTGTAGAGAGACGGCTCACAGTCCGGAGCCGAGATAGACGGCCCACAGTCCGGAGCCGAGAGAGACGGCCCACAGTCCCGAATCGGAGCAGCCAGAGTCGCCCTACAGTCCGGAATCGGAGCAGCCAGAGTCGCCCTTCAGCCCGAGGTCTCCAGCAACGCACATCAGCCCAAGGTCTTCAGCGATGCACCATAGCCCAGAGACTTCGGGAGGGGTAAAGTTGAATGAGTATTTAGTGGGGGTGGACAGGGTAGGTTGGGGAGTAAGGCCGCGGAGCCTGAGCCACCTCCGTAGTAGGGGGTTGGGGGAGGGGGGGGGTGTAGCACAAGAACCGACGGTGGCCACCCTCCCTCCCTTTTGTTTGTGTTTAGAGTTATTGGATTAAGTTTTCTTTTTTTCTTTTAGGTGCATCCGGGGTCTGGGGGGGGGGGGGGTACTGTCACGCCCTGACCAGTAAAGGGGTTATTTGTTATTGTAGTTTGGGCAGGATGTGGCAGGGGGTGTTTGTTTTATGTGGTTCGGGTTTTGTTGGGCTATGTACTTATGTAAGAGGGGTGTTTGTTTTATGTGTTCCAGGGTTTTTTGGTCTATGTTCTATGTTAGTGTATTTCTATGTTCAGTCTAGTCTATCAATTTCTATGTTTAGTTCATTGGATTGATCTTCAATTGGAGGCAGCTGTTCCTCGTTGCCTCTGATTGAAGGTCCTATGTATAGGGATGTTTTTGTAATGGGATTTGTGGGTAGTTGTCTCCTGTTTTGTCTGTGCACCTGACAGGACTGTTAGTGTCATTCATTGTTTTTGTATACGTGATTTGTTTGTTTTTCCTTTTGAGTTAATAAAGAAGAGTGTACATGTTCCCGCTGCACCTTGCTCGAATCCTTATGACGCCTGTTACACTGACATGACACTGCGAGGTGGAAGAGGAAGTCAAACACATCAAATTGCATCTTGTAGTGTTAGCAGATGGCATTGACAGTTATAATGCACTAGTTATTGTTGGTCAGGAGTCAGAGATCAGAGTCCCTAAGTGCACATCTTATGTGTGGTTAAAATTTGTGCACTAAATCAGGAATATTTAGAGTATTTGTGAGCCCTGGTCAAAAATAGTGCACTAAATAGAGAGTTGGATGGTGGAATATTTAATAGTCTATAGACGGTAGCTAGCAGCACAGTGGCTGGTAATGTAGGTTTCAAGGTGATTGGCAGTTTGTATACCCTTGGGCACTGACTGACTCCCAGCCTTATGTCTGCGTCATCATCATATGTCATCATCATGGTCACATGACAGGCTCATAAATTATTAGGGTTCAAATGTTATAATAAAGACAAGAAGGGACTAGCTACAAAACTCCTGTCAAACATAAATGATGATGACATTCAATACAATTTTCAGATTGAATGCTATTCTCGATTCCTTGAAAGAATAAATACACTGTTAGATATCTATAGTACCTTTATAAGCCTCTTATAGCTGGTGTCGGATTTTAAAGGGATACCAACACAAATAATTAAGCAGGTAAATTCATACCACATTCGTTGAACAAAACAAGCGGAACCAGTGTCAATCTGGCAGCAGTGTTTTCCACCTTGCCCCATTGCCTTCCTTCCCTCCCGTGGACAGCAACAGGGTATGGCAGCAACTTAGAGAAGGCCCTGACATGCACAGTGTGGTCATGTGAATAGCTTGAATTCTCCACGAGTGTGTGAGAGTGTATGAGAGTGGGTGAGGGGGTGGGTAACTTCTGTGTGAGTTACAGTGCATTCGGAAAGTATTCAGACCCCTTGACTTTTTCCACATTTTGTTACGTTACAGCCTTACCCTAAAATGTATTACATTTGTATTTTTCTTCATCAATCTACACACAATACCCCATAATGACAAAGCGAAAACAGATCTTTAGAAATGTTGGAAAATGTATTAAAAAAAAACAGAAATATTATTTACACATGTTTTCAGACTCTTTGATATGAGACACGAAATTGAGCTCAGGTGCATCCTGTTTCCATTGATCATCCTTGAGATGTTTCTACAACTTGATTGGAGTCCACCTGTGGTAAATTCAATTGATTGGACATCATTTGGAGAGGCACACACCTGTCTATATAAGGTCCCCGGTGCATGTCCAAGCCATGAGGTCGAAGGAATTGTCCATAGATACATAAGATTGCGCCGACAGAGATGGTCGCCTCGCTTCAAGTTTTAGGAAACTATGCCGTATTTTTTTTAGTTTATTATTTCTTACACTGTTACCCAGGAAATCATAAGTCTTATTACGTACAGCCGGGAAGAACTATTGGATATGAGAACAACGTCAACTTACCAACATTACGACCAGGAATACAACTTTCCCAAAGCGTATCCTCTGTTCGGACCACCACCCGGGACAATGGATCAAATCCCAGTAGCTGATCCAAAACAACGGCGCCGCAGAAGGGGCAAACAGAGTGGCCTCCTGGTCAGGCTCCGTAGACGTGCACATCGCCCACCACTCCCGAGTATGCTATTCCCTAATGTCCAGTCTCTTGAGAACAAGGTAGACGAAATTCAAGTAAGGATTGCCTTCCAGAGAGACATCAGAGATTGTAACATTCTCTGTTTCACGGAAACATGGCTCTCTTGGGATATGTTGTCAGAATCGGTTCAGCCACCGGGCTACTCCATGCATCGCGCTGACAGAAATAAACACCTCTCAAGTCCTTCTGCTCGCCCGACCTAGAATTCCTTACAATCAAATGCTGCTATTTTACCTACCAAGAGAATTCTCGTCATTTATAGTCACAGCTGTGTACATTCCCCCTCAAGCAGACACCAAGACGGCCCTAAAGGAACTTCACTGGACTCTATGTAAACTGCAAACCATACATCCTGAGGCTGCATTTATTGTAGCTGGGTATTTTAACAAAGCAAATTTGAGAACAAGGCAACCTAAATTCTATCAGCATATCGATTGCACTACGCGCAGGGGCAATACACTCGACCACTGCTACTCTAACTTCCGCGATGCATGCAAAGCCCTCCCCCGCCCTCCCTTCGGCAAATCCGACCACGACGCCATCTTCCTCCTACCATCTTATAGGCAGAAACTCAAACAGGATGTACCAGTGACGAGAACCATTCAATGCTGGTCTGACCAATCGGAAGCCACGCTTCAAGATTGTTTTGATCACGCAGACTGGAATATGTTTCTGGTCAGCCTCAGAGAACAACATTGACCTATACGCTGACTCGGTGAGTGAGTTTATAAAGAAGTGCATTGGAGATGTTGTACCCACTGTGACTATTAAAACCCACCCTAACCAGAAACCGTGGATGGATGGCTGCATTTGCACAAAACTGAAACTGTGAACCAACACATTTTACCATGGAAAGAGGTCTGGGAATATGGCCGAATATAAACACATTCTTTGCCCGCTTTGAGGATAATACAGTGCCACCGTCGCTGCCCCCTAACAACGACTGTGCCCCCCACCCCCTCCTTCTCTGTGTCCAATGTGAGTAAAACATTTAAACGTGTTATCCCTCGCAAGGCTGCTGGCCCAGACGGCATCCCTAGCCGCGTCCTCAGAGCATACATAGACCAGCTGGCTGGTGTGTTTACGGACATATTCAATCGCTCCCTATCCCAGTCTGTTGTCCCCACATGCTTCAAGATGGCCACCATTGTTCCTGTACCAAGAAGGCAAAGATAACTGAACTAAATGACTACTGCCCCATAGCACTCACTTCGAGTGACTAGTCAAGGATCATATCAGCTCCACCTTACCGGCCATCCTAGACCCACTTCAGTTTGCATACCGCCCCAACAGGTCCACAGACGACGCAATCGCCATCACACTGCACGCTGCCCTATCACTGGACAAAAGGAATACCTATGTAAGAATGCTGTTTATTGACTAGAGCTCAGCATACAGCACCATAGTACACTCCAAGCTCATCATCAAGCTGGAGGCCCTGGGTCTCAACCCCGCCCTGTGCAATTGGGTCCTGGACTTTCTGACGGGCTGCCCCCAGGTGGTGAATATAAGAAACAACATCTCCACTTCGCTGACCCTCAACACTTGGGCCCCACAAGGGTGCGTGCTCAGCCCCCTCCTGTACTCCGTTCACCCACGACTGCGTGGCCATGCACACCTCCAACTCAATCATCAAGTTTGCAGACAACACAACAGAGTGGGTGTGATTAACAACAACTACGAGTCAGCCTACAGGGAGGAGGTGAGGGCACTCGGAGTGTGGTGTCAGGAAAACAACCTTTCACTCAACGTCAACAAAACAAAGGAGATGATCGTGGACTTCAGGAAACAGCAGAGGGAGCAACCCCCTATCCACATCGAAGGGACAGCAGTGGAGAAGGTGGAAAGTTTTAAGTTCCTTGGTGTACACATCACGGCCAAACTGAAATGGTCCACCCACACAGACAGTGTGGCGAAGAAGGCGCAACAGCGCCTCTTCAACCTCAGGAGGCTGAAGAAATGTGGCTTGTCACCCAAAACCCTGACAAACTTTTACAGATGCACAATCGAGAGCATGCTGTCGGGCTGTATCACAGCCTGGTACGGCAACTGCACCGCCCTCAACCGTATGGCGCTCCAGAGGGTGGTGCAGTCTGCACAACGCATCACCGGTGGCAAACTACCTGCCCTCCATGACACCTACAGCCCCCGATGTCACTGGAAGGCCAAAAAGATCATCAAGGACTACAACCACTGGAGCAACTTCCTGTTCACATCACTACCATCCAGATGGCGAGGTTGTACATCTGCATCAAAGCTGGGACCATGACACTGAAATACAGCTTCTAGCTCAAGGCCATCAGACTGCTAAACAGCAATCACTAACTCAGAGAGGCTGCTGCCTACATTGAGACCAAATCACTGGCCAATTTAATAAATGGATCACTAGTCACTTTAAACAATGCCACTTTAAATAATGGCACTTTAATAATGTTTACATATTTTACATTACTCATATCACATGTATATACTGTATTTATACAATCTATTGCACCTTGCCTATGCCGCTCGGCCATCGCTCATTCATATACTTATATGTACATATTCTCATTCACCCCTTTAAATTTGTGTGTATTAGGTAGTTGTTGGGGAATTGTTAGATTACTTGTTAAATATTACTGCACTGTTGGAACTAGAAGCACAAGCATTTCACTACTCTCGCATTAACATCTGCTAACCATGTGTAGATGATCAATGCAATTTGATTTGATTTGATAGAGCTCCAAGACAGGATTGTGTCGAGGCACAGATATGGGGACGGGTACCAAAAAATATCTGCAGCATTGAAGGTCCCCAAGAACACAGTGGCCTCCATCATTCTTAAATAAAAGTTTGGAACCACCAAGACTCTCTCTAGAGCTGGCCGCCCGGTCAAACTGAGCAATCGGGGGAGAAGGGCCTTGGTCAGGGAGGTGACCACGAACACTGAGCTCCAGAGTTCCTCTGTGGAGATGGGAGAACCTTACAGAAGGACAACTATCCCTGCAGCACTCAACCAATTAGGTCTTTATGGTAATGTCCAGATGGAAGCCACTCCTCTGTAAAAGGCACATGACAGCCCGCTTGGAGTTTGCCAAAAGGCACCTAAAGACTCTCAGACCATGAGAAACAAGATTCTCTGATCTGATGAAACCAAGATTGAACTCTTTGGCCTGAATGCCAAGCATCACATCTGGAGGAAACCTGGCACCATCCCTACGGTGAAGCGTGGTGGTGGCAGCACCATGCTGTGGGGATATTTTTCAGCGGCAGGGACTGGGAGACTAGTCAGGATCGAGGGAAAGACTGGTGCGAAGGTTCACCTTCCAACAGGACAATGACCCTAAGCACACAGCCAAGACAATGCAGGAGTGGCTTCGGGAAAAGTCTCTGAATGGCCTTGCCAAAGTCCGGACTTGAACCCGATCAAACATCTCTGGAGACCTGAAAAAAGCTGTGCAGCGACACTCCCCATCCAACCTGACAGAGATTGAGAGGATCTGCAGAGAAGAATGGGAGAAACTTCCCAAATACAGGTGTGCCAAGCTTGTAGCGTCCTACCCAAGAATACGAGGCACCAGTCAGAATATCAGCTGAGGGGTTCACCACATTCAACACTGTATGATGCTGTGGGGATTATCAGTGTGTATATGTGTGTGTATGTGTGTGTTTAAAGTGAGTGTAGTGGTTTATAATGAGCACTTCCAACTAATCCATGACTAGCATTGTAAAACTACGTACTTAACGTGATTTCAAAGAAGCTTCTCTTGAACTCACAAGAATGTAAAGGGAAATCCATTGACTGTTCGGGCTGATCCTTGACCACATTAGCTGGAAATCACAAAATAAGTCCACTTAGATGTATAAGACTTCCAAAAATATCTCTCTGCAAATCATGATTCTTGTTTAGAGATAAAAAAATTAGTTTACAGATATTATCACCAGACTGCATGCTGCTGCCCACGGCTATAGACAATACTTTCTGGCCAGTAGGGAGGGAGGGAGAGCCTTGGCCTTGGCACACACACACACACACACACACACACACACACACACACACACACACCACACACACGCACGCACACGCACATACACACACACACACGCGCACACACACACACACACGCACACTCACATACACACACACACGCGCACACACACACACACACACACACACACACACACTGTACTCACTGCCAGGCTGAGCCCCTTGTTACATTAACATAAGGGCTTCTGTGACAGAGTCGGCATTAGATGAAATAAGAGGATTAGTTGATGGACATTTCTGTCATGCCTGGTCAATTATGAAAATGAAAATGGTCAAAAAGGTAGAGCTGCCATGCTATGTCACCAACACCCGCCCCCTCTCCTCTCTCCCTCTCCCTTACTCACACGGATGAAGACAGATATATATACACAGGCACGGATCTGCACACACAGTTAACAATCACTGAAGATATTGGGCACATTTGCACAGAATATATATATCTTTTTTTTATCCATACAGTCAAATATTACTGCTGTAAAAAAAATATATATAGAACTTCTGTGATGGCTGACTGCTATATTCCACTTGGCAACACTTAACAATGTATTTATACAACATCATCATCAACGAATAGCCTTGTGGTTAGAGCGTTGGGCCAGTAACCGAAAGATTGCTGGATCGAATCGCCTAGCTGATTGAATCGCGCTCTGAGCAAAGCAGTTAACCCACTATTCCCCAGGTGCCGAAGACAGGGATGTCGATTAAGGCAGCCCTCCGCACCTCTCTGATTCAGAGGAGTTGGGTTAAATGCAGAGTACACATTTCAGTTGAATGCATTCAGTTGTACAACTGACGAGGTATTTCCCTTTCCCTAGAATGGATGTGACTGAGGTTATGAATGACTTAGTCTTACTATCAACAGCATAATCAGTCACATATGTCATGTCTTAACATGTGTATAGTAAACAGATCATGAGTCAAACTAATCCTAAAGGGATAACTGTAGACATGTAATATGTGAATGAAGCATAAAAGGTAAAAGCACTGGAAAGGGGATATCAGCCTATTTTGATGTGCCATCATGGTTCTCTAAAAGCTCTGTCTCCTCCCTGTGGCTTGTACTGGTCATTTGTGCATGTGCTGCACAGTACCAGATAATGTGACATAGTAATTGAACCCTGTTGTCCATACCCTATTCACCCACCACCACACATACCGACATTGACTTTGGTCCATTACTGAAAGGATACTGTACATTACCAAGTACTGTTAAAAATGAGAGATGGAATCTCATTTATTGACTCAGTGTTATTTTTAATTGTTGCAACTGAGAAACAATTCTGTGGAAGGACCACCAGAGGGCAGGCTGGGCTCACGGACAGTAGCCCAACAAGGCATGTGAGACAAGGTAACCAGAGTCAATTAAGCACAGCTGACGGTACTAATGAGATATTCTCTTTCCCCTACAAGAGAGAGGATGGAAGCAGCAAGAAAGGGGGAAGAAGATAAACTATCTTTGGAGAATGGCTACGGAGAGAGAGAGAGAGAGGAGAGAGAGAGAGAGAGAAGAGAGAGGAGAGAGAGAGAGAGAGAGAGAGAGAGAGGAGAGAGAGAGAGAGAGAGAGAGAGAGAGAGAGAGAGAGAGAGAGAGAGAGAGAGAGAGAGAGAGAGAGAGAGAGAGAGAGAGAGAGAGAGAGAGAGAGGTGCTATCCAAGAAGAGCCATTAAGAATATGTGATTGTTGTTATAGTTTAAAGATAATCGTAACGTGATCCTGTGTCATCTAAAGAAGATGTATGTTGCTCCTTTGGAGATTCTCATTGACTGTGTTGGAGTGTTTGTATTGTCAGAAATCCCTCAATAGAGAACTGTGAATCAAGAAAACCTACTCTGGACTCGTTTATTCCACCTTTCCACTTTAGAGTGACACTAAATGACTTGGTCCGCTCATAATTCCTATGAACATATTTATGTTAGAGGAAAGTCTACTTGGAGTACCAAGGTCATTATAGCTACCTAATACTCTCTTTTGTGTAAAGCCCCTTAAACTGCTGTATGAAAATGTATTCATATATAAATAAAGGCTTATGGGTTGCTTTGACCAGACAGATCCATGGGTAAACATTTTTATGGAAAAAAGCAAACTATTTTATCCAAAGCGACTTACAGCACAGTGTGTGCATACATTTGTAATCCCTGCGGGAGTTGAACCTTTTACCTTGCGCTATGCTCTTGGTAACTGAGACATACAGGGCCAGGTACTGCATCACTTAGCAGACAACTGGAAGTGGTCACACATTATTTATCTGCCTCAGCTGGCTGGGTCTGATAAAATGTTTTGGTGCCATCACTTACTGAGTGAGTAATCGTTAAACGGGTTGACCTGCTGGTATATTTTCAAAGTGCTGCAGGTGAAATTGTGTTTTTGTTCCTCTTGAATTTTTGTTGTTGTTGATGGAACCTATCCTCTATCTCTAAACCCACAGAGATTTCTTCCTCAAGCAGAAAATAGCCAAAAAAGTGCACCATTGACATTTTATGATTGAAGCAGAAATCCCCGAAGAGAAATCACAGAGGAGATGGACAGGTTTGCGTCAAATTCCCTGAGAGGTAAGCATGACAACACCAGTACTAATAATGATTGCACGGAAGATCCACACAGCTGTTTTCAAATTATTTATTGTGCTGCAAAGAAACAAAAAATAATAATACAAGAACTTGCAAAAAATAATCTGCTGTGCTACGGGAAATTCAGTCAAATATTAATCTATCCTCTTAATAAATCTTGTATTTGCAATATCATCAATAACAACATATTTTTTTATTTTTACATAAGCATGAAACACCAGTAATATACAGACTCTAAAGGGGATTGGTAGTTGTGTAAATAAAAGGATTACCAGGAAAGAATGGGGACAGAGAGATATTTCCCTCTCAACGGGCTATCTTTATTGGAACAGAGGGAAATGCTCATCAGGGTGTCAGGCTTTTGTGCTCCTTGGACAAGGCAGATGTAGCCTGATCAGATGAGTTTGTGTTGTCTAGCTATCCAACTCCTATGTTTATTGTCACATTGTGTTACAGTAAACTGTGTGACAATGACCATAGGAGTTGGGAAGACAGCATAAACAGATCTGGGATTAGGCTAAATCAGGTCCATGTGACCAAAAACCCTGAAAAGATGTGAAAGCTTGTGATCCTCCAACTTCTCCACCTACCTAAAGTACAACCTTATTTACATGCTCTTTGAGAGACTGACACAACACTAAAATAGTTTCACAATTTCAGCTGCATCATCGTTTAAGGCCTATTATGTTCATGTTCAATTATCTCGCTCATTAATAAATTATTTAGGTCATTTAACACAATAAATTAAATCAAATTTTTTCCCTCTTTCTTTTCCAACAATGTTTTATTTATTTTTATTTTGGCAAGTGATACTCAAGTATTTACAACAATACTTGGAGGATGCACTGAAAGATACAAAGATTTCACCCTGTAAGACCCATTGTGAATAAGATGCATTCCTGTATGACGTTACTCAGCCATACTGTAGGGGATGTAGCACCACATCCTGCAACATACAGCCAAGTCACATAAGAACTCAGCCAGTCAATGTGATGCGAGTGTAATAGAACTTATGGTCCTTAATAAAAATCAATTATTATGATCCATCACTTCACCGATTGGAAATTATGTGGATTGTGTATTTAAGTGAGGTTTGACTGTGGTTTGTGTCCAGATGATAGACAGACCTGTATATAATGGCTGGAGAATCAAACCAATCTTTTCTTTGAAAAAGCATTTACATACAGTACATGTCGGTTATACAGTAGATTTGAGTATGTTTTTCCTATGTCTGGAGAATACATACAGGTTAGGAGAAAACAGAGCAAGCTTCAGCTGCAATTAATGCTTTGAAAGGTAAATATTTACCCCTCTTGTTCTTGCCAGAAATCCTCACCTATAAACAGAAATGCAGTGCCTGCATACAATGACCGTGAGAGTTCTAAGTTAATTTAGGTTTTGTAGATCAAATATTTAGAAACAACTAGAACCTAACTGTAACACTGGGTCTGACAGGGCTCAGAAAAAAACTAAGGGCAACTCTTTCAATGAAAAGTATGTTTAAAAAAACTAACCAAAAAAGGTTATTTTCTATATAAAAGTGCCAAGATGTATGATTCTACTTAAATTTTTGTCAGACAGATTAAGATACACCGAAGACAAACTATAAAAGTAAACTACTACCCCTACCTTCCTCCATCCCACCCTCTCTCCCAGAGCTTATGTCAACCCACTTTTCAATAGTTTGACTTCAGAAGCGACAAATGAAAGAGAAGAATAAAAGATTGAGAGAGCCTGGTACTGCTCAGCTCAGAACTCACTTGTCTATATATGGTTGGCATTTTGGACATTGCTTCATTCAGGGAAACAGATTGACTCAAATAGATAGGGAACTCACAGACCAATCAAACAAAGCCCTGATAGACAATTCTTTTTTTTTTCTTTTTTTTTTAAATGAAAATGACATCAAATAAATGAGGGAAAAACAGATTGAATAAGATAAGATGTTTGTGTTTTTTCTGTCCTGTCCTGTCTCTATCACTCCTCTTTTCAAACAAACAATGCAAATGTTTGTTCTCATCATGTTTTCTATTATTAGATCAAATCTATTTCTCAATCATAAATACATTCAATAGGAAATTAATTGAGAAATGTACATGTGAAGAAAAAAATCAAGTGTGCATGCATGTGGGTTGACACATGTACATATATGCATAAACAACATACACATAGACACATACATACTGTATATAGTCACACAATATTTCATGTATTTTTCATCTTCAGCAGTAATATGTACATACGTGTTCCTACTGTATAATGTTTTGCAATTAATAAATGAAGACAAAGGTGCTTGGGTAATATCGAGAAGAGGAGACTGTTAGTCTTACAGCCAGTAAAACAAAACGAGAAAAATATCAGAGCTACTTTAATATAGCTCGTCTTCAGAGAACCCCGAGAGAAAACACATTTGAACATATTCTTTGATTCTATGTTTTCTTGTATCCTCAGTGTTTCCTAAAGGAGTGAAATAGTCTCCCTATGTGTGTGTAACTCCGTGTAAAACAGGACTTACAGAAACAAAGCAGAAAAGCTTGTAAAGCATATGCTCAAATCCTTAATCCTCAAGAACTACACTACCCACTGGGCACACACTGGTTGTATCAACGTTGCTGCCACGTCATTTCAATGACATTACGTTGAACCAACGTGGAATAGACATTGAATTTACATCTGTGCCAAGTGGGTAGCTTCATCCTGCCTTTGTCAACCCGAACACATTTATTCTTTATCCAAATAAAAGACACCATTGTTTGGAGTGTGTGAAAGTCAGCGTCAGCCTGCCCTTTGTTGTTAAATACATTTAGCCAAAAGATTATGGAGATTTGAAAGTGACCAGGAAAATAACACTTATGCATGTTGAGCAGAATATCAAAGGAAAATAAATGGAGTGAATGAAGCTTCTTCTTCCTTTCCACCTTCTATCCAACAGGTGACGTTCCACGGGGGAAAACAAGACAACAAACCAATGTCAACGTTTTCAAAGAAGGGGAGGAAAAGAGGAAGGAAAGAAGAGAGCAATAGTCCAGCTTGAACAGACCTGAGAGAGGTGCTCAGCTGAGTTCTGTCTGTGACGGGGTCTACGGTATCTGACCTCTTTCTTTCTCTCATTCTCTCTCTTTCGGCTCAGCGCCACATAGAGTCTGGCAGTCGTCAGTCCGTCCTGCCATGGCTCAGATCAGACTGGCCACAGTGTTCCTCTAGCATCTCTCTTACAGGGTGTGTTTTGATTCGACATACAGTCAGCAGAGCTTTGGTTCTAAAAGTTCAGTGTTCAACAGAAAACACTAGCTTGAATTATTCTGTTTATCTCTTCAAAGGCCTTTATCAAGGAAGCAGGAATGCAGGAAAATACCATACTTTGAAAAATACCCACTTTTTCCTAATCGCAAAGATGTATATCTAACTTTAAACACACACCACACACACACATTCACAAAGACCCACATACAGAAGCACGCCTCCGTCACACACACCAAACACACCTGTAACACTCACTTGCAAAAGAAAGTTGAATAATAATCTAGGAAAAGTCTAGATTCTGGTTCTCCCATTGTGTTAGCTGTAGTTTAAAATCATCATCATTATATTTTGTTTGATTAGTTATTCATCTTGAGGAGATTATTATTGTCATTTATCGGTCTTTGCTAGTGAACTTTGCTAGTTTGATAGTTATTTTGTCATTGATAGGTTTGGTGTCATTTTTCCATCCGTCTGTATTAAGTAATAGTTGTTGTGATGGTACTGTAGGTAATGTGCTCTCTCTCTCTCATTTTGGCTGCTTGCTGACTGCTGAGTACTGGACACAAGGCGAGGCCAGGCCAGTCTCACTGAGTCTGGTAGAAATTGTCAGCCTGCAGGTTGTTGAGGTTGTTTTGTTTCTGCATGCTGTAGTAACCGCTGTACCTGGAGTCAGGGTCAGCGATCCGGATCATGCACTGCGAACTGTCCACCTGCACCTTGGTGCCTTTCTGGCAGTCCACATATACCAGCTGGTTGTTGAGGCAGGTGGGCTGCAGAGGACACACACACACATATAGTTAGTTACCTCCACAGATCACGCTCTAGTTAGGCTCAGAGCTTTAGATTTTATTTATATATTCATACGATATTATATTTCTCAATAAGGCTCTGCTCAGGCTGTATACATACAGTAAAGGCAGCATTTACTGCTCATCATTACGATAACGCTAGGCAATGTAATCATTCTATGTAATAGCACAACTTTTTTTTACATTAAATTATTTCAAGATTCAAATGTATAGACATGGGTCAAGTATGCGTCTCCATAAGCTGCTGATGTGATATTCTCTGGCGTTTTAGACCATCAACTATATTACAAAAACAACAAAGCAGTACAGAAACCAACAAGGCATACTGTAAATGTGGGTAATGGCACCCCCTACCTTAGTTGGGGTGCGATAGCAGAGCACGGGGATCCACTGCTTCTTCTGGTTGATGAAGAGCAGAGCGGTGATGGTGAACAGCATCATGATGATGGGCAGTGCCACCCATGCCACAGAGTGCAGTGTGGTGTCTTCTCTTGGCACTGGGGTCTTCCCATCCAGAAAGGGCATTTGGAGACTACCAAAGTTCCCTGTGACAGAGGCAGCACACAAACATTATGACACACATAAAAAGTCTGGATCACGAGATGTTTATATATTACTCATTAACTGGCGATTGGTTCCATGTAGGATTTGCCTTTATATGTAGCAGTTAAAAGGAAACAGCAGACTCTACTCCAAGTGGGGAGATGAAGAGTTACATACGTGCCTTCGGAAAGTATTCAGACCCCTTGACTTTTTCCACATTGTGCTACGCTGTAAGTTACAGCCTTATTCTAAAAAATCCTCTGCAATCTACACACAATACCCCATAATGATAAAGCGAAAACATTTGTAGAAATGTTTGCAAATGTATTAAAAGTAAAATCAGAAATACCTTATTTACAAAAGTATTCAGGTACTTTGCTATGAGACTCGAAATGAGCTCAGCTGCATCCCGTTTCCAAATCAAATCAAACTTTTTGTCACATGCGCCGAATACAACAAGCGCAGACTTTACCATGAAATGCTTACTTACAAGCCCTTAAACAACAGTGCAGTTCAAGAAGAGTTAAGAAAATATTTACCAAGTAGACTAAAATAAAAAGTAATAATAAAAAAGTAACACAATAAGAATAACAATAATGAGGTTATATACAGGGGGCACCGGTACTGAGTCAGTGTGCAGAGGTACAGGTTAGTTGAGGTAATTTGTACATGTAGGTGGGGGTGAAGTGACTATGCATAGATAATAAACAGCGAGTAGCTGCAGTGTACAAAAGGGGGGGGGGGGGGGGTCAATGTAAATTGTCTGATGGCAATTTTATTAATTATTCAGCAGTCTTATGGCTTGGGGGCAGAAGCTATTGAGGAGCCTCTTGGTCCTAAAGGCAAGCGTTCTGGTACCGCTTGCCGTGAGGTAGCAGAGAAAACAGTCTATAACTTGGGTGACTGGAGTCTGACAATTTTATGGGCTTTCCTCTGACACTGCCTATTATATAGGTCCTGGATGGCAGGAAGCTTGGCCCCAGTGATGTACTGGGCCGTTCGCACTACCCTCTGTAGCGCCTTACGGTCAGATGCTGAGCAGTTGCCATACCAGGAGGTGATGCAACCAGTCAGGATGCTCGAGGATCTGGGGACCCATGCCAAATCTTTTCAGTCTCCTGAGGGGGACAAGGTTTTGTCGTGCCCTCTTCATGACTGTCTTGGTATGTTTGGACCATGCTAGTTCGTTGGTGATGTGGACACCAAGGAACATGAAACTCTCGACCCACTCCACTACAGCCCGTTGATGTTAATGGGGGCCTGTTCAGCCGCCTTTTCCTGTAGTCCACGATCAGCTCCTTTGTCTTTCTCACACTGAGGGAGAGGTTGTTGTCCTGGCACCACAGTGCCAGTTCTCTGACCTCCTCCCCATAGGCCATCTCATCGTTGTTGGTGATCAGGCCTAACACTGTTGTGTTGTCAGCAAACATAATGATGGTGCTGGAGTCGTGTTTGGCCACGCAGTCGTGGGTGAACAGGGTGTACAGGAGGGGACTAAGCACACACCCCTGAGGGGCTCGTGTTAAGGATCAGCGTGGCAGATGTGTTGTTGCCTACTCTTACCACCTGGGGGCGGCCTGTCAGGAAGTCCAGGATCCAGTTGCAGAGGGAGGTGTTAAGTCCCAGAGTCCTTAACTTAGTGATGAGCTTCATGGGCACTATGGTGTTGAACGCTGAGCTGTAGTCAATGAACAGCATTCTCACATAGGTGTTCCTTTTGTCCAGGTGAGAAAGGGCAGTGTGGAGTGCGATTGAGATTGCATCATCTGTGGATCTGTTGGGGCGGTATGCGGATTGGAGTGGGTCTAGTGTGTCCGGGAGGATGTTGAAAAAACAAGTTACACAAAACGCAAAAAAAACTAATAAAACAGCACAATTGGTTGGGAGAATGTAAAACGACATTGATCATCCTTGAGATGTTTCTCCAACTTGATTTGAGTCCACCTGTGGTAAATTAAATTGACTGAACATGATTTGGAAAGGCACGCACCTGTCTATATAAGTTCCCATAGTTGACAGTGCATGTCAGAGCAATAACCAAGCCATGAGGTCGAAGGAATTGTCTGTAGCGCTCCGAGACAGGATTGTGTTGAGGCACAGATCTGGGGAAGAGTTCCAAAACATTTCTGCAGAATTGAAGGTCCCCAAGAACACAGTGGCTTCCATCATTCTTTAATGGAAGAAGTTTGGAAATACCAAGACACTTCCTAGAGCTGGCCACCCGGTCAAACTGAGCAATCAGGGGAGAAGGGCCTTAGTCAGGGAGTTGACCAAGAACCCGATTGTCACTCTGACAGAGCTCTAAAGTTCCTCTGTGGAGATGGGAGAACCTTACAGAAGGACAACCATCTCTGCAGCACTCCACCAATGAGGCCTTTACGGTAGAGTGGCCAGACGGAAGCCACCGCTCAGTAAAATGCACGACTGCCCACTTGGAGTTTGCCTAAAGGCATCTAAAGACTCTCAGGTCTGATGAAACCAAGACTGAACTCTTTGGCCTGAGTGCCAAGCATCACGTCTGGAGGAAACATGACACCATCCCTACGGTGAAGCACGGTGGTGGCAGCACCATGCTGTGGGGATATTTTTCAGCGGCAGGGACAGGGAGACTAGTCAGGATCGAGGGAAAGATGAACGTAGAAAAGTATTGAGAGATCCTGTCTTGGCCCAGCCAGAGGTCGTGAGCGCTCTGGAGGAAGTTTTTGACCCTTGCCAGTCCTGACCCTGAGCCTGCCTGCCGTCCTGTACCTTTGCCCCTGTCTGGATTTCCGACCTCTGCCTGACCTGACCCTGAGCCTGCCTGCCGTACTGTACCTTGGCCTCTGTTGCTGTAATACACATTGTTACTTCGACACGGTCTGCATCTGGGTTTTACCTTATCCTGATACTTGTCATAATATGGATTCGGTCTTTTACCAAATAGGGCAACCTTCTGTATACCACAGTTACCTTGTCACAACACAACTGATTGGCTCAAACGCATTAAGACGGAAACAAATTCCACAAATTAACTTAACAAGGCACACCTGCTAATTGAAATGCATTCCAGGTGACTACCTCATAAAGCTGGTTGAGAGAATGCCAAGAGTGTGCAAAGCTGTTATCACAGCAAAGGGTGGATACTTTGAAAAATCTCAAATTTCAAATATATTTTGATTTGTTTAACACTTTTTTGGTTACTACGTTATTTCTTAATTTTGATGTCTTCACTTTATTTTTCAATTTTCTACATTGTAAAATAGTAAAACCTTGGAATGAAACCAGTTTTTGCTTTGTCATTATGGGGTATTGTGTGTAGATTGATGAGAAAAAAATACAATTTAATCCATTTTAGACTAAAGCTGTAAAGTCAAGGGGTCTGAATACTTTACGAAGGCACCGTATGGACGACGGCAGAAACATTTAGCAGCTACAGCAGCACTGAGGAGACACACAGTGTGTTTGTGTGTGTGTGAGCGCATGCTGTGTGGGCACTTGTCTCTTTTTCAGACAAGGAAGTGTTTGATTTGAACTCTGACCTTTGAACTGGGGCATGATGTCGTTCTCACTGCGGGTGGGCCAGGCAGGCTGGTGCTGCTTCCTACCTCTGTGCTGGTCTGTCTTCTCAATGGGCATGTTGGTGGGGACTGGTGCGTACATCTCTGTAACATAATATGGAAACACATGGTTAGAGAGAGAGAGAGAGAGAGAGAGAGAGAGAGGAATTAGGAGTTATATTGAAATATGTGGTGTGTAGGGATTAACATGGGTAACCGGGAACACTCTTTACATATACCCAAAAATATTTATGACAATTACAATGTCGCCACTAATGCAATTCCACAAAGTACAAAACAGATTAGCAAAAAATGCAATTGCACATTATCCAAACAGGTTGTCACGTGGAAGCCTTTACTTCACACAAAGTCGCCATAAATTCAAAGCACACGCATAATTGACATTGCCGGACTGCACACACGACCTGAATGCAGTTAATAAACCCTATAGGAAACCCCCACAGCCTATAAAAGAATCTGTGCCTCTTTGAGCTGTCATTGTGACTCTTCAGACAGTCACACATTTGATAGGCCTATGCACAATTCACTACACAGGCATTTCTGTCACAGACATGAAGGCTGTTAACAATTCAGAGAGCAATGAGAGAAAATTCTATCCTGTCTTAGAGTTTAGGCTATTTTCCTATCCAGTCCCAATCCCACTGAAACCCCAAATCCTAAATCCTGTCTCGCATGAAAATTCCTTACTTTATTCTGTAATCAATAGATTGCATTATCAAAGCACGTCTCTCACCTATGCATGTCAAAATACTGCTGTATCATTTTCCCCATCGGGCAGACTGGGGATGGTTGTAACAGGGGATAGTTATAACACTCTCAATATCTCCGATCAGGAACAGGCTAGTCTTCAACTGTCACGTGTACTCCCGCTCTCCATCTCTGGCACTCGTTGTCGCCAGTTCTCATTATGCACACCTGTCACCATTGTTACGCGCACCTGCGCCTCATGAGACTCACCTGGACTCCATCACCCTCCTGATTACCTCCCCTATATCTGTCACTCCCTTTGGTTTCTTCCTCAGGTACACTACTCGTGTTTTTTGTTTTCTTCCATGTTCATTTATTTATTAAATTCACTTCCTGTACTTGCTTCCGTTTATTAGCATACACATTACAGAATAACACCTCACCAAACGAAAGCAACAGGTATTTCTTTTTTACAGGTGATATCGGGTCCATGGGCCGCTGCAACCGGGGATGCCTCAGCTGGCTCGACCGGCTTCCATGCCTCAGCTAATTTGATAGGTTCACAAGCCCTGGTTGGCTCGTCAGGCTTCCATTGCCGAAGCTGGCTCGTCAGGTTCTCAAGCCTCAGCTGGCTCGTCAGGTTCTCAAGCCTTGGTTGGCTCGTCAGGCTCCCGCACCTCAGCCGGCTCTACGGGTTCCCACGCCTCTGCCGGATCTACGGGTTCTCGCGCCTCAGTAGAGTTTGGCATCCTGCGGCTGGAGTGCGCGTCAGGGAGGGGGTACTGTCACGTCTGCTCCCGCTCCCCCTCTCTGGCGCTTGTTGTCGCCAGTTCTCATTATGCACACCTGTCACCATCGTTACGCGCACCTGCGCCTCATGAGACTCACCTGGACTCCATCACCCTCCTGATTACCTCCCCTATATCTGTCACTCCCTTTGGTTCCTTCCTCAGGCGTTATTGTTTCTGTTCCAGTGTTTCATGTCTGTACAATACTCGTGTTTCTTGTTTGTTCCATGTTCATTTATTTATTAAATTCACTCCCTGTACTTGCTTCCCGTTTTTATTAGCGTACACGTTACATCAACCCTCACGTGAAGAAGCAAGACTCTGCACATTTTGAGGTAAGAATGTAGTTTTTTTTGTGATGTCATCACCTGCTTTGTAGTTAGATTCACCAAACATATACCAGGTTAATAACCAGTGTCTTTATATATTTAATGTAATTTAGCAATGCTAAAGTTTTAATATGTAGCTAAAATTGAAGCTAGCTAATTACACACATGCACACACGCACGCACAAACACATTCAGTTGAGACGTTAATGGAGGGTTAATCACGTGCGCACACACACACCCCTCACGCACACATTTTGAATGAAGTAGCTCAATCTCTGAGAAATCCCCGGTCTCCCCTACTTGCTGCCAAAGCTATGGTATGAGAGTATATATGGATATGTTATAAACAGAGTGGGTCCTCATTAAGATACTTTGCTATTTAATCTCTTTATCTCCCTGTTATTCATGAGCCGATCTTCTATCTGTATAATCATCAATTCGATTTTGCTAAATATAGGAGATATTCTGTCATTTGTTGAAGCTGTTTAGAAAATGTGGTTATTTGACTTTTGTTTGACTGCCGCTACACAAAGTTTGTATGATTGGACAACACTATAGTCGTGGTGCACTCTGTGCATCCTGAGTGTGCTCGGTCGCGATAGCCTTACTGCGAGAATGCGCTGAATTCATTGAGGAACATGATAACGCTCTGAGTTTATGAACGGCCTGTTTCGAAATTCACAACAATGTCTTTGGCGATCAAAGAGTTTCTCTATCATTACTAAATATCAGTTTGTGCTGTAATCTTTACATAGTGGCGCAGCACCACTCTTACTTGGGAAAAACCCAATACATTTTTTTAATATAGTAATAATTTTCTGGGAACATTTTCGGGAGCGAGCTGCAGTGAGATAGTGATGAGGTTGCTCTTGCTGCGGGTGATTCCTTGATCCACCTCTACGCAGACGACACCATTTTGTATACATTTGGCCCTTCTTTGGACACTGTATTAACAAACCTCCAAACGAGCTTCAATGCCATAGAACACTCCTTCCGTGGCCTTCAACTGCTCTTAAGCCCTAGTAAAACTAAATGCATGCTCTTCAACCGATCGCAAACCGCACCCGCCCGCCCGACTAGCATCACTACTCTGGACGGTTCTGACTTAGAATATGTGGACAACTACAAATACCTAGGTGTCTGGCTAGGCTGTAAATTCCTTCCAGACTCATATTAAGCATCTCCAATCCAAAATTAAATCTAGAATTAGCTTCCTATTTTGCAACAAAGCCTAGTTCTCTCACACTGCCAAATATACCCTCTGTAAAACTGACTATCCTACCGATCCGCCTTCGGCGATGTCATTTACAAAATAGCCTCCAACACTCTACTCAGCAAACTGGATGCAGTCTATCACAGTGCCATCCGTTTTGTCACCAAAGCCCCATATACCACCCACCACTGCGACCTGTATGCTCTCGTCGGCTGGCCCTCGCTACATATTCGTCGCCAGACCCACTGGCTCCAGGTCATCTATAAGTCTTTGCTAGATGAAGCTACACCTTATCTCAGCTCACTGGTCACCATAACAACACCCACCCGTAGCACACGCTCCAGCAGGTATGTCTCACTGGTCATCCCCAAAGCCAACACATCCTTTGGCCGCCTTTCCTTCCAGTTCTCTGCTGCCAATGACTGGAACGAATTGCAAAAATCGCTGAATTGGAGACTTATATCTCCCTCACTAACTTTAAGCATCAGCTATCTGAGCAGCTTAACGATCGCTGCAGCTGTACACAGCCCATCTGTAAATAGCCCATCCAACTACCTACCTCATCCCCATATTGTTTTTATTTACTTATTTTGCTCTTTTGCACACCAGTATTTCTACTTGCACATCATCATCTGCACATCTATCACTCCAGTGTTAATTTACTAAATTGTAATTACTTCTCTACTATTGGCCTATTTATTGCCTTACCTCCTTACTCCATTTGCACACACTGTATATAGATTTTTCTATTGTGTTATTGACTCTACGTTTGTATATCCCATGTGTAACTGTGTTGTTTTTTGTCGCACTGCTTGGCTTTATCTTGGCCAGGTCGCAGTTGTAAATGAGAACTTTTTCTCAACTGGCCTACTGTCACGACTTCCGCCGAAGTCGGCTCCTCTCCTTGTTCGGGCGGCGTTCGGCGGTCGACGTCACCGGCTTTCTAGCCATCGCCGCTCCATTTTTCCATTGTTCCATTTGTTTTGTCTTGTTCCTTGCACACCTGGTTTACATTCCCTCATCACACTGTATGTATTTATTCCTCTGTTCCCCCCATGTCTTTGTGTGAAATTGTTTTTGTTACGTGTTTCATGTTACACGCCAGGCTGGGTATTCCCTTGTATTCCGTGGTATTTTCACGAGGATGTTTATTGCTAAACATTTGCTTATTTTTGTGACTGTTTCACGCCTTGCACTTTTACCTTTGGCTGGAAGTTTTGACGGAGTGGTGTCTGTCTGTTTTATTTGCCTCTGCCTAAATAAAGTGTGCGCATGTTCACAACTCTCTGCTCTCCTGCACCTGACTTCTCCACCAGTAGCGCACAACCTTGACACCTACCTAGTTAAATAAAGGTGAAATATTTTTTTTTAAAGTGACCTTCTACTCTTCATTAGTTGTGCCTGAATCTGAGAAGAGGTCAAATTTTGCTTTTAATCTCCAGCCAATCACAATAAAGGATTACATTACTCTGTCTGATCTTTATCAGCCCTCTTCTCCAACTGTTCAACCAGTTATTGTTGGGCACCACAACAATAATTTGAACATTTGCTCTAGTCTGCTTGGAGTGACCGGTGGGTACAATCTAGCAAAGATAAAGTATTTGAAATGTTTTCAAATAGTATTTGCACCCAGGGATGAATAACGGGCAGTGGAGCTCTCGTCAGCTAATTACACTGCTACTGCATCTCATCGATCCAGCGCCGGACGGTGAGAGAGAACAGAGGGTGCTATTATCAATCCATTATCCTAGCCTAAGCAAAGCATGCTAATTTACTTGACATCACCAGTCAAACCCTAATCCCTCCATTCAGATGATTCATCTCAATGAAGGTGTTTGCTGTGGTTGTCCTCAATTAATCATAGCTTAACAGTCAACAGAATAAATATTTGAGGGACATGGTGTGAATGAGTCATTATCAATACAACGTCACAATAAGGTGCAGAGTGTTCAATTTGCCTGCTGGGGGTCAAGGAGTCCCCCAGCTCTGCTAAAACCATTGACACCTGCGTGCCGTTTTCAAGGGATTGTTAACATTTATTTAACTATTTGGTTTTAATATTATCACCTTTTGAAGAGCATAGTCAGAAGGACATATCTCAGATGTTTCTACATTTAGTTCTATCATCAGAGTTAAACAGCAAATAACTGCCTGCTATTCATGATCAGTAAACATAAATTGATCATGTAATTTCAGATATGTAGGGTAGCCTCACAACATCTCTCAATATTGGCCACCATTAATTGGATATTTGAGTGAAATAAAAGTGAACTAACATGACAAGTATGAGTGGTTTAGGTTATTTCCCATCCTTTATGGCCTCTGCCTGTCAAGCAGCAGAAGGGCACATTTGCCTTTAAGTAGACCTAATGTCCTTTTTTCACCAACCAACGTAGGCCTACCTACCAAAGTTAGCATTTCAACATTGCTTTTAAGAGTATTTAATCATGATTGCTGCTGACAGACATGATAGGCTACATTGATTGATGGACCACATCAAATTGGCTAGCTAGCTAACAACAGATCACCTCAATATGGCTAGCTAACAACAGATCACCTCAATATGGCTAGCTAACAACAGATCACCTCAATATGGCTAGTTAACAAGCTAACTTTCAGGGGATAAACTACATGGCTATATCCAAGTAGTGGTTGATTTGCTTGCAATCTATAGTGTTGATGGCAGTAGTCCGATTGACAACTTTGACCAGGATGGGGACTTGCCAATGTCAAGTTCTTTTCAAAAGCCTAATCTCTGAAGCAACTAAATTACACATTGTTTGCTTGGCTAGCTATATGCCAAAATGGGTAGGCTACCACGTATCTGAAATGACATGATCAATTGATGTTTACTGATCATAAAAGACATGCAGTGACTTGCTGTATAACTCTGATAGAACTAAATGTAGAATAATCGGAGATGTGTACTTCTGACTATGCTCTTCAAGAGGTGATGATATTAAAACCAAATAGTTAACATTCATTTAACAATCCCTTAAACGGCACGTAGTTGTCCATTTTTGCAGATCTGGGGGTCTCTGGGGGTCTCTGGGGGTCTCCAAATCGAACGCTCTGCACCATATTGTGACGTTTTACTGATAATGACCTATACATACCAACAATGGCAGGCCGCCTGCACTCTTCTATAGTCCTTATTTAAAAATAGTGAAGTGAATACATAGCAGCAATATTGATGACCAGGAAAAATCATATTTTGCAAGGCCGTGTTTGAGGGGGAAGGAAGTCATTAGAGGCAATGAGACTGAATGCCAACACACACACCTGAACACATAGGGCAGCAGCTGCCCTCCACTATGGTGGGTTGGTGGCATGGCAGGACGGGGCAGCTGACAGTAGAGCAGAGGGTCTGTCCCTGAAGGCAGTAGCAGTGTGTACAGCTGTCTATGTCCCAGCGCTCCTCGTCTGCATACGTCTTCCCATTGAAGTGGCACACGGCTCTCGGTGTGGCATCTGCCAGGAGACATAGGAGAAGATCAAATAGGATCCACCTCCGAGACAGGAAAAAATATGGAAGATACTCATTCAGTAAATACACACAATCACACACAAACATATAGGCAAGCATGCACACAGGCAAGCACGCAAGACCATCTCACCGATAGGGATGAATATAATAGAATACAATTTCACACATTTAATAACTATGTTTGTGGTTTCAAACATTGGTGCGAACACACCACCAAATCAGGTTAGAGTTAAGGCTTAGGTAATGATAAGCCTCAACCCATGTATCATGTATCACGTCTCTGGTTACCTTCCCACATTGTCTATAGTACAGGTAGGTCCAATGATGTGCATGTGTGCAGCATACCCAGGCAGTAGGGGCAGCACTGTCCTTTGCGCAGCACGGGCCTGGCACAACCAACGGGCGGGCAGGACTCTGAGAAGCAGCTGATCTGACCGTCCAGACACACACAGCTGGAGCAGGTGTTGGGCTTCCAGGACTCTGCTGCCAGGAAGATGTCCCCCTCCTTGTTCGTGCAGTAGCTGGATAAGCTGTCATTACTGGGAGAATGGGGGGTGATGGGCTCGTCTATAGAGGAGAGAGGGACAAACACACACACACACACACACACACACACACACACACACACACACACACACACACACACACACACACACACACACACACACACACACACACACAGGATCAACTGACTGCACTGAACACACATGGGGGGGAAAAAATCGAAAGTTACATATCGGGATATTATTTTTAACGATATCGTATCATTTTAACAGTATCGCAATTATTTTTTTTGCGGTAGTTGGCTGTACCAAAACTCCATTACTTTTCCTTCATAGGTTGTTCTTCATCTTCTTTTTAAATAGGGAACAAATTTGTTTTCAGCACTTTTATTTCCATGACTGATCAAAACTCGTTTTCTCATGGCTCTCTATTGTCCCACTGCAGCAGACATATGGTGAGCAATATGTTTGGCACATCAAATCACAATAAAAACACAATATTGAATCGCAATACATATCGTATCGGCACCTAAGTATCATGATAATATCGTATTGTAAGGTCCCTGGCAATTCCCAGCCCTACTTTTAAAGATGCGTTCTTTAAGCCTGACTGTAGCTCTTAGAGCAGCTAATAAAACCCATAATACAGGGCTTAAAATATTGATGACATTCAAACGGTAGAATGTTCATTTTTGCGTCTTTGGTTTATTCAACTAAAACATCTCCAACAAACAGCTTAAGAGATGGAAACACACCAGATATCCATGTGAGAGTTGAGTTGGTGGCCTTCCAGGTATCTCTGTCCTCTTACACTGTGTTTTACAGTGACAGAGGCCCAAAGCACTGCTGCCTGTTTCACGTTTGGCTTGGTTTGCCATGTCTAAGTTTTCTCATGCACTATTCATCTCTAGAGCTCCATAACTTATGCATTATTCTTTTTTTACTCTCTCTACGGAGTTTGATTCTGGGCTCCGATCTGTGTTTTTTTCTCCAGCTGTTTACCGTCAGAAACGATTTTCCCCCCTCTCTCGTCCTCCTCGCTGTGTCTCTCTCTGTCTCTGTATCTCTACCTCTCTGTACCTCTCTGTCTCTGTACCTCTCTGTCTCTCTCTCTCTCTCTGTACCTCTGTCTCTACCTCTCTGTACCTCTCTGTCTCTACATCTCTGTACCTCTTGGTCTCTACCTCTCTGTACCTCTCTGTCTCTACATCTCTGTACCTCTTGGTCTCTACCTCTCTGTACCTCTCTGTCTCTACATCTCTGTACCTCTTGGTCTCTCTCTACATCTCTGTCTCTCTCTCTGTTTCTCTCTACATATCTGTCTCTCTCTCTGTCTTCACCTCTGTGTCTCTCACTCTCTCTCTCTGTCTATACCTCTCTGTCTCTCTACCCCTCTATCTCTTTCTCGCTGGCATAAACATTTGGCCAACACTCTGTTTGGCCAGACATACTATTGTTGTGCTGCTGTGTTGTTGTAGTGGAAATACAGTACCTTACAGAAGTATTCACCCCCCTTGGTATTTTTCCTATTTTGTTGCATTACAACCTATAATTTAAATGGATTTTTACTTGGATTTCATGTAATGGACATACACAAAATAGTCCAAATTGGTGAAGTGAAATGAAAAAAACTACTTAAAAACGTGGTTGCGTGCATATGTATCCACCCCCTTTGCTATGAAGCCCCTAAATAAGATCTGGTGCAACCAATTACTTTCACATAATGAGTTAAATAATGTCCACCTGTGTGCAATCTAAGTGTCACATGATCTGTCACATGATCTCAATGTATATATACACCTGTTCTGAAAGGCCCCAGAGTCTGCAACACCACTAAGCAAGGGGCACCACCAAGCAAGCGGCACCATGAACACCAAGGATCTCTCCAAACAGGTCAGGGACAAAGTTGTGGAGAAGTACAGATCAGGGTTGGATTATAAAAAATTATCCAAAACTTTGAACATTCCACAGAGCACCATTAAATCCATTATTTAAAAAATGGAAAGAATATGGCACCACAACAAACCTGCCAAGAGAGGGTCACCCACCAAAACTCACGGACCAGGCAAGGAGGGCCTTAATCAGAGAGGCAACAAAGAGACCAAAGATAACCCTGAATGGGCTGCAAAGCTCCACAGCGGAGATTGGAGTATCTGTCCATAGGACCACATAAGCCGTACACTCCCCAGAGTTGGGCTTTATGGAAGAGAGGCCAGAAAAAAGCCATTGCTTAAAGAAAAAAATAAGCAAACACGTTTGGTGTTTGCCAAAAGGCATGTGGGAGACTCCCCAAACATATGGAAGAAGGTACTCTGGTCAGATGAGACTAAAATGCAGCTTTTTGGCCATAAAGGAAAACGCTGTGTCTGGCGCAAAACCACCACCTCTCATCACCCCAAGAACACCATCCCCACAGTGAAGCATGGTGGTGGCAGCATCATACTGTGGGGATGTTTTTCATTGGCAGAGACTGGGAAACTGGTCAGAATTGAAGGAATGATGGATGATGCTAAATACAGGGAAATTCTTGAGGGAAACCAGTTTCAGTCTTCAAGAGATTTGAGACTGGGATGGAGGTTCACCTTCCCGCAGGACAATGACCCTAAGCATACTGCTAAAGCAACACTCAAGTGGTTTAAGGGGAAACATTTAAATGTCTTGGAATGGCCTAGTCAAAGCCCAGACCTAAATCTAACTGAGAATCTGTGGTATGACTTAAAGATTGCTGTACACCAGCGGAACCCATCCAACTTGAAGGAGCTGGAGCAGTTTTGCCTTGAAGAATGGGCAAAAATCCCAGTGGCTAGATGTGCCAAGACAAATAGAAAACATTAAAATAGCATCTCTCTCAATGCCAGGTCTGAGCAGCAATAATTAATTACCTTAAGGACCTCAGCTCAGTCAAGACAACTTTGAGACCCTATACACATTCACCTATACCTTTATATATGGCTTAGGGCTTATGCTGCGTTTAATAATGAGGCCGCCCCTCTCTATTATAAAGTAAAACATCATACAGACTATTCTTGCCAGACAGACTCAAATATATAGAGACTTAAAGACCAATAGTGTTTCAAAGCCAACTCAAAAAACCAACGGCTGCTCAAACTCACCTGGGCAGTGGGGGCAGCATGAGTCTTGCGTTCTGATTGGGCTCTGGCAGAGCAGGGGCGGGCACACCTCTGTCTCACACAGGACACGTCCACTGTGACAGGTGCACTGGGTGCAGGCGTCGATGTTCCACGTCTCCCCCTCCACAAAGTACTCTCCCCCTGGGGCCAGACACACTGACGAGTCCCCCAGGTCTGGTTTGTGGGAGCTGGGCTCCTCTGAGGGAGGAGGACGGAAGAGAGAGCACAGGGTAAAGGGTGAAACATATTGGAAACAGCTTTTTCATTAGTGTGTAATGCATTATCAACATTATCTATTATATGAAACAATGAGGAGGATGGCAAAATGGTGTGTAAATCTGAAATCATCTAAAACAACAACTAGCCTATCTAAGAATAGCCTACTACCAGTGCACAGTTTTTTTCTCCCATATTTCATTTGTTTGTTTAAGATTTTCTACCTGGGCAGGATGGACAGCACTGTCCGGACCGTATGGCAGGGCTGTCGCAGGATGGCACAGGGCATGAGATGAGGGCACACATCTCCCTGCCGCTGTGGCAGTAGCAATCCCGGCAGCCATCATGCCAGTTCTCTTCGTTCTCGTGCCGTCTTCCATCCATGGACAGACAGGAACCCTTCTTCACTAACGGGGCCACTGACGAGGAGCTCTGGTCTGGAAGAGGGACAGAGGAGAGAGGAAAGGTTTTAGAGATACAACTACAAGCATAACCCATAAAGAACAGTGTTAGGCGGACCAATCACTGACTGGCTTTTCTGAGCAGGGGCCAACCACGACCAGATCAATACCAAGGAGAGAAAAAAAACACCTTGATTAAACTCCTGTCTGAGACTCTGAGCTATTCTGGGTGGATGCCAAATTTCACCAATTCAAAAGGGAGACAGATTAAAACGTTTTTCCTCATTAAAAGAGGAGTTTTCAGTGCTCATTCATAAAAAAAATTCACAACGATTTAATTATTTAGTGCGAATCACAGCAGAACACAAGAGGAGCATCAACAATAGATCTGTGTGGAGGAGATGACCCCAGCCTGCCCTTAGGATGCACCAACAGGTGGGGTCAAAAACACCAAATGGCACCCTATTCCCTATATAATACACTACTACAAAAGTAGTACACTATATAGGAAATAGGGTGCCTTTTATTTGTTATTTTTTTCATTTTTTACACCAGATACAAATGTATACATACGAACAACAACTTACAGACACACACAAATAACGACTACATCTCATCTGCCCAGACCCACATGCCCACACCCCCATCCCTAGTGCCTGCATTATTGTTGGCCACTTGGCCTTAAATTGTACCAATTTGTTTTTCTCTGTCGCCCATGCTTTTCCAATATTTAAATAATAAATCATTTGATTTTTCCATTCCGTTAACGATGGCAGATTGATTGATTTCCAAGTTTTTAGTATACGTTTTTTCAAGATAAGTGATGAGAAGAGAATCGTCCAGCCTGTTGGGTATTTCACTACACCCCCATATGCCATGTCTTGAAATATGCAGACAGATGGATTAAAAGTAAGTTTACATTGTAATACTTCTGACAGACAACTTTCTAGCTCTGCCCATAAATTTGGGACTTCATCACATTCCCAGAAAGCATGGATTATTGAGTCAATATTAGTTTTACACTTAAGACATGACTCTTCCATTGTGCTGTAGAATTTGTACATTTTGTCTCTTGTATAATAAATTATATACATTAGTTTATACAGGATTAAGAGTACATTTTCGTTAGGGTGCCTTTTAGGCAGGGGTGTAAAGTAATTAAGTAAAAATACTTTAAAGTACTACTTAAGTAGTGTTTTGGGGTATCTGTACTTTACTATTTATATTTTTGACAACTTTTACTTTTACTCCACTACATTCCTAAAGAAAATGATGTACTTTTTACTCCATACATTTTTCCTGACACCCAAAAGTACTAGTTACATTTTGAATGCTTAGCAGGACAGGAAAATGGTCCAATTCATGCACTTATCAAGAGAACATCCCTGGTCATCCCTACTGACAGACTCACTAAACACAAATGCTTCATTTGTAAATTATATCTGACTGTCGAAGTGTGCCCCTGGCTATCCGTAAATTTTAAAAACAAGAAAATCGTGCCGTCTGGGTTGCTTAATATAAGGAATTCTAAATGATTTATAGTCGTTCCAGGTTTCTTCAGAACAAGTCTGGCAGCAAGAGACTAACCAGACAACCTTCTATTGGTGTAATAGTTAGAAACAGTAAAACATTGACAGAACAAAAGTTAAAACATTAGTGGTTCTCCAAGTCTGACAGGGAAAGCGAGGAGAGAGTTTGAGAAAAAAGTATTATCAGCAGTCTCTAAATTATGAATGTATAAGCATCAAAGGTTATCACTCACCTCTGCACTGGCACTTCAGACAGCCCAACTTGTCCTGCTGGAAGCCCATTGGACAGGCTTTGTCACAAGGTAACTCTGGACACTTCTTACAGCGACAGATATCACAACCATGCTTGTTCTTTCTGATGGGGTAGAGAGAGAGAGAGAGAGAGAGAGAGAGAGAGAGAGAGAGAGAGAGAGAGAGAGAGAGAGAGAGAGAGAGAGAGAGAGAGAGAGAGAGATAGAGGGTGAGAGAGAAAGAGAGAGAGGTTAAGATCAGTTCTTCATAAGTTTAGAAAATATACGCCACAGTATCTAAAATGGATAGCCCATGTCCACTAGGGATGATGTCGGGCGTTGAAACGACAAAGGTTCATACATTTTCAATAGAAGAAAAGCGAGGAGAAGCGAAGTGGGCGGTCGACCGTTGGGCGACGCGAACATGGCGTGGGAGCATGAACAGGACACATCTACTCATTCAAGGGTTTTTCTTTATTTTTACAACTTTCTACATTGTAGAATAATAGTGAAGACATCAAAAATACTATATGATTCCATATATGTTATTTCATAGTTTTGATGTCTTTACTAGTATTATACAACGTAGAAAATACTAAAAATAAAGAAAAATCCTAGAATAAGTAGGTGTGTCCAAACTTTTGACTGGTTTTGTAAGTTGGGGAAAGATTAACTTTATGCAAATAATCAGCGATATCATGGCTCAATATTGACCAATTAAAGCTCACTATAGTTTCCAGCCCCTGCTGGTTTGGCTGTTGATACCTAGCATGCTGTCGACTTGCTAGCAACCACATGACGAGCCACTCTGGACGAAGCTAATGTGGCTAGGCAAAGCATCGCTGCTTATGGATCAAAGCCGTGAAGGTGGCCAAACTGTCCATAGCGGTGGGTGTTGCAGTGAGGAGGCAGAAATAATATAGTTTTTCTGCCTCAGGTTTGGGCTTTTTTTTTAACAAAGTAGAGAATAAATAGGTGACAAAAGTGCTTAATAAACAGGACAAAGAGCAACATATGTCACTGCACAGATCTAACCCAGGCCTCAATAATGCCTGATAGCAATTTGCATGAGCTGCGGCAAGTAGGGCTACAGTATAGCCAGACCTTCCATTGTGTGGCCAAAACAGGAAATTAGGGGTTGAAGAATACCTCTTACCCATAATGCATTTCATCATGGAACATACTGCGCAATTTCACATTTCAATCCTCCCCCGGGAGAATTAACAGGTTGGCATGAACCACAACACAGTTTAAACATTGAGCTCTTGAACGCCATTCCGTTTGCCTGTAACAATCTCTGACGAGGATACATGAAGGACCCCTCTACAATTAGCCTATGAGGACAAATAAAGTAAGCATTTACATGTCTTTAGCTTAACTTTAGTATTAATCATACTCATTAGTGATCACTTTGTAGTTATACTTTTAAACAACAAATGCATGAATAGAAGAGCAATTAGTGTGGAGCTGCAAACAAAATATTTAGTGCCAAACCAAATGAATCGGCATGCACGACCACAAACTCTCATACATTGTATTTCAGCCTTCGGAGAAAAAGATACCAAATCACAACTATTGCAATTCAATAAACAGGCCACAATACCGTGTCATTGAAAATTGTAATGACAAAAATTGTGCAAAAATAAAATGATGCAAGCTACAGAACGGTAACAGTGAGTCTATAGTGAAAGTAAGAATATTAGGCTATGATAGTTTCATCTCTCACCTTGTTCCATAACACAATAGCACTGATTACAGATGATGTCCATCAGATTTGAGTTTGCCATTGTGTTTGTTTGTGTTACATGCTTTAGTTACCAACAACATTGTGTTTGCTTGCCATAGTATCTGTTTCATTAGTTTGACATGGTTTTTGTCATTGCACAGAGAGGTAAACACATAGCAAACAGCCAAACAAATCTTTGTATAGCAGAGACAGGCAGTGGGTACATTCCAGCCAGGTGCCAATGACAAGCAGCACCGGTGTCATCAGTTAAAACAAGGACAGAGATGAGAGAGATGAGAGAGAGAGATATGAGAGAGAGAGAGAGAGAGAGAGAGAGAGAGAGAGAGAGAGAGAGAGAGAGAGAGAGCGAGAGAGAGAGATTGTTTGTTTGTTTGTGTGGACAGGTGTGTGTGCGCCAACAGATGGCACAAATGACTGACCATAGGGACATATCAAACATACGCTTCGCTCCGTGGCTTGCTGCTCTGACCAGACCGTGCAGGGCACCTTCCCTTTCCCAAGTTAAAATTCACATCCCTATCCCATCCAGTTCTGCCTCTATATCCTCCCCTCCTCTATCCCTCTATCCTCCCCTCCTCTATCCTTCAATCCTCCCCTCCTCTATCCTTCCATCCTCCCCTCCTCTATCCCTCCATCCCTCTATCCTTCCATCCTCCCCTCCTTTATCCTTCCATCCTCCCCTCCTTTATCCTTCCATCCTCTCCTCCTTTATCCTTCCATCCTCCCCTCCTTTATCCTTCCATCCTCTATCCTTCCATCCTCCCCTCCTTTATCCTTCCATCCTCCCCTCCTTTATCCTTCTATCCTCTCCTCCTTTATCCTTCCATCCTCCCCTCCTCTATCCCTCCATCCTCTATCCTTCCATCCTCCCCTCCTTATCCTTCCATCCTCCCTCCTTTATCCTTCCATCCTCCCCTCCTTTATCCTTCCATCCTCCCCTCCTTTATCCCTCCATCCTCCCCTCTATCCCTCTATCCTCCCCTCTTCTATCCCTCTATCCTCCCCTCTTCTATCCCTCTATCCTCCCCTCCTCTATCCCTTTATCCTCTCCTCCTCTATCTTTCCATCCTCCCCTCCTCTATCCCTCCATCCTCCCCTCCTCTATGCCTCCATCCTCCCCTCCTCTATCCCTCCATCCTCCCCGTCTCTATCCCTCTATCCTCCCCTCTTCTATCCCTCTATCCTCCCCTCCTCTATCCCTTTATCCTCTCCTCTATCTTTCCATCCTCCCCTCCTCTATCCCTCCATCCTCCCCTCCTCTATCCCTCCATCCTCCCCTCCTCTATCCCTCCATCCTCCCTGTCTCTATCCCTTATCCTCCCCTCCTCTATCCCTCCATCCTCCACTCCCTCCCTCTCCTTATTCCATCCTCCCCCTCTTCCCTTTCTTCCTCACTCTCTTATCTCATGAACAATAGGAGCGAGAAAAAACAGCCATGTGCAATCTTCATTTGGTTTAGTGATAAGGATCTATCAGGGGCCATTTCAGTTGTGGGGAACATCAATAGAGTCTGTATGGAGAGAAGAACGCGGCCTGTTGAATTATTCAAACCATACACTTTGCTGCTCGAAAACATAGGGGTAAAGGTATAACTTTGATGGGGCATAATAGATATCTAAAATTAGAATCTTAGATGCAACCATTCACCCCATGAACACTCATTTGTGAGAACCGAGAGAGAAAGAGAGGGGGAGAGAAAGAGAGAGCGAGAGAGAGAACCGTTGGTTCAATGCAGACACAGACCAGTGGAGTAACAGCTTTATGTGACAGACAGTTGATGAGTGAGAGTTTAGGTTAAGATAGGAAGATGAATGTGTTGACAGGACACTGCCTGCTGCTTGAGCGTTTTAATCTCTGTCATATCCATAACTATTCTGTCATAATAATCCCTAGCAGGCAGGCCGGGCTGGTCGGTCCACACCACAGTTAAAATACAGGGCAGACGGATTATTGTGCAGCAGGACTGGCCTCCCCAGGGTCCAATAGAAAAGCTGCTAGCTGCTCTATGAAAGAGAATGTGTACTACTATTACTACGAGGAACTGGATCAGCAGCCATTAAAGGGGGAATCTGTAATTCTTACATTTATTTTACAGAAGCCCGCTACTTTTTTGTCTATAAAGCTATGGCGTTAAACAACTTTTATATTTTGTGTTATGATCATTCTGAACCACTGACAGATATCGTCTGCTTCTCCAACTCTTGTTAATGTAACAAAGAAGTTGCGCTGATGTGTGGGTAAATGATCTATTAACAAGCTCATCACCTGAGATTGAGTCATTTCATATTGTTTTGGTTATGGGTCATTTCAAACTAATCAGAAGGTGGTATGCCAGTTGGGCATGTGCTGTAATTGTCCATTCTTATACAGTACTGCTCTAGGAAAGCTTGTTTATGCACAGCAAGTCTAGGCGTTATAAGTGTGTGTGTATTTATTTATTTTTTCTTTTTTTTGGGGGGGGGGCAGCTTTAATATTGCAGATAGATTGGAGCTTCCATCAAAGTAATTGTCTGCATAATTTCCAATCCCCCATATATATATTTTTTGTAAATATATGCAGTACCAGTCAAAAGTTTGAACACACCTACTCATTCAAGGGTTTTTCTTTATTGTTACTATTTTCTACATTGTAGAATAGTAGTGAAGACATCAACACTATGAAGTAACTCATATGGAATCATGTTGTAACCAAAAAAAGTGTTAAACAAATCAAAATATATTTTATATTTGAGATTCTTCAAAGTAGCCTCCCTTTGCCACAATGACATCTGCTAACCCTACCGCTAACCCTACCAGTTGTGTAAAGTACTTAACCTGTTAGGGCTAGGGGGCAGTATTGACACGGCTGGATAAAAAACATACCCGATTTAATCTGGTTACCACTCCTACCCAGTAAATAGAATATGCATATACTTATTACATATGGATAGAAAACACCCTAAATTTTCTAAAACTGTTTGAATGGTGTCTGTGAGTATAACAGAACTCCAATGGCAGGTCAAAACCTGAGAGATTCCTTTACAGGAAGTGGCCTGTCTGACCATTTCTTGAACCTCTTTTCCATCTCTATCATTTACTAAGGATCTCTGCTCTAACGTGACACTTCCCACGTCGTCCATAGGCGCTCAGAGCCCGGGAAAAAACAGAATGTCGTCATTCCAGCCCCAGGCTGAAACACATTATCGCCTTTCTCAAGTGGCCGATCAAGGGACACTGAGCTTATGCGCGTGACCCCGACCGCCCCCGCCTTTGGGATTTTTTCCTCTGTTTGCCGAAAAGGAGATTCCCTGTCGGAATATTATCGCTTTTCTACGAGAAAAGTGTCGTAAAAATTGATTTTAAACAGCGGTTGACATGCTTCGAAGTACGGTAATGGAATATTTAGAATTTTATTGTCACGAATTGCGCCATGCGCGCGACACTTCTTTACTATTTCGGATAGTGTCTGGAACGCACGAACAAAACGGCGCTATTCGGATATAACGATGGATTATTTTGGACCAAACCAACATTTGTTATTGAAGTAGCTGTCCTGGGTGTGCATTCTGACGAAGACAACAAAAGGTAATCAAACTTTTATAATAGTAAATATGATTATGGTGAGTGCTAAACTTGCCGGGTGTCTAAATAGCGAGCCCGTGATGCCTGGGCTATGTACTAGGAATATTGCAAAATGTGCTTTCACCAAAAAGCTATTTTAAAATCGGACATATCGAGTGCATAGAGGAGGTCTGTATCTATAATTCTTAAAATAATTGTTATGCTTTTTGTGAACGTTTATCGTGAGTAATTTAGTAAAATGTTAGCGAATTCCCCGGAAGTTTGCGGGGGGTATGCTAGTTCTGAACGTCACATGCTAATGTAAAAAGCTGGTTTTTGATATAAATATGAACTTGATTGAACAAAACATGCATGTATTGTATAACATAATGTCCTAGGGTTGTCATCTGATGAAGATCATCAAAGGTTAGTACTGCATTTAGCTGTCTTCTGGGTTTTTGTGACATTATATGCTAGCTTGAAAAATGGGTGTCTGATTATTTCTGGCTTCGTACTCTGCTGACATAATCTAATGTTTTGCTTTCGTTGTAAAGCCTTTTTGAAATCGGACAGTGTGGTTAGATTAACGAGAGTCTTGTCTTTAAATGGCTGTAAAATAGTCATATGTTTGAGAAATTGAAGTAATAGGATTTTTAAGGTTTTGAAAATCGCGCCACAGGCTGGCAGTGGCTGTTACGTAGGAGCGTCCCAGCTAGCCCATAGAGGTTAAGTAAAAATTAAAGTACTACTTAAATATTTAAGGCTTTCTGTACTTCATTATTTATATATTTGGCAACTTTTACTACATTCCTAAAGAAAATAAATAGACTTTTTACTCCATACATTTTCCTTGACACCCAAAAGCACTCGTTACATTTTGACAGGAAAATGGTCCAATTCATACACTACTGCCTTTGATCTGGCGGACTCATTAAACACAAATTCTTTGTTTGTAAATTACTGTATGTCTGAGTGTTCCCGAGTGGGCCACTGACGATCCGTGTAAGTCGCTCTGGATAAGAGTGTCTGCTAAATGACGTAAATGTAAAATGTAAATGTAAAAAAAAGAGAGAAAATTGTGCAGTCTGGTTTAATATAAGGAATTTGAAATTATTTATTCTTTTACTTTTACTTTTGATGCTTAAGTATATTTGAGCAATTCCATTTACTTTTGATACTTAAGTATATTTAAAACCAAATACTTTTATACTTTTACTCAAATAGTATTTTACTGGGTGACTTAGTGAGTCATTTTCTATTACGGAATGTTTACTATTACTCAAGTATGACAATTGGGAACGTTTTCCACCACTGAACCCTACCACCCCTCCCCTAATTGGAGTAAACTAATGAACAACAACACTTAGGCTTCTACTTCCAGCTTATACACACTATATACATTTGACGGACACAGTCTATTTTACAATAGTTATATTTGATTTGTTTTTAGTACTTCCTCAACCGCTCCCATCTATTTCTGATGTCCATCCAGTTTGATTTCTATTTGCCATATATTTTGAACTGTGCTGTTTCACAAAAGTTCTGAACCTATATACATTTTACAGACACAGTATATGTTACATTTGTTATCTTGTTGTTATTAGTCCCACCCTTCAGCTCCATTCAACTCCTCCCATCTATCGCTTAACACCATCCATATTGGATTTCTATTTGCCATATATTTTTCAACTTTGCTGTGATGCTTCACAAAAGTTCTGAACCTTTCTATTCTCATAGTTTCTACAGATTGTAAATTAAAGATAAAAAAAATTCTAAACGTATTATTATATTATTGATCGACTGACTATGACTTTTCAAATCACCCATTATTGCTATCTATCTATATCTGTGTGTATTTGTGTGTTTGTTTGCGTTTGTGCCAGGCCTGTGTTTATACCTTGTTAACCAGCAGACAAGATTCCCTAGTGAAAGCTGTAATACATTGTTTTCCTGATGTATTTCTGTGTAAATGGCAATCAGAGTATTTGGGGAGGGATGCGATGAGCTTACAAGCATGGTACTAGCGGCCGGAAGCTAAAAGAACACCCTGTTAGAAGATTAGACCTTCAGTTTCACTATCAGAGGCCATCCTTTACAATGCACAACAGCAACACAAGCAGCAAACCCAATCAGTAACCTGGGTGGAGCTAATTAAACTGTCAACTCTACACGCAACGCCTGTTTAGCCAAAATGAGTTATGGAGAAGGAAAAAGGGATCATTTTGTCAGTTTACGAGCAAAACTCACTTAAGCTTAACAGGCAAAACAGGTAACTGGGGTAATTTGTGACATAAGTTTGAAGGAGCCGCGATTTCAATTTCAATTGGCCATCTGTCTAGCTGTCTCTGTGAAGTTCTACTGCTTTTAACGTCTGAAAGTGACTGGCAAAGTAGGACTCATTTATTCTGAAACGATGCAGATTTGAAATCGCTTCATATTTCAAAGCGTGGAGTGCTGGAGTTTAAAGTAAATGATAATTGCATGAGCTGGGAATCGGCATTTTGGTTTTTAAGTGTGTCTGAGTGGGTAGTGTGTCGGTAAGACTGGGAGAGGGAGGGAGGAAAGGAAGAAAGGGGAAAGGGAGGGAGAGAATGACAGAGGAAAAGGGAGGGAGGGAAGGAAGTAGGGGGAGAAGGGGGAGATAGGGAGGTAGCAATAGACAGAGCGAGGGATGGATGGATGGAGGGAGTGAGGGAGGGGAGAGAAGGAGGGAGCAAGGGAGAGAGAGAAGTGCTTTCTCACATGAATCCGAAGGGGCAGGCCTTGTCACAGACCACAGCCTTGCACTTCTTGGGCCTAGGGTGACACTGACACACGTCACAGCCGTGGGCATCTGTCTGCAGGCCAAAGGGACACTTCAGGGTACAGACAGAGATCAGGGCACTGCACAGCTCTTCTCCTGTAGGAAGGACATAGACACATCAGACATCAGTATCAGAGGAGGCTGGTGGGAGGAGCTATAGCAGGACACATTGTAATGCCAGGAATGGATCTTTGGAACAGAGTCAAAAATGTGGCTTCCATTTATTCCATTCCAGCCATTACAATGAGCCTGTCATTCTATAGTTTCTACCATCAGCCTCCTCTGCTCCATATATGGCCAAAACTACAATGCAATTTAATAGTTCTAAAAGTCCACTTATTATTTTATGACCTGTGGCAATGGATTAGAGGTGCAGACACTCCAAATTATGATTTTTATTGAAACTCATAAGTTATAACTTATGATAATGCCCTTTGCAGCATATCATATTCTAACAGGCAGGGACACAAACCAAAAACATATTTGTTTTTAAAAGCCCATTCAGGATGCCTCAGTGTGCCCACTGAGTGCCTTTTGTCCACGTCTGATAACGGCCTAGACAGGTATATTCATATCGAGAGTCAGACAGTGAGAGAGAACCCCAGAGAACAATGTCTCAATGTCATTGGCCCAGGGCGAGTTCTCTCCTCTATATAAACCAAACTGTTCAGAGGAAAAAAATATACATATTTTGCATAATATGCTTGACTGACTGAGACGTCAGACCAGACCAGGGAGGTCACTACTTGGACTTGTCCAATAAGAAACACTCATTTTCGTTTTACATTGGAAAACGTTTTAAAACGTATTCCACTGTGTGCCCTAATGAATATGGCCCAGTACTCACGTGTCTTGCAGTGGCAGGTGCGACAGCCGTTCAGGTCCAGTTGGAAGCCGTATAAGCAGTGCTTCTCTGACAGGGAGCAGTTCTCTAGTGACTGACAGGCAGGGGGTGCCATAGTAATGTAGGTGGGCTCTGTAGAAACACAAATCACACAAACCACTCTGGAGGTGAGTCACAGACAAATGAGGAACTTCACTCAACACACGCATATGACGCGCACACACACATGCATACGCACGCACGCACGCACCACACACACATACACACACAACACAAATATACTCATAGGAGTCATCAGAGTCAAAAGCAATTTCTCTGCAAACCCTCAATACCTTCCATTAATGTGGGTAATATCAGAGAGCAATAATTAATATCCATTATAACGGCACGACCAACCTACCCTCTGTGACCTGACTCCTCCATCTAATGCAGGGATGGGCAACTGGCCCTTGGATCAATTTCCCCCCCACCCCAAAAAATGATGTATATATAAAGTGCATTGTGCTACCCTACAGAGTCCTGTTGAGGCTACTGTAGACCTTAATTGCAAAACACTGTGTTTTAATCAAATATTTGGTGAAAGTGTATTCGGAAAGTATTCAGACCCCTTGACTTTTTCCACATTTTGTTACGTTACAGCCTTATTCTAAAATGGATTAAATCGTTTTTTCCCCCTCATTTTTATTTTTAATACAATGGCAAAAACAACCCGTTTTTGCTTTGTCATTATGAGGTTTTGTGTGTAGATCGATGAGGGAAAAAAACGTTTTAATCCATTTTAGAAGAAGGCTGTAACATAACAAAATGTGGACAAAGTAAAGGGGTCTGAATACTTTCTGAATACACTGTCACCAAAATAATTGATTAAAAGACACTGTTTGGCAATGAAGGTCTATAGTAGCCTCAACAGCACTCTGTAGGATAGCACTATGTTGTAGCCGAAGGTAAGCTAGCTTCCGTCCTCCTCTGGGTACATTGACTTCAATACAAAACCTAGGAGGCTCATGGTTTTCACCCTATACCATAGATTTACACAGTAATTATGACAGTCTTCTAACCTATCAGAGCTCTTTCAGCAAGAACTGACATGTTGTCCATCCAATCAAAGGATCAGAGAATGAATCTCGTACTGAAAACATAAGCTACAGCTAGCTAGCACTGCAGTGCATAAAATGTGGTTAGTATGTGACTCAAAGAGAGAGAAAGACAATAGTTGAACCATTTTGAACCAATGCATTTTTCAAAAATGAAAGAGAAGAAAAAGAGTGTCATTTTTTCCGTTTCACTTACTTAGCTAGCAAATGTAACTAGCTAGTTTAGCCTACTCAAACACCCTGCTCAAACAGAGGAATGCTATGTTAGCTAGCTGGCTATTACTATCCAACACAACACTGGAACTCTTCCAAGTCAAGGTAAGCTTTTGGTTTTACTAATTTATTGCCACTGAGGCCCGCCGGTGTAACTGCTAAACTACTTAATGACTATACACTGTAACGTTACTGCATGATTGTAGCGGGTTTACTAACGCGTTAGTTCTATTAGCTATGTTGACTATGATGTTACTTTAGCTAATGTGGTGACAACAATGTAGGCTGTGTGCAGGTTTTTTTACCTCGTCACATACAGCTGATGTGTTGTGCATTGAAGTCCACAAATGAAGGGAAAGGGTGAGAGGAGGAGAGTGCAAAGATGTGATTAGGAATAAAACATGGCTGTTATGAAAGTTAACTGTGTTTATGTGTGATCAGGGGAGTATTCATTCCGCCGATTCTGTAAAAAAACTTTTCTTAGATGGAAGAAAACGGGGATAAACAGCTGAATTTGTCCAATAGAAACTCTCGTGTGCACCTGTTGGACTAATGACTACACCCTAGATTAGCTATATGCGTCACTGTCTGTGACATCTATTTTTTCTCTCCACCTGTGTGCACCTCTGTTGTAAACTTTCATTCATAGGCTAGGTTGTAGCAACCTCATGATGGGTATATGGAAAATTTGAGTATCACGTAGTAGCCTAAACCTATCGATTTTACATTGAACTGGTAGAATGGAATATGAATTAAAATGTTATTTGTCACATGCGCCGTATACAACAGATGTGGACCTTACCGTGAAATTCTTACTTACAAGCCTTTAATCTACAATGCAGTTCAAGAAATAGAGTTAAGAAAATATTTACTAAATAAACGAATGTAAAAAAAATAACAATACATAACAATAACGAGGCTATATACAGGGGGTACCGAGTCAATGTGCGGGGGTACAGGTTAGTTGAGGCAATTTGTAAAGTGACTATGCATAGATAATAAACAGCGAGTAGCAGCAGTGTAAAAACAAAGGGGGGAGGGGGGGTGGGTAAATAGTCCAGGTGGCCATTTGATTAATTGTTCAGCAGTCTTATGACTTGGGGGCAGAAGCTGTTAAGGAGCCTTTTGGTCCTAGACTTGGCGCTCCGGTACCGCTTGCCATGTGGTAACAGAGAGAACAGTCTATGACTTGGGTGACTGGAGTTTTTGACAATTTTTGGGGCCTTCCTCTGAGCCCACCTAATATATAGGTCCTGGATGTCAGGAAGCTTGGCCCCAGTGATGCACCGGGCCGTACGCACTACCCTCTGTAGCGCCTTACGGTCAGATGCCGAGCAGTTGCCATAGCAGGCGGTGATGCAACCAGTCAGGATGCTCTCGATGGTGCAGCTGTAAAACATTTTAAGAATCTGGGGACCCATGCCAAATCTTTTCAGTCTCCTGAGGGGTAGAAGGTGTTATCGTGCCCTCTTCACAACTGTCTTGGTGTGTTTGGACCATGGAAGTTCGTTGGTGATGTGGACACCAAGGAACTTGAAACTCTCAACCCATTCCACTTCAGCCCCATCGATGTTATTGGGGGCCTGTTCGGCCCTCCTTTTCCTATAGTCCACGATCAGCTCCTTTGTCTTGCTCACATTGAGGGAGAGGTTGTTGTCCTGGCACCACACTGCCAGGTCTCTGACCTTCTCCTTACAGGCTGTCTTATCGTTGTTGGTGATCAGGCCTACTACTGTTGTGTTGTCAGCAAACTTAATGATGGTGTTGGAGTCATGCTTGGCCACGCAGTCATGGGTGAACAGGGTGTACAGGAGGGGACTAAGCACGCACCCCTGAGGGACCCTAGTGTTGAAGATAAGCGTTGCAGACGTGTTGTTGCCTACCCTTACCATCTGGGGGCAGCTAATCAGGAAGTCCTCGATCCAGTTGCAGAGGGAGGTGTTTAGTCCCAGGGTCCTTAGCTTAGTGATGAGCTTCGTGGGCACTATCGTGTTGAATGCTGAGCTGTAGTCAATGAACAGCATTCTCACATTGGTGTTCCTTTTGTCCAGGTGGGAAAGGGCAGTGTGGAGTGCAATTGAGATTGCGTCATCTGTGGATCTTTTGGGGCGGTATGCGAATTGGAGTGGGTCTAGGGTTTCCGGCATGATGGTGTTGACATGAGCCATGATCAGCCTTTCAAAGCACTTCATGGCTACTGACGTGAGTGCTACAGGACGGTAATCATTTAGGCAGGTTACCTTCGCTTTCTTGGGCACAAGAGACTATGGTGGTCTGCTTGAAACAAGTAGGTATTACAGACTCGGTCAGGGAGAGGTTGAAAATGTCAGTGAAGACACTTGCCAGTTGGTCCGTGCATGCTTTGAGTACACATCCTGGTAATCCATCTGGCCCTGCAGCTTTGTGAATGTTGACCTGTTTAAAGGTCTTGCTCACATCGGCTACGGAGAGCGTGATCACACAGTCGTCCGGAATAGCTGGTGCTCTCATGCATGTTTCAGTGTTGCTTGCCTCGAAGCGAGCATAAAAGGCATTTAGCTCATTTGGCAGGCTCGCGTCATTAGGCAGCTTTGATGATCTTCATCAGATGACACTCCTAGGACATTATGTTATACAATACATGCATGTTTTGTTCAATCAAGTTCATATTTATATAAAAAAATAGCTTTTTACATTAGCATGTGATGTTCAGAACTAGCATACCCACCGAAAACTTCCGGTGAATTTACAAAATTACTCATGATAAAAGTTCACAAAAAACATAAATTATTTGAAGAATTATAGATACAGAACTCTTTTATGCAATCGTGGTGTCAGATTTTAAAATAGCTTTTCGGCGAAAGCACATTTTGCAATATTCTGAGTACATAGCTCGGCCATCACGGCTAGCTATTTTGACACCCACCAAGTTTGGGGCTCACTAAACTCAGAATTACTATTAGAAAAATTGGATTACCTTTGCTGTTCTTCGTCAGAATGCACTCCCAGGACTTCTACTTCAACAACAAATGTTGTTTTGGTTCCAAATAATCCATAGTTATATTCAAATAGCTCCGTTTTGTTCGTGCGTTCAGGTCACTATCCGAAGGGTGACGCGCGAGCGCATTTCGTGACAAAGAATTTCAAAATATTCCATTACCGTACTTAGAAGCATGTCAAACGCTGTTTAAAATCAATTTTTATGCTATTTTTCTCGGAAAATAGCGATAATATTCCAACCGGGCAACGTTGTATTCATTGAAAGGCTGAAAGAAAAAATGGAGTAGTCTCGTGAATGCGTGAACATGTCACTGTCCCCAGGCTGACCACTTACAAACTCTCCTGCTGTTCTTCGCCCAGAGACAGCAGACACCCCATTCCACTTTCTGGCAGCTTTAAAGAGCCAAAGGAAGCCTTAGAAAATGTCACGTTACAGCACAGATGCTGTATTTTCGATAGAGATGCAACAGAAGGACAACAAATTGTCAGACAGGGCACTTCCTGTATGGAATGTTCTCAGGTTTTGGCCTGCCATATGAGTTCTGTTATACTCACAGACACCATTCAAACAGTTTTAGAAACTTTAGAGTGTTTTCTATCCAAATCAAACAATTATATGCATATTCTCGTTTCTGGGCAAGAGTGGTAACCAGTTTAAATCGGGTACGTTTTTTTACCCGGCCGTGCAAATACTGCCCCCTAGCCCCAACAGGTTAACTACCTTTCTCCCCTCTCTCTCCAGATGAAATGCTGGAGGTTCGGCCACTGGTGAGGTTCGGCTTCCTGACAACCTGCCCATTCGACCTGATCCCCTCCTCTCTTCTCCAGACCATCTCTGGAGACCTTCTCCCATTCCTCACTTCCCTCATCAACTCATCTCTGACCACTGGCTGCGTCCCGTCTGACTTCAAAATGTCCCGAGTCGCTCCCCTCCTCAAGAAACCCTCAACTCCTCTGACGTCAAAAACTACAGACTGGTATCCCTTTTTAATTTTTTCCCCAAAAAACTTGAGCGTGCTGTCTCTGATCAATTCTCTCGCTATCTCTCTCAGAACAATCTTTCTGACCCTAATCAGTCAGGCTTCAAGATGGGTCACTCAACCGAGACTGTTCTTCTCTGTGTCACAGAGGCTCTCAGCACTGCCAACGCTGACTCTCTCTCCTCTGTTCTTATCCTCCTAGATCTATCCGCTGTCTTCGACACTATGAACCATCAGATCCTCCTTTCCACCCTCTCAAGGCTGGGCGTCTCTGGCTCTGCACACTCTTGGATTGCATCCTACCTGGCAGGCCACTTCTACCAGGTGACATGGAGAGGATCTGTGTCTGCACCATGTACTTTCACTGCTGGTGTCCCCCAGGGCTCGGTTCAAGGCCCTCTCCTCTTCTCTCTACACCAAGTCACTAGGGTCAGTTAAATCCTCACATGGTCTCTCCTATCATTGCTATTCGGGTGACACTCAACTACTTTTCTCCTTCCCCCCTTCTGACACCCAGGTGACGACACATCTCTGCATGACTGGCAGATATCTCAGCTTGGATGTTGTAACAGCTAATGGGGATCCCTATAAAATAATAAAATACCCCCAAAAAATCACCACCTCAAGATCAACCTTGATAAGCTGGAGCTACTCTTCCTCCCGGGGAAGGCCTGCCCGCGCCAAGATCTCTCTCCACGGTGTCCCCCTCCAAGAGTGCAAAGAACTTTGGCGTGATCCTGGACAACATCCTGTTGTTTTCTGCATCAAATCTGTGACTTTCTCCTGCAGGTTCATGCTCTACAACATCCTAAGAGTACAATCCTACCTCACACAGGAAGCGGTGAAGGTCCTAATCCAGGCACTTGTCATCTCCCATCTGGACTACTGAAACTCGCTGTTGGCTGGGGTACTCGCTTGTGTCATCTAAACCCTGCAATTTATCCAGAAGGCTGCAGCCCGCCTGGTGTTCAACCTTCCAAAGTTTTCCCATGTTACCCCACTCCTAAACCCCAACCCGAGCACTCTGTTCTGCCACCTCTGGTCTCTTGGCCTTTCACCCCTCCCGCTCATCCCAGTCCAAGCTCTTCTCTGCCCTGCCACCCCAATGGTGGAACCAGCTTCCCCCTGAAGAAAGGACAGCAGAGTCCCTGCCCATCTTCCGATAACATCTGAAACCCTACCTCTTCAAGTAATATATCTTGAAAACTGATTGCTGACATGAAAAACATTTTGGGATTATATTAATTAACAATGCACTAATGAAACAAATACCAAAATATTGTTTTTGGGTGGAGTTTTCCTTTAAGATGAATGCACTTTAAGATGTAAGTCACTCTGGATAAGAGCTTCTGCTAAATGACAAAAATGTAAATCTGTAACAACCCCCACAGAACATTCCCCCAAGCTTCATATTAGATTTCTAGGTAATGTAATAATAAAATGTGTTTTAAGAAGAATGCACTCTATGATGTAAGTCACTCTGGATAAGAGATTCTGCTATATGACTAAAATGTAAATCTGTAACAACCCCCACAGAACATTTAGGCTTGCTGGGTAGTCCATCACCAGAGACTATGAATGAAATGATGCACAACATAAGTAGTAGAAATAAAACATACTGATACTGCTAATAATAACAATGCTCAATCTATTGGAAACCATTTAAAAGTAAATAGATAGTAGCCTATAGAGAGAAACATTTCATTAAACATAGGCAAAACAAAATTGTTGCTGACAATTTGAGGTCACTTTGTGATTAATTAATTACTGGTAAACACAAAATGGCCAGGTAGGGAGGGAGAGTAGGTCTTTCTGAAAACAACGCAGTACCAATTATTCTGGAGTTGCAAATTTAATTAAGCCCCAGCAGATAAAAGTAACAAAATGTATAAAACCATTTTTCCCCATCTGCTTTCCTCTCAAGGTTATTTGTCTCTGACGAACACCTCCATTCATTTATTTCAGGACTTTTAGATGTTATGATTTAAAAATGAGAACTCTCTCTCTGATTTCATTAACTAGATAAAAACTAGGGCTAAAACAAGGTATCCCTATTAACAAACAATTGGTTGGCGGGCTGAAAACAGCCTAATGGCTACAGTAGCAGAGGCATGGCAAAAGACTATACACACAAACAGTGACCAAACACACACACACACACACACACACACCAGTTGAGGTGGGATTCCGCTATAAGTTATGCAGCAGTAAGTATCGCAGAGGCTTCCAGAAGGCTTCATTCTAATATGACAGCCGTCATTTGCTTAATTACACATATTGCAATACCCACCCTGACATAAAGGGAGTGTCACATTGAGGAAACCACCTCTCCTAACAAATAATAATTATGAAATAGAAATGCATAAAAAACTGGCCTGACTGTGGTGGAGCTAAATTAAGCTGCCGGGAGCACAAATCCATGTTCCCTGGGGCCGCTGGGACAAGGGCAGGGGTGTGTGTGTGTGTGTGTGTGTGTGTGTGTGTGTGTGTGTGTGTGTGTGTGTGTGTGTGTGTGTGTGTGTGTGTCTACTGGCTGGGAGGGACAAGGTCAGGGGTGACAGTGGCAAGACCTGGCTTGTGTTTACCTGGTGTTCCCAGAGGCCCAGACGCAGTACACACCGAGGCCCAGACCCAGTACACACAGAGGCCCAGACCCAGTACACACAGAGGCCCAGACCCAGTACACACAGAGGTACAGACCCAGTACACACAGAGGCCCAGACCCACAGCTCACACTGACTGACCCAGCCTCAGGTTTAAAGCTGATGGGCTCTAACAGGCAACGACTGCATGTCACAAACCCCCACACTGCAAGTTGGTGACTACATTGGTGTAAATCAAACAACCATTGTAATAGTGTTTGAGTAATATTTGATATGGTAAATAGATTAGGCAATCTCATTCATTGTTTCTCAGATGATTCTAGATGGCAGTGAAATAAGGTTGAGGTCCTAACCAGTGAGAAGTGGGGCATCTCTATTAAGGGTTGCCTGCTACATATCACCAATGTCAGGAGCTTTTGTTGAGGAGGCAGAGTAAGGTCATCAGAGGGATAACGATGTGAGGGCATGCATTAAACTCTGCTGCTCCCTGTCATCATAGCATATCTCTCATAGAGTATCTCTCACGTCCCCCACCAAGACACAATGGTCAATATCCCCAATAGCACAGATGGTGAAACCCATCTTACAGTATAATACAAAAACTCATCCCATCCATGAGTGGAATACAAATATGAATAGGTGTTTGGGAGAAATCACATTTTGCAATTATATATATTTTTTCATCTCCCTTAAAACATTGTTTAATTAGAAGTCAATCAAAGCCAAACCTATCCTAGTGACAAAAACCATGATGCCCCATAGGGATTCCATTCACCAAACTATTATCAGTAAATGTAATGGCTGTAAATGTGTGTGAGCACGAGCATATCAAAGAAGGGAATAATATCTACACCCACCTATCTATCTCAGCTTTGATCTGAAAAACCCTGGAAACATATTGCTCGAATGAGGAGGACAGAACACACAAAAACATCATTATCAACAACACAAATAGTATACCTACTGTGAAAGAGTAGTATTGAGTGAACCATTTTGAGCTTATTTCACCTATTTTACATAATACAGAAATAAAATACGGTCAATAAATGCATAAATACACATGATCTGTTATTATTCATATTACCGTTCAAAGTGCATGGCCAGGCATGTGACGATTGGGTTAGCGTGGGAGGACTGGGGACAACATGGTGACCCTACCTGCCTCTCCCTATCTAGGTGTGAGGCTCGGTCAGTCAAAAAAAACACATTTCTTCAGAGGCAGACAGGCACATAAAAGATTAATGGAAGGTGGTGGGGGTGAGCATGCTCACCATGGGGTAGAGGCAACCGGGCCTGCAGGCATTAACACATGGCATGGATCACTTCCCTCCTCCCCCTTCCCCTCCCTCCACCCCAAGTCCACATTATTGCAGACACAAGAGTGGAAATGACCCCAGGCCAGTGAAACTAGCTACCTAAGTGGAGATCTTTGCATCCTGATTACAAAACAAAACTCACCACAAATCCACTGGGTTGAGCTTGCAATGTATTACGTTGCTAATTTTAAATTCCTTGTTATTCATTGATTATGTTTTAAAATGCTTTGATAGTCTAATATTGGACTGTTTAATTAGAGCGAGAAGTGGAGTAAGAACTGATGAGGGGAAATATTAATGTCTCATTACTGATATGAGATTCATTTACTAAGTCCCCTGTTGGTCCCTGTCAGATCATCCATCCACTGACTGACTGCATGATAGAGTCCAACTCATCTAAATACAAATACTATTTATTACAGCAGATATATCCTTCAGGTTACTGTGCGGTAAGTCAAGCATTCAAGGCCACAGTATTAAGATTATGCTAATAGGGGTCTTACAGTTCATTGTTTAACAGCTAACAATGCTAAGCTGTAACAATCGAATCAAATCAAAGTGTATTGGTCACGTACACGTATTTTCAGATGTTATTGCAGATGCAGGGAAATGCTTGCGTTTCTAGCTCCAACAGTGCAGTAATACCTAACAATACAAAAACAATGTATCCATATCTTGCATCACTGATTTTGGCATTTGCTGACTCTTGAAGATTTGTTTCATCATGACTTCCCCCTACGAAGTTTTGACTGATTATGATTAAAGACATTTTTATACACCTATGTAAGTTTGGTAAAAGGCCATTTGACACAGTGCTTAGTTCATAGATAGTGTTCCTGGTATCCATAAGATAAGGGGTTATACTGTAATACAAACATGGTACATGGCTATAAAGGTAAAAGAGACTATAATCAACCAAGATCTTCACCTACAGTACCATCGATCCAATATATCCTTGTGTGTGGGTGTGTGTGATATAGAAACCGGCAGCATACTTCACTGCGCTAGCCCCTTGAACCTTAGATGTAATCTCATCAGTGATAGGAAGCCAAAGAGAGCCTTAGAAAGATAACACAACAACATCCCCAGATAGCTTAGCAAAAATCCATAATTCAGACTTGCCTAATAAAAGATTATGATTCTGTAAACCCCTAAGCTCACTGCTTCCACTAACCAGACAAACGAGCAACAAGCAGCAACCTAAGTCCCCAGTGTGGTCTTCCCAAACCAATATGAGAATAAAGGAGGTAATGTGTTATTCTGATACACATGCATGATGAAACTAAAGCAGTGCATAATGTTGGGGGAAAAGAACACCAGGGAAGATTTGTGTGTCACCGTTTGTATGCAGATTGCTGCTGTATGACACCAGCGCTCGAGGAGCCGAGGCACACACCTGCTAACTGAAATTATGCGATTCTGCTCAGCTTCAAATAGATTTCCCTGGATTTCCCTAGATTTCCCTGGTCGGGCTGATTTGGAGCCCCTCACAGACTACTGTTCTACTGCTACTATCTGATTACTTGGATGTTTGGAATTTTACCATGGAGTAAACAAAGACGTTAACATTAGAATCCTCACAGACACTGACTCTGTCTGTCCACTGAGTCACACTGCACTGCCAAGTAGATAAAACATACAGACACATAGACAGACACAAAGACAAACAAACATAAAATGTACAGTACACAACGGCAGAGAGAGACGTGGAGAGAGATGTGGATGTGGACAGAAAAAGCGAGAGACAGAGAAGCAGACAAACTGAAACTTAAGCTGAGAGAAAGAGGCAAAAAATGTAGACAGAGAGAAAGTAAAAGAGAGAAAGAGATAGAAACAGGCACAGCTAGCATGAAAGATAGAATTAGACAACAACTGAGTAGAGACATACTAGGAGATGCAACCAGACAGAGGCAATGAGACAGACACAAACAGAGACAGAAAGGTTGAGGTGAGAGGGCATGTCAGGTGGCGGTGTGTGTTGCTCCCCTTACCCTCCCCCACACACACACACACCCACACACACACACACACACACACACACACACACACACACACACACACACACACACTTACCTTCACACACTGGACAGCACTCTCCGGGTATGGTCACTGGGTTGAGGCAGCTGTGCCCACAAGCAGCGGCCACACACCGGGAGTCACCACTCACACACTGGCAGAACGTACAGTCGTCCTCACGCCAGTGGTCTCCGTGTGCTAGGATCTCCCCATTCACGTAGCAACCTGCGAAGTTCAGCACTGGGTAGATGGGGTCTGGAAAAGAGATAGTTGGAGAAAATATTGATTGAGATTAAAGACCTCAAAACAACAGAACAGGAGCCCGTAACTTCAATCCAAGATGGAATAGCAGTCGGACGTGTGTTTTTGTCTTGTCCCGTCCTGTCCCTTGTTTATATCGTTTTCGTCGTATATATTTTGTATATATTTTAATCTCACTTTCCATCTACGGACTGAATATACTCTTCTGCAACCCGCCTCACCCAATGTGGTACGGATCTGCTATTTTTATACTTTAGAACCGGAACCCCCATCAGAAGCTAGCCAGCTAACTAGCTACTAGCTAGTAGTCAGTTAGCCACTGCTAGCGGTCCTCACCGTTAACTCAGACATCAGCCAGCCTCAACCCGGTCAATTCCTGCCAGTCTGCACAGTGCAATATCAACCCAGAGCATACCTGACTACTTTTTCTCTACCACATCTCCAGATTCCTACCGCAAGCTCTGAACCTTTACACCGGATCATCACAGCTAGCTAGCTGCTATCCGATGCTACTCCTGGCTAACGTCTCTGTCCCGAAGCAAGCACCAGTTAGCCTGGAGCTAGCCTGGAGCTAGGCCCATCTCCCGGCTAGCCAAAGAGGTCCACCAGCCAATTTTTGGGCTACAATACCTCTTTTGCCAATTGGCCTGGACCCTTTACTGCCGACATGGAGCCCCGCCGATGCATCACGACTGGTCTGCCGACGTAACTGTCCGAGGTGGTTTTAACAGGCTTTTCCGTTGCGAAGTCACCGGATGCCCATCTGCTAGCTCCGGCCCGCTAGCTGTCTGAATCGCCGTGTCTCCAGCTTGCCTAGCGTAGCAGCAACTACGGAATTGGCTCCATGACTCATCTAGTGCTACTCTTTGGACCCTATGATCACTCGGCTACACATGCCTCTCCCTAATGTCAATATGCCTTGTCTATTGCTGTTTTGGTTAGTGATTATTGTCTTATTTCACTGTAGAGCCCCTAGCCCTGTCCAATATGCCTTAGATAGCCCTTTTGTTCCACCCCCCACACATTCGGTGATCTCACCTGGCTTAACTGGTGCCTCTTGAGACAAAACCTCTCTCATCGTCACTCAATGCCTAGGTTTACCGCCACTGTACTCACATCCTACCATACCCTTGTCTGTACATTATGCCTTGAATCTATTCTTCCGCGGCCCCAGAAATCTGATCCTTTTACTCTCTGTTCCGAACGCACTAGACGACCAGTTCTTATAGCCTTTAGCTGTACCCGTCTCCTACTCCTCCTCTGTTCCTCTGGTGATGTAGAGGTTAACCCAGGCCCTGCAGCCCCCAGCACCACTCCCATTCCCCAGGCACTCTCATTTGTTGACTTCTGTAACCCTAAAAGCCTTGGTTTCATGCATGTTATTATTAGAAGCCTCCTCGCTAAGGTTGTTTTATTCACTGATTTAGCACACTCCGCCAGCCCTGATGTCCTAGCCATGTCAGAATCCTGGCTTAGGAAGGCCACCAAAAATCCTGAAATTTCCATCCCTAACTATAACATCTTCCAACTCGATAGAACTGCCAAAGGGGGCGGAGTTGCAATCTACTGCAGAGATATCCTGCAGAGTTCTGTCATACTATCCATGTCTGTGCCCAAACAATTCGAGCTTCTACTTTTAAAAACCCACCTTTACAGAAACAAGTCTCTCACCATTGCCGCTTGTTATAGACCCCCTTCAGCCCCCAGCTGTGCCCTGGACACCATATGTGAATTGATTGCCCCCCATCTATCTTCAGAGTTCGTACTGTTAGGTGACCTAAACTGGGATATGCTTAACACCCCGGCCGTCCTACAATCTAAGCTAGATGCCCTCAATCTCACACAAATTATCAAGGAACCTACCAGGTACAACCCTAAATCCGTAACCATGGGTACCTTCTTAGATATCATCCTGACCAACTTGCCCACTAAATACACCTCGGTCTCAGTGATCACTGCCTCATTGCCTGCGTGCGTGACGGGTCTGCGGTCAAACGACCACCCCTCATCACTGTCAGACGCTCCCTAAAACACTTGAGCGATCAAGGCCTTTCAAATCGACCTGGCCCGGGTATGCTGGAAGGATATTGACCTCATCCCGTCAGTAGAGGATGCCTGGTTGCTCTTTAAAAGTGCTTTCTTCGCCACCTTAAATAAGCATGCCCCATTCAAAAAATGTAGAACTAGAAACAGATATAGCCCTTGGTTCACCCCAGACTTGACTGCCCTTGACCAGTACAAAAACATCCTGTGGCGTTCTGCATTAGCTTCGAATAGCCCCCGCGATATGCAACTTTTCAGGGAAGTCAGGAACCAATATACTCAGTCAGTTAGAAAGCTAAGGCAAGCTTTTTGAAACAGAAATTTGCATCCTGTAGCACTAATTCCAAAAAGTTTTGGGACACTGTAAAGTCCATGGAGAATAAGAGCACCTCCTCCCAGCTGCCCACTGCACTTAGGCTAGGAAACAGTGTCACCACCAATAAATCTACGATAATCGATAATTTCAATAAGCATTTTTCTACGGCTGGCCATGCTTTCCACCTGGCTACCCCTACCCCGGCAAACAGCTCAGCACCGCCTGCAGCAACCTGCCCGCCCGATTAGCATCACTACTCTGGACGCTTCTGACTTAGAATTAGTGGACAACTACAAATACCTAGGTGTATGGTTAGACTGTAAACTCTCCTTCCAGACTCACATTAACCTCTTGACGGTCGCCTAGGATAGGGGGCGCTACAGCGATTTTTGAAAAAAAAAATTGTGCCCATTTTAAACGGCCTCCTACTCAAACTCAGAAGCTAGGATATGCATATAATTAATACTTGTGGATAGAAAACACCCTAAAGTTTCTAAAACTGTTTGAATGGTGTCTGTGAGTATAACAGAACTCATATGGCAGTCAAAACCCCGAGACCGATCGTAACAGGATGTGGAATTCTGAATTGCGGACTCAACTTCATCACTTTGCCTATAAATCACACCGTGAGCAATGGTTCATTGAGCACTTCCTATTGCTTCCACTAGATGTCCCCAGTCTTTACAAAGTGGTTTGAGTCTCCTACTGTGAAAACTGACAGAATGAGAGGCTGTGGAAAGTGGTCACATGAGGAGGGCCATCACCATTATGACGCCGGCGCCCCTGGCTACCCTCCCCTTTCGAAACGTTTAGAAAGACAATGCAATCGTCCCCCTTGAATCTTATTGGAGCTCTGGTTGAAAAAGGCCCTAAAGATTTATGCTATACAACGTTTGACATGTTTGAACGAACTTAACCTCTATGGGCTAGGCGGGACGAATACGTCCCACCTACGTAACAGCCACTTGAAGCCTGTGGCGCGATTTTCAAAACCTTAAAAATCCTATTACTTCAATTTCTCAAACATATGACTATTTTACAGCTATTTAAAGACAAGACTCTCGTTAATCTAACCACACTGTCCGATTTCAAAAAGGCTTTACAACGAAAGCAAAACATTAGATTATGTCAGCAGAGTACCAAGCCAGAAATAATCAGACACCCATTTTTCAAGCTAGCATATAATGTCACAAAAACCCAGAAGACAGCTAAATGCAGTACTAACCTTTGATGATCTTCATCAGATGACAACCCTAGGACATTATGTTATACAATGCATGCATGTTTTGTTCAATCAAGTTCATATTTATATCAAAAACCAGCTTTTTACATTAGCATGTGACGTTCAGAACTAGCATACCCCCCGCAAACTTCCGGAGGAATTCGCTAACATTTTACTAAATTACTCACGATAAACGTTCACAAAAAGCATAACAATTATTTTAAGAATTATAGATACAGACCTCCTCTATGCACTCGATATGTCCGATTTTAAAATAGCTTTTTGGTGAAAGCACATTTTGCAATATTCTAAGTACATAGCCCAGGCATCACGGGCTAGCTATTTAGACACCCGGCAAGTTTAGCACTCACCATAATCATATTTACTATTATAAAAGTTTGATTACCTTTTGTTGTCTTCGTCAGAATGCACTCCCAGGATTGCTACTTGGCGCAATTCGTGACAAAAAAAATCTAAATATTCCATTACCGTACTTCGAAGCATGTCAACCGCTGTTTAAAATCAATTTTTATGCCATTTTTCTCGTAAAAAAGCGATAATATTCCGACCGGGAATGTCCATTTAGCTAAACTGAGGAAAGTAAACAAAGCTTTCGGTCGACGCGGGCACGAGCCTGAGTCTCACAGTACTGTAACCAGCCACTACCCAAACGCGCTACTTTTTTTCAGCCAGAGCCTGCAAAGCCACGATTCCGCTTTTTGCCGCCTTCTGAGACCCTATGGCAGCCGTAGGAAGTGTCACGGGACAGCTAAGATCCTCACTCTTCAATAAACCGAGACAAGAAGAACGACACCTTGTCAGACAGGCCACTTCCTGCCTGAAACCTTGTCAGGTTTTTGCCTGCCAAATGAGTTCTGTTATACTCACAGACACCATTCAAACAGTTTTAGAAACTTTAGGGTGTTTTCTATCCATATGTAATAAGTATATGCATATTCTAGTTACTGGGTAGGAGTGGTAACCAGATTAAATCGGGTACGTTTTTTATCCAGCCGTGCCAATACTGCCCCCTAGCCCTAACAGGTAAAAAAAAAAGAAAGCATTTTATTGAAAGAGGAGTCCCGTGGCCGACGGAGCTTTTGGTGCAGCCTTCAGAACGCGCTAACAAGAACAAGCTATTGGGACGTAAAGGATTAAATTTTTCGAACGAAAATACATTTGTTGTGGACCTGGGATTCCTGGAAGTGCTTTCTGATGAAGATAATCAAAGCTAAGGGATTATTGACAATAGTATACAAGAGTAGATTTGATATGCGATTGTTCCAAGATGGCGCTGACCTGTAACGGTAGCCTATTTTTCTGAGTATCGCATCCCCTTTTATCGCAAAGTGTGATTACCCAGTAAAGTTATTTTTAAATCTGGCACTGCAGGTGCTTTCAAGAGATGCTAATCTATAAATCTTAGAATGACAATATTACATTTAAAAAATGTTTTCGAATAGTAATTTAGTAAATTGTAGCGCTGTTTCACCGGACGCATTTGAGGGAAAATAGTTAGTCAACGTTACGCGCCGATGTAAAATGCTGTTTTTATATATAAATATGAACTTTATCGAACAAAAGAATGCATGTATTGTGTAACATGATGTCCTAGGAGTGTCATCTGATGAAGATTGTCAAAGGTTAGTGCTGCATTTAGCTGTTTTTTGGTTATTTGTGATGCATGTGGTTGGTCGGAAAATGGCTATGTGGCTACTTTTACGATATACTCCTCTAACATAATCTAATGTTTTGCTTTTGCTGTAAAGCCTTTTTGAAATCGGACAACGTGGTTCGATTCAGGAGAGGTGTATCTATAAAACGATATAACATAGTCCTATATTTGAAAAATATATATATTACATTTTGTTATGCTAATGGCGATAGGATTTTTCGCTGGATGTTGGAGCCCGACCAGGGGTTAAGCATCTCCAATCCAAAATCAAATCTAGAATCGGTTTCCTATTTTACAACAAAGCCTCCTTCACTCATGCTGCTAAACATACCCTCGTAAAACTGACTATCCTACCAATCCTTGACTTTGGCAATGTCATTTACAAAATAGCCTCCAACACTGTACTCAGCAAACTGGATGTATCACAGTGCCATCAGTTTTGTCACCAAAGCCCCATATACTACCCACCACTGCGACCTGTATACCCTTGTTGGCTGGCCCTCACTACATGTTCGTCGCCAAACCCACTGGCTCCAGGTCATCTATCAGTCTTTGCTAGGTAAAACCCCGCCTTATCTCAGCTCACTGGTCACCATAGCAGCACCCACCCGTAGCACACGCTCCAGCAGGTATATTTCACTGGTCATCCCCAAAGCCAACACCTCCTTTCTTCACCTTTCCTTCCAGTTCTCTGCTGCCAATGACTGGAACGAATTGCAAAAATCACTGAAGCTGGAGTCTTATATCTCCCTCTCTAACTTTAAGCATCAGCTGTCAGAGCAGCTTACCGATTACTGTACCTGTACACAGTTAATCTATAAATAGCACACCCATCTACCTCATCCCCGTATTTTTATTTATCCTCTTGCTCTTTTGCACCCCAGTATCTCTACTTGCACATCATCATCTACACATCTATCACTCCAGTGTTAATGCGAAATTGTAATTATTTTGCCTCTATGGCCTATTTATTGCCTTACCCCCTACTCTTCTACGTTTTCACACACTGTACATAGATTGTTCTATTGTGTTATTGACTGTACGTTTGTTTATCCCATGTGTAACTCTGTGTTGTTGTTTTTGTTGCACTGCTTTGCTTTATCTTGGCCAGGTCGCAGTTGTAAATGAGAACTTGTTCTCAACTGGCCTACCTGGTTAAATAAAGGTGAATTAAAATAAATAAATAAAAGAGTTGAAAGGTCCATTATGCAGAGATTTGGAGTTCCCTCTTCCTCGGGTTGGTGCCCATATAATACCAGGTCAACTCTCACCCTACTTACTCCACAGACTCTCACTAGACTGTATTATACTGTAATATATGTCATGATTCTGACCGGATATTTTCCTCTGTCAAACGGTTTGAGGAAGAAGTGAAGCAAGGAAACGTAATAAAAAAACGTGTTTTTTTGTAATCTTGGTTAATCCAGAAGTAAAATATTGCGAAATTTTGTCAGATTCTCGATTAAGGTCTGGGGGCATATGTGTAAAAAAATGTATTGTCCACAAAGTCTACACCCTCGCAAATGGAAAATTCTCAGCCAAGACCGCGCCCCCAGTTTAAGACACTTCACCCAACCTTGATACGTCCAAATAACCAGTGACGAAAACCTAAACACCGGAACTACTGCTGCTCATTACCTCATTCCTTCCTGACAGATTCTATGGTACCACTTATGTTTAGATAAACTGAGTGTACAAACATTAGGAACACCTTCCTAATATCCTGTTTAGGATAGGGGGCAGTATTGACACGGATGGATAAAAAACATACCCGATTTAATCTGGTTACCACTCCTACCCAGTAACTAGAATATGCATATACTTATTACATATGGATAGAAAACACCCTAGAATTTTCTAAAACTGTTTGAATGGTGTCTGTGAGTATAACAGAACTCAAATGGCACGTCAAAACCTGAGAGATTCCTTTACAGGAAGTGGCCTGTCTGACCATTTCTTGAACTTGTTTTCCATCTCTATCATTTACTAAGGATCTCTGCTCTAACGTGACACTTCCCACGTCGTCCATAGGCGCTCAGAGCCCGGGAAAAAACAGAATGTCGTCATTCCAGCCCCAGACTGAAACACATTATCGCCTTTCCCAAGTGGCCGATCAAGGGACACTGGCTTATGCGCGTGACCCCGACCGCCCCCGCCTTTGGGATTTTTTCCTCTGTTTGCCAAAAAGGAGATTCCCTGTCGGAATATTATCGCTTTTCTACGAGAAAAATGTCGTAAAAATTGATTTTAAACAGCGGTTGACATGCTTCGAAGTACGGTAATGGAATACTTAGAATTTTCTTGTCACGAATTGCGCCATGCGCGCGACACTTCTTTACTATTTCGGATAGTGTCTGGAACGCACGAACAAAACGCCGCTATTCGGATATAACGATGGATTATTTTGGACCAAACCAACATTTGTTATTGAAGTAGCAGTCCTGGGTGTGTATTCTGACGAAGACAACAAAAGGTAATCAAACTTTTATAATAGTAAATATGATTATGGTGAGTGCTAAACTTGCCGGGTGTCTAAATAGCGAGCCCGTGATGCCTGGGCTATGTACTTAGAATATTGCAAAATGTGCTTTCACCAAAAAGCTATTTTAAAATCGGACATATCGAGTGCATAGAGGAGGTCTGTATCTATAATTCTTAAAATAATTGTTATGCTTTCTGTGAACGTTTATCGTGAGTAATTTAGTAAAATGTTAGCGAATTCCCCGGAAGTTTGCGGGGGGTATGCTAGTTCTGAACGTCACATGCTAATGTAAAAAGCTGGTTTTTGATATAAATATGAACTTGATTGAACAAAACATGCATGTATTGTATAACATAATGTCCTAGGGTTGTCATCTGATGAAGATCATCAAAGGTGAGTGCTGCATTTAGCTGTCTTCTGGGTTTTGGTGACATTATATGCTGGCTTGAAAAATGGGTGTCTGATTATTTCTGGCTTGGTACTCTGCTGACATAATCTAATGTTTTGCTTTCGTTGTAAAGCCTTTTTGAAATCGGACAGTGTGGTTAGATTAACGAGAGTCTTGTCTTTAAATGGCTGTAAAATAGTCATATGTTTGAGAAATTGAAGTAATAGGATTTTTAAGGTTTTGAAAATCGCGCCACAGGATAGCAGTGGCTGTTACGTAGGTGGGACGAATTCGTCCCGCCTAGCCTAGAGAGGATATTGACTTGCACCCTCAGAAAAGCCTCAATTCATTCGGGGAATGGATTCTACAAGGTGTCCAAAGCGTTCCACAGGGATGCTGGCCCATGCTGATGCCGATGCATCCTTCCAACAGTTCTTTGAGTGGTTGACCATTCTTGATACAGACGTGAAACTGTTGAGTGTGAAAAACCCAGTAGAGCTGCAGTTCTTGACTCACTCAAACCGGTGTGCCTGGCACCTACTGCCATACCCCGTTCAAAGGAACGTAAATATTTAGTTTTGCCCATTCACCATTTGAATTGCACACATACACAATCCATGTCTCAATTGTCTCAAGGCTTAAAAATCCTTCTTTAACCTCTCTTGGGTAGGGGGCAGTATTTTGACGTCCTGATGAAGAAGGTGCCCAGAGTAAACTGCCTGCTACTCAGTCCCAGAAGCTAAGATATGCATATCATTAGTAGATTTGGATAGAAAACACTCTGAAGTTTCTAAAACTGTTTTGATGATGTCTGTGAGTATAACAGAACTCATATGGCAGGCAAAAACCTGAGAAGAAATCCAACCAGGAAGTGTGGAAATCTGAGGGTTGTAGTTTTTCTTTGTGATTCCCTATCCAATATAGAGTGTCTGTGGGGTAATTTTGCACTTCCTAAGGCTTCCACTAGATGTCAACAGTCTTTAGAACGTTGTTCCATGCTTCTACTGTGAATGGGGAGAGAATAAGAGCATATGGAGTCAGATGACTGAGAAAATGACATGAGCTCAGTGGCGCGTGCTCACGTGAGAGTTAGCTGTGTTCCTTTTCTTTTTTGAAGACAAAGGAATCGTCCGGTTGGAATATTATGGAACATTTATGATAAAAACATCCTAAAGATTGATTCTATACATCGTTTGACATGTTTCTACGAACTGTAATATAACTTTTTTGACTTTTCGTCTGAACTCACTGCGCGAGCACAGTGGATTTGGATTACTCGACTGAACGCGCGAACAAAATGGAGGTATTTGGACATAAAGGACATAAAGGACGGACTTTATCGAAACAAATTAACATTTATTGTAGAACTGGGATCCCTGGGAGTGCATTCCGATGAAGATCATCAATGGTAAGTGAATATTTATAATGCTATTTCTGAGTTTTGTTGACTCCACAAAATGGCGGGTTTGGTTTTGTGACTGAACGCCATACTCAGATTATTGCAAAGTGTGCTTTCGCTGTAAAGCTTTTTTGAAATCTGACACAGCGGTTGCATTAAGGAGAAGTGTATCTATAATTCTTTGAATAACAGTTGAATATTTTATCAACGTTTATGATGACTATTTCTGTAAATTGATGTGCTCATTCACCGGACGTTTTTGGGAGGCAAAACATTTCTGAACATTACACGCCAATGTAAAATGGGGTTTTATCGAGCAAAACATACATGTATTGTGTAACATGAAGTCCTATGAGTGCCATCTGATGAAGATCATCAAAGGTTAGTGATTCATTTTAGCTGTATTTCTGTTTTTTGTGACGCCTCTCCTTGCTTGGAAAATGGCCGTGTGGTTTTTCTTGTCTTGGCGCTGTCCTAACATAATCCAATGTTATGCTTTCGCCGTAAAGCCTTTTTGAAATCGGACAATGTGGTTGGATTAACGAGAAGTGTATCTTTAAAATGGGATATAATAGTTGTATGTTTGAGAAATTTGAATTATGAGATTTTTGTTGTTTTGAATTTGGCGCCCTGCTATTTCACTGGCTGTTGAATAGTGTGTCCCGCGCTAGCATCCCACATACCCCAGAGGTTAACCTGTCTCCTTCCCTTCATCTACGCTGATTTAAGTGAATTTAACAAGTGACATCATTAAAGGATCATAGCTTTCACCTGGATTTACCTTGTCAGTCTATGTCATGGAAAGAGTAGGTGTTCCTAATGTTTTTTACACTCAGCGTATACACTATACAAAGCATGTGGACACCCCTTCAAATTAGCGGATTCGGCTATTTCAGCCACACCCGTTGCGGACAGGTGTATAAAATCGAGCACACAACCATGAAATCTCCACAGACAAACATTGACAGTAGAATGGCTTTACTGAAGAGCTTAGTGACTTTCAAAGTGACACTGTCATAGGATGCCAGCTTTTCAACAAGTCATTTTGTAAAATTTCTGCCCTGCTAGAGCTGCCCCTGTCAAAAGTGCTGTTATGGTGACGTGGGAACGTCTTGGAGCAACAACTGTAAAGTTTGGTGGAGGAGGAATAATGGTCTGTGGCTGTTTTTCATGGTTTGGGCTAGGCCACTTAGTTCCAGTTAAGGGAAATCTTAACTGTTTGGGGAAAGCCCTTTCCTGTTTCAGCATGAAATGCCCCCATGCACAAAGCGAGGTCCATACAGAAATGTTTTGTCAAGATTGGTGTGGAAGAACTTTACTGGCCTGCACAGAGCCCTGACCTCAACTCCATTGAACACCTTTGGGATGAATTGGAACGCTGACTGTGGGCCAGGCTTATTCGCCCAACATCAGTGCCGACCTTACTAATGCTCTTGTTCTCTGAATGGAAGCAATTCCCGCAGCAATGTTCCAACATCTATTGGAAAGCCTTCCCATAAGAGTGGAGGCTGATATAGCAGCAAAAGGGGGACCAACTCCATATTAATGCCCATGATTTTGGAATGAGATGTTCCACGAGCAGGTGTCCACATACACTACATGACCAAAAGTATCTGTCCACGAGAGATTAGGTTTGCTATAAAGCTAAGGGATGGGGCTGAAGAAATGTAACCACGGTCAAGGGAGAGCAGAGCTATGGATGCAAGGACTGAATGTTCATGAGGTCAATATTACATTAATAAAAATGTTTGCTGTTATAAATTACATTTGTCCCCAAAAGGTTAGAGTTTTATAGTTTACCCCCTGGGACTTGGCCTAAATGGATAGGGGCTAATTGAAATGTTTCTTACAGAAGAAATATGAAAAGCATTATGCACAAGCATGGTAGCAATTGAAAGGGAACAGTTTGGAGATCATGGGGAAATTTTTAGGCCAAAGTTGAGGACACAACAGTTCACCTGACACAAGACTGAATCCAAACATTACACTGTTGATTTTATGTGAATTTTACATTTACTGTACTCTTCACCACATTTGTTGATAACAAAATCTGAAAATAATCTGTATACATTCAGAAACATAAGACTATTACTGGAAAATGTGAGATAGATGCAACATAAGACAAAGGGTTTGAGTGAGAGGACTAACTTGTGTCTCCAAGTGGCCATACACCTCTCCAAAGTGTGCAGAGTTCCTAAGTTATTTCAATTCACTTTTATGACAGGAAAAGTCTTGAACTCTAAGGTGTTTTTTTCTTCTGGCTGTGCCGTTGAGGAACTAGAGCAAGCACACATGTAAACTCAGCAAAAAAAGAAACGTCCCTTTTTCAGTACCCTCTCTTTCAAAGATAATTCATAAAAATCCAAATAACTTAACAGATCTTCATTGTAAAGGGTTTAAACACTGTTTCCCATGCTTGTTCAATGATCCATAAACAATTAATGAACATGCACCTCTGGAACGGTCGTTAAGACACTAACAGCTTACAGACGGTAGGCAATTAAGGTCACAGTTATGAAACTTAGGACACTAAAGAGGCCTTTCTACTGACTCTGAAAAACACCACAAGAATGATGCCCAGGGTCCCTGCTCATCTGTGTGAACGTGCCTTAGGCATGCTGCAAGGAGGAATGAGAACTGCAGATTTGGCCAGCGCAATAAATTGCAATCTCCGTACTGTGAGAAGCCTAAGACAGCACTACAGGGAGACAGGATGGACAGCTGATCATCCTCGCAGTGGCAGACCACGTGTAACAACACCTGCACAGGATTGGTACATCCAAACATCACACCTGCGAGACAGGTACAGGATGGCAACAACAACTGCCTGAGTTACACCAGGATTGTACAATCCCTCCATCAGTGCTCAGACTGTACGCAATAGGATGAGAGAGGCTGGACTGAGGGCTTGTAGGCCTGTTATAAGGCAGGTCCTCACCAGACATCACCGGCAACAACGTCGCCTATGGGCACAAACCCACCGCCGCTGGACCAGACAGGACTGGCAAAAAAGTGCTCTTCACTGATGAGTTGCGGTTTTGTCTCACCAGGGGTGATGGTCGGATTCACGTTTATTGTCAAAGGAATGAGCGTTACACCGAGGCCTGTACTCTGGAGCGCGAAAGATTTGGAGGTGGAGGGTCCGTCATGGTCTGGGGCGGTGTGTCACAGCTTCATCGGACTGAGCTTGTTGTCATTGCAGGCAATCTCAACGCTGTGCGTTACAGGGAAGACATCCTCCTCCCTCATGTGGTACCCTTCCTGCAGGCTCATCCTGACATGACCCTCCAGCATGACAATGCCACCAGCCATAATGCTCGTTCTGTGCATGATTTCCTGCAAGACAGGAATGTCAGTGTTCTGCCATGGCCAGCGAAGAGCCCGGATCTCAATCCCATTGAGCATGTCTGGGACCTGTTGGATCGGAGGGTGAGGGCTAGGGCCATTCCTCTCAGAAATGGCAGGGAACTTGCAGGTGCCTTGGTGGAAGAGTGGGGTAACATCTCACAGAAAGAAGTGGCAAATCTGGTGCAGTCCATGAGGAGGAGATGCACCAGATACTGACTGTTACTTTTCATTTGACCCCCCCCCCCCCCCCCCCTTTGTTCAGGGACACATTATTCCATTTCTGTTAGTCACATGTCTGTGGAACTTGTTCAGTTTATGTCTCAGTTGTTGAATATTGTTATGTTCATGCAAATATTTACACATGTTAAGTTTGCTGAAAATAAACGCAGTTGACAGTGAGAGGACGTTTATTTTTTGGCTGAGTTCAGTTGTTTTTTGCATCCCATCAAATAATTACTGTTGTTGCTTTACGCAATCCAAAAACGATCCATTTCAAATCGTAATCTGGGTCAGGTGCGCGTAATTTGAAAGCTTGTTCTATGACTAGCTAAGTTATAAAATATTGATTAAATAAATACAAATCCTCATCAATCTACACACAGTACCTCATAATGACAAAGTGAAAACGGGTTTTTAGACATTTTTGCAGATGTATTACAAATCAAAAACTGAAATACCTTATTTAAATAAGTATTCAAATCCTTTGCTGTGAGACTCGAAATTGAGCTCAGTTGCATCCTGTTAACATCGATCATCCTTGAGGTGTTTCTACAAGTTGATTGGAGTCCACCTGTGGAAACTCCAATTGATTGGACATGATTTGGAAAGGCACACACCTGTCTATATAAGATCCCACAGTTGACAGTGCATCTCAGAGCAAAAACCAAGCCATGATGTCGATGGAATTGTCCATAGAGCTCTGAGACAGGATTGTGTCAATGCACAGATCTGGGGAAGGGTACCAAAACATTTCTACATCATTGAATACTGTGACCTCCATCATTCTTAAATGGAAGAAGTTTGGAACCACGAAGACTCTTCCTAGAGCTGGCCACCTGGCCAAACTGGGCAATCGGGGAAGAAGGGCCTTGGTCAGGGAGGTGACCAAGAACCCGATGGTTACTCTGACAGCTTCAGAGTTACTTACTCAGAGCTTCAGAGTTCTATGGAGATGGAAGAATCTTACAGAAGGACAACCAACTCTACAGCACTCCACCAATCAGGCCTTTTCGGTAGAGTGGCCAGACGAAAGCCACTCCTCAGTAAAAGGCACATGATAGCCCGCTTGGAGTTTGCCAAAAGGCACCTAAAGACTCTAAGATAATGAGAAACAAGATTCTCTAGTCTGATGAAACCAAGATTGAACTCTTCCAAGCGTCACGTCTGGAGGAAACCTAACAGCCCGCTTGGAGTTTGCCAAAAGGCACCTAAAAGGACTCTGACCATGAGAAACAAGATTCTCTGGTCTGATGAAACCAAGACTGAACTCGTTGGCCTGAATGCCAAGCGTCACGTCTTGAGGATACCTGGCACCATCCCTATGGTGAAGCATGGTGGTGGCAGCATCATGCTGTGGGGATGTTTTTCAGTGGCAGGGACTGGGAGACTAGTCAGGATCAAGGGAAAGATGAACAGCGCAAAGTACAGTGAGATCCATGATGAAAACCTGCTCCAGAACACTCAGGACCTCAGACTATGGTGAAGGTTTGTCTTCCAACAGCACAACGACCCTAAGCAATCAAGACAACGCAGGAATGGCTTCGGGACAAGTCTCTGAATGTCTTTGAGTGGCCCAGCCAGAGCCCGGACTTGAACCCGATCAAACATTTCTGGAGAGACCTGAAAATAGCTGTGCAGCGATGCTCCCCATCCAACCTGACAGAGCTTGAGAGGATCTGCAGAGAAGAATGGGAGAAACTCCCATATCATACCCAAGAAGACTTGAGTTGCTAATCGCTGCCAAAGGTGCTTCAACAAAGTACAGAGTAAAGGGTCTGAATACTAATGTAAATGTGATATAAATTAGCAACATTTTCTAAAAACCTGTTTTTGCTTTGTCATTATGGGGTACTGTGTGTAGATGAGAAAATAATCTATTTTAGAATAAGGTTGTAACGTAATAAAATTTGGAAAACGTCAAAGGGTCTGAATCCTTTCCGAATGCACTGTATGTGGTGCTCTTAAAAGCACCAGGATTAGTAATTTACTTGTGTTAAATGAGCTCGCTTGCACTGAAGTGGGAGGGGTGGCAATATCTGAGTGTCCTTAAAAAGTACCAATTTCAGTATGCGCTAGTTGGGGATACTTAAGTCCAACCGAAAGCTGGTCTTAGCAGTAATGCGTTTGGTTATGACATGGATTTTGACAGCGGAAGCACAGCCTATCCAGCCTTGAAGCACAGGGACCATATGGACAGGGAACAAGAGAGATGTTATTTTTGTGCCCGTAAACCTCGTATTTAGAAACATAAAAAAACAAATGATTAAAAACCAATTAAGCAATTAAGGCGGGTTTTTTTTCATGTCCAATACATTTTCCAAGTTATCAAGACTATCGATAAAGGGTTTGGCTGGTGAGGCCTTACCCTACTATAACAAAAGCTGGTTCAACGGCAATGCATCTGGTGTCTTTCTGATCTTGTCCATGCATTAGCCAAGGAACCTATCCATAAAAGGTTTCTAAATGGTCTACTCATGAGGGTTTTGCCGACATGCTTTTGCATTATTCACTATTCACATAGGCCTACCTGCAGTGCATACTCCATTCGGCTTGTATTCATCCCCATTTCCAAAGAGCGCCTCATGTCCGGTTACCAAAGACGCGCTCCTCCATTCAAAATGTTCAGTCCTATAACATCATATCAACGGTAGGCCTAGGCTATATTCTTCTTGTTGAAAATATGCCTCAAACATACAATACAATTTACGGGAGCCTAGTATTTTTTATTTGAGGAGAAGTGTGATGCGTAAAGGCCTATACTCATTGAAGCCAAGTACAATAATGTTGACTGTCAACACTCCAAACATTGAACAAACACTGCATGTTTTTTTACTGTTACTACAGTTTATTAAATAGCATAGGCTACAGTATCAATCCACAATGGACTTGGACGAGAATATTCCATGCCCCCCAGCCGAATTGGAGCTGATGACAACGCAAAGACCGTCAATAACCTAGAGAATATGAGACAAATGCATGCAGTATTAAGCCATGGAAAGACTGGAATGGCCAGTGTGTGTACGCCCTCGTCACACCTACAACTTGTTTATTCATCAAGATCCAGGCCTTTCACACGACTGCCAGCTATTGCGCTCATAATAACAGCTGTGAAAATAGCAAAAATATTTCGGACACACCCTGGACCTATAGCTCTACCGGCAGGGCTTAGATTTACCATTGCGTTAGGTCTGATAAAATAAAGCCCTCTGTGTGTGTATGTGTGTGTGTGTGTGTGTGTGTGTGTGTGTGTGTGTGTGTGTGTGTGTGTGTGTGTGTGTGTGTGTGTGTGTGTGTGTGTGTGTGTGTGTGTGTGTGTGTGTCTGAGCCAAAGACAGTCAGTCAAAGATAGGTTGAGTGAGAAACAGAAAGGAGAACGACTGACTCAGTGACTGTTTAAGTAATCTTACCATTCAGGCTTTAATTGCCTATAGCTGGGTATTGTCACGGTGGTGTAGGCGTTAGGCATTTGCCTCAGCTCATCTCTCTCCTGATGTTTATTAATGCTTTGCACTCAGGCAGAGCAAATCTGCTCCTTACCACAGGCACTCATTTGAATGAAATGGTATGAAATGCATTGGTCTCAGCAGACTGTCATTTCTGTTGCCACATCTCTGACCTTGAGGGAACTTTAGACACCGATGTAACATTGCTCATAGGCTTGATCATGATCTGAATACATACAATAGTGAGTCGTGTAAGGACGAGGTTTGGTTTGGTGATTCCCCTTAAAGGAACATGGTTCATTTGATTCTGTTCCTAAACAGTGACTATTATGGGATTTCTCATTTATGGTGATATGGGCCTGTATTAAAAAATCGTCTCAGTGTAAAAGTGCTGATCTAGGATCAGGTACCACATGTCCATATAATCGTATTCATTATGATCTGAAAGGCAAATCCGATCCTTTATCAGCACTCCAACTCTGAGACGACTCTTTGTGAATACAGAGTCTGTGTCATGTCATACAGGGAGGGAGGAGTCAGTGGCGATGTCATTTGGTGATGATGTCATACCTTCACAGACAGGACAGCACTCTCCTTCAGGGATGTAGTAGCGTTCACAGTACAGGATGCCACACTGGGCGGTGAAGCACACCGACACCCCTCCCTGACAGCGGCAGAAGCGGCAGGCGTCCATTCGGAACATGTCTCCGTCATGGTACTCTGACCCGTTGAAGCTGCAAGCTGGCTTCGTCTCTAGAGAGGTGAAAGGATTTATGATGAGAGAAATTCATCAATCAATCAATCAATCAATCAATCAATCAATCAATCAATCAATGTAATAATAATGCCCCTATTTTACATCTACAGTTGTCACTAAGTGCTTTTACAATAACCTGCCCTGATCCCAAAGAGCAAGCAGAGGCCCATTGTCTGGGAAAAACTCCCTTTCTTTCAGGGTTATTTATTACGCCCACCGACCAAGCAACAGCAAATAACAACATTTTTTTAAGTAGGAACAAAAGAGAAAAACAGATTATAACGATGACAAAAGTGGTCCAAAATTCCCATCAGACAGCTAGCGCGGTGTTTGTTGTAAAGACACAGCAGAGTTTCAGAAGGCTATGAAATTGGTCTCTCCTGGTCTCCATGGCAACACAAGGTGAAAAAATTCACCTTTCTTGATATAAGGCCTACAGTGGTGAGTGTGCGTCAGTGAGTACAACTCACAGAAATCAACGTATGAGAGAGACAGACTGTAAACTATAGTACCTACAGATGGATGGAAACACTGCACCACTATAGGAAGACATTTGATGCAAGACACACATTCACACACACACAAATAGTTATTAACAATTAATAACGTTCAACCCATTTGATCTCCAACACAACACAACTGTCCCACTGGGCACACACTGGCACAAACTGGTTGAATCAAGGTTGTTTCCAAGTCATTTCAATTACCTTGAACCAACGTGGAATAGACGTTGAATTGACATCTGTGCCTAGTGGGGTCTTAACTCTTATCCTTCTCTTGAGGAGTCTGTTCACTCCAAGAGCAACTGGTAATCTGTCTGTCCTCTTCAGCTATTAAAAACCATTAAAAAAATGTCTGGTTCAAAAAAAGATTTAAAAACGCACAAGCATTTAATCTAGTGCAGCTGTATCAGAGAACAGTTCATTCCCAGGAATCAATGGCACAGGAAAATTGGTTTCTACATGTTTACAATTACAGGGCCTGCCAATATGGAATGTGGGGTCTTTCATTTTCTGCTAATCGTTTTGTCAATTGGTTCAATGAATAACAACGTGATGGGGCGATACTGCACGCATGGTTGTCACACCAGTGAGGGCTGTGAATTCACTTAACAATTTTCTAATCAGGCCCACTTCTGTTCATATGTTCTTAAATGCTGTTCTGTGTATGTGTGCGTGCCTCCCTCTTCGTATAGACTGCTATGGTGTGTGTAAAGCATTAGAAGGTGTGTGTGCGTGGGAGGGGGTATCAATATTTGTTTCACGGCAAAAATGGAAACACAAAGCAGTCCGAAATCTTTGGTCCTTTAAAAACCTGCAGTATGTAAAATATTGTGTGCTATAGCTTGGAAAACAAATACATGTGTCTCTGGATGACAACATAATGATTTGCTTCCAACATTAGGGCTGTTTTCCTAAAGAATTTAAATCCACTTTGTGTTTTGTTTGCTTGCCATGATACTAACAAGTATTACGATACTGGTATCGTCCCGGCCCTATTTACTGTCTATTATGATGGCATCAGTGTGTAGGTGTCATACAAGGACATGACTATACAATGCATATGTTTCGGGAGCAGTGTTTCAAGGTCCTCTTTGTGATTCATACAAACACAAATACTATTTGTGTTTTCTTTCAAATACATTGAGCATGTGATTGGGCCTGCCTGGAGTGCAGATAATGGAGATGGGTGGAGTTTGCACTTTTGGGAACAATACCATTGGTTCCATTGAGTCAGAAACTCAATCAAGAACTGGTCCAAGTACTTGGAAGAAAAGCTGGGGTCTCCAAAGCTGGGGTCTCCAGAGCTGCAGGCTGCAGTGGATCAGAGCTGCCTGGGAGAGTGGTAAGAGAGTTGTGGGGCAGTCCTACTTAATTAGGAGGAACATGGCAGATGGTAATTCTGGCATCGCACACTTCCTTCCCAGATGTTCACTGAGTGCCTCCGTCTTGGGTATTATTGCCTTTATAAATGAAACAGTTACCCACTGGCACATGAAAACCACAGGCCAGCAACACTAATGGCTACTACAGCAAAACACTGTACTGTGGTTAGGGGGTACCAATGATGCAGGACAGACTGATGTTGTATATGTTTTTTTTTTTGGGGGGGGGGGGTTCTGACGCATGGGAAACAACACATCCATACTATAGGCTTGTGATTGGACAGGGCCATAGGGGGTCCTCTGGGACTATTGCTTCTCAGTATACGGGTAACTGCCAAAATAAAGGAAAAACTTGAGTAAATTAAGGATACACAGTATATACTGTAGAAAGCAGGTGCTTCCACACAGTTGTGGAATTAACATCCCATAATGCTTAGGGGTCATGTATAAAAATGCTGAGCAGGCCCAGTTGCCCATTACTTTGGCTACTTCAGTACGTCTCAATCACCAGTCTCAACCCAATTGAACCCTTATGGGAGATTCTGGAGTGGCGCCTGAGACAGCGTTTTCCACCACCATCAACAAAACACCAAATTATGGAATTTCCTATGGAGGAATGGTGTCGCATCCCTCCAATAGAGTTCCAGACACTTGTAGAACCTATGCCAAGGTGCATTAAAGCTGTTCTGGCGGTTCGTGGTGGCCCAATGCCCTATAAGACACTATGTTGGTGTTTCCATTATTTTGGCTGTTACCTGTACATCATGATGCATTTGAAGCACATGGTTATTCTCCACCTGGATATTCTCCACATGGTTATTATCCACCTGGATTTTCTCCACATTCCACATTCCATGACAATGAATGAGTCTTGGAGACTGACTGATTGTGTAAGCAGTTTGCTTGGGCAGAAACCAAGCTGAAGTCATACTCTCAATCTCTGTAGATCTTATCCCTTTCTCTCCACAGATAAGCAGGATGAGAATTGCAGACAATAATTTAGCAAAATGTGAATTTTGATTGTTGCTGATTGTTTTGTGACCTTCCTCTCTCAATAGACATATCATCTGGCATTTGTACTGCAATCTATGACTAGGATAGTCATAATACCAGTATGTTTCTTCATTGTTTGGTGAGAAAAGTCTTCCGACATGGAATGGGTTACCAGATTTTGTAGCCATTTGGGCTTTTAGATTTGTGGTTGAACTGAACCACCATTTGGCAATATCAATCCTAAAATGCCATTCAAGGTGTCTGTCTCCAGGTGATTTCCTTTTTATGAGCCTTCACAGAAAATAATTCTTAAGGGGATGACTGCATCCAAAAGCATTTTCATATTTCATTACACACGTCGCCCACCTGGCCTGATGGAAATCGATGTCATCGCTTCTAGTGGCTCTAGTGTGTGTGCATGCGTGTTTTTGTCTCATGCTGGAAGGGTACAGAGCCCTGACAGGGAACACTTGACAGAGATTTGTTGGTTTTTAATCAGAAAGACATGGTTGAATATCTTAAGCATATATCTAGATCCAGCAAGCTACAGCCATAAAAATATGCTATGTACAGTACAACTACATTATCCATTCCAGATAACTTCACCTCGTTAATAGTATTGCTGCTATAGTTCTGTTGGTCCACAATACACCTCCATATAACCAAGCCTTAACCAACCTTTCAAATAGTAAACACTAATGCAGGATCGGGATCAGACCTTTGAAGCTTGGATCATTCAAAACTCACCCAGAAAACAACTTATGATATTACAGTTTGGCAGGCAGCATATTACAGACAGCCAGGGCTATGAAACATCGATGCTTTCGTCAATGGCTAAAGTGTTTCTCATGCTTAAAAACACTCTTATTGCCAATGTGTTCCCCTTGGGCATGCTCAATGAAAGTCCTGCTCTCATGTAGAGAGAAAGACACTCTTATTGGTAACTTTTAAGAAGGCTTTAGATCTCATTACCTGGAGGACTATTTAGTTTCACCATGGTGATGGATGAGACCACTGTCTCAGATATAATCCTATAAAGAAGCCTATAAAGCAAAGGCAGGGATCCAACATGGCTTGGCAACATGTGTGTTTCAATATGTGTGTGTGTTTTGATGTGTGTGTGTGTGTGTGTGCGTGCGTGCATGTGTGCACATGTGTTTTTCAATGGATGTATCTGTGTGTCTTGATTCAATAGAGAAAAACACCTTTCTAAGCACCTCCATAATCTACTTCTGATAGAGCAGTAGTAGAGTTCCAGCTTTTGGCAGTAGATAAAGAATGTTGTGCCTGCCAAGCCAGAAAGCCAAAGAGCATAAGGACATCAATTAATCAAAAACAACAGATGTGCATGTTGTGGCACTGCGTGATAGAGGAATCCTGTAAATATTTGATAACTCACCAACAACCTGGATACAGATTCACCATTGGCTGTGAAACGCTTTGGAGGGAACAACATTTAAAAAAATAAATTGTAATAGCTACTGTACCTGTTGTGATTTGCATTCTGTGAATATAGTTGTAAAGGTATTGCCAAAACAAATCAGAACTTATTATGATGTTATGCCTTTCATGCAAAGAAATAAGCAAACTCTTCAGATTGTGAAATATCTGAACTGTGTATCAAGGACACAATTGAATGTGCACTGAGTGTACAACACATTTTGAATACCTGCTCTTTCCATGACATAAACTGACTAGGTGGATCCAGGTGAAAGCTATGATCCCTTATTGATGTCAATTGTTAAATCAACTTCAATCAGTGTAGATGAAGAGGAGGAGACGGGGTTAAAGAAGGATTTTTAAGCCTTGAACAATTGAGACATGGATTGTGTATGTGTGCCATTTAGAGGGTGAATGGGCAAGACAAAATACTTAAGTGCTTTTGAACGGGGTATGGTATTTGGTGCAAAGCCCACCGGTGTCAAAAACTGCAACGCTGTTGGATTTTTCACGCTCCACAGTTTTCTGTGTGTATCAACAATGGTCCACTACCCAAAGGGCTGCAGGAAGCATTGGACTCAATATGGGCCAAGATCCCTGTGGAACGCTTTCGACACCTTGTAGAGTCCATGCCCCGACAAATTGAGGCTGTTCTGAGGGCAAAGGTGGGTGCAAATTATTATTAGGAAGGTGTTCCTAATGTTTTCTACACTCAGTGTTCCATGTCCATGTCCATGTTCCATGTCACATAGTACACATTTACGCCTTCATTCACTTTCTTTACCCTGAACTCTGTTTCCTCTTGTAGTGGTGTGTGCTGCAGACATTGTCTCACTTAGCATTCCCATTATGTCTACAAATCACACTTCCAAAAGCAACACCTGGCTGTCAATCAAAATATTGACAGGCACGCGTTGCCATGGCGACAATAATCAAACAACACGCCGCTCCGTTCCACAGCCTCACTTTCACCTCCGCATGCCCTCAGGACAATGAAGAGTAATCCAACACACACAACACACACACACACACACACACACACACACACACACACACACACACACACACACACACACACACACACACACACACACACACACACACACACACACACACATGCAGCGCTTCGCTATGCTTTGTCATCTGGATTACTGTTCTATATCTTCATATCCATCAGTCACTCAGTCTAATAGGCGATAAAGTCAGTCAGAGTTCAAAGAAATACTTAGGCTACACATTTCCTCATGCTGTTAAGAAAAGAGCATCGTTCGAACCACTTAGTAAACCAACTCTTACTCGTACACCGTGAGAGCGTCTTTGACTGCTAACTCACAAGCTAAGGCTAAGGATAAGGCCTACAGTGCTGTGCCACAGCAAGCATGCATGCATGAACAACTACAAACTTCACACCTATATAATTTAACTCCAAATTCATAGCATACAGAAAGCCTGTATTCAGTGAACCAATTTTGTTTCAACTGCAGTTCTTTTCTCATAGCATACAGATAACCTGTATTCAGTGAAACAATTTTGATTCAACTGCAGTCGAAACAAAATTGGCTCATTGAATAAAGGCTTTCTGTATGCTATGAGTTTGGAGTTAAATTATATAGGTGTGAAGGACAGCATGAGAGTGTGTGAGGAGAGAAAATAAGGAGGGATCTACTAGTCCTAACACACACAAACTCAGCAAAAAATCAAATGTCCCTTTTTCAAGACCCTGTCTTTCAAAGATAATTCATAAAAATCCAAATAACTTCCCAGATCTTCATTGTAAAGGGTTTAAACACCGTTGACCATGCTTGTTCAATGAACCATAAACAATTAATGAACATGCACCTATCATGACGTTGGCCTGTGGGTAGGTTTATGACCCACCCATAAATACCTTTCTCCCTTCCCTTTCCTCTCTTGACTCTACTGAAGGACTCTTGAAGTCTTTGTTAAACATATAGAGTCTGGGAACATCAAAAGGTGGGGGGAAAGGAACCATATTTCGGTAATCCAACCAGTTGAGAATATGTGTTGGTACTTAATGAATATGATGTCAGTCATCTGAGACATTCTTATTAATGATAGGATGACATAAATGGTATCCTGGAAAGTCTACACATTATAGTTATCAGATTCACATGGAATTGTTGTGCAATTTAAATGTTTAAATATGAAACTATTTGTGAAAAGATTAAATGTAATTTTAGCTTCCAAATTAGAGAATTGGGTTTTCATGAGTGAACTATGCCCAACTCAGTGGCCCCGCCCATGTGAAGATACATTGGTTATAAACTATGAAACCTACCCTCTCTCCTACCACTATATAAAGCCTTTTACGAAAATGTAACTTCCTGTTACAGGTACATTAGGGCGACGGTCCGATGTCAGAAGGATTCAGATAATAAGCAGTTCCGAGTACGCAAGGCCTGCAGCCTCTGTGTTAAAAGGGCGAATAACTTGCTGTCCTGGGTACATTAGGGCGACAGTCCGATGTCAGAAGGATTCAGATAATAAGCTGTTCCGGGTACGTTAGGGCGACGGTCCGATGTCAGAAGGATTCAGATAATAAGCTGTTCCGAGGCCGTGAGGACAACGGTTCCACGTTAAAAGGACTAACATGTCAACTTCAGAACTAAGCCAACCTCAGAGTGAGCTTTGGTTGCGAATGGTATGAACTTTGAACTCTTATTCACTACAGAAGTGATACCTTGATAAAGGAGTTTATATGTTTCAAGTAATGACTAAAGAATTCCTCCCTGGAACGTATTTAACGGTGTGAAATGTATTAGAATTATAAGACTATAATCCAATCATGTGTGTGGGAGACAAGTTAAGGGTGAGAAATGTATGGTTGAGAAAACAAAGGACAATTGAACTACACATGACCTGGTTGTAACTCTGAAAACTGACAACAGGAAAGAGGGCCTTTCCAAGGTCCCTCTAATCTAGGGAGGAGAGAAACAGTTAGAAACTGCCAAGCTGGTAGAAAAGTGATAAACTGTGTGTGTGTGTGTGTGCGCGTGTGTGCGTGTGTGCGCGTGTTTGTGTGTGTGTGGGTGTATGTAGGTGGGGGTGGGAGTTATAAAATGACTGTGTATGCATTTTTTACTTCAGAGCTCTCGTGAATAAAGAACAACGAACCTTTTGCAGAATTTGAGTCTTTGCCTCATTATTATTAAACCCAAGATCTTACAAACCTCGGGAATTGGTCAAAGCTTAAATTATTGTTTAGTTATCATCATTGGGATTGAAAATTCTCGTGACCTACCTCCTAGCCATTGAGTTAGCAGCGGCCGCTGTAAACGTGGGCTAGGAAAGGACGGACAAAGGATCTCTTCTAACAAACAACACGATACTGCTAAGTAACCTGTTTACCACCAGAGACACTCTTAAAGGGACAAGGAAGATCTCTGTTGGGCAACACGGCCAGCATCTACGACCAACCTACCGAAGCGCAGCTCAGAGTAAATATTTATTGCATTTTCCTTTTCCAAAATGGGCGGTTATTTAGAATGCATAAGATTCTGTATTTACGATAGCATAGCTGCCTTCGGCCCGATAGAGACCTAGCTTCTCCCTTTGTTCCTCAGTCTTCCCGCTCTTTCACTCAAACACAACCCCCTTTCTTTTGTGTAACCAGCCGTCATTTCGGCTCCGTCCACCAGGGACATTTTCTGTATGACATAATTTGCATTCTGTGTATATGAAATTCTGTGTGATTATTTAGGTATTTAGTAAATAAATAATTAAACCAAAGTTTCTATTACTGATTCAACTTGTTAGCCAGGGTTCGTGAAGATAACCAAGAATTTACAACTTTAAGATGAGACTGAAATAAGGTGACAATTAATATTGACTGCTATTGATGTAAAATATTACTAGGTCTTTAACCTCTTGGGGCTAGGGGGCAGTATTTACACGGCCGGATAAAAAACGTACCCGATTTAATCTGGTTATTACTACTGCCCAGAAACTAGAATATGCATATAATTATTGGCTTTGGATAGAAAACACCCTAAAGTTTCTAAAACTGTTTGAATGGTGTCTGTGAGTATAACAGAACTCATATGGCAGGCAAAAACCTGAGAAGATTCTGTACAGGAAGTGGCCTCTCTGACCATTCCTTGAGCTTCTTGACTCTGTTTATTGAAGACTGAGGATTTTTGCTGTAACGTGACACTTCCTACGGCTCCCATAGGCTCTCAGAAGGCGGGAAAAAGCTAAATGATGTAATTCCAGCCACTGGCTGAAAAACATTAGCGCTTTTGGCAAGTGCTCTATCAGAGGACAATGGGCTGAGGCGCGAGCACGAGTCGACCCCATGTTTTATTTTCTTTCGTCTTTGAACCTAAACACGCTTTCCCGGTCGGAATATTATCGTTTTTTTACGAGAAAAATGGCATAAAAATTGATTTTAAACAGCAGTTGACATGCTTCGAAGTACGGTAATGGAATATTTAGAAATATTTTGTCACGAAATGCGTCGTGCGCGTTACCATTCGGATAGTGTCTTGAACGCACGAACAAAACAGAGGATATTTGGATATAACTATGGATTATTTTGAACCAAACCAACATTTGTTATTGAAGTAGAAGTCCTGGGAGTGCATTCTGACGAAGACAGCAAAGGTAATAACATTTTTCTTATAGTAAATCTGATTTTGGTGAGTGCTAAACTTGGTGGGTGTCTAAATAGCTAGCCTGTGATGCCGGGCTATCTACTGAGAATATTGCAAAATGTGCTTTCACCGAAAAGCTATTTTAAAATCGGACATAGCGAGTGCATAGAGGAGTGCTGTATCTATAATTCTTAAAATAATTGTTATGTTTTTTGTGAACGTTTATCGTGGGTAATTTAGTAAATTCACCGGAAGTTTGCGGGGGGTATGCTAGTTCTGAAAGTCACATGCTAATGTAAAAAGCTGGTTTTTGATATAAATATGAACTTCATTGAACAAAACATGCATGTATTGTATAACATAATGTCCTAGGGTTGTCATCTGATGAAGATCATCAAAGGTTAGTGCTGCATTTAGCTGTGGTTTGGGTTTATGTGACATTATATGCTAGCTTGAAAAATGGGTGTCTGATTATTTCTGTCTGGGTACTCTGCTGACATAATCTAATGTTTTGCTTTCGTTGTAAAGCCTTTTTGAAATCGGACAGTGTGGTTAGATTAACGAGAGTCTTGTCTTTAAAATGGTGTAAAATAGTCATATGTTTGAAAAATTGAAGGTTTTGCATTTTTGAAGTATTTGAATAACGCGCCACGGGATTACACTGGCTGTTGAGTAGGTGGGACGCTTCCGCAGAGGTAGAGGGGCCAGCAGGCCAGTGGTGGATGAACGCAGTGCCCTTGTTTGGGTGTAGGGCCTGATCAGAGCCTGAAGGTACGGAGGTGCCGTTCCCCTATTACCTGATTAAGCTAATCATGTAAATGTAATTAACTAGAAAGTCGGGGTACTACGAAAGAGTGTTTATAGAGCTGTTATCTTCCAAATAAATTCTTAACCTCTCTAGGGTCGGCGGGACGAAATCGTCCCACCTACTCAACAGCCAGTTGAATCCCGTGGCGCGTTATTCAAATACCTTAGAAATGCTATTACTTCAATTTCTCAAACATATGACTATTTTACACCATTTTAAAGACAAGACTCTCGTTAATCTAACCACACTGTCCGATTTCAAAAAGGCTTTACAGCGAAAGCAAAACATTAGATTATGTCAGCAGAGTACCCAGCCAGAAATAATCAGACACCCATTTTTCAAGCTAGCATATATTTCACAAAAACCCAGAAGACAGCTAAATGCAGCACTAACCTTTGATGATCTTCATCAGATGACACACCTACGACATTATGTTATACAATACATGCATGTTTTGTTCAATCAAGTTCATATTTATATCAAAAAACAGCTTTTTACATTAGCATGTGACGTTCAGAACTAGCATACCCCCCGCAAACTTCCGGGGAATTTACTAACAATTTACTAAATTACTCACGATAAACGTTCACAAAAAGCATAACAATTATTTTAAGAATTAGAGATACAGAACTCCTCTATGCACTCGATATGTCCGATTTTAAAATAGCTTTTTGGTGAAAGCACATTTTGCAATATTCTAAGTACATAGCCCAGCCATCACGGGCTAGCTATTTAGACACCCGGCAAGTTTAGCCTTCACCAAAATCAGATTTACTATAAGAAAAATGTTATTACCTTTCCTGTTCTTCGTCAGAATGCACTCCCAGGACTTCTACTTCAATAACAAATGTTGGTTTGGTCCCAAATAATCCATCGTTATATCCAAACAGCGGCGTTTTGTTCGTGCGTTCTAGACACTATCCAAAATGGTAAATCAGGGTCGTGCGCATGGCGCATTTCGTGACAAAAAAATTCTAAATATTCCATTACCGTACTTCGAAGCATGTCAACCGCTGTTTAAAATCAATTTTTATGCAATTTATCTCGTAAAAAAGCGATAATATTCCGACCGGGAATCTGCGTTTCGGTAAATAGAGGGAAAAACAGAAAGACAGGGGCGGCCAGTGCACGAGCCTAAGCCCTTTGTCCTCTGATAGACCACTTAGCAAAAGCGCTCGTGTGTTTCAGCCAGGGCTTTGAATTACGCCATTCAGCTTTTTCCCGGGCTCTGAGCGCCCATGGAAGCCGTAGGAAGTGTCACGTAACAGCAGAGATCCTTTGTAATGGATAGAGATAATCAAGAAGGGGAAGAAATGGTCAGACAGGGTACATCCTGTACAGAATCTTCTCAGGTTTTGGCCTGCCAAATGAGTTCTGTTATACTCACAGACACCATTCAAACAGTTTTAGAAACTTTGGAGTGTTTTCTATCCAAAGCTAATAATTATATGCATATTCTAGTTTCTGGGCAGGAGTAATAATCAGATTAAATCGGGTACGTTTTTTATCCAGCCGTGAAAATACTGCCCATAGCCATAACAGGTTAATAGCAGTCCAATCCTATGGTAACTGTGGTCATAGAAGTATATGTACAGTATAATAGATATATAATAATATACCCCTTCGACAGTATGTGTGTACTTTCCCATGGTAGAAAACAACAGTCAGTTACATTGAGGTTTGATAAACACACAGTGGGTCCTGTAGTTTGTTTGCAGCAGACAATGTTCTACAGGATTATTATCACCATCATGTTTATAGAAAACCTGCCATGTAATGGCTATCTCTTAGTTATCAGGAACCTGTGAGAACCATGCACTCCTGGTGCACTCCTCTCCTACCAATCTGTCTACCTGTATATCTATCTCAATGCCTGCCTGCCTGCCTGCCTGCCTGCCATTATCTGTTCTTGTCTAATTCTCTTCGGCTTTCCCCACCCCTGCCACAACCCCTACTCCCTCTCTCTCCCCTATGTCTGGACCAGACCAACCACCTCCCTTCCTCCCTCTCTCCCAGCCAGCTAGCCAGATCTCTTCATGCCACCGCACCCTCATGTTTTGTCTGTGTTGCTGAGACAGAGACTAAATAATGTCATAACATGCAGCACTCGACAGGTGTGCCTCCCTCTCTCCCTCAGCAGACAGGCAGACAAGCCTCAGCTCTGTGGATGAACAGAATAACACACCAGCCTGGCAGGCAACAGCACGTGCAAATCAAGGCTGCATCACACATACAGCCTCAGAGTTTAGAGTAATGTGAACTTATTGAGTGAGATAGCTAGTCCTTACTGCTTACAGCAATGGAATGAAACATAAAAAATATCTGATACCACAATGGCTCCCAGGCCCGCTCAAATGTTATTCTAATCTCTTCCACATACTTTACATATTAAGTTGTTGCGCCTTGTCAGTCACTGTGTTCCAATGTCTATATTAGCATAACACGTAGAATGCATGCCCAATACAGGTGGCAGGTAGCCTAATGGTTAGATCGTTGGACTAGTAACCGATAGGTTGCAAGATCAAATCCCTGAGCTGACAAGGTAAAAATCTATCGTTCTTCCCCTGAACAAGGCACTTAACCCACTGTTCCTAGGCTGTCATTGAAAATAAGAATTTGACTTGCCTAGTTAACCTCTCTTGGGTAGGGGGCAGTAATTTGACGTCCGGATGAAAAGCGTGCCCAAAGTAAACTGCCTGTTACTCAGGCCCAGAAGCTAGGATATGCATATATAAGTTTCTGAAACTGTTAACATTATGTCTGTGAGTATAACAGAACTTATATGGCAGCCGAAACCCCGAGGACAAACCACCCCCCCCCCCCCCAAAAAAATCAGTCTACCCCTATTTTGAATGGCTATCATTTTTATTATAAGGCCAAGTCCTCCCAGATTGCAGTTCCTAGGGCTTCCACTAGATGTCAACAGTCTTTAGAAAGAGTTTCAGGCTGGTTTTTGGAAAAATGAGCCAGAAATTGTCGTTTTTCTAGGTGGCTCCCATTTTGGCTTTAGTGTTTCCAAGCGCGTGGAAGAGAGCGCGTTCATTGGTATTTTTCTCCGGTAAAGACAATAACAATTCTCCGTCTTAAATTGTATTGTTTATTTACGTATTAGGGTACCTAATGTTTGATTATAAACGTTGTTTGACTTGTTTGGAAAAGCTTATTAGTAATGTTTGGGATTCATTTTGTATGCATTTTGATGGAGGGAAACTGGGTGGAATATTGACTGAAGCATGCCAGCTAAACTGAGTTTTTATGGATATAAAGAAGGACATTATTGAAAAAAATGACCATTTGTGATGTAACTGGGACCTTTTGGAGTGCTAAGGCATTTTTTATATCGCTATTTCTGACTTTCGTGTCGCACCTGCCTGGTTAAAATATGTTTTTCATGTGTTTGAATGCGGGGCGCTGTCCTCAGATAATCACATTGTTTGCTTTTGCCGTAAAGCCTTTTTGAAATCTGACACGGCGGCTGGATTAACAAGAAGTTAAGCTTTATTTTGATGTATTACACTTGCGATTTTATGAAAGTTAAATATTTATAATACTGCTAAATAAAGGTAAAAATAAAAAATAAATACTTTGCTTCACTTTATGTGGTACACCAGCCTAAGGTAGTATGGATATTTCTTTCCAGAAATGTCAAAACTGTTGACCTTTAGTCAACTAAATCCAATAACAGCACCAGGTTCTCCTTTGACTGTCTAGCCCAGATATATATTGTTTACTCTAACCTCCATCTGCGAACTGACATAACATGAAATCAAATCCAAAAATCTAATCAAATTGTATTTGTCACATGCGCCGAATACGAGTGTGGACTTTACCGTAAAATGCTTGCTTACGAGCCCTTCCCAACGATGCAGAGTTTAAAAATATTTAATGAAATGAAAAATAATAACACAAGAGGAATACAAAATAATTGAGTTACTGTATATACAGGGAGTAGCAGTACCAGATCAATGAGGTATTTGAGGTACAATACCAGTCAAAAGTTTGCACACACCTACTCCTTCGAGGGTTTTTCATTATTTTTACTATTTTCGACATTGTAGAATAATAGTGAAGACATCAAAACTATGAAATAACACATATGGAATAATGTAGTAACCAAAAAAATTGTTAATCAAATCAAAATATATTTTATATTTGAGATTTGAGATTCTTTAAAGTAGCCACGCTTTGCCTTGATGACAGCTTTGCACACTCTTGGCTTCATGAGGTAGTCACCTGGAATGCATTTCAATTATTAACAGGTGTCCCTTGTTAAAAGTTAATTTGTGGAACTATCATTTGTTTTTCAACAGGACAATGACCCAAAAACACACCTCCAGGCTGTGTAAGGGCTACTTGACCAAGGATAGTGATGGAGTGCTGCAGCAGATGACCTGGCCTACACAATCACTTGACCTCAATCCAATTGAGATGGTTTGGGATGAGTTGGAATGCAGAGTGAAGGAAAAGCAGCCAACAAGTGCTCAGCATACTTCTTCAAGACTGTTGGAAAAGCATTCCTCATTAACCTCTTGGCGTTCCCCTAGGATAGGGGGCGCTAAAGCGATTTTTGAAAAGAAATTGTGCCCATTTTAAACGGCCTCCTACTCAAACTCAGAAGCTAGGATATGCATATAATTAATACTTGTGGATAGAAAACACCCTAAAGTTTCTAAAACTGTTTGAATGGTGTCTGTGAGTATAACAGAAATCATATGGCAGTCAAAACCCCGAGACAGATCGAAACAGGAAGTGGAATTCTGAATTGCGAACTCAACTTCATCACGTTGCCTATTAATCACACCGTGAGCTATGGTTCATTGAGCACTTCCTATTGCTTCCACTAGATGTCCCCAGTCTTTACAAAGTGATTTGAGACTCCTACTGTGAAAACTGAATGAATGAGACGCTGTGGAACGTGGTCACACGGAGAGGGCCATCACCATTATGACGCCGACGCCCCTGGTTACCCTCCCCTTTCGAAACGTTTTGAAACACAATGCAATCGTCCTCCTCGAATCTTATTGGCTCTCTTGTTGAAAAACGCCCTGAAGATTTATGTTATACAACGTTTGACATGTTTGAACGAACCTAAATGGGGAAAAAAATGCATTTTCTCGAAATGGCTGTCCCGTGGCCGACGGAAGTTTTGGAGCAGCCTTCAGACGCGCTAACAAGAACAAGCTCTTGGAACATAAAGGAGTATTTTTTTCGAACAAAAATACATTTGTTGTGGACCTGGGATTCCTTGAAGTGCTTTCTGATGAAGACAACCAAAGGTAAGGGATTATTGACAATAGTATACAAGACTAGATGTGATATGCAATTGTTCCAAGATGGCGCTGACCTGTAACGTTAGCCTATTTTTCAGAGTATCGCATCCCCTTTCATCGCAAAGTATGATTACCCAGTAAAGTTAATTTTAAATCTGGAATTACAGGTGCTTTCAAGAGATATTCATCTATAAATCTTAGAATGACAATATTACATTTTAAAAATGTTTTTGAATAGTAATTTAGTAAATTGTAGCTCTGTTTCATCGGATGCATTTGAGGGAAAATAGTTAGTCAACGTTACGCACCGATGTAAAATGCTGTTTTTATATATAAATATGAACTTTATCGAACAAAAGAATGCATGTATTGTGTAACATGATGTCCTAGGTGTGTCATCTGATGAAGATTGTCAAAGGTTAGTGCTGCATTTAGCTGTTTTTTGGTTATTTGTGATGCATGTGGTTGGTCGGAAAATGGCTATGTGGCTACTTTTACGATATACTCCTCTAACATAATCTAATGTTTTGCTTTTGCTGTAAAGCCTTTTTGAAATCGGACAACGTGGTTCGATTCAGGAGAGGTGTATCTATAAAACGATATAATTTGAAAAAAAATAAATAATAATTATTAAATTTTGTTATGCTAATGACGATATGATTTTTCGCTGGAGCCGTCCCGCTCGGGCGGAGGCCGCACAGGGGTTAACCTCTCTAGGGGGTGTGGGACGCTACCGTCCCACTTGGCCAACATCCAGTGAAATTGCAGAGCGCCAAATTCAAAAACAGAAATACTCATTATAAAAATTCATAAAACATACAAGTGTTATACATCGGTTTAAAGATGAACTTCTTGTTAATCCAATCACGGTGTCAGATTTCAAAAAAGCTTCACGGCGAAAGCATGCGATTATCTGAGAACAGCGCCCAGCAGACAAATCATTACAAACAGTTACCAGCCATGTAGAGTTACACAAGTCAGAAATAGTGATAAAATTACACTTTGTTTTTAATCACTTACCTTTGATGATCTTCATATGGTTGCACTCACAAGACTCCCATTTACTCAATAAATGTTCGTTTTGTTCGATAAAGTCCCTCTTTATATCCAAAAACCTCAGTTTTGTTTGCACATTTTGTTCAGTAATCCACAGGCTCAAAGGCAGTCACAACAGACAGACGAAAAATCCGAAAAGTATCAGTAAAGTTTCGTAGAAACATGTCAAACGATGTTTATAATCAATCCTCAAGTTGTTTTTAGTCATAATAATCAATAACATTTCAACCAGACAATAGCTTCATCAATATAAAAGGAAAACAAGAAAGGCGTGCTCTCGGTCGTGCGCATGAAAAACCTCTGGTACACCGAATGGTTCACTCATTCAAAGTGCTCTTACTCCCTCATTTTTCAGATTACAAACAATTTCTAAAGACTGTTGACATCTAGTGGAAGCCATAGGAAGTGCAATTTGAGTCCTAAGTCAATGGATACTGTAATGGCATTCAATAGCAAACTACAAACATAAAAAATCTGCCATAACAGTTCTGTTATACTCACAGACATGATTTTAACAGTTTTGGAAACTTTAGAGTGTTTTCTATCCAAATCTACCAATTACATGCATATCCTAGCTTCTGGGCCTGAGTAGCAGGCAGTTTACATTGGGCACGCTTTTCATCTGGAGGGGAAAATAGTGCCCCCTACCCTAGTGAGGTTAAGCTGATTGAGAGAATACCAAGAGTGTGCAAAGCTGTCATCAAGGCAGGTGACTACTTTGAAGAATCTCAAATATAAAATATATTTTAATTTGTTTAACACTTTTTTGGTTACTACATGATTCCATATGTGTTATTTCATGTGTTCCATATGGATTACTTCAATGACGAAAATATTAAAAATAAAGAAAGGTGTGTAGGTGTGTCCAAACTCTCGACTGGTACTGTAGATATTTACATGAAGGCAGGGTAAACTGATTATGCATCAGGATATATAATAATAAGAGAACAGAGTAGCAGCAGCATATGATGACTGTAAAAGTGTGTGTGTTTGTGTGTGCATGTGTATTTATGTTATCAAATCACATTTATTGGTCACATACACAAGGTTAGCAGATGTTATTGCGAGCGTTGCGGAATGCTTGTGCTTCTAGCTCTGACAGTGCAACAATATCAACAAGTAATCTAACAATTCCACAACAACTACCTAATACACACAAATCTAAGTAAAGGGATGGAATAAGAATATGTACATAGAAATATATGGATGAGCAATGACTGAGCGGCATAGGCAATATGCAATAGGTGGAATAAAATACAGTATATATATATGGGATGAGTAATGCAAGATATGTAAACGTCATTATTAAAGTGGCATTAATAAAGTGACTAGTGATCCATTTGTTAGAGTGGCCAATGATTTCAAGTCTGTATGTAGGCAGCAGCCTCTCTGTGTTAGTGATGGCTTTTTAACAGTCTGATGGCCTTGAGATTGAAAAATAGCTTCTGTCTCTTGGTCCCAGCTTTGAAGCACCTGTACTGACCTCGCCTTCTGGATAGTAGCGGGATGAACAGGCAGTGGCTCGGGTGGTTGTTGTCCTTGATGATCTTTTTGGCCTTCCTGTGACATCGGGTGCTGTATGTGTCATGGAAGGGCAGGTTTGCCCCCAGTGATGCATTGTGCAGGCCGCACCACCCTCTGGAGAGCCCTGCGGTTTTGGACAGTGCAGTTGCCGTACCAGGCGGTGATACAGCCCGACCGGATGCTCTCAATTGTGCATCTGTAAAACTTTGAGGGTTTTAGGTGACAAGCCAAATTTCTTCAGCCTCGCTGTTGTGCCTTCTTCACCACACTGTCTGTGTGGGTGAACCATTTCAGTTTGTCCATTATGTGTACGCCGAGGAACTTTCCACCTTCTCCACTGCTGTCCCGTCAATGTAGATAGGGGGGTGCTCCCTCTGCTGTTTCCTGAAGTCCATGATCATTTCCTTAGTTTTTTTTTACGTTGAATGAGAGGTCACCTCCTCCTTATAGGCTGTCTCGTCGTTGTTGGTGATCAAGCCCACTACTGTTGTGTCGTCTGCAAACTTGATGATTGAGTTGGAGGCGTGCATGGCCACACAGTCATGGGTGAGCAGGCAGTACAGGAGGGGGCTGAGCACACACCCTTGTGGGGCCCCAGTGTTGAGGATCAGCGAAGTGGAGATGTTGTTTCCTACCTTCACCACCTGGGGGCGGCCCGTCAGGAAGTCCAGGACCCAATCGCACAGTCCGGGGTTGTGTCGGTATGCGTGTGTATGTGTTGTGCCGTCTTCACGACTGTGCAGGTGTGTGTGGACCATGTTAAGTCCTTAGTGGCGTGGACGCCAAGGAACTTGAATCTTTTGACCTGCTCCACTGCAGCCTCATCAATGTGGATGGGGGCGTGCTCTCCCGTCTTTCTCCTGTAATCCACGATCAGCTCCTTGCTCTTATTGACGTTGAGGGAGAGGTTGTTGTCCCGGCACCACACTGCTAAGTCAGTCCCAGGGACCCCAGTGAGTACAGGAGGGGATTAAACACACACCCCTGAGGGGCCACTATGTTGAGGATCAGCGTAGCTGAGGTGTTATTGCCTACCCTCTCCACCTGGGGCCAGCCCATCAGGAAGTCCAGGATCCATTTTACAGGGGGAGGTATTCAGTCCCAGGGTCCACCAGCTTGGTGATGAGCTTGGAGGGCAATATGGTGTTGAACGCTGAGCTGTAGTCTATGGACACCATTCTCACACAAACTCAGGGTTTTCCAACGGAAGACTTTTAGTAAACCCATCAGAGAGCTGATCCAAAACCAACTCACAACAGTTGTGTTCAAGTAATGTGGTATCTGGAGGAAGTATCAGAGTAGCTGGATTACATGGTGTGCCACGTTGAATGATGATTTTAGGAGCCTCCAACACAGTTGACCATTTGAGCCGATGAGCAGCTGTGACCTGTGCAGCTCAATTCATTGTCAAAGGAGTATGAACAGCATCTGGACACTTGATGGTAAGATGCTGGTCGAGAACAAGCAATGCCACCATCGACACAGCGATGTAAGTAGCCTACATAGCTCTGAGACAGGGACCCCATCCCAATGCCACATCATCCAACTTCTTTGAATAGTAGCCTACAGGTTTCTGACAATCACCATGGTCTTATGTCAGCACTGAGGTCATGTAGCCATCTTTTTCAGTCACAAAGAGGGTGAACGGTTGGCCTGGGTCCGGAATGCCCAAAGCCGGTACTGATGACAAAGCTAGTTTGAGCTTGCCAAAAACCTCTTTCTGCTCTTCCGTGAAGGCTACAGTCTTTTGAATCAGGGTCTCCCTTGAGGAGGTTGTTACGGAGTTGTGCAATTTTGGTAAAGGAGTCCACCCAGCATCTGTTGTAATTGCACAAGCCCATGAAGGAGCGAAGTTCTTTAATAGTAGTGGGCTCTTTGGCAGCTTGTATGACAGCCGTACGACTTTGTGTCATCTCGCTTTTTCCCTGTGAGACCAGTTGACCAAGGTAGATAACCTGTGCTTGCATGAGTTGGGCCTTCTTAGGGCTAGCTTTATGGCCTTTGGCATGCAAGTGGTCTAACAGTGATTTTAGATCCTCAGCATGTGTTTCCTCATCTTCTGAGGCCAACAATATATCATCAACATATTGTATGACAACAGATGACATCTGAGGGAGATCAATGCCTGATGGTAAATCAAAGAACTATTATGAAGGCCCATAGGAGTCCTAGTCCACTAATACTGTTGACCATACACAGAAAAAGCAAGCTATGGACGGACCTCCGAATGTAAGGGTACTGACCAGAACCCATTAGCCATATTAATGACTGAGAACACAGAGTGAGCAGGTGACAATGAGGAAAAAGTAGTTGAAGTGTCAGCCACCAGTGGAGTGAGCTTGGAGATAGCTTCATTTGCATTCCTGTAGTCCACAGTCACTCACCAGTCCCCACTTGTCTTTTCAACTATACCCATGTCCCATAGATCTTTTTAGCTCTACTTTTGTAGCGACCATAGTTTCCTTGCTAATGGGATATTGTTTTGTGCAAGGGGGGCAACACCTGTCAAGCACACTCGTTCCATATCCAAAGTTCCATACTAATTTTTCTTCTTAGTCCAAATAGCATCAAGGCCTAAAATTGTTTGTTCAAATGAGCCTATCCACGCCCCTGCATCAATCTTCATTGGACCAATAGAACTTGATAATGGTTTGGTTTGTTTCATATCTGTCCCCCCCACCTGTTGCTCTCATCTTGTTGTCTGTGTACAGAGGACATATATGTTTTGCATAAGATATGGGCAATACAGTAACTTCAGCACTCGTATCTACGAAAAAATCTACTGCAAAGTTGTTAACCATCCATCCAATTTCATATGTACACCAGCTGAGATGGGACGTAAGAGGGGGTCTATTAGTTTCCCTCCACAGCATCCAGCAAACTCTGCTGCTGAACCGGAGAGAGCTTCTTACATTTCTGCATGAACATTGTGTTGTTGGGGCTGTTGTCCTGATTCCATTTTCCCTTGGACGGACCCTGCTTCTCCTGGCCATTCCTCATAAGAACACGTTTTCTCTTCCGACATTCTCATTGCCAGTGACCAGAAATCCCACAATAATGATATACACCAGGTTTCTCTTCTGCTGAACGAATAATGTTGTTGGTTTCACTCTGAACCTGCACAACTCTGATAACAGACGGTTTATTATGTTGATTGATGTCTCTGTCCAGTTGTGACAGTCTGTCTGATGTCACCGTAGTTTTGTCTCTCCCAGTCATTAGTTGTGGAAACAAAAGTTTTTCACAAATCATCATGTATGGATTGCATCACCTGTTGAGTGATTGCCCCATTTTTGGAGGAATTGAGTGTATCTCATCAATTCAACAAACGGTTCTTTCGGGTTTTGAACACATTTGGTTATCTCTCCCCAATTGGTGGTTGCATTGGTCAGAACCTTAAGGAAAATATGTATGGCTCTCCATCCATCGGCCACATCTTGTTCACCCCCAGTTCTATAAACCTTTTCTTCAAGTATACTATGTTCACGGTTGTTCTAACAAAGGCTAATAACTATAACCCATCATAAGGATGTAGATTGTAGAGTTTCCTATAATGCTTCAAATGGTCCCACGTTTTCATACCCACTTCTCAGGGATGTTTCAACGTTTTTGACCATTCATCCAACTGTTTTGGAGATGCTGATTAATGTGTGATTACTGTCACCAGAGGTTTCTCTTTACTACCTTTTACAGCCTGTGTTCTGGTTGGCCTAAGTCATCGTTCGTCACCGCTGTCAGTATCTGTTGACTCAAAACCAGGTAGTGCTGGCCTGATGCTTGAAACCCAATCATCCTTGTGCAACTCAGCCAGAGGGTGGATTGAAGGAACAAAGGGTCCTCCATATGTTGGAGCCAATTTTAACCTGATTTGGTTCTTTTAAAATTATATTGGTCTAGACTCACCCAGCACTTCTGCCATCAATCAGGAGATTAAGAGTTGACTCTCCCAAAGTGGGTTGTGCTCAGCCTTCTCTCTTTCTTCTGGATCAACACACAGTTGAGTTTTTCTTGTTGTTGTTGAGACCAATTCATTCTGGTCACGGCACCAAATGTTAGCAGTTGATGTTATTCTTTAATAACACAGACCCCAAAGCAAATCAGGGGGAGGAAAATAGGTTTATTGAAAGAGGATAAATCATAGATGGTATGCTGAGAGGTAGATGGTAGATGGTCGTTCCTTCCCTGTCATCAATGATTCTCTCACAGTGAATCTCCCCTGAACAAAGGGACAGGATGTAGTTTATAACCCAGCCCTAGCCTGTGGTTGACCAATTAGAATTCCTTGCAATAAAACTGTGCCAATGGCCAAATAACAAGTATCCTATTTCAGACTCAATATATAGACACATTTCTCCCATGTCTCTGCATGAATCCCTTATTACAGAAAAAAACACTATTTCCATTGATCGTTAGTACTCTATTGACTTTTAGTCCTCTTGACCTTTAGTCCTGTATTGACCTCTCGTCCTCTGTCTCTGTGTTGTGTATTTATCTTCGAAATATTCTTATAATGTCTCTCCATTTTCCCATGAGACTTTGCATAAACATATATCAGATGTATAACACACATGCACACACTGACTGACAGACTATATGAGTACTTATTTATCTATCTCTATGAATCAGACATGTTTCTTTCTGATGAAAGCAGAACACAAAGTATTGACTTTCAGATCATTCATGCTTAGGTCAGTTCAAGTTTATTCAGCCTGCCCATTTGAGGGCTGAGAGAGAAGAGAAGAGAGAAGAGGGCAGATTGCTGGTTGAAACATGACGAGTGGTTACCATGGTGAGGCAGGTGATTGACAGTTTATATAATCTACTCAACACATGGTCTGAGAGAGAGACGGGAAACCACCTTAAACGTCTTGAAGTCATGCTGTCAGTTTTTCAGAGGCTCCTTTTCCCTTTTTGAGTAATATCTTTGCTGTGTCAGCCCCAGGCTTCACCCATCCATAGCAGTGTGTGTACCAGACCTTAAGCAATTAGCCCAGGGATAATCCCTAGCTGTGTATAGGGCCAGGTTGTTCTGCCTGCTCTGGGATGACATGGAGAAAGCCAGACAGAACAATGTGCTCTCTCTTACAGCCATGGTCAGATTACCACACATCAAGTTATGAAGGAGCCTCGGAATGTTCAACAGAGGCAGCCGGCAGTCCGCTATTTGAGAGATTACTACTTTAATACCGGTACCTTAAACGCGCTCTGGTTAGATCAGCGATGTGAGATGCCCAGTGATACAGAACACCCAAAAGAGCTAATTGCCTTTTATGCTCGCTTCTAGGAATACAACACTGAGTCTTGCGTGAAAGCCCCTGTTGTTCCAGATGGCTGTGTGATCTCACTCTTCGTGGCTGATGTGAGTAAAACTTTTAAATAGGTTAACACTCACAAGATGGAATACCAGGGCGCATTCTCAAAGCATGTGCAGACCAGCTGCCAAGTGTTTCAATCTCTTCTTGTCCCAGTCTGTTATCCCAAAATGTTTCAAGTTGACCACCATTGTCCCTGTTCCCAAGAACTCCAAAGTAACTTGCCTAAATGACTCTCGCTCTGTAGCACACACATCTGTAATTATGAAGTGCTTTGAAAGTCTGGTCATGACAAACATCAACACCATCATCCCAGACCCTGGACCCACTCCAATTCGCATACCGCCCCAACAGATCCATAGACTGACTTGCCTAGTTAAATAAAAATAAACAAAATAAAAAAAGATCCATAGATAATGCAATCTTAATTGCACTTCACACTTCCCTCCACCACCTGAACATGAGGAGAGGGGGGACAGATATGAAACAAACCAAACCATTATCAATTTCTATTGGTCCAATGAAGATTGATGCAGGGGCGTGGATAGGCTCATTTGAACAACCAATTTTAGGACTTGATGCTATTTGGACTAAAAACAAAAATTAGTATGGAACTTTGGATATGGAACGAGTGTGCTGGCCAGGTGTTGCCCACCTTGCACAAAACAATATCCCATTAGCAAGGAAGCAATGGTCGCTATAGAAGTAGAGATTAAAGATCTATGGGACATGGGTATACAGTGGGGCAAAAAGGATTTAGTCAGCCACCAATTGTGCAAGTTCTCCCACTTAAAAAGATGAGAGAGGCCTGTAATTTTCATCATAGGTACACGTCAACTATGACAGACAAAATGAGAAAAAAAATCCAGAAAATCACATTGTAGGATTTTTAATGAATTTATTTGCAAATTATGGTGGAAAATAAGTATTTGGTCACCTACAAACAAGCAAGATTCCTGGCTCTCACAGACCTGTAACTTCTTCTTTAAGAGGCTCCTCTGTCCTCCACTCGTTACCTGTATTAATGGCACCTGTTTGAACTTGTTATCAGTATAAAAGACACCTGTTCACAACCTCAAACAGTCACACTCCAAACTCCACTATGGCCAAGACCAAAGAGCTGTCAAAGGACGCCAGAAACAAAATTGTAGACCTGCACCAGGCTGGGAAGACTGAATCTGCAATAGGTAAGCAGCTTGAATTGAAGAAATCAACTGTGGGAGCAATTATTAGGAAATGGAAGACATACAAGACCACTGATAATCTCCCTCGATCTGGGGCTCCACGCAAGATCTCACCCCGTGGGGTCAAAATGATCACAAGAACGGTGAGCAAAAATCCCAGAACCACATAGGGGGACCTAGTGAATGACCTGCAGAGAGCTGGGACCAAAGTAACAAAGCCTACCATCAGTAACACACTACGCCGCCAGGGACTCAAATCCTGCAGTGCCAGACGTGTCCCCCTGCTTAAGCCAGTACATGTCCAGGCCCATCTGAAGTTTGCTAGAGAGCATTTGGATGATCCAGAAGAGGATTAGGAGAATGTCATATGGTCAGATGAAACCAAAATAGAACTTTTTGGTATAAACTCAACTCGTCGTGTTTGGAGGACAAAGAATGCTGAGTTGCATCCAAAGAACGCCATACCTACTGTGAAGCATGGGGGTGGAAACATCATGCTTTGGGGCTGTTTTTCTGCAAAGGGACCAGGACGACTGATCCGTGTAAAGGAAAGAATGAATGGGGCCATGTATTGTGAAATTTTGAGTGAAAACCTCCTTCCATCAGCAAGGGCATTGAAGATGAAACGTGGCTGGGTCTTTCAGCATGACAATGATCCCAAACACACCGCCCGGGCAACGAAGGAGTGGCTTCGTAAGAAGCATTTCAAGGTCCTGGAGTGACCTAGCCAGTCTCCAGATCTCAACCCCATAGAAAATCTTTGGAGGGAGTTGAAAGTCCGTGTTGCCCAGCAACAGCCCCAAAACATCACTGCTCTAGAGGAGATCTGCATGGAAGAATGGGCCAAAATACCAGCAACAGTGTGTGAAAACCTTGTGAAGACTTTCAGAAAACGTTTGACCTGTGTCATTGCCAACAAAGGGTATATAACAAAGTATTGAGATAGACTTTTGTTATTGTACAAATACTTATTTTCCACCATAATTTGCAAATAAATTCATAAAAAATCCTACAATGTGATTTTCTGGATTTTTTTCTTCTCATTTTGTCTGTCATAGTTGAAGTGTACCTATGATGAAAATTACAGGCCTCTCTCATCTTTTTAAGTGGGAGAACTTGCACAACTGGTGGCTGACTAAATACTTTTTTGCCCCACTGTAGTTGAAAAGACACATTCTGCCTCTAATAGCCCAGTATGGCCAGTGAAAAGATCAAGTGGGGCCTGGCGAGTGACTGTGGACTACAGGAATGCAAATGAAGCCGTCTCCAAGCTCACTCCACTGGTGGCTGACACTTCAAACACTTCTTCCTCATTGTCACCTGCTCACTCTGTGTTCTCAGTCATTGATATGGCTAATGGGTTCTGGTCAGTACCCTTACATCCAGAGGTCCGTCCATTTTCTGTGGATGGTCAACAGTATTAGTGGACTAGAACTCCTATGGGCCTTCATAATAGTTCTTTGATTTACCAACAGGCTTTGAGGAGACATCTCCAAGCTCTCCCGCAGATGTCATCTGTTGTCATACAATATGTTGGTGATATATTGTTGGCCTCAGAAGATGAGGAAACACATGCTGAGGATCTAAAATCACTGTTAGACCACTTGCATGCCAAAGGCCATAAAGCTAGCCCTAAGAAGGCCCAACTCATGCAAGCACAGGTTATCTACCTTGGTCAACTGGTCTCACAGGGAAAAAGCGAGATGACACAAAGTCGTACAGCTGTCATACAAGCTGCCAAAGAGCCCACTACTATTAAAGAACTTCGCTACTTCATGGGCTTGTGCAATTACAACAGATGCTGGGTGGACTCCTTTGCCAAAATTGCACAACTCCTTAACAACCTCCTCAAGGGAGACCCTGATTCAAAAAACTGTAGCCTTCACGGAAGAGCAGAAAGAGGTTCTTGGCAAGCTCAAACTAGCTTTGTCATCAGTTTGGGCATTCCGGACTCAGGCCAACCGTTCACCCTTTTTGTGACTGAAAAAGATGGCTACATGACCTCAGTGCTGACACAAGACCATGGTGATTGTCAGAAACCTGTAGGCTACTATTCAAAGAAGTTGGATGATGTGGCATTGGGATGGGGTCCCTGTCTCAGAGCTATGTAGGCTACTTACGTCGCTGTGTCGATGGTGGCATCGCTTGTTCTCGAGCAACATCTTACCATCAAGTGTCCACATGCTGTTCATACTCTTTTGACAATGAATTGAGCTGCACAGGTCACTCATTGGATCATTGGATCAAATGGTCAACTGTGTTGGAGGCTCCTAACATCATCATACAACGTGGCACACCATGTAATCCAGCTACTCTGATGCTTCCCCCAGATACCACATTACTTCAACATTACTGTTGTGATCTGGTTTTGGATCAGCTCTCTGATGGGTTTACTAAGAGTCATCCGTTGGAAAACCCTGAGTTTATCTTATACACAGACGGTTCAAGCATTGTGGAGGGGAGTGTGAGGAAGGCAGGCTGGGCAGTTACTACAATGGACAATGTGAAAGTGACAGGCACATTAGATTTGAGAAAAGCAGACGTTCACTTTATGAGTGACACAATGCAATTGCATACAACTCTCTAATGCAGTAGGGGAAGCAGACAGACAAGTAAAAGAGACGTGGGGAACAAGTCCTAAGGGGGGACATGACGTAGTACCAGGACAGAGAGTGATGGTAAAAAAATATGTAACAGAGACATTAGGACCAAGATGGGAAGGTCCTTATCAAGTTTTGCTCATAACGAGGTCAGCAGTAAAACTCCAGGGAAAATCACGATGGATACATGTCACTCATTGCAAGTTGTCCATTTTGAAGACAAAGCGGAGCTTGGAGAATAAAGAACTGATTGATTAGCAGTCGGGGCCCAATCTCGGGTGAAGAAGCATAGTAAGGTGATCAGAACCTGATAAACTTCTATGTTGTATATCGCAGTCATCATCCAACGTTTCACTGAAAATCGGGACATGCTTACTTAGGGAAATCTATGTGAAATATCAATTTCTATTGGAACCAGGACATGTTACTTTCACTTTTTTGTTTCCTTTGTTACAGGTTATGAGAATCTACAGTCTGAAGCTGAAGCAATATCCTTCGATTCAAGGACTGTACCTGAAACGATACAAGATCACAGGTGAAGTGCAACCAGTGGAACGGAAGAAGAATTCCTCACTACCGGCAGACTGTCAGAACATAATTTCTAATAGTTATTTCTGTGGGACTGACACCAGTGTGGAAGAGCTGATCACTTTTAAAGGACTTGGTGAATGATTACCTTGCCAACAGGACGATTGAATATTATTGTCTTGTAGACAATTATTGTTTTGTGTGAGTTTCCTCCTAATACAGGATGTGGTAGGAATCGTAAGGAACATCATCATTACACCTGTTAATACTTATTTTCTATGACTTTGTTTGAAATCTATATCTTATTGTAACAGCAAGTACAATATGTCCTTTGTGTTTTATAGAAATGCAAGGTGTTTAATGTGAATGATTTTATGCTTACTGCTAATGTTTTTTTATAGTCTATTTTTTCATGTTTTCTATTGGTTTCTAAAAATACATTTAAGTATATGTGTTTTTGAAATGGTTTAGGGGGGAGAATAAGAATATTTAGAAGATAAATACACAATGCAAAGATAGAGGACGAGAGGTCAATACAGGACTAAAGGTCAAGAGGACTAAAAGTCAATAGAGTACTAACGATCAATGGAAATAGTGTTTTTTCTGTAATAGGGGATTAATGCAGAGACATGGGAGGATTTTGTCTATATACTGAGTCTGAAATAGGATACTTGTTATTTGGCCATTGGCACAGTTTTATTGCAAGGAATTCTAATTGGTCAACCACAGGCTAGGGCTGGGCTACAAACTACATCCTGTCCCTTTGTTCAGGGGAGATTCACTGAGAGAGAATCACTGAGGACAGGGAAGGAACGACCATCTACCATCTACCTCTCAGCATACCATCTATGATTTATCCTCTTTGAATTAACCTATTTTCCTCCCCCTGATTTGCTTTGGGGTCTGTGTTATAAAGAATAACATCAACTGCTAACAACATCAATGTGGTCGGATCAGTCTTCAGAAAAGAGATGGCTGTCTAGATTCTGTTAGATAGCAACAGCCTGCCTGGGATAGCATCAACCTGCTTCTTACTATATTCGTTGCAGGGCATGAATAGGCAGATACTGTATGTCATCTCCATCTCCATGTACATGAAACCAAACTAACATACTTGTTCATTTGTACAAACTCCCCCCAAAAATCATAAGTTAGCAATTTCAGTACAGAGTCAACAAGATTGCTGAAATACGTGAGTCCCCTCGTATTCCTGACAGAAGGCTCCTCTCAACTGCCTCCTTCAAGCATGAGTGGCCTTCTGCTACCATTGAATAAAGGACAGACCGGCATGTCCACTTGCAATAGTAGCACTTTACACACTCGATCCAAATGCCACACACATTCAATAGAAATGCCAACTTTAAGTGTACCTGCCATAAGTGCCAACAGAGATTGGCAGCTTTTACTGCTCCTTTGCGAGCATGTCACTCGGAAAGACAGTTGAGCACACCGCAGACGGATAAACAAGTGGCTAAAAATAAAGACACAACAGGCACATCTATAGAACATCTGGCTCCACTAAATGCAGCATAAGTTGTAGTGTACAGATGTAGGATCTTAATTTGAGCCCATTTGCTACAGCAGGAAAAGAACCCTGCAGCAACCGGAAATTAAAATTAGTAGGTGGATTATAATTAATGGACATTTTTGTAGGGGCTGATACATTTTTCTTAAGGGAAAATGTAAGACTGAAATGTTAAAGTGGAAATTTTACATTTCAGGAGCCTTTTTAATTCTATGGGCTAGGTGGGACTGCGGGACACAGCCAGTGAAATATCAGGGTGGCAAATTCAAAAACAACAAAATGGCATAATTCAACTTTCTCAAACATACAACTATTTTATACCATTTTAAAGATACACTTCTCCTTGATGTAACCACATTGTCCGATTTCAAAAAGGCTTTACGGCGAAAGCAAAACATTAGATTATGTTAGGAGAGTACATACACAAAAATAATCACACAGCCATTATCCAAGCAAGGACATGTGTCAATAAAACCCAAAACACAGCTAAATGAAGCACTAACCTTTGACGATCTTCATCAGATGACACTCCTAGGACATTATGTTACACAATACATGTATGTTTTGTTCGATAAAGTTCATATTTATATCCAAAAACAGCATTTTACATTGGCGCGTGATGTTCAGAAAATGTATTCCCACCAAAACGTCCTGTGAATGTGCACATCAATTTACAAAAATACTCATCATAAACGTTGACAAAATATATAACAATTATTTAAATAATTATAGATGGAGTACTCCTGGATGCAACCGCTGTGTCAGATTTTAAAATAGCTTTACGGAGAAAGCACATTTTTCAATATTCTGAGTACATAGCTCAGCCATCACGGCGAGCTATTCAGACACCCGCCAAGTTCGGGGCAACCTAAACTCAGAATTAGTATTAGAAATATTCTCTTACCTTTGCTGATCTTCGTCAGAATGCACTCACAGGACTGCTACCACAAGAAATGTTGTTTTTGTTCGAAATAATCCATATTTATGTACAAATACCTCCGTTTTGTTCGTGCGTACAGATCACTTATCCAAAGGCATAACGCGCGAGCACGGAACGAGAGACGAAAAGTCAAAATGTTCCATTACCGTACTTGGAAGCATGTCAAATGCTGTTTAAAATCAATCTTTAGGGTATTTTTTACGTAAAATTGCGATAATATTGCAACCGCACAATAGCATATTCATTCAAGAAGAAAAATAAGGAATGGCGTGCTCACGTGACTGCGCATATCCAATCCCTTTGTTGCCAGGCAGACCACTCAGTAACTGAGCTCCTATTATCTGCCCAGTGACAGGAAAATGCTCAAACTACTTTCTGAAGGCTTTAGACAGCCAATGGAAGCCTTAGGAAGTGCAACGTAACCCCACGGATACTGTAGGGACTAGAAAGAAGAACTACAATTCTCAGATCCTCCAGTTCCTGGTTGACTTTTTCTCAGGTTTTTGCCTGCCATATGAGTTCTGTAATACTCAGACACCATTCAAACAGTTTTAGAAACTTCAGAGTGTTTTCTATCCAAATCTACTAATAGAGTAGTAACCTGTTTAAATTGGGTACGTTTTTCATCCGGCTGTGAAAATACTGCCCCCTAGCCCAGACAGGTTAAACCTCAAAAACACTACAAGTTTTACATTTCCTGCATTGCAGGAAAGTTCTCCTGAATCACGGAGATCACATTTAGATCATACATCTGTAGTAAGCTCTATGACTATATTCTATTCAACAATTGATAGATTCTTCCCCAAACTACACTAATTCCATGACTCACAAACTAATTGCATATTTATTACAAAGTCTGGTCTTTATCAACTTCCTTGGTAAGACCTGTAGCCTGCTGATTGAGTGTTTAGAACAATAACTTTCCCAGTTTATTACACTAACAACACCACATGCCATTTAATTTACAATCATGTGAACAACAGTCACTATGAACAATACTCTGTTCTCATATGCCATTCAAACCAATAAGACAAGAGGTTTTCCACTTCCTCTGAGCATCTTCACATCGGACAACATCACACAGCATCAAAGGGACACATACATAAGAGCTGAATTATTGACTAGAAAACAGACAAAAACAACTGCTTTGCCAAAACATGTGCTTCTATTTGTCTCACTGTTTTCGGAGCAGACTGAGGAGACATGAATGGTCATCAACATCATGAACTTGGCATCTTTTCTCCTGAGTGCAGTGTGTGTGTGTGTGTGTGTGTGTGTGTGTGTGTGTGTGTGTGTGTGTGTGACCAGGATCTCTCCCTCTGCCAGATAATCGAGGCTCCTGTCAGTTGTTCAACTGCAGGTCTTTGTCAGGTTTGTGGGCTCTCTCTGCTCCTACCATGGAGGTAACTTAGAGAGGTGGATAGCCTCGATTAGCTGGCTGAAGGAGTGATCCCGGTCACACACACACACACACACACACACACACACACACACACACACACACACACACATACACTGATCAATAATAGTGTAGAAATACCTCCGCATCTGTAGCTCTCTCACTAAACAGTGGTTGTGCATGTCTTGAGAGTGAGATTTTACTATGGTGTCTTTGTGTGTTTGGCATTCATTTGTTTTATGTTAATTACTGGGAGTCACAGCAAACCTTGAAGAGGTCAGGTAGTATTACAACAGAGCTGTAGTGTTGCAGGGGTGATGTGTGTGTGTGTATGTGTGTTACAGGGGTGACCTGACTCAACAGCTGCTGTTCTATTGATTCCCAGTTCAGTTTCCACCCTTTGGGATGAGTTCATCTTCAATCCCTGTTTCCTTTCCACCCTCCACCCCCTTCAGCTGGAGAATATTAGTTCCAGCTCCCTCCTTCCCTTCAGGCAGATAGATAAAGCCACCATAGAGCCAGCTGTTCAATCAGTGTATATTTCTGTTTGGTGCTTTGATGTTCTGAGGGTAGATCTCTGAACGCATGTCTCTTTGTTCTGAAATCACCAAATATACAAAAGGCAATTTCACAGCAGGATGTAGGGATGACACAGACCCCTGGCTCTACATTGCCAACAGATGTTTGTTCTAGCTAATAGGGCTAAGAGGGGAAGGGAAGCACTGCACTGCCTGTCACACCCTCTCCCCTGTTGCCCCAACGTCAACCAACATAAAAATCTCCTCCTCGCTAGATTTGCTTTTCCCACATAATTTGCAACATACAGTATGCCATGGCTCTCTTAGATCTCCTCTCAGAGTAAATATACTGGAGATTTCCTTATTTTAAATGCAAGGTCTTGAAATTATTATTTTAACGGCTAGCTCAAACTTGAAAGTTCACCATCGCTCATAATGTGGGCTCAATAAATCCTTGAGAATTTGCTTTAATATGAAAATAATCTTCTGCCCATTCAACCTCCTCTCTCCTACTCTCTCGCTAATTTGTGACTGACCGGCTCGATTCGTTTTTTTACATTGGATAAAAGTAGAAAATGGTATATCATACACTTCAGTTGAGGAAAATTGGGAAAGTAATTCTGCTTTGAAAGTTGATAAACTTGTAACCCCACTTTTCAGAAAATGGCCCTTGAGTGTTTTGGACACCTACTGGAGAGCTCATGTTTGTTTATACCATTTCAGCATTCTATTAAGCCTTAGCCCCACCCATCTCTTTAAGGATTCACATGTGAGGCCTTCTGCTAAACAGAGTGAGTACGGTAGTGAACTAAACAACAAAGATTTCAATACTAAAGGCTGGTTTATAATAGGTCTATCAACATGTCTGTATACAGTTGTCGCAGTGACATCATGAACATTGTCGTCCGACATTAAACTTGTCGTTGTCCTTATGAAAAAGTATAAACACAAAAATGACAGACTGCATGACACCACCAGCCTGGTGGTCCACAATAGCATAACTGGTGTATTTTAACACCAAAAAAAACATCTGTTTAAGCAATTATTTAGTATACAGTACCAGTCAAATGTTTGGACACATCAGCTCATTCAAGGGTTTTTCTTTATTTTTACTATTTTCTACATTGTAGAATAATAGTGAAGACATCTAGACATCTAAATAACACACATGGAATCATATAGTAACCAAAAAAGTGTTAGACAAATCAAAAGATATTTGACATTTGCGATTCTTCTAAGTATCCACCCTTTGTCTTGATGACAGCTTTGCAAACTCTCCAGGCTGTGTAAGGGCTATTTGACCAAGAAGGAGAATGATGGAGGGCTGCATCAGATGACCTGGCTTCCACAATCACCCGACCTTAACCCAATTGAGATGGTTTGGGATGAGTTGGACCACAGAGTGAAGGAAAAGCAGCCAACAAGTGCTCAGCACATGTGGGAGCTCCTTGTCACGTCCTGACCAGTATAAGGGGTTATTGGTTATTGTAGTTTGGTCAGGACGTGGCAGGGGGTATTTGTTTTATGTGGTTCGGGGTTTAATGGGATATGTATTTATGTAAGAGGGGTGTTTGATTTATGTGTTCCGGGGTTTTTGGGTAATGTTCTTGTTTTGTATTTCTATGTTTTTCTATGTTGTGTATTTCTTTGTTGGCCTGGTATGGCTCTCAATCAGGAACAGCTGTACATCGTTGTTGCTGATTGAGAGTCATATTTAAGTAGGCCTGTTTGCACCTGTCCCTTTGTGGGAAGTTGTTTGTGCATTGCTGTGTGTAGCCTGCATTACTGTGCGTTCGTACGTTTTCTTGTTTTGTGTTTTCAGTGTTCTAAATTAAAAGTTAAAATGAGCACTCAACCCGCTGCGCCTTGGTCCCTTTCATACGACGACCGTTACACTCCTTCAAGGATGTAGGAAAAGCATTCCTCATGAAGCTGGTTGAGAGAATGCCAAGAGTGTGAAAAGTTGTCATCAAGGCAAAGGGTGGCTACTTTGAAGAATCTCAAATATAAAATATATTTTGTTTAACACTTTTTTGGTTACTACATGATTCCATATGTGTTATCTCATAGTTTTGATGTCTTCACTATTATTCTACAATGTAGAAAATAGTAAAAAGAAAGAAAAACCCTTGAATGAGTTGGTGTCCAAACTTTTAACTGTTACTGAATGTCAATCTAGCAAACCAGGCAACTAACAGCAACTTTCTAAACAATGTTTTGGTTAGTTTCTAGCTTGTTAGATAGCTAGCTAACGTTAAGTTCAAATAATGACCATATAGCTGACAATGTCTTAACTTTAGCTAATTTATATTCACTATTACAGGAATATCACAATGATATCATTATTTAAAAGTTAATGGCAAGCTAATTACAGAAAATAGTTTATGATTGTGGGTGTGAGGACATAAAAAGAGTGCATTCTACCGGAGAATTTTAGAACTTGGACACTGTCTCGTTGGCCTAACGTTATATCCTAATTTGACTTTGGTTTATTTGTCACATGCACAGGATACAGAAGGTGTAAATTGTACAGTGAAATGGTTACTTGCTTAGTGGAGTGTTTTGTTCAGACATATATTTAGCTAGCTAGTTCAACAATAAACCATAATCCCAACTCATAACATTACTACCCTGCATGAATGTACAGGAAGCTAAAGCTAACGAACTAGGTTCAATGTTAGCTAGCTACTGTAGCTAACATTAGGCTATAACTACAGTAGCAATGCAAATGGCTCTGGGATACGAATAATATTACTAAACAGATCATACACGTAACATTAGCTAGCGAGCCAGCCAGCTAGCGAGCCAACCAGCTAACGTTAGATAGCTAGCTAACAGTCCCTTTAACTTGCAATGAAAATGACTTTCTGACAAAATTAGAATCGTATAATATCTGAAAACGTATTTAGCTAGACTCTCTTACCCGTATACATGATTGAATGCTTCTCCCTCTCTGTCACGGATGCCATGCTTGCCCTTAGTTTGAAGATGTAATTTGGAGACAGGTGTTTTACACAACAGCCTTCTGTGTTCTATTCTCGACTCCCCCTGAATTTTCTCCATCTCCTTAGCTATCATACTCTGCTTCCATCGGGCATTCCACTGATTTCAAAAATCAGTCCTTCAGAAAGTGGAGAGCATTATCAAGACTTTTGCAGTTCTTCGTGATATCTTTTTAAAAAGCTGCATTATAAAGGATTACCTACATATCCTCTCTGGGCTAGGTGGCACCAAATCGTCCCACCTACGTAACAGCCAGTGTAATCCTGTGGCGCGTTATTCAAAAACCTAAAAAATGCAAAAACTTAAATTTTTCAAACATATGACTATTTTACACCATTTTAAAGACAAGACTCTCGTTAATCTAACCACACTGTCCGATTTCAAAAAGGCTTTACAACGAAAGCAAAACATTAGATTATGTCAGCAGAGTACCCAGCCAGAAATAATCAGACACCCATTTTTCAAGCTAGCATATAATGTCACATAAACCCAAACCACAGCTAAATGCAGCACTAACCTTTGATGATCTTCATCAGATGACAACCCTAGGACATTATGTTATACAATACATGCATGTTTTGTTCAATCAAGTTCATATTTATATCAAAAACCAGCTTTTTACATTAGCATGTGACTAGCATGTGACTAGCATTCCCACCGAACACTGCCGGTGAATTTACTAAATTACTCACGATAAACGTTCACTAAAAGCATAACAATTATTTTAAGAATTATAGATACAGAACTCCTCTATGCACTCGATATGTCCGATTTTAAAATAGCTTTTCGGGGAAAGCACATTTTGCAATATTCTCAGTAGATAGCCCGGCATCACAGGGCTAGCTATTTAGACACCCAGCAAGTTTAGCACTCACTCAAATCAGATTTACTATAAGAAAAATGTTATTACCTTTGCTGTCTTCGTCAGAATGCACTCCCAGGACTTCTACTTCAATAACAAATGTTGGTTTGGTCCAAAATAATCCATCGTTATATCCAAATAGCAGCGTTTTGTTCGTGCGTTCAAGACACTATCCAAAGTGTAAATAAGGGTCACGAGCATGGCGCAATTCGTGACCAAAAATTTCTAAATATTCCATTACCGTACTTCGAAGCATGTCAACCGCTGTTTAAAATCCATTTTTATGCCATTTTTCTCGTAAAAAAGCGATAATATTCCGACCGGGAATCTGCATTTAGGTAAACAGAGGAAAGAAAATAAAGCATTCGGTCGACTCGGGCACGCACCTAAGCCCACAGTACTCTTATCGGCCACTTGCCAAACGCGATAATGTGTTTCAGCCAGAGCCTGCCTCGATATCCTTCAGCTTTTTCCCGGGCTCTGAGAGCGTATGGGAGCCATAGGAAGTGTCACGTTATTGCAAAGATCCTCAGTCTTCAATAAAAAGAGCCAAGATAAAGCACAACTTGTCAGACAGGCCACTTCCTGCATGGAATCTTCTCAGATTTTGGCCTGCCATATGAGTTCTGTTAAACTCACAGACACCATTCAAACAGTTTTAGAAACTTTAGGGTGTTTTCTATCCAAAGCCAATAATTATATGCATATTCTAGTTACTGGGCAGGAGTAGTAACCAGATTAAATCGGGTACGTTTTTTATCCAGCCGTGTCAATACTGCCCCCTAGCCCTAACAGGATATACTGATGAGCTCATGTTATAGACAGAAGTGTGCTACATGGCAGACCAATTCAATCTCATCTCTCAGCATGTCCAGCCCATCCATTGTCTCAGCCAATCAATCTTCTTACATTGCTAAACCAACTAGGCTTGTAATTTAACCATTTTATTCGTATTTACAGATGGCATACAAGTGTGTTATTAAGGAACATGAAAGTTCACATGTTCCTGTAGGCATATCTACTCAAAAATAAAAAAGTAGTGACGCGCGACATACGCATAGTTTCCTAAAACGAGTCACATTTGCACTCTTCTTCAACCTGCAGAATCTACAGCCCAAAAGCTGCTGGTTTGATGATTGTATTTTTTCATAGTCTGGCTGATATTTCACTTGTGTTGCCAGCGGAGGGTGGGGTATTTTTTAACTGTAGCTCTACTTTTTCAGGGGTGGAATTTTATAAAAGTAACTGGGAACTCACCATTGTTAATTTACCAAGAATAAAGCTTTTTACATGTTAAAATAATTTCACATTCCCACACAATTCTACCCCTGACGTGTATTGCATTCCTGTAACATAAAAAAAAAATCCAATACCATCCTCCAGAGGCGTGGACTCGAGTCACATGACTTGGACTCGAGTCAGACTCGAGTCACAAATATGATGACTTACAACTTGACTTTGACTTTAACACCAATGACTCGTGACTTAACTTGGACTTGAGCCCTTTGACTCGAACTGATTTAATACCCTCCCCAAGCCCAAATATTAAAAATGATGCTATTAAAAAAAGTGTGCAGCGCATCAACTCTTCATTTAACGGATTACAGTTTGAATCGGACAGCAGCCAATTGTGACAGCTGAGAAAAAGTTGCGCGTGGCAGAGGAACGTCAGTGGGTGGATTCAGTCGGAGCCCTTGGAAAGATGATACCCCAAATTATTATTTTCTGATATGAAGACTATGCTGTAGTCCACAAAAAAATTGATTGCAACTTGCAAAACATGCGGGAAGAAAATTAGATGGAGGCGCAACAACTTCCAACTTGGTTCCACATTTGAAGCTGCACAAAGAACGGTAAGTCCTGGCTAATATAGACGACAGCTATATATAATTTTCCTAGTGTAGCATGTAGGCTAACGTAACATTAAGTCAATGAGCCTCCACACAGTCAGTCAGTGCGGGAACGTGATCATTGCACCCAAGATCAAGCTACAACTGGCTGGGCAGTTTGTAGCCTAAATACTGCCTGATGTTACTGCTGTTCCAAAAACCATTGACATATGTTAGCCTACTGTAACCACACACAGAGAGGGTGTGTGTGTTGTGTGTTAAGGTTGGGCGATTGTGTACAAGCCTACATCGCCCGATTGCGCCCCATAGCGATAGTCGATCGCTATGGGGGGTCTTTCTCATGGCTACCCATGTATTTCCATGGAAATATAATGTTAATTTGGAAAGTAATAAATATATATATTTTTTAAAGCATTCATAATTTGCGTAAATGTAGTATACTAACTATTATTCTTGTTAAAAATATGAAATGGTACTAATTTGGTAAAGAGTACATTATGACTTGTTTAGGACTCGAAACTCAAAGTTTAGGACTTGAGACTTGACTCGGACTTGCCTGTCTTGAGACTTACTTACTTGGTCCCACCTCTGCCATCCTCTCACCGAGTACATGCCACCTACAACCCTCTTCAACAGTCAATATGCTATCTTGTTGTTAGAAGGATTTTCACATAGCGGGTTCCACCTAACATCCAGCAAGGTATGCGGTTGTATTTATCAAACACGCCCACCGAGTGTAAATATTTTCATGTCTTAGTGCTTATATCCTAAACTCCCCCGTTAGCTGGCCTGGCACAATATTCTTTCAAAAGTAACCAGAGAAGAAAGCAGGAAAACAGGGCTTTACCTTCAACCTGCATAACAGCTCAGACACAGTGAGACTGGTGCTATGCAGTACAGCTCAAAGCCAAGCAGAGGGAGAGAGAAGGGCCAAGCTCACCGTTGATACACTCGTACACATCACAGCATCGCCCGGGGGTACCGTCACCGCGGGAGACCACCTGGGGGGAGCTCTCCACGGTGCATTGCGGGAAACTGCACAAACCAGGCAAACACTCACACCTAGAGATGGGATGGAGAGAGGGGGATTCGTAGGGTTAGTACACATCAGATGGATACACCCTCACACCTGACTTATTTCACCTGACTACTTTATATAACAGCCAAAGAAAGTGCATTGATTGTTGCATTCAGGGGGAGGTCGAGGCTCACCTGGTGGGAAGGGTGCAGCAGCCATCCGCGGTGAGACGCACCTGGGTCTCATAACTGTCAGGTGGACACTGAACCTGCTGGACAAGAGGGCACTCCACTGTGCTGCAGTCCACACTAAACACTAGATACAGTAGGGCAAAGCACAGAGACAACCATTAGTGCTGCAGTCCACACTAAACACTAGGTAGGGCACAACACAGAGAGAATCATCAGAGCTACAGTCCACACTAAACACTAGGTACAGTAGGGTAAAACACAGAGACAACCATTAGTGCTGCAGTCCACACTAAACACTAGGTACAGTAGGGTAAAACACAGAGACAACCATTAGTGCTGCAGTCCACACTAAACACTAGGTACAGTAGGGTAAAACACAGAGACAACCATTAGTGCTGCAGTCCACACTAAACGCTAGGTAGGACACAACACAGAGAGAATCATCAGAGCTGCAGTAAGTATGTTAATTTGACCAGTTTCTCACAGCAGGAAAACAATCTTGCAGCAACAGGAAATGTGAATTATTAATGGACATTTTTGTAGGGGTTGATACATTTTTCGGAAGGGCAAATCAAGTATTTTTAAGTGGAAATTACAAACTTTAAAAGCCTTTTTAAACCTCGAATAGACTACAATTTACATTTCCTGCAATGCAGAAACATTTTCTGCGATAACAGAGTGATCAAATTAAGATAGCATACCTGTAGGGAGGGCATAACACAGAGACAACCATGAAAAATCTTGTAGAAGAGCACATTGGGAGTAGTGTGTGTTAAGAAAACAGACATGTCAGTATTTTAACTGAAACATGATATGTCAGGCTGTCTGTTTATGTGAACAGGGAGATCACGGCACCAGCACATTCCTATCCTGGCAACCACTCCTTCTGTGGGCTAGGGCCTTTGTTACACCACAACTCGAGGTGATAAACCACTGTCGGAAGGATGCAGCTGCCATTCATGAGTGTAAATACATTCATATGTAGCCTACAATTTGGGCATTGAGCTTGGGAATTGCGTTCAGAAAATGGAATATAATAATAATTATTATTATTATTACTACAATGAGCTAAGTATCAGAATCAGAAAACAATATTGCCATGTCACAAATAGTTGCTAGAAATTGTTATTGGTAGCTAGTGTACCTGGTTTGCACTCGTACAGGTCGCAGCATTCTCCAGGCTTCCCAGAGCCCTTGGCTACTAAGATGTTTAGGTATCCAGGTTGGCACACCTTCCTCAGGCACCCTGCAGGGCTGCAGACACAGCGGCTGGGTAGGGGACAGCATTCTCCAGGGGGTGCGTAGCCTTCGATTAGCACCGAGTCCTCAGGACAGCGGGGTGAGAACTGCACCTCACACCGTGCCTTAGAACAGTCAGGCCGCTCCTCTGCAAGAGAGAGAGAGATCAGATTGTTGATTGTAGCTTTAAGAAACTATTTGTACAGTTACAGATGAAATAATCTGCCCTGGCTGTTACTTTTAGTGTAATGGGTAAAAACATTTCAAGGAATTTCAAACTGAAACTTTAAAACATGTCTGTTTTTCTCAGGGAATGTTTCTGAAAGGAACACTGTTGGGACACCCAGAACATTCGGCAAATGGACGTTAGAGGAATCAGGAACGTTATTGCTAACCTTTAAGAACCTACAAAGGACATTCAAGGACCTAAAATGTGTCGGCTGGGCAGTCAATTAAATTGACTATTTACCATTCAGGTCAAAGTCCAAGATTCTATACACACAATCAGTAAAGACACTTTTCCATCAAAAGCACAACAGTTCCTTTCTGACTCCAACCTTTATTTAAACAGAGAGCTAGATGAAGGAAGTATAAAAGTCCATCAGATGGGCAGGTAAAACAAGCATTCAACATTGACGTGAATGTGAATGAAGTGAAAATGTAAATTGCTGAAATTATGAGTACAGCAAACAAACAGGAACTGAGAGAGGTATGGCGCGCTAATGCCCTCACTTTCCGGATAACACACAGACGCAGGAGGCTAACAGGCAAAAAGCTGAACACACAAACAATCGGATGTGGCATGCACGCACACAAACCCATACACACAAAATCGAAAGTGGGACGCACACACAATCAGATATGGCCAACTACCATCCAGTATAAATTGTGCTGTCTCCAAAGTGCTGGAAAGGCTGGTGCACACACAGGTTGTCAACGATTTCTCACTCAACAGCCTATCAAAATGACTTTAGGAAGATACACAGCACATCTACAGCAGTGCAAAGGGTTGTGTAGAACATCAAGTCAGCTTGTAACAGCCAGGAGGACACAGCAGCACTGTTCTTGGATCTGAAGAACAATCAGATGTGGCATGATTTGTAAGTCGCTCTGGATAAGAGCGTCTGCTAAATGACGTAAATGTAAATGTTCACCCCAACACGCTCCTGAGGAAGCTTGCAAAATTAGGCTTTGACACCACTGCAATCAAGTGGTTCATATCATACTTACAGAAGAGGAGTCAGTACACCAAACTGCAGAGCACGCAGTCAGGCCAGGAACCTGTGTTGAATGGATTCCACAAGGGAGTTTGCTTGGACCCCTACTGTTCTCCATTTACTTAAATGACCTTACATCAGTGCTGGAGAAACATTTACATTTACAGTACCAGCCAAAAGTTTGGACACACCTATTCATTCAAGGGTTTTTCTTTATTTTTTACTATTTTCTACATTGTTGAATAATAGTGAAGACATCAAAACTATGAAATAACACCTATGGAATCGTGTAGTAACCAAAAAAGTGTTAAACAAATCAAAATATATTTTATATCTGAGATTCTTCAAAGTAGCCAACCTTTGCTTTGATGACAGCATTGCACACTCTTGGCATTCTCTCAACCAGCTTCACCTGGAATGCTTTTCCAACAGACTTGAAGGAGTTCCCACATATGCTGAGCACTTGTTGGCTGCTTTTCCTTCACTCTGCAGTCCAACTCATCCCAAACCATCTCCTTTGAAGAATCTCAAATATAAAATAACACTTTTTTTGGTTACTACATGATTCCATATATATATATATATATATATATATATATATATATATATACACACACTACATGACCAAAAGTATGTGGATACCTGCTCGTCTATGTCACGTCCTGACCAGTATAGAGGATATTTGGTTATTGTAGTTTGGTCAGGACGTGGCAGAGGGGAGTTGATGTATGTGTATGGGGTTTGTCACTGGTCTATGTCTGTGGTTCTATGTATAGTTAATTGGGGTTGGACTCCCAATCAAAGGCAACTCAACACACCTGCCTTCAATTGGGAGTCCAACCCCAATTAACTATATAGTAGGGTGTGTTTGTCTTTGTGTTTTGTGGATAGTTGTTTTTGCACTGCGTTTAGTATAGCCTGCAAGACTGTTGTACTGTCGTGTTTCTTGTTTAGCGTGTGTGAGCCTAACGAGACTGTTGTGTTGATCGTGAGTATTCGTTGTTTATTATTTTGGTGTTCTCTTTTGAGTTAAATAAACGTAAAGATGAGCATCCACATTCCTGCTGCATTTTGGTCCTCCTTTCCCGACGACAACCGTGACAGTCTAACATCTCATTCCAATATCATGGTCATTAATATGGAGTTGGTCCCCCTTTGCTGCTATAACAGCCTCCACTCTTCTGGGAAGGCTTTCCACTAGATGTTTGAACACTGCTGCAGGGACTTGCATCCATTAAGCCACAAGAGCATTAGTGAGGTCGGGCACGGATGTTGACCGATTAGGGATGGCTCGCAGTCAGCGTTCCAATTCATCTCAAAGGTGTTAGATGGGGTTGAGGTCAGGGCTCTGTGCAGGCCAGTCAAGTTCTTCCACACCAATCTCGACAAACCATTTCTGTATGGACCTCACTTTGTGCACGAGGGCATTATCATACTGAAACAGGAAAGGGCCTTCCCCAAACTGTTGCTACAAAGTTGGAATCATAGAATCATCTAGAATGTAATTTTATGTTGTAGCGTTAAGATTTCCCTTTACTGGAACATCCACGCCCGACCCATGAAAAACAGCCCAAGACCATTATTCCTCCTCCACCAAACTTTACAGTTGGCACTATGCATTGGGGCAGGTTGCGTTATCCTGGCATCCGCCAAACCCAGATTTGATCACTACAGAGAACGCATTTCCACTGCTCCAGAGTCCAATGGCGGCGAGCTTTATACTACTCCAGCTGAGATTTACACTACTCTAGTCACTTTACTGTACAAATTACCTCGACTAACCTGTACCTCCGCACATTGACTCGGTACCGGTACCCCCTGTATATAGCCTTATTACTGTTATTTTATTATGCTACTTTTTTATTTTTACTTTAGTTAATTTAGTAAATATTTTCTTAACTCTATTTTCTTAAAACTGCATTGTTGGTTAAGGGCCTGTAAGAAAGCATTTCATGGTAAGGTCTACTACAACTGTCGTGTTCAGCGCATGTGACTAATAACATTTTATCTGATTTGCTTGGCATTGTGTACTGTATGGTGATCTTAGGCTTGTGTGTGGCTGCTCGCCCATGAAAACCCATTTCATGAAGCTCCCGACTTACAGTTCTAGTGCTGACGTTGCTTCCAGAGGCAGTTTAGAACTCAGTAGTGAGTGTTGCAACCGAGGACAGACGTTTTTTACACACTTCAGCACTCGGTGGTCCTGTTCTATGAGCTTGTGTGGCCTACCACTTCGCAGCTGAGCCGTTACTGCTTCTTGACGTTTCCACTTCACAATAACAGCATTTACAGTTGACCGGGGCAGCTTTAGCAGGGCAGAAATTTTACGAACTGACTTGTTGGAAAGGTGGCATCCTATGACAGTGCCATGTTGAAAGAGACTGAGCTCTTCAGTCATTCTACTGCCAATGTTTATCTATGGAGATTGCATGGCTGTGTGCTCGATTTTATACCCGTCAGCAACAGGTGTGGCTGAAATAACCGAATCCACTAATTTGAAGGGGTTTCCACTTACTTTTGTATATATAATGTATATGATGGAATGTATAGACATTAAGGGAAAGGGAAAGGGGGATACCTAGTCAGTTGTCCAACTGAATGTATTCAACTGAAATGTGTCTTCTGCATTTAACCCAACCCCTCTGAATCAGAGAGGTGCGGGGGGATGCCTTAATCGACATCCACGTCTTCGGCGCCCGGGGAACAGTTATGGACAGTATATGGATAGAATATGTAGTACATATATCTGAAGATTATTGTGCCTGGAACAGTCATCATTTTAAACAGGGCTCAATTTGGCAAGTTGAAATAATGTTTTGAGAGTTACACACACCAAAATCTGTCTTCTTTTCAATATATAAACATTTTATAATTTTTTTCTGTTTATTCTGCTTGTTCTTTGGAATTTTATAAACGGATTAACAATTCGATATTAAACACTGCATGGTGATGAATTATGGCCTAGACATTTGTTTGTCTTAATCAAATTTGTCTTTATCAAACTATCAAACTATTTGTCTTTATCAAACTAACCAAACTATTGTTTTTGTATATTTTCAGTGGTGAACTTATTTATGTTTTGGGGAGTTATAGCTTAGGCTAACCAATTTAAAATGCCACTAGCAGTTTGCAAAGTAGCTCAAGCAGAAAATAGATGGGACGCAACCATTCCAAAACTGCAGCTTATTGTTGGAACACATATTTTCCTGCTTCAATCAACCAGTCCATTTTGAATTTGTGATAAAACTGTCATCATTTGGCAAAGAATGTAGCTAGTTAGATACGCTTTTTGAGTATTTTTTTCTGTAGGTCTAACGGGAGCTGGTGTGGAGGGAGTGGTCGGAACGTAATTGAATGAATGAGACACGGAGGGGAAAGGGAATTTAGGGAGAAGAATGGTGTGATGCTTGGCTTGGTTTATTTTTTGTTGTGCCCCGCACATGTAGAAATGGAACACTAGAGTCAAAGTAAATTAACGTTGTCTTCAAGACTACATTTAATTTAATTTGCCCGATCGCGCAGCCACAAAGCACATTCTACTAAATAGTTTTACAGTATTTTTGGTTTTTGATCTCTGGTTAAAGATGAAGCTTTAACGTCCATTTCAGTACTTGAATACTGGATAACTCATGTCCATCCCTAAATCAGCTACAGCGTATCATCAACAGGGCTGCTCGTATCATGACCGGCATTCATGGAGGGAGCACATAAAACAGAGGTTCACTGATGGACAGGATCCATTACAACACCCTAGTGACTGTTTTCAAGGTGACACAGCACAAACTGCCTGAATACATGTCAGGCCTGTTCAGGTGTGAATCTCCACCCATCTTCTGGGGGTGCACCAGTGCAACAGCCAAAGCCTATGAACAATGGGAAACGTACCTGCTGGCACAACCATCAGTTAAAAACATGGCTTTCCAAGGCAGTCTGCAGTTCTTTGGACCACTGCTCTGGAACAAGCTGGACTTATCCACACGAAAGCTAGTTACCATGTCCGCCTTCAAAAGAGCTGTACACAAACCTAGACAGATGTAATGTGAGTGTAATTTTGTATTTATGCTATTGCGTTGTGCGTTGGTACGCATGCTACTGGGTATGCTGTATATGCTTCTGTGTAACATCACTGTTATGTGATGTGTACATTTTTATTAATTCTATGGAACCCAGAACTCCCTGGATAACAGTGGCAATTGTTACTGAGTGGACTATCCTGGCCCAAATTCTTTTGTGAAAAAACAACATGTACAAGTCAAACACTGCAAATGAAAATCTAATTCACTTTGCTTTAGAACAGCCTCCAAGTCTGGCATGGCAACAAGGAACAGAGCTAGGCTGAAGCTCTGGAGGCACATCTAGAATGTTAGATCTTTCTGAGGGAAGCAGGCCTACTTGGTAAGACTAGCTTTGAAGTGTTGTTCTTGTTGTTTTTGTTGGGCTTGAAGAATAAAAAAGAATAGAAAGTTTCACATTGGGTTGGACGAAAGCTTCTGAAATATAGTGATTGTCTGTGACGGGTGAAGTTGAACTAACACAGAATAGAGCTTCACTGTAAAGACAGGCTCCAGCTACCTCAGCAAAGGGCCTGTCTGATAAGGCCAATCTAGAATTCTCAAATGACTGCAGCCTAGCAAAAATCCAAAAGGCAAAGGCAGCTTTCTGTTGTATCTCTTTTTCGAATGCTGTCAGGATCCAGCGTAAAGCAACAAAGTAGGAAACAGCTGAAAGAGAAAACAAGATAATGATTCTAGACTCTTTAATTACGGTTTGATTGAGATACCTGTGTTCAATTAGCTTCAACTAACGATTTATATTATGCCAGTGAGCCGAGTTCAGAGGTGTATAGAGAATAGTGGAAAAAGTACTATAGAATCCACCTTTGTACTAACTTGTTTTACATTGGCTCTTAGAAAAGCACATCCGCTGTATTAAATGCATCCATTCTGTCTCTCTACTGGAGGTTACTGATTCTGAGAGAGAAAGAAAGAAAAAGAGAAAGATAGAAAGAAGGCCCTCAAAGAGAGCAGTGATACTGAGCGGAGGAGGATAATTAGGTTATATTAGATGAAGGAGAGTGTTTGGGAGCACAATGCAAGGAACTACAAAAGAGGAGCTACGGAAGAGATAAGACCTGATCATATTTAACGACTGTGTTTGTGTGATTATACAGCTGTATCACATCTCAGAGTTCACTATGGACCGCTCACTAAAAGGATTGTGGAAACATTTCTGCTGAAGGTAAAAGGTCAATGCAAAATGGATATCAAATGACATGGTTTACCCATGGAGCATATGTGAAGTAAACAACAACTTTGGAAGTAAACAACATCTTTGGAAGAAATGGACCAATTGATGTTGGTACGGTAACAACATCCTACTACTCCTTCACTTAGACCTGACTCGTAGCTGACCCTATGACACTTTTAGGTCTGTTTGATGCTCTGGTTAAGAGCATCTGTGAATGTCAGAGGATGGTAAATTGGACTCTTCTGATCACACTAACAACCCAGCGGACAAAACGGTAATGTTGTAATGACGTTATTTCAACCAGTTTTGCCTGCTACTGTATCTGGGAAGTTCAACCAGTTTTGCCTGATAGCTGGGAAGTTCAACCAGATCAATAGATGGCAACAATTCACTTACAGTTGATATTGGTACTTCATTTTAGTCATTGACTCCATATGAGTGTCTACATTCAAATATAGATACTTTTTTTAAATTATGAAAGGTTATTACATTACACACATCCAGCTATAGTAGGAACCACAGTGGATGCGTGTAATGTAATAATATTTCAGCAGTGTGTGTGTTGTAGAGACCTACTCAATGTGTTAACATATGTAGCTAGCAAATTGCCAATTAAATGTTGCCAATTTGCCAGTCAAATCCTCCTCTCTCTATGTTCAGTGTAGCAGCACATGTCAACGTCAAAGAGTATTTTTCACCTGCAAAAGGGAGAGAACATTTTGCATCTGCATTTTCTTTGTTTATCGATTTTGTTAGTTCTGAAAATGTATTTCCTGACCCAATTGTGGATTTCTATTTCAATGGGCTGAATATTTCCTTAAAAGCAATGGCATGGCTCGAACCTTCTCTTTCTCATCCATCTACTCTGTTCTGATTCATCTATTAATCCTTTGACATTATGTTCCTGCTTCTTTTTTAGTGTATCATCAGAAAACCTATTTTCATATTACTCCCTTAAATAATGTACAGTAGCTTCCCATGTATGACACATTGGGTTTACTTTACAATAAATTGTTTTTAGCGAGGAGAACATTACAAATAGACCTGAACATTAGGCACTGATTCTAGTTTTCAGCGCAGTCCACATGTTGTTGTTTTTTTACAATAGTAATAGTTTTTCCACAGCACCCCCAAAAAAACACAACACCAAAAGAAAATGGCCACTATACAACAAGATGATCAACATATGGTTTCACATTGGTCACATTTTTTAACATACAAAATACAACGGAGTATCTAGTTTGAGAAACAGACGTCTCACAAGTCCTCAACTGGCAGCTTCATTAAATAGTACCCGCAAAACACCAGTCTCAACGTCAACAGTGAAGAGGCGACTCCGGGATGCTGGCCTTCTAGGCAGAGTTGCAAATATCAAAACAAACTCTGAACCAATGGCACGTGGGTACCTGCTTCTATAAACCAATGAGGAGATGGGAGAGGCAGGACTTGCAGCGCGATCTGCGTCAGAAATAGAAAGGAGTTCTATTTTAGCCCTTGGCAACGCAGACGCTCGTTGACGCGCGCGAGCAGTGTGGGTGCAATAATTGAATAACATAGATTTCGACATTTATTTTGCATAGGTGTGCTCAGCCTATAAGTGACCCCAAACTTTTGAACGGTAGTGTACATTATCCCAAAATGGTGTCAGTTTATCAGAGGACCACAGCATATATAATGGGGTTCCTTTGTGCTTTTTGCATCTCCAACAGATGTGACATTTCTGGGTGCATTACATGCATTCCAGCAGGACTGTAGTAAGTACTATGAATTATCTTAAATTACAGTAGTTTGTCTTTGGTTGTAGGAGCAGGTATGAACATTTTCACATATCAATTTCTTCCTTTTTTCCCCTTATAGGTTCTGAACCATCAGGTAGAGTTTCAATCAATCCTTGATATAACTTGGCAATCAACTTCTTTGGTGTAGAATAAGCTTCTTTCAGTATTTTTTCTGTGCTAGATGCCTTAGGTTCATCCAGACTCTGTTGAAGCGATTGAATACGATTTCTGAGTTGTAAGTACTTAAAGAAATCGGCCTTAGATAATCAAAATCTTTCTTGTAATTGATTGAATGACAGTAGAGATCGACCATAGTACACATGTTCAAAATTCATGATGCTACTTTGGAACCAGGACTTAAAGCCAGACTCAGTAAATCTCATTTACGTAATTTGGGATTATGAAATGTCAAACTGTCAGGGCGACAAAACAAATCCAGGCAAGACTTCATAACGTGCTCTATATGAGAGTTCTCAAGCGGCCGCTGTGCCAGCCACTTTTCCATCAGTCAGTATCAGACAGCTGGTGTTCACATTTGCTTGTAGCCTACAACAAGTATGAAGGTTACTCTACTGTATAAAAATGACAATTTACAAGTGGAGTCAGCTTGCTATTAACATTACAGCAGTAAAATGTCATTCTAATTTACATAAACAAGTTCAACAATATAGTCTGCCTACTGCAATGGTAGCACTGTTATCTGCTTGATCAATTAGCCAGCTAGAAAACATTTGCAAGTGCATGAACGTTTATTTGGCTATGCATCTACCGGTAGGCTATGCACATTTGCAAGCAATGCGTGTGTAGATCTTTTTGCTAGCCAGCTAAATTAGCTAGCTAGCTAGCTAGCTAGCTTGCTTCACCTACTGTACCAGAAGACAGAGCTGGCTTTTGTGATTATTATGTCCAGCATGCTGCTGGTATTGGTCATGCTGTAAAGTCTGAAATATGGTCCAACTAGCAAGTGTTGCACTAGGAAGATATTATCAATCCCTTGCTAAATGAAAATCGCCCACAATTCCAGTTTCATTCAGAAGCTCAAGCTAGCAACAACAAAGCAACTTTGTAACAACAGACCCATCAGTGTTTTCAAATCTGCTCAGACAGGCAGATGCACATATGGATTGACAGCCAGGAGCCACTATTATTAACCATTTATACAAGCATTTGTCAGCAAAATTAAACATTTATTCTGTATCACTCAACTCTCATTTATGAGTCTTGTTTGTATTGATTGAGAGGGATATAGCTACATATGTATTGTTGATGTGTTGCTGTAGTCATTGATGGATCAGAGGGACATATAGAATATGCGTGAGATCAATTATCAATGGCCCTTTGCATCATAATTACCTGGAGAAATCTGACCTGCAATTTGTAATCAAAGCTGCTGTACTTATACTTCGTAAAATCTTCATTTGAATCACTTTGAAGTGATCCAAATGGCAAATTAATATTTAATCTATACATTTCGAGTTATATTAAACCAGAAAAAAATGGCAACATTTTATTTGGGACTTACTTAGTCTGGCTTTAAAGGTGTCGTCATTTAACACTGAAAGTAAGGTTATTATAATAATAATAATAATAACAAATAACGTAATACATCTTTTTTTGTCAGTATGTGTAATCTCTGACAGTAGAGGGGTCTGGGTCGCTGCGTGTTCAGCTCCCTTACCTATTCCCAACCACTGCAGAGTGAGTGTCAGTACTATGTGTCAATGCTATGTGCGGTCCACATCCTAAATGTACATCTATCATAATGTCATGGATGAAGCTGGGGTAATGTGCAAATAGCTTTTTCATTGATCTGCTTTGTGTACAGAAGACAGGTTTACTCACCTGTACACCACACACTTTTCTATAAATCATGAGCCAGAGGAACCTTGGTTTCTGACATTTCTTTGAATGAGAGAGACTTTATAGTTCATAATGGTATCCTTGAAATGAGAAGGAAGGCAGCAACTCAAAAAAAACTCTGTCATCTCTAGCCTAGCAAGTGAAGCAGTGTGGGCAGCCTTAAATGTACTCGTGATTTAAAGTAACTGCCCAATGTTTTCAGATTTCTACAATATATTATCTATAATATGAGTGAAATAGTTTCCCTTACAAAGAAATTCTAATTAAGTATGTTAAAAAGCAGCTTTTCTTTGTTGGAATGGTGTGGGCGTACGCCAACAACAGAACGGTGCAGGCGTATTCCGGTAATAAAAAATATCCATGCAAATAGACCTCTGATTGGCCAGCTCATCATCCTCTAGACCAGTGGTTCCCAAACTGTGGCGCGGGGTCCCCCCCACCCAAAAAACATATTTTTGTGGGAACTCAGTCCGGCTTTTCAACTTACGAAATTGGAGGGTTCATCATCAGTTTTCCTCTGGTCATGTCAGTCATTGCATATCATTGCATACCTTAGAGAGCTATTTAAAACTTGTCAGAAATGTCCAGATCAACTAGCCCATGTCAGCTAACGTTTTTTAGCTAGTTTTTAAGCCCATAGATGTTGTGCAATGTTTGAGTCACTTATATCACATTAATACACATTAGGGATGGCTAAATGTATAGAATTGTACGAAAATGAGCATTAAAACGGCAACATGTTCTCTGCACCCCCATGACAAAATGTGTAGAATTGCAGGAAATAAGCTTTGAAAGCTTAAGAATTTTCTCTCAGCCAACCAGAGGGGTGTGAACAGTATTTGTCATGAACAGTTCTTGTGCCCATAGAAATAAATGTGGTGCGGGATGTTCCCCAATGCTGGAAGGTGGGCCTGAGTGAATACGTTTGGGAACGCCTGCACTAGACCGCTGATTGGCCAGTTCATCCTCAGAGAGATTAAGATTACATGTTCTATGGGAAACTGGCAAGCATTTTTAAATAGGCTGTTTGAGATACAAATTTGAGGTAGGCTTTTTAAAATGTTTTTTCTCCAATTTATGCTTTGGCCACAAATATGAGTATAGGATGAGTCAACAACATAATTTTGATTTAAGTTAACAGAATATGAACTTTTAAAAGTAAGATTTTCACTGGGCAATCACTTTAAATACCTTCCTTCTCCTCCCTCTGATTTGTGTTTTGACAATGGCAGCTGGTGGGGTTTGATCACATCAGAGTGGTGTGTGTGTGTTGCCAAACATCTGGATAGGCACTTGAAATCCATTGTAATGGGTGTACAATCAAATTGATTGGCCACACCATGCCTTCTTTTAGATGGCAATAAATCTGCCCGTTAAAATAGACAGTGCTGCCATTACATCTAGTATACAGTGCAATGAAACGGATACAATACAATCAAACTGATTAGACCACTCCCTTGCATCTTGGTGACAACACACACACACACACACACACACACACACACACCACACACTATAATGAACACCAGGTGAAAGAAATTCAAGTACGTTTATTTTTAATACAACCCACTAATTACATCAAAGCTGCGGATAATTGTCCAATCTCTAAGACTAAACCATACACTAGGCCCTGCTCTGCTGAGAGAGTGTCACGTCTTGACCCTTGTAAGGGGTCATTTTCTATAGTAGAGTGGTCAGGGCGTGACAGGGGGTGTTTTGGGTGGTTTTCTTGCTTTCTGTTTCTATGTGGGTTTTCTAGATTTCTATTTCTATGTTGGGGTTATTGGGATGATCTCCAATTAGAGGCAGCCGGTTCTAGTTGTCTCTAATTGGAGATCATATTTATGTAGGGGGTTTTCCTTTTGTATTTTGTGGGTTGTTAATTTTTGAGTAGTGTTTGCCTGCTCTGCGTTACGGCTTTTGTTGTTTTGTTATTTAAAGTGGTTGGTGTATTGCATTTAGTTTCACGATTAATAAAAAGATGTGGAACTACGAACACGCTGCGTTTTGGTCCGATCCTTCAGAAAGCTGTGACAGAGAGACTCCAATGCAATGCTTCAGGTTTATAAATGTAAGTAATTATTTGATATTCCATATAGAGCCAGTGAGAAAGGATGAGAAATCCTCATACCTTGCTGAATCATAAAAAGAGAGCCCCACGGGATCAACACAAACAAACCTCTAAAATACTGAATTCAAAATATGTGACATCTCAACTCATTAAAGCATTTTGCAAGAGAAAATAGGAGGATATAAAAACAAACAGTTGAGTTCTTTGTTCAGCTTTAACTGTCAAATTAGTTGTCTGGTTGAATTACTTAAAGCATTTTGCAAGAGAAAATAGGAGGATATAAAAACAAACAGTTGAGTTCTTTGTTCAGCTTTAACTGTCAAATTAGTTGTCTGGTTGAATTACTTAACCTGTTGGGGATAGGGGGCAGTATTTGCACGGCCGGATAAAAAACGTACCCGATTTAATCTGGTTACTACTCCTGCCCAGTAACTAGAATATGCATATAATTATTGGCTTTGGATAGAAAACACCCTAAAGTTTCTAAAACTGTTTGAATGGTGTCTGTGAGTATAACAGAACTCATATGGCAGGCAAAAACCTGAGAAGATTCCTTACAGGAAGTGGCCTGTCTGACCATTCCTTGAGCTTCTTGACTCTGTTTATTGAAGACTGAGGATCTTTGCTGTAACGTGACACTTCCTACGGCTCCCATAGGCTCTCAGAAGGCGGGAAAAAGCTGAATGATGTAATTCCAGCCCCAGGCTGAAACACATTAGTGCTTTTGGCAAGTGCTCTATCAGAGGACAATGGGCTGAGGCGCGTGCACGAGTCGACCCCATGTTTTTATTTTCTATCGTCTTTGAACCTAAACACAGATTCCCGGTCGGAATATTATCGCTTTTTTTACGAGAAAAATGGCATAAAAATTGATTTTAAACAGCGGTTGACATGCTTCGAAGTACGGTAATGGAATATTTAGAATTTTTTTGTCACGAAATGCGTTGTGCGCGTAACCCTTATTTACCCTTTCGGATAGTGTCTTGAACGCACGAACAAAACGCCGCTATTTGGATATAACTATGGATTATTTGGGACCAAACCAACATTTGTTATTGAAGTAGAAGTCCTGGGAGTGCATTCTGACGAAGAACACCAAAGGTAATAACATTTTTCTTATAGTAAATCTGACTTTGGTGAGTGCTAAACTTGCTGGGTGTCTAAATAGCTAGCCCTGTGATGCCGGGCTATCTACTTAGAATATTGCAAAATGTGCTTTCACCGAAAAGCTATTTTAAAATCGGACATAGCGAGTGCATAGAGGAGTTCTGTATCTATAATTCTTAAAATAATTGTTATGCTTTTTGTGAGCGTTTATCGTGAGTAATTTAGTAAATTCACCGGCAGTGTTCGGTGGGAATGCTAGTCACATGCTAGTCACATGCTAATGTAAAAAGCTGGTTTTTGATATAAATATGAACTTGATTGAACAAAACATGCATGTATTGTATAACATAATGTCCTAGGGTTGTCATCTGATGAAGATCATCAAAGTTTAGTGCTGCATTTAGCTGTGGTTTGGGTTTATGTGACATTATATGCTAGCTTGAAAAATGGGTGTCTGATTATTTCTGGCTGGGTACTCTGCTGACATAATCTAATGTTTTGCTTTCGTTGTAAAGCCTTTTTGAAATCGGACAGTGTGGTTAGATTAACGAGAGTCTTGTCTTTAAAATGGTGTAAAATAGTCATATGTTTGAAAAATTTAAGTAATAGCATTTCTAAGGTATTTGAATAACGCGCCACAGGATTCCACTTGCTGTTACGTAGGTGGGACGATTTCGTCCCGCTGACCCTAGAGAGGTTAATGGTGCCCGAACCAAATTGTTTATTAATATTTTCTGTCCAAGCAAGTAGCGTATTCATCTCTCACAGGAAGTCTAAAGCCATGTTCACACTGCAGGCCTTAAAAGAGATTGTAACATTTTATAACATAGGCCATTACAAAAAATATTGGGATTTTCAACCCTTACTCTTTGATCTCTGTAATATTTTGTCCACTGGACCCATTTGTTTCTCTTGCTGTATGTGTGGATATTTGGTAGCCTGCTACAAGGTCTGTTTGTGCTGACTCCTATAGTTGAATAACAGCCAGTATACAGGTAAAATAATGGAAACACTTGAGTAATTGAGGGACAAAAAGTATATTGAAAGCGGGTGCTTCCATACAGGTCTGGTTCATGAGTTAAGTAAGCAATTAACATCCCATAATGCTTAGGGTCATGTATAAAACTGCTGGGCAGGCCATTATATTGGCCACAATGGCTATGCCCCCATAAGATGAGAATGCCCCCATCCACAGGGCACGAGTGATCACTTTATTGTTTGATAAGCATGAAAACGATGTAAACCATATACCATGACTGTCAGTAACCAGTCTCAACCCAATTGAACACTTATTGGTGATTCTGGAGCAGCACCTGAGACAGCGTTTTCAAACACCATCAACAAAACAACAAATTGTGAAATTTCTAGTGGAAGAATGGTGTCACATCCCTCCAATAGAGTTCCAGACGCTTGAATCTATGCCAAGGTGCATTGAAGCTGTTCTTGCTCGTGGTGGCCCAACACCTTATTAATTAAGACACTTTATGTTGGTGTTATCTTTATTTTGACAGTTGCCTGTATACCTCATAAACAGATCTGGGACCATGCTAGATATTTGGGACCCCTACTGAATGACCAAAACTATAAAGCCTTGTTCACATTAGCAGTTTGCAGTCTGAACGGCTAAAAAGGACATGAAATCTGATATTTCAAGCCACATTTCAAAACACCTTCGTAGGTGGTTTGAAGTCAGATACAAATCTGATTCCTGGCCATGCGACTTGTGTCTGAACGGTCAAATCTGATTTATTTGCCCTTCAAGTGGTTTTTAGACTGTTATAAGGCATATATTGCTGCTTGCTAGCTACTCTGACAGTTTGACAAGAACATGTGCTAGCTTGTTAATTGTTTACAAACAAATTAGTGAATGTACTAGAAAGCGTAACAGGTACCTTGCTAGCTAGTTGACTGCTGTGGTTAGCCAAAAATGACTAGTTTTGGAAGTTAGATCATCTTATCCTTTGAGGCTTCAAAAGTATTCGTATACTATGATTTTGAACGTTCATAGCAACTGGGAAAGTCTATAGAAGGCATTGTTGTCACTTTAGCTTGCTACATAACTTCTGAGCGATAGGAAGCACAAGCACCACCAATCAGCCTACACCACTGTGCACACACCCGTCATTACTATGACAACTAACATAACCATGTTAGCAAATGATTGCTGTCTTAACACACACAAATCCGATTTGGTCATTTGTAACATGCTGTTTGGACAGTCAGTATTCCAAAACGGATTTGAACAACAAAACTGATTTGAGCACTAATTTTAGGGACAGACGTTCTGCTAGCGGAACGCCTCACCAATATCCAATGGTAGAGCGTGGCGCGAAATACAAATACCTCAAAAATGCTATAACTTCAATTTCTCAAACATATGACTATTTTACACCATTTTAAAGACAAGACTCTCCTTTATCTAACCACACTGTCCGATTTCAAAAAGGCTTTACAGCGAAAGCAAAACATTAGATTATGTCAGGAGAGTACCCTGCCAAAAATAATCACACAGCCATTTTCAAAGCAAGCATATATTTCACAAAAACCAAAACCACAGCTAAATGCAGCACTAACCTTTGATGATCTTCATCAGATGACACTCCTAGGACATTATGTTATACAATACATGCATGTTTTGTTCAATCAAGTTCATATTTATATCAAAAAACAGCTTTTCACATTAGCATGTGATGTTCCGAACTAGCATACCCACCGCAAACTTCCGGTGAATTTACTAAATTACTCATGATAAACGTTCACAAAAACATAACAATTATTTTAAGAATTATAGATACAGAACTCCTTCATGCAAACGCTATGTCAGATTTTAAAATAGCTTTTCGGCGAAAGCACATTTTGCAATATTCTGAGTACATAGCCCGGCCATCACGGCTAGCTAATTTGAAACCCACGAAGTTTGGGGCTCGCCAAACTCAGAATTACTATTAAAAAATTGGATTATCTTTGCTGTTCTTCGTCAGAATGCACTCCCAGGACTTCTACTTCAACAACAAATGTTGTTTTGGTTCCAAATAATCCATAGTTATATTCAAATACCTCCGTTTTGTTCGTGCATTCAGGTCACTATATGAAGGGTGACGCGCGAGCGCATTTCGTGACAAAAAAAAACAAAATATTCCATTACCGTACTTAGAAGCATGTCAAACGCTGTTTAAAATCTATTTTTCTCGTAAAATAGCAATAATATTCCAACCGGGCGATGTTGTATTCATTCAAAGGCTGAAATAAAAAAATGGAGTAGTCTCGTGGACGCGCATCTCCAGTGTCACTGTTCCCAGCCTGACCACTCACAAATTCTCCTGCTGTTCTTCGCCCAGAGACTGCAGACACCCCATTCCACTTTCTGGCGCCTTCTGAGAGCCAATGGAAGCCTTAGAAAATGTCACGTTACAGCACAGATGTTGTATTTTCGATAGAGATGCTACAGAAGGACAACAAATTGTCAGACAGGGCACTTCCTGCATGGAATCTTCTCAGGTTTTGGCCTGCCATATGAGTTCTGTTATACTCACAGACACCATTCAAACAGTTTTATAAACTTTAGAGTGTTTTCTATCCAAATCTACTAATTATATGCATATTCTAGTTTCTGGGCAGGAGTAGTAACCAGATTAAATCGGGTACGTTTTTTATCCGGCCGTGAAAATACTGCCCCCTATTCCAAACAGGTTAATTTGGTTTTTCATCCATCCATGGAACTGTGTTGTGTCTGGAAGTGGGGGCAGAGGAGGGTATCCATGGAGAAGAATGAGATGAATATGAGATGGCGTAGATATGGTTCTCCATCCACTCATTAACGAATCTCCTTAATCAAGTCAGTCACACAGATAAAAATACACCATATGGAACAGCTGGGACTGTGAAGAGACACACACACACAGTTACAGACACACGCACACACACATGCACTCTACACACACGTACACATGGATTTTGTGTTGTAGATATGTGGTAGTAGAGTAGTGGACTGAGGGCACACACTTAATGTGTTGTGAAATCTATTTTGAAATGAAATGTAATGTTTTTAATAGTATATAAGTGCCTTAATTTTTCGGGAACCCAGGAAGCGTAGCTGATCCATAATAAATACAAATAAACACAGCATAAAAATGCACACTCTCTCTACCTCTTTTTTCTTTACCTACATTTACATTTACATTTAAGTCATTTAGCAGACGCTCTTATCCAGAGCGACTTACAAATTGGTGCATTCACCTTATGATATCCAGTGGAACAACCACTTTACAATAGTGCATCTAAATCTTTTAAGGGGGGGGGGGGGTTAGAAGGATTACTTTATCCTATCCTAGGTATTCCTTAAAGAGGTGGGGTTTCAGGTGTCTCCGGAAGGTGGTGATTGACTCCGCTGTCCTGGCGTCGTGAGGGAGCTTGTTCCACCATTGGGGTGCCAGAGCAGCGAACAGTTTTGACTGGGCTGAGCGGGAACTGTGCTTCCTCAGAGGTAGGGGGGCCAGCAGGCCAGAGGTGGATGAACGCAGTGCCCTTGTTTGGGTGTAGGGCCTGATCAGAGCCTGAAGGTATGGAGGTGCCGTTCCCTTCACAGCTCCGTAGGCAATCACCATGGTCTTGTAGCGGATGCGAGCTTCAACTGGAAGCCAGTGGAGAGAGCGGAGGAGCGGGGTGACGTGAGAGAACTTGGGAAGGTTGAACACCAGACGGGCTGCGGCGTTCTGGATGAGTTGTAGGGGTTTAATGGCACAGGCAGGGAGCCCAGCCAACAGCGAGTTGCAGTAATCCAGACGGGAGATGACAAGTGCCTGGATTAGGACCTGCGCCGCTTCCTGTGTGAGGCAGGGTCGTACTCTGCGAATGTTGTAGAGCATGAACCTACAGGATCGGGTCACCGCCTTGATGTTAGTGGAGAACGACAGGGTGTTGTCCAGGATCACGCCAAGGTTCTTAGCACTCTGGGAGGAGGACACAAGGGAGTTGTCTACCGTGATGGCGAGATCATGGAACGGGCAGTCCTTCCCCGGGAGGAAGAGCAGCTCCGTCTTGCCGAGGTTCAGCTTGAGGTGGTGATCCGTCATCCACACTGATATGTCTGACAGACATGCAGAGATGCGATTCGCCGCCTGGTTATCAGAAGGGGGAAAGGAGAAGATTAATTGTGTGTCGTCTGCATAGCAATGATAGGAGAGACCATGTGAGGATATGACAGAGCCAAGTGACTTGGTGTATAGCGAGAATAGGAGAGGGCCTAGAACAGAGCCCTGGGGGACACCAGTGGTGAGAGCGCATGGTGCGGAGACAGATTCTCGCCACGCCACCTGGTAGGAGCGACCTGTCAGGTAGGACGCAATCCAAGCGTGGGCCGCGCCGGAGATGCCCAAACCGGAGAGGGTGGAGAGGAGGATCTGATGGTTCACAGTATCAAAGGCAGCAGATAGGTCTAGAAGGATGAGAGCAGAGGAGAGAGAGTTAGCTTTAGCAGTGCGGAGAGCCTCCGTGACACAGAGAAGAGCAGTCTCAGTTGAATGCCCAGTCTTGAAACCTGACTGACTAGGATCAAGAAGGTCATTCTGAGAGAGATAGCAGGAGAGCTGGCCAAGGACGGCACGTTCAAGAGTTTTGGAGAGAAAAGAAAGAAGGGATACTGGTCTGTAGTTGTTGACATCGGAGGGATCGAGTATAGGTTTTTTCAGAAGGGGTGCAACTCTCGCTCTCTTGAAGACGGAAGGGACGTAGCCAGCGGTCAAGGATGAGTTGATGAGCGAGGTGAGGTAGGGGAGAAGGTCTACGGAAATGGTCTGGAGAAGAGAGGAGGGGATAGGGTCAAGTGGGCAGGTTGTTGGGCGGCCGGCCGTCACAAGACGCGAGATTTCATCTGGAGAGAGAGGGGAGAAAGAGGTCAAAGCACAAGGTAGGGCAGTGTGAGCAGGACCAGCGGTGTCGTTTGACTTAGCAAACGAGGATCGGATATCGTCAACCTTCTTTTCAAAATGGTTGACGAAGTCATCCGCAGAGAGGGAGGAGGGGGGGGGAGGGGGAGGAGGATTCAGGAGGGAGGAGAAGGTAGCAAAGAGCTTCCTAGGGTTAGAGGCAGATGCTTGGAATTTAGAGTGGTAGAAAGTGGCTTTAGCAGCAGAGACAGAAGAGGAGAATGTAGAGAGGAGGGAGTGAAAGGATGCCAGGTCCGCAGGGAGGCGAGTTCCTCTCACGCTGTCTACCTCTCTCTACCTCCTTTATCTCTGTTTCTCTCTTCCTCTCCCTATCCTTACCTCTCTCTATCCCCCTCTATTTCTTCTCTCTCTCAATCGCTCTTCATTTCATAATTATCATCCACACACTCTTTTTTGTTTCAGATAACATATGACAACCAACTGGCCCATGTCATACTACGGGAAACAACATCTGCTGTGACATTAAAATACAGTATGGCTCACAAGAGGCACGACGCAAGCGTGCACACACACACACACTGCAGTGCTGCTATTCACACAACACACCACACAACATTGTGTGTGTGTTGTGTCCTCCAAGGTAACATCAGCTCCCTGATTGTTGTGGTTCCATTTTGACCTCATCACTACGGCAACCAGTTTTTTTTCCCATCCAAGGTTTCTCTGGCAACCAATTTTACTGCATTTGGTCACACTTTCCCTCTGGAGTGCAAAACATCTGTGTCCTTCTAACTAGATTCAACTGGAGGAGCATTGTCATAATCCTTCAAGTGAGACACACAAATTCATGCTTCATAATCTACATTATTCTTCAGAGATTAATAAATATGTTTGTGAGGGTGGTTGGTAGTAAATTCCATGTAGTAAAGCAAATGTGCTCCTTGGCATCCTCATTTGCATAGCCAAATTAAAAACTTGAAGAAAATGATTAAATGCTGTTATCCTGCTAACCCATTAGACATCCACGTCTTTTAAAGGATACTGTTACTGACATACTATACAGCTGAAATGTTATTGAATAATACCCTAAGATATAAACACGGAACAAAAATATTAGTGGCTTCACAAACACTTGGGAAATATGTATCAAAAGGCTTGAAGAAGGACTACAGTGAGTGAGTCGTTATCATCATTAAACTGATGTCTTCACCTACATCATCGAGAGAGAGGGAGAGCATCCCAACGCGCGTCACCCTGGCTGATCTCAAACCTGTTCCTGTCCTCACCTTCTTTCATATAGATTTTATCTGCTTGAAATGACCTTTTACAGGCTATGGAGTTTGCAATGGACATGTAGCAGTTTATCGTAGCAAACTTGTTTTCTAATTACGAAGATCCCAAGTCCCCATTCCATTCCATTTCTGACCTTGCATTCAATTTGAGTTCACCTCCAAATCGTGATTGACAGCTCAATGATTATCCAGATTCACCCTCACAAATCATTGCTGTAATTGGTGCTGCATTTCATCTGACCAAAGCAAACACAGTCTGCTGCACTGTCAATATTATTCTGACACATAGAGAAAGCTCTTTGGTTGCTCAGCATGGTGCCTGTATCAAAGTGTTTTTTTCTTCCTCATAGCATATATCTTAGTAGTAACATGGGGATAGACAGATAGATAGTCCAGCTAATATACTACTAGAGAACCCAGATAACATTCTGCCTAACTGTTTCAGACTTATGCTGGTAGGCAAAGCCCAATGGGCAATGCTGGTTGTAATGACAGTTTCATCCAGCGGGCTGGCACAGTTGAGAGCATTTCTTGACATACCGATTGGTTTCATTCAACCGCTCTCAACACTGCAGACTTCCTCGTTGGTTTTGGGTAGAATTCAGGTATAACAGCAACCTCTTCTGTGTTAAAGAAACCACAAAGTTTATTGCCCTAAAAAGGCAAAAAAGATGAATCACACACCTGTGCAGCGTGGAAGTTAATGTTTGAAACAATGAATAACATCGGTTTAATGTGTCTTGGTTAATGTAACGTGTCTTCAGCTTTCACAAAGTCTCCTCAACCCTAAAATAAACCATATGTTAGTGATAGCAATATTACTGTGTAACGTAGACGTTCTATTTTCTCCAGTGATTGCAAAAACTATTTGTATGTTGATGTAGTGCCCATCTGTTTCAACCTCTGTGTTAAGAAGTCATGTTTTTTCAATCAGTTGCTGTTTCCAGAGAGCACAAAAAACTACACTAACCATGAACCTTTTGCGTTTCTGCTGCCACAGAAACAGACGTTGGTCTTGTTCTAACGCGTCCACCTGCGAATCCGAGGCCATGATTGCACTTCCATTGTGGGTGTGGTAGCGAAGCAACCGATATTTGCATGCAAAACATATATTAACATGCGATTACCGTTTCTACCGACAGTGGAAGAACTGCTGTGGCGTGCTGCATGAAACAGAGGTGTGCTTCACCCGCACCATGACGAAAGAGCAGCAGAGGCTGCCGAACAATCAGTAAAAGTCAGACGAGGTGCACCGCGTGGTTTCAAACGGCACTCTATCCCCACTCTTCCAAAGAGAAAGTCACCTATTTTTAAGTTTGGTGTGGCGATGGAGCGGTGTTTGAACTAGGGCAAAGTCATTTAGCTGATGCTCTTATCAAGAGCGACGTACAGTTAGTGTATTCATCTTAAGATAGGTGAGACAACCACATATCACAGTCAAATATATTGGGCTCCCGAGTGGTGCAGCGGTCTAAGGCACTCCAGCCACCCTAGTCATAGACTGTTCTCTCTGCTATCGCACAGCAAGCGGTACCGGAGCACCAAGTCTAGGTCTAAGAGGCTTCTAAACAGCTTCTACCACCAAGCCATGAGACTCCTGAACATCTAATCAAATGGCAACCCAGACTATTTGCATTGACCCCCCTCCCCCTTCTACCTGCTATTACTCTCTGTTATTATCTATGCATAGTCACTCTAATAACTACCTACATCTACATATTTCCTCAATTACCTCGACTAACTGGTGCCCTTTGACTCTGTACCGGAATCCCCTGTATATAGCTACGCTATTGTTATTATACTGCTGCTCTTTAATTATTTGTTACTTTTATTTGTTACTTTTTTTAGGTATTGTCTTAACTGCATTGTTGTTTTTTTAGGTATTGTCTTAACACCTGTTGTATTCGGTGCATTTGACAAATGCAAATCAAATCAAATTGTTTCACCGTAGGGATGGTGCCAGGTTTCCTCCATAAGTGATGCTTGGCATTCATGCCAAAGAGTTCAATATTGGTTTCATCAGACCAGAGAATCTTGTTTCTCATGGTCTGAGAGTCTTTATCTACCTTTTGGCAAACTCCAAGTGGGCTGTCATGTGCCTTTTCCTGAGGAGTGGCTTCTGTCTGGCCACTCTACCATAAAGGCCTGATTTGTGGAGTGCTGCAGAGATGGTTGTCCTTCTGGAAGAGTGGTGATGTTTCCAAACTTCTTCCATTTAAGAATGATGGAGGCCACTGTGTTCAATCCTGTCTCAGAGCTCTACGGATAATTCCTTCGATCTCATGGCTTGGATTTTGTTCTGACATGCACTGTCAACTGTGGGACCTCATATCATGTCAAATCAATTGAATTTACCACAGGTGGACTCCAATCAATTTGTAGAAACATCAAGGATGATCAATGGAAACAGGATGCACCTGAGCTCAATTTGAAGTCTCGCAGCAAAGGGTCTGAATACTTACGTAAATAAGGTATTTCTGTTTTTTTATACATTTGCAAAAATTTCCAAAAACCTGTTTTCACTTTGTCGTTATGGGGTATTGTGTGTAGATTTTAGAATAAGGCTGTAGCGTAACAAAATGTGGAAAAAGTCAAGGGATCTGAATTCTTTCCTAATGGACTGTAGGCTTATACACACATAAGACACACACATACACTGCTGCTACTCTGTTTATTACCTATCCAGATTGCCTTGTCACTTTTACCTTTACCTACATGTACGTATATATTACTTAAATTACCTCAACTACCTTGTACACTTGCACATTGACTTGATACCGATACTCCTTGTATATAGTCTCATTATTGTTTTTTTTATTGTGTTACTATTTCCTTTTTTTGGGTGAAAATCTTCTTACTTTTAAACTCGTAAGTAAGCATTTCATGCTAAAGTCTACAGCTGTTGTATTCGGCGCATGTAACATAAGATTTCATTTGAACGGCCTCTATATCACGTAGAATAGACGTTGAATTGACACCTGAGCCCAGTGGGGTGGTATTCAAACCTTTTCTCGCGAAACCATCCCAAATCTAATGACACAACCTTAAAAAACGCTACATTGAGATTTTTACAAAATAAAAATCAACCAATAAATAGATTTACTAAATAAAATTTTATTTTCAAATGATCTTTCTCAAAAACGTTTGTATATTGTCCCATACCATAATCTGTACTCAAAACATTTAGTTCCTAATTTCTGTTGTTGTTATGTGTATTTTTATTTTTCATTACATTTTTGCGACTGCACTTGAATATAACTGTTTTAAACTGACACATGTACTGCACAGTGCATGGCCCCATCAAACAACAAACCTAACTAGTCCCCATATTCATAATTTAACTGGTCACAATATCCCCCCCTCTCTTTCTGACACATTCACGTCTGGATGAGTATTTAAAGTGTTTGGCCTTCAAGCCTAAGTTCTGTCTGCTTCTCCATCCACCCCAAGTGTGTGTGTGTGTGTCAGGTGAGGCCCCGGCTCTCCTCTCGCCCTCCTCAAGATAACTGACTCCCTAGTGACAGCTGGGCTGCTGTCGCCTTGACATGCCAGAGAGCAAGAGTGAAGGTGTGAGAGAGAGAGGAAAGGAGTGAGGAAAGGACAGAGAGAGGGAGGAGGAAAGATGGGAGGAAAAATAATAAGTGTGATCCGCAGCTTCCTGGCTTGTAGCCAGTCAAGTCAGAGGATCAATCTGTCCCTTGCTCCACCAGAGTCACACAAGTTTGCATGAATAATGTAATGCAGCCTCATTCATCCATCCCCACACTTAGCTCTGCCTTGAATCTACATTCAGACCAGCCTCATCCCTCCAGCCTCATACCTTAACTCTGCCTTGAATCTGTCATTTAACAATGTGTGCTAATGAATCAATGGACTAGGGTAGTGAGAGCAGCGGGATGTTCCACGTGGCTGAGGAAGAAAGAAAGATCCATAAGGCATTGCAATATGTTCTCTGTTCTCCCTGTCTCTCTCTCCCCTCATGTTCCTCACATGTCAGAGAGCTCATTACATGGATGGGGAGTTCTCTCACCACACTCTGCAGCCACCCAAACTGCTCCTTCAATGAATCACAGCCAGACTTGTAAATCATTAACAGCTAATGTAGCAATATAACCTTTGAATATAACTATTTAATCATTACAAAGGCTAATGGAAGCACTTCCAACATGGCTGCCAGGTTAATGCTCACTTGGTAGCTACCACTACCCTGGGAATAGTACTACTCCCTTACGTATCTTCTTCCTGCCTACTGGCACATACAGTAAGGCAGAGACAAGAAGACTAGCTAGCCTTGTTTTCTCCTAGTTATAGAGTGTTGCACTGATCCGAAAGGGCTACACATGGCAAGCCATTGGAGTAAATGAGATGACAACATTTGACCCATCTTCAGGCTGATCAAGTCCAATGTGTCCCAGATGCACCGAAATAACAACTGAAGCAGGAACATAGCAGTTGTAATTTTGTTCTCCATTAAGAAACCAAAAATCTCTGCTCAACAGAAAAAGGGAACTAACAACTGAGTCACTGACAACCAAAACGAAACCAGGTTTTAAAATGGGTTCTGAAAAGCATCCATGCCTGCTGAGTGCTGGCCAAGCAAACTCAATTAGGGTCTTAATGCACACCCTCCATGGACGCCCACTAGATTTGCCTGATAACAGACAAACTAAAAGAAAAGAAAACACACACCAACTTAGGTTAGGGAGTGAAAATAAACCAAACAGGGAGAAACAAAATAAAAGGCTTTGTATTCACAAACTTAAGGAAGATGCACGTGCTAAACCGAGGTCTAGCTCTTCCAACATCTCTCATGTCCACCGGAGCATCGGCTCTGCAGCTCTTAAATTTCACATGTACCAGCAGCACAGGTGAAACTAATGACTGACTAATGAGGCAACAGGTGCCGCACATCATGACAAACGACGATGACTCCAATCATTGCACGTCCACACCCAAATAGAACCAAGCTCGAAATCGAAGTTGAAAACAAAAAAACAAAGACTGTAACCCTTTTAATACTAGACATCAGCTCACTCCGTACTAAAGCCATGCAAGGAGACAGTGTTACGCCCAACGATTTATATACACTAAATGACTGATATGGGCGCTGTGTTGAAGCCACCATGCCACCATCTTGGCACATCATTGTAAAAAAATATGTTTGGAAGCTATAGAAATGTATTTATTCGATACATATTATATTACAGACACCTTAATGCATACTTACATTATATTATGTGAGCTAAACATACAAATCATTTTTTTATATAATATATACAAATGTTTTCCTTAAAATATAGTTTTTGGAGATTACCAATGTTGCTTTCCCCACTACAACAATAAAATACTTAAATACATGTAATTTTGTTCTTGAAACATTTAATTGAAATACTGGAGAATCCCATTCATTCCTTTGGAGGACTTCTCCTACTGGGGAGTGCTAATATGGCCGATCTGTGGCTTCAAAGCCTCTCAATGGCATATACATAGCATCGGCAATCCAGGGTTTATAGACATCATTGGTTACACCTCGGAATGCAGCCCTGTTGCTCCCATAAACTAAACTACTTTTAAATGGGTTTCAAGGGATGTGAAAGAGTGTGCGTGCGTGCGTCTGTGCGTGTGTGTATACACTTTACAGATTAGAGTGTTTAAATCTTATAAGAAGACCTCCGTTTTCTGAAAGAAACCCTCTCTCCATTTCTATTGTATATGATGGTGCAAAATGATCAATTTCACCTCCAGGAGTAATAGTTTTAAAAATTACACAATGGCAGTAACACACAAAAACAATCATGATGACATACATGAACAATACCTAATATTATTAATAATACCCAACAGTTCACACAAAAATACCATTTATTCCTTAAAGCTAAACCTGCTCAATGACAAGTATGGTTACTTGCTATTCAAATGAAATTGGAGAACAATTGACAGTTTTATTTCATTGTCTTGCACCGTTGTAGTTTTAGCTCTAACAGCCCCTGTATGCCTAGTTCGTTGATATTTCCCATAAGATTAACATGGTTTCCAAACTAAATTCCATGGGGGATTAGCTGTCCCAGAGAAAGTAGGAAGGAAAGCTGGACGTTTCTATACACCATAGCAGCAACCATTTTAAGTCAGTTTGTAAAGTCTACTGCTCTGACTTTCAAATCCTATACATGACCAATACAATTACACACAACGTTATACACTGCAAACCCTTTTAAAGGTACATGACCATGCCCTAAACAGGCACAACACTTACATTACTATGCTATTTCTGGAAGTTTCACAATAACCCAAACCAGTTGCATTATTTAAGATAGTAGAACATGATTGTGATTGTTCAGCAGTGTTCAAACAATAAAGAACTAACATACAATACTGTTCTGTACTGTACAATTCTTTCTCATTCTTTCTCATATGCGATAACATTTACTAATAAACTTGAAGCTTGTAACCCTGAGGTAAAGTATACCTCATCGGTCGGTCAGTGTACTTTCCCACCAGCTCCAGGGACAGAGGCCCCAGGGGTCATGAGCTGGATTAAGATTAAGACGCCCACAACGGAAGGACATTAATTCGGGGCCTGTTTGGATGGTGCTCTCCATTGGGATGAAGCATGGGAAACTCTGGCCACTCTCCCTCTCTCTCTCTGCCCCCTCTATATCACTCTCTCTCTATTCTTTCTCTCTCCACCTTTCTCTGGCCCCTCTCTCTCTCTCTCCCTCTCTCTCTCTCTCTCTCTCTCTCTCTCTCTCTCATTCCTTTCTCTCTCTCTCTCTCTCTCTCTCTCTGGGCTATCCCCTCGTCTTCCTGTCGGTTACAAGGGTTTAGTATGGTGTAAAATCCGAATTAAAAGTTGAACGGTTGAGAGATGGCCCGTGTGAGCAAGATGAAACATCATTGCGTGGGCAAACACTTGAGTTGAGAGAGAAGAAATGTGGTTGAGCGAGCAGAGGACGGGTCCCACAAGCGCAGGCCAGCATGGTGTGCACAAATTAAACTTGAGAGCTTGCGAGTTTGACTATGACCGAGCAGAACTGCATTGCTGCACACAGTAAATTAATTCGAGAGCAGAGATTTTTGTTCGCCTGAAGAAATTACTGAACTCTCACAAATACGCAGCGTCCACACACGGACGTCTCCTCTCCCTCTCATACCAATTTTCCAGTTTGCTCTCCAAATATTCATTTTGCTCTCGCAACTGCTTACTATAATTTCATAACAGAGGGGACATTCGAGCCAATTAACATATCCTGTAGCAGTCTACTGAAATGCAATTGGTCAGGTTTTTGGACCAATCACGGCTTGACTGCTCTTTAACCAGATTTTGGACTATAGAGATGAAAGGGGACGGTGAAAGGTGAATGATGGCTGACAATAGAGGTAAGTTTGATATTTTTTCAGTAGAGAAACTAGCTTACCAACTAACTAGCTAATCAACTATGATTTCAATATTGAAATTGTAGGTAGTTATTTGGTCTTCTGTTATTAAAGCAGGCTATTGACGAGACATGTTACATCAACGTCAGCTAGCTAGGAAGCTAACTAGCTAAAGTTTAACCATGTGGTTTAACCAAAGCCAAGGTGGTTTCATTTCGTCTCTGGTTTAACTAAGAGCATTGTAGCTTAGTCGAGGAGGGGTTTAGTAGAGGAGAAGGATTTGGAAGACCAGCATGACTGGGTGGAAGAAGAGGGGGAAGAGGCAGGGTGAGAACAGACAGGGAAGAACCTCACTGGGGAAGAGGTCAGTGATTGAGGAGGGGGAGCCAAGAGAGGTCAGGGTCTGAACCAACCGCATACTTTGAGGTAGTCTGATTTGAAATAAAGATTTGATAACTTTTCCTCTGTCAGTTTTTGTACATTTACAATAAATGAGAATGACCTCAAACCATTGCACTCTCTCCATCCCTCTTTCCATGCATGTCTACTATCACTTATATGTTTTGGTGAAGTTGTACTCTGCTCAGATGTCAGAGACAGGAGATACAGGAGTCCATTATGTTCCAAGTAGTTTACCTTGTCTTTCCTCTATGCACAGCACTCTGGGGATATGAGTAGTGTGGGTTAGGCAATGAAGTGAAAACCTATAGGAGGATAGTTTTCCACAAGTTGCGTTGGGCATGAAATGACAGCAGGCTGTTCAATACGGAGCCATACTGACTGACAAGTCACGTAGATTGGTACAGAGCAGAGATTAATTGCGACAGAGCTCATGTCATTGTTTTAGGTGGAATCTTATGTTGAACGATGCATTTATTATCAGTTTTCATTATATCTTTCTTCTACTTGTGCTCTTTCCACAAATGGCTCTGGCTTGCTGATACCATTTGATCTGATGAGACCCCCTATACGACTGTATTCAATAAAACCTCAACTGACAAATTCAAATAATTTGGAATTCTGTAATTGATAGACAATGGTAGTTCCCAATCAGACAATTACTATAAAAAAATATGTTTTCCTCAGTGCAATGTTTGGTGAATGCATGGTGTTGCTTTGTCCTCGAATGCTGTGTATACTGATTCCATCCTCACCTCCTCCATCACTGCAACGGATTTTTCGGTCTGCTGAGAGGGTCATTGGCTGCCACCTGCCACCCCCTCTTCCGAAGACTCCCCTCTGGCAAACGGTTCAGAACCTCCCGCCACCTGAACAGTTTCTTCCCCAGCGCCGTGGCCCTCACCAACCGATGATCCTCACAGCCACTGACTCTGCACTCTCTGCACATCTCTTACACGCATCAATTATAATGTACCTGATAGTGTTCATAGTACGTGGAACTATGGAAATTCTGCATCTATATTTTTTTGGTCTGTATATTATGTTTATTGTGGCAGCACCAATTCACAGAGTCTTACATTTCAATCGAGCTGTCTGTCTAAAGTGATACTTCTGTGATACGGCTTGAATCCAGCTCCTAATCTCCAAGCACCGATTGCGTAATGTTGCAATCCCACTAGCATGGCTGAGACATGAATATAACAAGACAACTCCTTTGAAAAAGTCCCAACTGAGAAGAGAGAAAATACTGAAAATCACATCAATTGGCTGTGTAGTGAAGCTAACTTTCTTCAAATTGCCATGAAGCAGTTTCCTCTGAAGTTGTCTAGGACAGAGACTAGTGGGAGAGTTCTGCATCTGATTTTGATCGCATCACAAGATGGATTATTTTCTACAGCCACCACCACAGTGGAATGGGAAAAACGTTCAAACAAAGCCCTCCCAGTGCTACCATGCCAGAAACACATCTGACACATGCATCGTTGTAATTCATTATCAGTGACAAAAACCAGCAACACAGAAAGAGAGGGCAAGAACAAGAACAAGCTACAGACAGACATCTTGTCTTCAGATCATTAAAAGTTGAATAGAAAGGGTTTTATTGTGCCAACTTTAGTGGCAGTGCAATTATGAGGAGCGTCCTGACAGATAAGGTTGGCAGGCTGTGACTGCAGTACATACAGGCGGGCGCAGTGACAGCCATATCACGTGTAGCATCAAGACTTCTATCTCTCCCTCTCTCCCTCTCTCTCTATCTCTCTGTCTATCTGAATGCCAGCTCAATTTCCCCCTTCGCTTCTCCCCTGTAATAACCTTGGCTTTAATACATTAAAAAATTGTCACCGCGACCGACTTCATAATGCTAAAACGCACAGAATAATATAACTGTCATCATCGCATCTGTCCTTGATCTCTTTCTTCCTCTCTCTTTCTCTGCGCCCTTCCTCTCATTCTCTCTCTCTGCCATCCTCTCTTTCTCTCTCCTTCCCCTCTTTCTTTCTCCTTGTCTCTCTCCCTCTCTTTCACTGCCTCCCTCCCCTCAGTTCCTAGCTCGTCCTTGTCGCCCTCAACAACCGAGTCAACCGCATACCTCCTGCTACCTGGTGCCGTGTCAAACTTCCTGCATTCCTCCCGTAGCGCCGGGCCTGTCATGCAGAACGTCTCCCAGTCGGGGCACACGAATGATTTCCTAACGTGTTCAGAAGAGTTATTCATAAACAACATGGCACAAAATGCAGGCCCCTGCTTTTCTGAGGGAGGAGGTTGTAAAAGGGTTCACAAAGTAAGGAAATCAACAGGAAATAGATTAGAGTGGAGCTGTGGAGTGACGTTCTTGTGTGTGTCATTCTTATGCGTGTGTGTGTGTGTGTGTGTGTGTGATTATGTTAGCCTTGCTGTGTTTCATTGACTTGTTGTGTGCACTGTAAGCAGGGCCTCCCATAATAACTGTGTGTTCCACAGGTTTGTTTATCTTGATGAAAATGTCTGACAGCTGAGACAGAAGCTTAGACAGACGCAGAGTGGAAGGTCATGAGGTGTGTGTGTGCGCGTGTGTGCGCGTGTGTGTGACAAACGCAGGGTAGGTCATCAGGTAATGATGCTGTCTCTGTCAACAAGAACCTCCACAATACAGTGATCCAATTACACCATTAAATGCATTTACATGTTCTGTAGACACTGTTTGATGAATGGACAGCAGAATACTATTTCAAATATCTCAATCACTTTCAAATACATTTCAAGGCACGTATTCAGATATTTTTTTATTTGAAAAAGACAAGCAGTTGAATATTTAAATGTATTTGGAAATACACTGTGGCAGCAACAGCCCTGGTTACCTGGTTAGAGGAGCTGGCTGTGGCAGCAACAGCCCTGATTACCTGGTTAGAGGAGCTGGCTGTGGCAGCAACAGCCCTGGTTACCTGGTTAGAGGAGCTGGCTGTGGCAGCAACAGCCCTGGTTACCTGGTTAGAGGAGCTGGCTGTGGCAGCAACAACCCTGGTTACCCTGGTTAGAGGAGCTGGCTGTGGCAACAACAGCCCTGGTTACCTGGTTAGAGGAGCTGGCTGTGGCAGCAACAGCCCTGGTTACCTGGTTAGAGAAGCTGGCTGTGGCAGCAACAGCCTTGGTTACATGGTTAGAAGAGCTGGCTGTGGCAGCAACAGCCCTGGTTACCTGGTTAGAGGAGCTGGCTGTGGCAGCAACAGTCCTGGTTACCTATTTAGAGGAGCTGGCTGTGGCAGCAACAACCCTGGTTACCTGGTTAGAGGAGCTGGCAGTGGCAACAACAACCCTGGTTACCCTGGTTAGAGGAGCTGGCTGTAGCAGCAACAGCCCTGGTTACCCTGGTTAGAGGAGCTGGCTGTAGCAGCAACAGCCCTGGTTACCCTGGTTCCCAGACCTACAGACTGGTGGTTTGTCCAGGTGTCTGACAGATAGAGTTGTGTTGTACAGACTAGTGTTGATATCTGGGAAAGTATTTGCATGTATTTGAAAATACTCATATACACACTCATTTAACCCATGTTTTTAAAATAGTATTTATAGGAAATTATTTGAAAATACTTTCAAATACTGTACTTCCAATAGAAGTAGATGATTCGGGCCACATTGTAAGAAAATACTCAAATATACTGAACATTTTAGTATTTAAATAACATTCAAAAACATATGTATTTGAACCCAGGTCTGATGGACTGTTGTTGAATCGGAATCCATGTCTGGCTCCATATAAGTCATGATCTGTGCTGCTGTGTGTTTAAAATGTATTATTCTATTGAAATGCTGAAAGAAGGTTCCTTCTATGGTTTTTTGCTAGGAAATGTGCTCAATGTTCACAGTGAACTCTTTGTCTTGTCATAGCATGGTATAAAATGACATTTCCTTTCCTCTAGTAGGCCTACTGAAATTAAATCAGCAGAAGGAGAAGAGAGAAAAGGAGTGTAGAATAAATAGTGTCTGCTTTCAGAACACACTTGAACATTCTTCACTGTGTTCGTTCACGTCAGCAAATTCCCATCTTCAGAAGAGCAACCTGAACATTCATCACTCACAGTGTGCGGTATAGTTGAAATACAGCTATTGCTATTGCAGTCCATTTACAGCAGAACAAACCCAAACTTTAAGTGCTGGGTTTATTAACATTTTAAACTATAAAGCTGGAATTGGCTATCGCGTTCCTCCATTTATCATTCTGTTTCCTTGGGGGTTGTCAGCCACGAGTGAGTCTCAGCACACAGAGCAGCATAGAAACAAATCCCCTTCAGAATCATTTCTCAACATAACTGCTGTAGCTCCTCACTGATCTCCCAGGAAAACCTGGCAGCCATAAAAAAAATGCTATAAAAAATGCAATAAATAAAAAACGTCTTGCCTTGTGAATTAATCATATTAATAAAACCCAGCAAGTGCCTCACCAGAGATAGATCAGCTGATTGCCAGTTTACAAGTGATACAATGCGTTGCTCTCCTGGTTCTCTCTCTCCCTCCTTCTTTTTCGCTACTTATCTCTACCCCCTCTCTCTACTTCTCCCTTCCATTGTTTTACGATTCCTTCTGTCATGTTAAAGACTTATCTACATTTCAAAATCATATTTACAGTGGCGCTATAGACAGGTGGACTTTTAGACTTATCTGTTTGACCTGTGTCCACCTGCCTGCCTGCCTGCCTGCCGCAGTGCCAGAGCTACAGCAAGGAGAAACGAAAGTATGTCTAGAAGTACTGTATGTTATTGTTAATTGGGCTTTTGTTTTCTCTGTACAATTCTATCTACAGTATAAAAGGTGTTAATGTAAGTTAGTGCTGTTATGATACATAATCATGACTCACAATACTGCGAGATTAAATTAGTTTATCCACCTTATGTAGCCCCGCCAGAGCCATTTCGAACGCTTTTGTCTTCAACTTGCTGTGCATTGACACACATGCAAACACAGGAAGGATATGGCGTTAAATATGAATTAACATTTTCAAAGCTATTAAATAATGTGCACAGAATTGGAAAGATAATTCTCTGTTGAGGTAAATTATTAAAAATGTTATTTTCACGTCTTATAAGCACTACGACGCCAACGTAAGTGCTGTTAGCATTCCCATAGACTTAACATGGATGGTTAGCTAGCTAGTGTAGTTAGACTGTCTCTAATGGTCGTTATCCACACAGGCTATTTGCCTTTTCAATCAAAGACCAATACTTGAAAGGGCATTGTTGTTATTGTTGTTAGACACAGAATACCATTGACAAAGGACAGAAACAATGAATTTACAAGACATTTTAGTCATTTAGCAGACACTCTTATTCAGAGTGACTTACAATTAGTGCATTCATATTAAGATAGCTAGGTGAGACAACCTACTATCACAGTCATCTCAAGAGCATCAACATAGTCAGTTCAAGTAGGAAGAGACAATGATAAAAAAATGTATAAGTGTGGGATTTATTTAAGATACTCTGTGAAGAGGTAAAGTTTCAGACATTTTTGGAAGATGGGCAGGGAGTCCTCTGTACTGACGTCAGGTGGAAGCTCATTCCACCATTTGGGTGCCAGGACAGAGAACAGCGTTGACTGGGCTGAGCGGGAGGTGGGAGCTGACCCACCCCCCCATAGGGGTGGGAGGGCCAAGAGACCAGAGGTGGCAGAACGGAGTGTTCGGGTTGGGGTGTAGGGTTTGAGCATAGCCTGAAGGTAGGGAGGAACATCAATGCCAAGATGTTTTTATGTAGGATATTTGCAATCTGTTGTGCCACATAGCTAAATAGCTAACCGCCCAATTTTAAATCTATGGGAATGCTAACTGCCGTAAAACATTGGCATGGAAACAATGTTTTAATATTTTCCTCACCAGAAAATGTCCATAACTTTCAAATTCTGGGCATGTTATTTAATAGTTTTGCCAAATGTAATTTATATAACAACACCACCAGATGTGTGTCAATGTGCCTGAAGTTGGAAACTGCAACAAATTGTCCACGCCCTTGTTGCCAGGCTAGATAAGGTGGATAGACAAGTAGACTACTGTGATTAACTGGACTTCTCATTTCACTGTATATTTCTATCTACACTATGGAAGGTCCTACTGTACTGAAGTATTTCAATACTGGGTGTCTCTGTGTTAGAGAAATTTCAGGCCAACACCCAATTCGAGCTGGGAGAGATCATTCATCTTGGGGCTTGGGGTTACACCTACTGCACTGTACTTTACTGAATATAAAAAACAAATTGTCAGCTTTAATCCTTTAAATCATGGATGGGCGACTGGGGGCCCATGGGCCGCATCCATTTTGTACTCCCTTTCAATCCGATATGATATTAAAAACTGCAAAAGGTTCTCTCCACCCTATGGCAAAATGTGTAGAATTGCATGAAATTAGTTATGAAATTTAAAAAAATCTCTCCGCCCCATGGCAAAATGTGTACAATTGCATTAAACTTGCTTTAAAACTGTAACATTTTCTTTACGCCCCATGGCAAAATGTGTAGAATTGCAGGAAACCTTTTTTAAAACCTTTTCCCTCCGCTGTCAAGAGGGTGGCTGCTAAATGTTTTGCTCACAAGTTGAGGGGTGGCCCCACAACAAAATGTCACTTAGGCCCCCCAAAAGGCTGACTGCATGTGTATGGACATTGGTACGCAGACCCGCGAGCCACTGCTGCCCCTCGTGATGAGGTCAGATTTTTTGTAGCCCCCACCATCAAAGATGGTGGGGCTCAGTTGGTAGAGCATGGTGTGTGCAACGCCAGGGTTGTGGGTTCGATTCCCACGGGGGGCCAGTACAAAATGCATGAAATGAAATGTATGTATTCACTACTGTAAGTCGCTCTGGATAAGAGCGTCTGCTAAATGACTAAAATGTAAATGTAAAGATGCCCATCCTTGCTTTAAATGACTGGTTAACCTGAACCTCACCTGTCATGAAGAAAACAAACAAATACAACCACATCCAACCTACTCCGCCACCCACAATCTTTCTCTCTTTCTCTTTCACACACACACAGACACACTTTCTCTTTTGTCACAGCAAATTCGGTCACACATGACGACACCATGGGAATTACGTCAGCCTTCCTCTGGCTATGGTCACACTCTACCTTTGTCTTTGAATACAGTGTTGCCTTACTGGTTTAAAATCTGGTTTAGAAATAAAGAAAAAGGACTTTCCTTGTGTCAAAAACCAATGCTTTACTGATTCAAAACAAGCTTGAACAATAGATTTCTTGTGTCAAAAGGCATTAATAACTTGTTTTCTTATTATGCAAAACTATATGATTATACAGTCTCTGTTTTCTGGGAGAGATGATAATGCTTTTTTTGATGATAAGCAATCCTAAAAATAGTCCCCCTGAGGCATTTACACTCACCAGTCAGTTTATTAGGTACATTACCCCGTTCACGAAAATGGATCGCTCCTATCGACAGTGAGTCACGTGGCTGTTGCTTGTTTTATAAAGCAGGCAGACGGGCATTATGGCATTCAGTTACTGTTCAATTTAATGTTAAAATGGGCAAAACAAGTGACCTAAGCGACTTTGTGCACAGTATTTTTACATGACATTTTAGTCATTTAGCAGACGCTCTTACCCAGAGCGACTTACAGTAGTGAATGCATACATTTCATACATTTTTTTCTCCGTACTTGTCCCCCGTGGGAATCGAACCCACAACCCTGGCGTTGCAAACACCACGCTCTACCAACTGAGCCACACGTCAATGCCAGACACACTGGATCCAGTACTTCAGAAACGGCCGCCCTTCTGGGCTTTCACCCACGACAGTGTCTAGGGTTTACAGAGAATGGTGTGTCATGACGTTGCCTTCTTTGGGTACAGCGAGCACTATTCCCCCTCCCTCTGCACCATCCCCCTCTCTCTGTCTCTCCTACACTAAGGCTGGTGCGACCTCAGGTCGTAAGTTCCTGGAGGAGAATCCTGCCTCATGGCCAGACAGTATAGAGAGAGTGAGTTTTCATAGAGAGAACAAAGGAATTTCTTCCACCTCACAGAACTGGAGGTCCGAACAATATTTATGTTCTAGAGAATGTATAAAAGATCGGTGAAAAAAAAATCCAGCTATGAACTGATCCATTTGGTACAATTTTGTGAAACTCATGAGAGACAATATGGCCACCTTACCATAATGCTGTTTATACAATAGCCTCAGTTATGAGGCTTACATCTAATTGTTGTATAAAATGAATGAGTAAAGATGATACTATTTGTGAAATGACGTGATGCTATGTAATGATGTTAATGTGAGAGAATTGTATTTCTGTTTAAAGTTTCACTAAGTCATTGGCACGCCCCCAGGGGCACAGACATGACCTGGCGTCATGAGACAGCCCTTTCTATGTTCTGAATAAAACCCCCACCTGGGTTTTCTATCAGACCGAGCTTACCTCAATTATGAGAGGGCTAAGGGTTGAGATGAGACAAGTACCTCTATCATAGAGAGAAATAAGGTTTAAGTAGATTGCTGAATCTTTTAACCATCCCACGTGGTTAAACTCTTAGACTATCGATACCGACAGAATAAGAACAAGTCTTTGATATTAATTAATAGTCTGTAGCTAGGAATTCGGTCTCATTGAAGGCGAAGACTGACAACCGCCGAAACATCTATTCTATAACGACATGAATGAATGTCACTCTGAACTATCCATTCTAACCACGACAGAGAGAGAGGGCGGACAAACTCTCCAACAGAAACAAACTTTTCAACAGCGATCCCGACGACACGCTGAGCGTAAATATATATATTGATTGCAATTATTCCCGTGAGCGTTCATGTGCAAAGGATTAGCATTTCAATTGTTATAACTATCAACTCTGTAGTGTCTTCTCAGCTGACCCCCACTCCCCTTTTGTCTAACAAGCCGCCGTGCCGGTTTAACCCACTAGGGCACATCCCCCTATCATTTCTTTGTAACCATATCTACTTTGTTTGTTTGTGTTATGCATTTCTGTGAGTACTTAGTTAGTAAATAAATGATTTTAAGACAATTGATGTATGGATGACACATCGTGAAAACTGGGTTCGTGCAGATAACCAACAATTTACGACGTTTGGAATGAGACTAACGTGAGGTAAAGAATAATTCATTAATCAGAAGACTAAGTGATCAGATATTAAAATATCTGAAAGTTATATTAGGAAAATTATAACTTTGTAATCTGAATATTTTCCTTGGTGCCCTGACTTCCTAGTTAATTACAGTTACATGATAAATCAGTTTAATCGCATAATAATAATTACAGAGAGTTATTTGATAAATAAGTCTTCAGTTTTAATGATGCCAAAGACACGACAGGTGTGACAAACAAAAAACATCCAGTCATCAGCAGTCCAGTGGGATAAAACAACTCGTTGATGAGAGAGGTCGCAGGAGAATGGCAAGAATCGTGCAAGCTAACAGGAAGCTCACAAACAGACAAATAACGGCATAGTACAACAGTGGTGTGCAGAACGGAATCTCGGAACGCACAACTTGACGATCCTTGTCACGGTTGGGCTATTGCAGCAGACGACCACACAGGGTTCCACTGCTATAAACCAAAAACAAGAAGCAGCTCCAAAGGGCACGCAATCACCAACACTGGACAATTGAGGAGCGGAAAAACATGACAGAGAGTTCAGTTTACTTGAGTGGCCTGTGCAGTCCCCAGACCTCAACCCAATAGAGCATCATTGGGATGAGATGGAACGGGCTGTTCGCAGCATGAATGTACCGCCGTCCAATCTGCAGCAACTGCAAACTTAAATCCGTTTTTCCTCATTTCTCCCGGAATGTCACATATGCAACCAGAGGAAAAAAAACTCTCGACCACCTTTACTACACACATAGAGACACATACAAAGCTCTCCCCCGCCCTCCATTCGGCAAATCTGACCATAAGTCTTTCCTCCTGACCCCTGCTTACAAGCAGAAACTAAAGCAGGAAGTACAAGTGACTCACTCAATACAGAAGTGGTCAGATGATGTGGATGCTATGCTACAGGACTGTTTTACTAGCACAGACTTGAATATGTTCCGGGATTCATCCAATGGCATTGAGGAGTATACCAACTCAGTCATCGGCTTCATCAATAAGTGCATCGACAAAGTCATCCCCACAGTGACCGTAGGTACATATGCCAACCAAAAAAAATGAATTACAGGCAACATCCGCATCAAGCTAAAGGCTAGAGCTGCCGCTTTTAAGGAGCGGAACACTAATCCAGAAGCTTATAAGAAATCCCGCTATGCCCACAGACGAACGATCAAACAAGCATAGCATCAATACAGGATTAAGATTGAATCCTACTACACCAGTTCTGACGCTCGTCGGATGTGGCAGGGCTTGAAAACTATTATGGACTACGAAGGGAAACCCAGATGCGAGCTGCCTAGTGACGCGAGCCTACAAGATGAGCAAAATGCCTTTAACACTCACTTCGAGGCAAGCAACACTGAAGCATGCATGAGAGCACCAGCTGTTCTGGACGACTGTGTGACAACGCTCTCGGTAGCCGATGTGAGCAAGACCTTTAAACAGGATCAACATTCCCAAACCCGCTGGGCCAGACAGATTACCAGGACATGTATTCAAAGCATGCATGGACCAACTGGCAAGTGTCTTCACTGACATTTTCAACCTCTCCCTGACTGAGTCTGTAATACCTACATGTTTCAAGCAGACCACCATAGTCCCTGTGCCCAAGGAAGCAAAGGTAACATGCATAAATGATTACCGCCCCTTAGCACTCACACCGTTAGCCATGAAGTGCTTTGAAAGGCTGGGCATGGTTCACATCAACAGCATCCTCCTGGATATGCTAGACCCACTACAATTCGCATACCGCCCCAACAGATCCACAAATGACGCAATCTCAATCGCACTCCACACTGCCCTTTCCCACCTGGACAAAATAAATACTTATGTGAGAACACTGTTCATTGACTACAGCTCAGCGTTCAACACCGTAATGCCCACAAAGCTCATCACTAAGCTAAGGACCCTGGGACTAAACACCTCCCTCTGCAAATGGATCCTGGACTTCCTGATGGGCCGCCCCCAGGTGGTAAGGGTAGGTAACAACATGTCAGCCATGCTGATTCTCAACAAGGGGGCCGCTTAGGGGTGTGTGCTTAGTCCCCTCCTGTACTCCCTGTTCACCTACAACTGCGAAGCCAAACACGTCTCCAACAACATCATTAAGTTTGCTGATGACACAACAGTGGTTGGCCTGATCACAGACAACAATGAGACGGTCTATAGGGAGGAGGTCAGAGACCTGGCCGTGTGGTGCCAGGACAACAACCTCTCCTTCAATGTGAGCAAGACAAAGGAGCTGATCGTGGACTACAGGAAAAGGCGGGCCGAACAATTGAGCGTATGTAAACTTCTGACCCACTGGGAATGTGATGAAAGAAATAAAGGCTGAAATAAATCATTCTCTCTACTATTTTTCTGACATTTCACGTTCTTAAAATAAAGTGGTGGCCCTAACTGACATAAGACAGGGAATTTTTACTAGGATGAAATGTCAGGAATTGTGAAAAACTGAGTTTAAATGTATTTGGCTAAGGTGTATGTAAACTTCTGACTTCAATTGTATATACTAGGCGGTGTCAGAGGAAATCCCCAAAAATGGTCAATGACCCCAGTCACCCAAGTCATTGACTGTTTTCTCTGCTACTGCACGGCAAGCGGTACTGGAGCATCAAGTCTAGGACCAAAAGGTTTCTTAACAGCTTCTACCCCCAAGCCATAAGCCTGCTGAACAATTAATCAAATGACCACCGGACTACTTACATTGACACCCCCCCCCCCCCCCCACAATTTGTTTTTACACTGCTGCTATGCTGTTTATTATAGTCACTTCACCCCTACCTTCATGTACAAATTACCTCGACTAACCTGTACCCCCACACATTGACTCGGGTACTGGTACCCCATGTATGTAGCCTCATTATTATTATTTTATTATGTTACTTTTAATCATTTTTAACTTTTGTGTATTTGGTAAATATTTTCTGAACTCTTTCTTGAACTGCACTGTTGGTTAAGGGTTTGTGTGTAAGCAATTCACAGTAAGTTCTACACCTGTTGTATTCGGAGCATGTGACAAAAACATTTTGATTTGATTTATCCTTTGTCTGCAAATACAACAACACAGCAATGTAAAATGTATCTTAACTATGAAAATAATGACTTGGAATTGTAACTATGAAACTAGTTCCTTGAATAAGAAACTGAAAGCACGAAAGACATGATTATCCAAGAAGAAAACCCTAGAAGGTGTTCTGCCCAAGCATGGCTTCATCTTTACACCGCACCCTCCTGAGTCAGTTATGGTGTTATAATTATAGTGGTTCTATATACCTCAGTTGGTGGAGTGTATTGTTTGCACTGCCAGCGTTGTGGGTTCGATTCCCGGGGCTACCCATAAGTGAAAATGAATGCATGAATGACTGTAAGTTGCTTTGGATAAAGGCGTCTGCTAAATGGCATATATATGTATCATATTACCATATCTCACTCCGTGGTGTGATTGTAAATGTTTTATCTAAACAGTGTGGGATTAGATGACATCTCTCACTCCGTGGTGTGATTGTAAATGTTTTATCTAAACAGTGTGGGATTAGATGACATCTCTCACTCCGTTTTGTGATTGTAAATGTTTTATCTAAACAGTGTGGGATTAGATGACATCTCTCACTCCGTGGTGTGATTGTAAATGTTTTATCTAAACAGTGTGGGATTAGATGACATCTCTCACTCCGTGGTGTGATTGTAAATGTTTTATCTAAACAGTGTGGGATTAGATGACATCTCTCACTCCGTTTTGTGATTGTAAGTGCTTTATCTAAACAGTGTGGGATTAGATGACATCTCTCACTCCGTGGTGTGAATGTATCCGAGCCTTCCTCAGGCCTTTAAACCATGTGGTCTAACTATATTACAGCCTCAGCCTTCAAAGCCGACAGGCCTGACATGCGGCATTAATCCAAGCTGCTTCACCCACCCAAGTCAGCTTTTACAAATGAAGGACACCCGACCAAGAGTGGAGACTGGGAATGTTTTATTTTTCTCTCGATCCCTTCTTTTTCTTTTGCAAGGAGAGCAAAATCCCGAGCCTGATGGATGCATCTGTGTGACGCGTGGGCTGGTGGGAGACAATTGGAGATGCAACGGAGGGAGGGAGGTTAGGGAGGGAGAGATGGAGGGAGTTAGCACCACGCAGCGTCCCGACACCTCTCTGCCGCTCCGCTCTGCCACACCAAGCCAGTGGATTTCAACACGCATAGATCAATGAGGGCTGCGATGGCTGGAAAGGGAGCTGACAAGAAGATAAGCACAGCTCAGACAGCTTCATCCATCTCATGTCTTTATCCCTGACTTTAAGGCTTTTTTGGGGGGAAGACTGGTAACCTATGGTCATTTTCATGTAAGGAAAAGGACCCATGAGCACCAACATGTGAAATTCATAGGAGCATGTCAAATCGGGTGTGAAATTAAAGCTAAGAGTCTATATTTTTGGGAGATCAATAAGCAAAGGCTTTGATTTCTTGTCAAAGAGATGATAAGGGGTCTTAGAAAACATCTACCAGAAAAAGTCTTAAAGGTATTAGAAATACATCAAAACACAATCATGTTGAAGGAAAGACTATCAACACATATTAGCTTAGGAGAATTTGTTCTGTCTTCTGTAAGTTTAAGAAAAATTGCCTTGTGCCTTCCTTTACCAAAAACCCACATATCTTTAAGATATTTTCTCATTTCTCTCCCTCATGAGGAGGGAGGATACTGTAATGAAAGTTCACATAAGTAACAAGTAAAGGTAGATCCACCAATTAGTTACAGTGTTTTTACTGAAATCAATTTCATAACTGATTTTTTTCCGCTAATATAATTTCCCCAAAATAGGTAACGTAATTTCTGCAATTGAATTGGCTACAATGGGAAATCATAGTAGTCACAAACCCCTGTTGGGTCACCTGTGACTGTCCTCCCTTCCACTGGTATACTGTTATGTTCAGCTCATAGGGTCACCTGTGACTGTCCTCCCTTCCACTGGTATACTGTTATGTTCAGCTCATAGGGTCACCTGTGACTGTCCTCCCTTCCACTGGTATACTGTTATGTTCAGCTCATAGGGTCACCTGTGACTGTCCTCCCTTCCACTGGTATACTGTTATGTTCAGCTCATAGGGTCACCTGTGACTGTCCTCCCTTCCACTGGTATACTGTTATGTTCAGCTCATAGGGTCACCTGTTACTGTCCTCCCTTCCACTGGTATACTGTTATGTTCAGCTCATAGGGTCACCTGTGACTGTCCTCCCTTCCACTGGTATACTGTTATGTTCAGCTCATAGGGTCACCTGCTACTGTCCTCCCTTCCACTGGTATACTGTTATGTTCAGCTCATAGGGTCACCTGTGACTGTCCTCCCTTCCACTGGTATACTGTTATGTTCAGCTCATAGGGTCACCTGCTACTGTCCTCCCTTCCACTGGTATACTGTTATGTTCAGCTCATAGGGTCACCTGCTACTGTCCTCCCTTCCACTGACATACTGTTATGTTCAGCTCATAGGGTCACCTGCTACTGTCCTCCCTTCCACTGGTATACTGTTATGTTCAGCTCATAGGGTCACCTGCTACTGTCCTCCCTTCCACTGGCATACTGTTATGTTCAGCTCATAGGGTCACCTGCTACTGTCCTCCCTTCCACTGGTATACTGTTATGTTCAGCTCATAGGGTCACCTGCTACTGTCCTCCCTTCCACTGGCATACTGTTTCTCTTTCTGTCGTCTGGTGGTCAAAGCAAGAGAGTGAAAAGTCTGGACAGTCTCTCTCTCTCTCTCTCTCTCTCTCCAATTAATGTCACTACTACCAGCTCTTACTGACACCTACCAATGAGCCCCCTCTCTTTAATTTATTGTAACTAGCATCCTCACCCACTGAGCCACCAACCAACACCGGACGTCTATGGACGTTGAAAAGCAGTTGACATTTAATCAGTCCACCCTGGCCTTGATTTCATCGTCCACAGATGCGGTTTTTTGGTCTGGTGCAGACGAGCCTTGTTTTTAACGTACACAGACGTCTGGACTGGCCTTTATTTGCCCAAACATAGACATCCATGATTGGTTCAGATTTGGTCTTGTCCAGACCGGACCAAATCTGAACCAATCATAGACGTCTATGTTTCACCATTTTGGACAGCAGATTACAGTACAGTACATTACAGTACAGTAGAGTACAGTAGAGTTCAAAACAGTACAGTACAGTAAAGACAAGTAGAGTATAATTCAGTAAAGTACATTACAGTAAAGTAGAGTGGAGTAGAGTTCAGTACAGTACACAGTAGAGCACAATAGAGTTGAATACATTATAATGTCCAGTACTGTACTAAACTATACTCTATTTTACTGTACAGTACTGAACTCTACTGTTCTGTGCTGTACTGTACTCTATCATACTCTACTGTGCTGTTCTTTGATGTCAAAACTTGTAAAACATAGACATCTATGATTGGTTCAGATTTGGTCCGATCCGGACCAACCAAATTTGGTCTTGTTTGGTGGTGGAGCTCATTAAAATAATAGCCAGTGTATAGAATAATACCCAAATATGCAATGGAGAATATTGCATATGTTTTACCTTTGTGTACCTATTTAGGATACATCACCATGACATTAATATCCATAATTATGTATTCCTGTGTAGGACAGATCAGGAACCCATGATGAAGTTACTGGGAGTAAATCCACTTCACTTACCGTAGGTCAACAGCCTAAAAAATATATATTTTTCAAACTCAAGGTGTCATGTCATGGCTGACACCATTCTTTCTGCAGACATTTTTTAATCTTCATTCAGAACAGATATTTAACAGAGTTTTGGAAAACATGGTCACATAAAAAACAGAGGGAGATTTTACAGACATTCTGTTACCAAACTTAGCATCTGCACAGTTCTTCCAGTAAATGTGTTTTTGTAAATTCCGTGTATGTTGTTAAAAGTAGTCCTTGTGCATAAAGTTGTATGGTTAGTTCAACTTTGAAATCTATGTTTTTTTTTTGGCCTACATCTAAAGTGAAAAATCTGAGCACTAACTTTACTGTGACAACAATACGTTTGCTGCAACTTATTGGAGCTGCAGTGGTGACAATGTGCAACCTTGTTGAGTTTGAACTGTGAAAAGTATTTGGAGAGAAATGTCATCTCACTGGCCATCTAACAACTTGAATGCAATGCCCTGTCTGGCATGTTGCTAGTACGTAGCATCACACATACATTGTCTAACAACGACTGGGGGTGATGATGAAGAGATATCAAGACAAGGATGCTCAGGTAAAAGGGGGAAAATAAAGAAAAAACAATAGCCTACTGTTATCAAAGTATCTCATCTCCATAGCTTTAGTTCATCCAAAAGACACAGTGTGTGGTCTATGGACAAGGTATGACAGCAATCCATGCTTTCACTGGCACTGTTTGCAAAGGCTAATATTTTAGCACTCGTGGCACAAATCCCATTCAAGTCATGGTACCGATATTAGATTTTTTGCATCATGTCCAAACCATCCAAAAGTATCTAAAATTCATTGTGAAGCTCAACAAAGTCACTTATAGATGATTTGAGCATGATGCAAGAAAAATGCTATTATCGGTACCATGACTTGAATCGGATTTGTGCCACAAAGGCTAAAACGTTAGCATTTGGAAACAGTGCCAGGAAACTAAACCATTGCTGTCATACCTTGTATAAACTTCTTACCTGGTAAGGAAACCAATGTGTTATTTTGTAATATGGGTGAACTATCCCTTTAATAAAAAACTGTTACGACTGTGTTAAGACTCTTGAGTAATAAGCACATTCTTTATTATCGTGTCTTTTCTCAATTTGTGGTGGCCAATGGAAGACAAAGTCAAGATGAAGTCCATTTTATCTTGTGCATTTTTCATAGATGTGTTGAAGTTGTAAAGCAGCAGAGTTCAGCAACCCCCCTGACTTCATAGTGGACTGCCTTTGAAACTGATTGCTATGATGTTCAATTATCCACAAGTGCTTTTACTTAATTTGACACTGGTTTCTTTTTGAACTTATAATCAGTTAGTTCATGAGTTTTGAGTTCATTAATGTGCATGATTTATGATGGCCTGTATGTCTCTGTATACCTGTCGTTAGTGGTGTTATGTTGGCCTTTGGTGCATTAGTGTCTGTCTGTCAACCTTCAAGAATCAATGCTGTCGACCTCTGCTGATGACAGCCATAGCCGGCTCTGCTTGAAAACATCCCAACTCCTGACACTGATGTATCGGAGCCGCCTAGGCCATGGATGTCCCCTCCATGCCTGATGGGTAGCAGGAAGCCAAGCTGTGCACCATCACAGGGACTTTGGGACGGGAAACAAACAATGGCTTATTTTCCTCAAGTCAGGAAGGGGATCTGGAATTCAATAAGCCAGTCAATTACACCCCTGCACAATTCTATAGGCTATAGAATGAATTGAGCGCACAGCTTTGTGGTGATAATGGAATGGGATGGACTTCTGGTTCCAGTCTATATCTCACCAACCCCAGCACCACCCACCCCTATAAGCAGCCCTTTATCACACGAGGCACACCATCACACCCCCATACTGAGATCAGCTATTTTCAGCAGTATTAAAGCATCCTTCTTTGAGAGTTCTCCCTACAGAGGGGCAATGTGTGTGCATGTGCACATGCGTGAGTGTTTTGGGATAAATTAACCCATATTTCTAACGAAAGGGGTGATAAGAGAAGCTGTCTGCCTTATACATTCCAGGCAAAGTCTAAACATGTCCTGCAAACCTAAGAAATCCTTGACTTGAGAAACCCTGTTACATAACACATGGAACCATTAGGCCTGCAGATGCTAATATGGGAAATTCATGAACAAAGGCTTTGATGGCTTCTATGAGGAATTATTAACAGAAGTGTAGAAGGGGCCTTCTACTAGCTTGTCTCAAGGACAGGCCTTGTACAAATCCAGTGAGACAAAGAGAGAGAGAGATAAAGATAAATCAAGAGCGAGAAAGAGCAAGAGAGAGAGAGAGAGAGAAAGAGAGAGAGAGAGAGAGAGAGAGAGAGAGAGAGAGAGAGAGAGAGAGAGAGAGAGAGAACAGAAGGAAGCACAGGCAGACAGAGCAGGTAGAAAGGAGGTATATTGAAGCTTTGCTTAAAGCTTTATAGACCTTTGTTTGAAAATGTAGACTTTTTGTAGCGCACATCTATTGTGGAAAAACATAATCAATAATGTAATACTGTGCCTATCAGGTTTAAAACCAGCAGAGTTGAGAACTTTAGGAAAAAAGGTGCTTGGGATTCTTTTTTATATGTATTTAAACAACTTTTCTGCATAAAAGTACCTGAAGTACCTTAATATAGTACCTTAAACATTTCCAAATTGAGTTTAAGTTCTTTTCCAATAGCTTGACCTTATCTTGGAAGCTCATACATAGCCATAGTAAACTGTATGGTGGAATACTATGCTGTTAGACAAGCACTGTCGACTCAACTTGAAACACATTCCCCTTTCTGTCTACATCACTTCTTTCTTCCTGATTTCGAGAATGAGCACATTCAGAAATAGAAAGACATACTGTAAATGTATATTTTTTCTCTGCTCGCAATAAAATGTGGTTGCAATGAAAGAAACAAGCGTCATGCTTTTCTGCTGCATTTGCTAGTCAAAACAGCACATGACCCTTCTGAGTCTGTAGGCAGCCTGAAAACAATAGGCTCTTTTTGAGCTCGTTTTCCATTCAAACCAACCACTTTCAGGTAAGGTTCAAATTAAGGACCCGTTAAACTCAAATGACCTCTCTAGCAATATTTTAGTCTCTCAAACATGCATACTTCCAGTTTTTCTTTTAACACGCATTCATGAAGAGCTATAGCACACATTCACAATCAGACACACAAAAACACACAGACGTTACATCCGACAGCCGTACAGCACACTCTCACAAACATCCATACAGGGCTAGCACACCTCTCACAAACACCCTCTCTGATTCAGAGGGGTTGGGTTAAATGCAGAAGAGGGGTTGGGTTAAATGCAGAAGACACATTTCAGTTGAAAGCATTCAGTTCTACAACTGACTAGGTATCCCACATTTCAGTTGAATACATTCAGTTGGACAACTGACTAGGTATCCTCTTCCTTTCCTTTCCTTTCCTTTCCCTTACCCCTTTCCCATACAGGGCTAGAATATGCTGAGAAACATACACAGAGGGATAGCATATGCTCATAAACATACATACAGGGCTAGCACAAGCTCATAAAAATACACATAGGGTTAGCACATGCTCACAAACAGGGACAAGAGACCTCTCCAGAGCTGTTGTGAGTTGACAGAGATCACATATTACGAGCACTTCACAGTTATTTTCCAGCCCAGTTGTCATACCATTGCCTTTGAGGGGGTCGTTTAAAATCAGAAAGAAACACTCAATAGTTTTGGACATGACTGGTAAACAATGAATCTATTTGCTAACGTTCACTTGAAAACTAACCGACACTGGCAACACTAAATGGGATAAACACAGCCATTCGGAGGAAAGTCAGGGACCTCAATCTGGAAATGGAACTTATATTATCTCCTGCTATAAAATGGAGTGTCTCCTCTGGCTTGGCATTCATTTCCATTCCATGGCTGTATGTGACTGTGCTTGGCAGATGCTGATGGCCTAGTCCACTCTGATACCACCATAACAGTCACTCACATGTATTTCACCTGAGCAATTTCCTGAGTCTGTCGAGTGTGTGCTCATGCATACGGTACCTGATGAATGGAGTGACACATGGTGACTGTTTGCAATGCCCTTTCCCTTCAGTGGTGGTATTTGCACTCGACCATAGGTCACCGTGAATTTGATGGGCCAAGCCATTTCTGACCCGGGGAAGCACATATTTGCATACAAAGAGTTTTGGCCCAACTGAACAGAGAGTAATTCAACTGCAAAGCCAGAGCAGAAAAAACTCTGTTGACAGCCCATACTGCTATCCTCAGTGCCAAGGTAATAAAATAGAGCTGTTTCTCCAGATTGCAACACCAATGACATTTGGTTTCAATAAATAAATAAACAAACACACACTTTTATCACAAGACGGTAGCGAGCGAGCAGGAAATAAGGCTCCTACCACATCTCCCACAAACCATTTACAAAAACCAAAACAGACCAGACTATACAATCACATTAGAAAGGAGCAACAACACATTTTTCTGTGAAAGGTGTTTTGTTATCGTTAGAAGAGACGGGACAAATGAGAGGCACGCATGAACAGTAGCCTCCGTTCCGCTGGAATTCAACACAAAGACAACATAATGTTTTACCTCTAGTGACCAAACAAACATACCCATGGAATTCAATAAGAAAGCAACACACAGTCAGTCTTTTCAAGTCTGCCACTGTAGCTACTGTATCTTATAAGACCAGTACAGAACTAGAGGCTAGGCAGGATACAAGCTTATCACAAACAGTCCAGTGTTGTTGGTTTAAGTCAGGGATGGGCAACTGGCGGTATGGATGTGGGTACGCAGACCCACGAGCCACAGCGGCCACTCATGATTAGTTCCGTTTTTTGGTGGCCCCCACCCCATCAAAGTTGCCCATCCCTGGTTTAAGTATAGAACAACAGGAGACGATGAACTGCAATCTTTGGCAGAAGGTAATCATCCACCTAAATCCAAATCAAATCCAAATGAAGGAACACGGGAAAAAATAAACACATCTCATCTTTTATGTTTTGTCAGGAAACATGTTTCTTAGAATATAAAAAAGATGTTTCATTCATTTAAATGTGTATTTATTTATCTAGGATAGTTCACTCAGTAACATGTGCCACTGTTTTCCAGGGAGTCCCAGGATCCATGTTATTTTTACAGTACTGCTTGATCCACTGGAGAGGTCAGATGTAGACTATAGTCTGATGACAATGTCTCATTGGTGTATAACACAGAACACCGGCCATTGTGCTCATGGGTCTGTGTCTCTCCGACAGTTCAAATAGGACAGGCACTGGGTCTACAGTATACTGTCAAAAAACACCTCTGAGAGAATGGAGGAACATGTCAGGGAACATTCTTCATAATGTTAAGCCTTGCTCACGGTCACCACCCAATCACCCTGCATTTGTCCAGCAGGAGCCATTTGAACTATAGAGAATAGGGCTTTGGGACTTGCAATGGTGAAACGCCCAAAACACACACACAGACTCACACAGACTCACACAGACTCACACACACACACACAGACACACACACACACACACACACACACCACACACGTGATTGTGGGACTTGGAATGGTGTAAAAGTTTCGAGCCCCATGCTCCCTGAGCTCTGCTAATCTGATGGTTCCTGCATGTGCCTGCTGACCGTTTTCTGTCTGTGGCCTCAAAACTTCCGCCTGAGAGGACCTGCCAATACCATGAGGTCAGGCTGCAGAGTGATGTACGCGTGGGCCCCATGGTGTGTGCGTGGCACAGGAGGCTGGTGAGGAAAGGACAGCTCATAATAACGGCTGGAATGGAATGAATGGAATGATATCAAACACTAGGAAACCATGTGTTCTATGTGACAATAAAATTCAATTTATTCCATTCCAGCCATTACTATGAGCCTGTCCTCCCCAATTAAGGTGCCACCAGGAACCTGTGGTGTGTGGGGCTGCTAAATATCGAACAGAGGCCCCACCACCACAACCACCAGTGGCGATTTTAGATACTTTAATTTAATTTCCCTTTGTCCCCAACACAAAGGACACAGTGGCCCTTTCTGGTCCCGTGTGTCATACGTTGACCACTGGGTTTTCACTGGATTCCTGTCTGACTCACTGCATGGTGGTAGAGACTAAAGAAGCCCTGGGTTAGAGGACAGGAGGCCCCACAAGTGGTAGTGCTGGTTTGGTTGACATGTGGTTGCTGGTTGAGGGCGACAGTGTGTTTAGCTGCTTTGGTATCTATATTTTACAAAGAGTGCCAATGCTTATGATACCATTGAGGGAAATGCATACTTGGATGTAGAGTTAGCAATCTGTCCTGAATATTCTCTGTAACGTACAGTATATCAACCATGACTAATTAGTGAAAACGAATTTGCTCTCTACACTCTTAGAAAATAGGGTTCCAAAAGGATTCTTCGGCTGTCCCCATGGGAGAAACCTTTTTAAGAACCGTTTTGGTTCCAGGTAAAACTATTTTGGGTTCCATGTAGAACCCTCTGGGGAAATGGTTTTACATGGAACCCAATAGGGTTCTACCTGGAACAAAAAGGGTTCTACCTGAAACCAAAAAGGGTTCTTCAAAGAGTTCTCCTATGGGGATAGCCAAAGAACACTTTAAGGTTCTAGATGGCACCTTTTTTTCACTGACATTTTCAAACTCTCCCTGACCCAGTCTGTAATACCTACAGTACATGGTTCAAGCAGACCAGCATAGTCGCTGTGCCCAAGAATGGCAAGGTAACCTGTCTAAATCACTATGGCCCCATAGCACTCACATCTGTAGCCATAAAATGCTTTGAAAGGCTGGTCATGGCTCACATCAACACCATCATCCCAGACACCCTGGACCAACTCCAACAGATCCACAGATGACAGAATCTCTATTGCACTCCAAAATGCCCTCTCCCACCTGGACAAGAGGAACATCTATGTGAGAATGTTGTTCATTGACCACAACTGCGTGGCCGCACACGACGCTAACACCATCATTAAGTTTGCTGACGACATGACGGTTGTAGGCCTGATCACTGACAACGATGAGACAGCCGACAGGGAGGAGGTCAGAGACCTGGCAGTGTGGTGCCAGGACAACAACCTCTCCCTCAACGTCAGCAAGACAAAGGAGCTGATCGTGGACTGCAGGAAAAGGAGGGCTGATCACGTCCCCATTCACATCGATGGGGCTTTATTGGGGTGGGTATGAGAGCTTCAAGTTCCTTGGTGTCCACATCACTAAAGACCTATCATGGTCCACACACACCAACACAGTTGTGAAGAGGGCATGACGACACTTCTTCCCCCTCAGGAGGCTGAAAAGATTTGGCATGGGCCCTCAATTCCGCAAAAGGTTCTACAGCTGCTCCATCGAGAGCATCTAGACTGGCTGCATCACTGCTTGGTATGGCAACTGCTTGGCATCCGACCACAAGGCGCTACAGAGGGTAGTGCGTACGGCCCAGTACATCACTGTGGCCGAGCTCCCTGCATTCCAGGAGCTCTGTACCAGGCAGTGTTAGAGGAAGACCCTAAAAATGGTCAAAGACTCCAGCCACCCAAGTCATAGACTCTCTGCTACCGCACGCAAGCGGTACCGATGCACTAAGTCTGGAACCAACAGGACCCTGTACAGCTTCTACCCCCAAGCCATAAAACTGCAAAATAGTTACCAGGACTATCTGCATCACAGGAGGTTGGTGGCACCATAATTGGGGAGAATGGGCTCGTGGTAATGACTAGAGCGTAATCAGTGGAATGGTAACATTCCATTGGCTCCGTTCCGGCCATTATTATGAGCAGTTCTCCCCTCAGCAGCCTCCTGTGATCTGCATTGAACCTTTTTGCAATCACTTTTTTTGACTTATCACATACGCTTCTGCTAGTGTTTATTATCTGTCCTTTTGCCTAGTCACCTTATTCCTAGTTATACGTACATATCTACCTCTATTACCTCGTACTCCTGCACATGGAATTGGTACTGGTACCCTGTGTATATAGCCAAGTTATCATTACTCATTGTGCATTTATTATTACTTTTATAATTATGTGTTATTACTTTTCTATTATTTCTCTATTTTCTCTCTCTCTGCATTGTTGGGAAGGGCTCGTAAGTAAGTATTGTTACGAATCCTGTGATGAATAAAATGTGATTTGATTTGATTTCTGTCCAGTGCTCACAGTAACCGGTGGCCATATTGGCATTGTTGCCCTGTAAATGTGACACGGCCACAGCCTATTAACACATGTCTCTGTGTCTATAGCGTTACAGCCTCGGCCAGACTCAGTGTCCCACCGGCCCAACAGATTGATGTGAATGAGTTTAGGAAGCCGCAAACGCAGTGGCTCTAACTCTTGGCTGAGGTCAGGTGGTGGAACAGAATACGTTCGCAGGCCGTACAGCTGTGCAGCGCAGCACTGGACAGATAGACACATGTTCGAAATACATTTGCGTCTGCCAAAGTCGTCTGAGGTGTAACTCACTGCAGAAAGCAATGCATGCCATGGATCTGTTTACAGACCTCTAAAATTAATGACTTTCCCTGTGTCCCACATAATCAGTTAATGTGCACACACACGCTGACAAATAGGGCGTAAAATAGGGCCTTTCCTCTGCCTGACATTTATTAGGCACATTCATTCACTGCTCCATCTGAATGACATACATATTCTGTCGGCATAACCTTCCCCTTGCATTATATTTCACTGCCTCGATCTGAGTTCCATATTCTGTTGTGAAAGTACAGTCCTTTCTCCATGGTGGTGGAAGGCTCCATGAAAATAGCACCATATTGAATAGAGGAGGCACATAGAATCAGGGAACTCTGCCTGCCTGTACAGAAACATGTTGATTTAGACATGAAGCAGCCGCAAATCCCCCTCGTCTCGCTTTCTCCCCCTTCCCTTTTCTCTCTCTGTTTCCCTCTCTCTCTCTCTCTCTCTCTCTCTGTACACAACAGGGTCTGCTACAATTAGCACGGCCGTCTAATTGTTTGAAAATATCCAGGCAAATATCCAGGCAGCAGCACTGTAACCCTACCAAAGCAGAGAGAGAGAGAGAGAGAGAGAGAGAGAGAGAGAGAGAGAGAACTCCTCAGCAGGAATGTGAGGCATTTCCTTTAATGTGTTTTGGCCTTGCTGGGTCAGGGGAACCAACTGACGCTCTCCTCGCCTCACACTGAGCAAACTCCCTGAAAGAAAACTTCCTGTTTAGCAGTCCCCGGAAAAAATATGGCTGAACTGAAATCTCTCTCTCTCTCATTCATAAGTTCTAATATTCAAAAATGTGTTTCCACATGACTCTCTTACTGTACCTCAGTTGTGGTTTCTGTGATAACAATGACCATAGGGGTTGGCAAGACAGCGCAAACAGATGTGGGACCAGTCTACTAGTCTAGATGCTCCTTGCCTGCCTGGCTGTGTGGCTCCCTGGCTGGGAGTTTAGTTCACACGGCTCTACTCGCTCCTCACCCCTAAACGTTCCAGCAAAGTGTTCCTGCTGAGAGCTGAGAGTCTGTAGCGATAGTCCAATCATCAGATCCTCAGGAGAGTACATCATTAAACTTTATAAAGACACAGCCACATAACAGCCCGCTTCAGAGGCCAGAGCTCACCGATGCTGGTCAAACATACTGTAGCAAGCACCCTGTCTGTCAGTTACAGAACGTTTGTTCGTGAGAATTTGTTCTCCTCTTGATTGTTCCCTTTTTCACATACACCAATTAAGTCCTATCTATTAAATATCTTCAATATGGAAACATACTGTTGTCTCATTACACAAATAGCTGTGACAAAGAATGTGACACCTGTCAGTTTGTTCTTTTACTACATTCATTTTGGTCAGATATTTGTTCAGTAATAAACCCACACAGGAGATTATAGATCAGTTAAAAGTTAACTCGTCAAGCAGCTGGTCTTGAGCAACTCCAACTAAGGACCTTGATCGGAGTGTCTCAACACAACAGCCACTTGGACTAAAGAATTTCCTTAAACACTGAGGGCTTAATTTTCGGCCGGCGTTAAGCCAGCGCAATTATCAAACACGCTTGTTTGCAGTTTCGACCTGTTAAAGCCATCGCTCTTCTATTTTCAAACCATGGTTCCAGGATTGGTAATTTACCTGACTTATGTGAGCTTGCTTGCAGGGAGGTGGGAGGGGTGGCAATGTCTGAGGTATGTCCTTAAAAACGTGCGCCAAAGTGCCAACTTCAGTATGTGCTGGTTTGGATATTTAATACCAACCAAAAGTTGGTCTTAGCAGTAATGCTGTTGGTTTTGGCATGGATTTTGACAACGGAAGCACAGTCTAACCAGCCGTGATGCTCAATGCCCATGGAACATGAGTGATGTGCTTTTTGTGCACCTAAACCTTGTATTTACAAACATACACTGCTCAAAAAAATAAAGGGAACACTTAAACAACACAATGTAACTCCAAGTCAATCACACTTCTGTGAAATCAAACTGTCCACTTAGGAAGCAACACTGATTGACAATAAATTTCACATGCTGTTGTGCAAATGGAATAGACAACAGGTGGAAATTATAGGCAATTAGCAAGACACCCCCAATAAAGGAGTGGTTCTGCAGGTGGTAACCACAGACCACTTCTCAGTTCCTATGCTTCCTGGCTGATGTTTTGGTCACTTTTGAATGCTGGCAGTGCTTTCACTGTAGTGGTAGCATGAGACGGAGTCTACAACCCACACAAGTGGCTCAGGTAGTGCAGCTCATCCAGGATGGCACATCAATGCGAGCTGTGGCAAGAAGGTTTGCTGTGTCTGTCAGCGTGGTGTCCAGAGCATGGAGGCGCTACCAGGAGACAGGCCAGTACATCAGGAGACGTGGAGGAGGCCGTAGGAGGGCAACAACCCAGCAGCAGGACCGCTACCTCCGCCTTTGTGCAAGGAGGAGCAGGAGGAGCACTGCCAGAGCCCTGCAAAATGACCTCCAGCAGGCCACAAATGTGCATGTGTCTGCTCAAACAGTCAGAAACAGACTCCATGAGGGTGGTATGAGGGCCCGACGTCCACAGGTGGGGGTTGTGCTTACAGCCCAACACCGTGCAGGACGTTTGGCATTTGCCAGAGAACACCAAGATTGGCAAATTCGCCACTGGCGCCCTGTGCTCTTCACAGATGAAAGCAGGTTCACACTGAGCACATGTGACAGACGTGACAGAGTCTGGAGACGCCGTGGAGAACGTTCTGCTGCCTGCAACATCCTCCAGCATGACCGGTTTGGCGGTGGGTCAGTCATGGTGTGGGGTGGCATTTCTTTGGGGGGCCGCACAGCCCTCCATGTGCTCGCCAGAGGTAGCCTGACTGCCATTAGGTACCGAGATGAGATCCTCAGACCCCTTGTGAGACCATATGCTGGTGCGGTTGGCCCTGGGTTCCTCCTAATGCAAGACAATGCTAGACCTCATGTGGCTGGAGTGTGTCAGCAGTTCCTGCAAGAGGAAGGCATTGATGCTATGGACTGGCCCGCCCGTTCCCCAGACCTGAATCCAATTGAGCACATCTGGGACATCACGTCTCGCTCCATCCACCAACGCCACGTTGCACCACAGACTGTCCAGGAGTTGGCGGATGCTTTAGTCCAGGTCTGGGAGGAGATCCCTCAGGAGACCATCCGCCACCTCATCAGGAGCAAGCCCAGGCGTTGTAGGGAGGTCATACAGGCACGTGGAGGCCACACACACTACTGAGCCTCAATTTTACTTGTTTTAAGGACATTACATCAAAGTTGGATCAGCCTGTAGTGTGGTTTTCCACTTTAATTTTGAGTGTGACTCCAAATCCAGACCTCCATGGGTTGATAAATTGGATTTCCATTGATTATTTTTGTGTGATTTTGTTGTCAGCACATTCAACTATGTAAAGAAAAAAGTATTTAATAAGATTATTTCTTTCATTCAGATCTAGGATGTGTTGTTTAAGTGTTCCCTTTATTTTTTTGAGCAGTATACAAACAATGTTTTTTCACATTTCGTTTAATTTGATTACAAACCAAGCATAGCCTCCCCTCCTCTCAATGAAGCCTCTTTTGTTTGTCATGCATTTGAGCTTTGAAATAAATCTTAATCACCAAAGCTTTATTAAAAGATCAAGTTTGGCGGCGGCAAAAAAGTGAGCAGACATCCTTTTTTCTATCTATTAAATTATTTTAGCCAGCTCCTGTTATTATTTTGGATGTGCATAAAAACCCCTCCATATGGGCTATATGCCCACCATGGAACGTGAGATGAGATAATCCAGTGGCACCTCCATATAGGCTATATGCCCACCATGGAACGTGAGATGAGATAATCCAGTGGCACCTCCATATAGGCTATATGCCCACCATGGAACGTGAGATGAGATAATCCAGTGGCCCCTCCATATAGGCTATATGCCCACCATGGAACGTGAGATGAGATCATCTGGTGGCACTAATATTTAGAAACGTTTAAGTTATTTTCCAGTAACAATCGCTTGTTTTCCATTTAGTTTGATTAAAAAACAAGCCCTTACCCTACTATAACAAAAGCTGGTCCAACACCAATGCATATGGTGTCTTTCTGATCTTGTCCATGCATTAGCCAAGGAACCTATCCATAAAAGGTTTCTAAATGGTCTACTCATGAGGGTTTTGCCGACATGCTTTTGCATTATTCACTATTCACATAGGCCTACCTGCAGTGCATACTCCATTCGGCTTGTATTCATCCCCATTTCCAAAGAGCGCCTCATGTCCGGTGACCAAAGACGCGCTCCAACAAACATAGACTGCTCAAATCTTTCAGTCCTATAACACAGTATTAACAGTAGGCCTAGGCTATATCGTGCTTATTGAGAATGTGCCTCCCACATACAAAACTATTTACGTGAGCCTAGTATTTTATATTTAAAGACACTTTCAATGCGTAAAGGCTTATACTCGTTAAAGCCAATTACAACAATGTTGACTGTCAACAATCCAAACATATTGAGCAGATGCTAGATGTTTTTTTTACTTTTGATATCACTCGTTACTGTAGCCTATGCTGGGATTGGATGAGAATATTCTGTGCCCCCAGCTGAATTTGAGCTGATGACAATGCAAAGACCTTCAATAACCTACAGAAATTGAGACAAAATGCATGCAGTAATAAGTCATGGAACGGCTTGATTGGCAAGTGTGTGGCCAAGCCCTCGTCACACCTACAACTTATTTATTTATCAAAACCCAGGCCTTTTGCACCACAGCCAGCTACTGCGCTCAAAATAACAGCTGTGAAAATAGCAAAAATATTTATCACACACCCCCTGACCTATAACGCTACCGGCAGCGCTTAGATTCACCATAGGGAAAGGGCGATACCTAGTCAGTTCTACAACTGAATGCCTTCAACTGAAATGTGTCTTCCGCATTTAACCCAACCCCTCTGAATCAGAGAGGTGCAGGGAGCTGCCTTAATCGACATCCCCGTCTTCTGTGCCGGGGAACAGTGGGTTAACTGCCTTGCTCAGGGGCAGAACGACAGATTTTTACCTTGTCAGCTCGGGGATTCGATCCAGCAACCTTTCGGTTAGTGGCCCAATGATCTAACCACTAGCATTAGGTTTATTAAAATATAGCCCTCAGTGAGCAAATAGACCTGAAGACTCCTTATCAGGTTATGATATGACAAAAAATACAGTTTTCTAAGCTAAAAATATCTTTAAAGGCTTGAAAGGTCAACATGCTATTCCAGTTTCATTGAAGATTGATTTTCTGTAGTAGAAGCAGGCGTGCGGAATATGGGTGTCAGTCGGAGCGAAAAGAGCAAGAGCATTATCAATCTCCTGTTGAACTTTCAGGAGACCTTTGTCTCTGTGTTAGAGAGTTATTAAAGGCCATTAGGGCAGAATGCATGATCAGGGGTCATTCAGCCAATCGGAACACATCATCAGGGGTCATTCGGCCTATCAGAAAACCTCATCGGGGTCATTCAACCTATCAGAACACACTAGCCGTACAGATAAACCTATCAGAAAACACCAGCCGTACCTGCTCAACCTATCAGAGCGCATCAACCGGGCATACAGATCCAATCTATCACAACACAACAGGCTTGGAGATGTACCGCACAGATTATTTAAGATTTATTTGTTCAACAAACTCATGACAGATCACATAATTTATATTCCTGACATACTGTACATTTGTCCAGAGGTACTTTTTCAGTCAGATTGGTAATCTTTTACAAGGACATTGCTGCTAGTGCTATTGTGTGCACCTGGATTGGGCCTTATTCATTGCCAGAAGGAGAAGGCTTTGGTCGCAATCCAGGCAGACTACATTACAACGGATTACTATATCAAATGGTGAGCTGATACACTAGATGGTCAAAAGTATGTGGACAGCTGCTCGTCGAACTTCTCATTCCAAAATCATGGGCATTTTTATGTAGTTGGTCCCCCTTTAGCTGCTATAACAGTCTCCACTCTTCTGTGAAGGCTTTCCCCTAGATTTTGGAACATTGCTGCAGGGACTTGCTTCCATTCATCCACAAGGGCATTAGTTATTCCATTATTCCTTCTCCACCAAACCTTACAGTTGCAAGTGAGTGTTGCAACCGAGGACAGACGATTTTTACGTGCTACGCGCTTCAGCACTCGGCAGTCCCGTTCTGTGAGCTTATGTGGCTTACCACTTCGCGGCTGAGCCGTTGTTGTTCCTAGACGTTTCCACTTCACAATAACCGCACTTACAGTTGACCGTGACCGAGGCAACTCTAGCAGAGCAGAGATTTGACAAACTGACTTGTTGGAAAGGTGGCATCCTATGATGGTGCCATGTTGAAAGTCACTGAGCTGTTCAGTACAGGCCGTTCTACTACCAATGTTTGTCTATGGAGATTGCATGGCGGTGTGCTCGATTTTATACACCTGTCAGCAAGAGGTGTGGCTGAAATAGCTGGATCCACTAATTTTAAGCAGTTTCGACATACCTTTGGCCATGTAGTGTATATTAAACACCTACCCAGGAATGTGAGATCAGGCAGGAATGTAGTCAGCCTGGAACACGGCCATTGTATAATCAAGAATTATGGTAATAATACCTCTTCATTTGATGGGGGCAATTGTTTAATATGAAATCAATACGGGTATTGTCTACTCACTCAGGATACTAAAGATAAGACAACCAGATGAGTCATGACCAACAGTCATGACCATAAATAGCAGGCATGAAAATGTATGGTATTACAACTGGACAAATGCACCCCTCTCCACTTCCACATTCGAAATCAATCAGCTTGCTTCACCCAAGTAGTGCAAAAATGAAAAACAACCCGGCTTTATGTAACAGCCCAGAAAATGAATAATTCTGTCTCGAAATATGATTCTCAGGAAAAGAGGAAATGGCCCATTATCATGGGGCTGTTTCCTGATGACATATCACATCACATTTATTTAAAAAGCCCTTTTTACATCAGCAGATGTCACAAAGTGCTGTACAGAATCCCAGCCTAAAACCTCAAACAGAAAGCAATGCAGATGTAGAAGCACGGTTGCTAAGAAAAACTCCATAGAAAGTCAGGAACCTAGGAAGAAACCTAGAGAGTAGTATTTGGATTTCAATTTAAAAAAATCTTACATTAATTTATTAACATTGATCAATACCAACACACCATTTTGATTTGACAAATATTACAATATATTTTTGAACATAATATACTCTATTGGCATATCAAACTTCCAGAGTGGGATCTCAGCTACTTTTAGAGATATGATCCAATTTGTAAGCATTACCAACAGAGTGAATGTGAAAAGAGAGGAAGATGGTGCTGCAGTGGATAACAGAAGTCTTACGGGCTCCTGACCAATTCTGCTATTTTGTGTGTGTTTTTACGCTGATCTTAACTTTTTGTACATAATGTCTCTGTCATCATTTCCTATGACCTAAAACAGCTTATGGACACCGATACCATGTGCTTTTTGGCTGTTCGGACTGCAGGAAAAAGCAAAGATTCAAATCGGATATGCAAATTAATAGGATTTGAGTCACATCAAACTGCCAATTTGAACATGGCTTAATTTAACAGACTGAGAAAATCTACAAGGAAGAAAGGGAGGAAATCACAAATACAGATGTGCAAAGCTGATACAGACATACCGAAGATGACTCAGCTGTAATCTCTGTCAAAGGTGCTTCTACAAAGTATTGAGTCAGGGGTGTGAATACTTACAGTACCAGTCAAAAGTTTGGACATACCTACTCATTCAAGGGTTTTTCTTTATTTTTACTATTTTCTACATTGTAGAATAATAGTGAAGACATCAAAACTATGAAATAACACATGGAATCACGTAGTAACCAAAAAAGTGTTAAACAACAATTCACTCAACCAGCTTCACCAACAGTCTTGCAGGAGTTCTCACATATGCTGAGCACTTGTTGGCTGCTTTTCCTTCACTCTGCGGTCAAACTCATCCCAAACCATCTCATTTGGGTTGAGGTTGGGTGATTGTGGAGGCCAGGTCATCTGATGCAGCACTCCATCACTCTCCTTCTTGGTCAAATAGCCCTTACACAGCCTGGAGGTCTGTTGGATCATTGTCCTGTTGAAAAACAAATGATAATCCCACTAAGTGCAAAAAAATGGGATGGCATACCGCTGCAGAATGCTGTGGTAGCCATGCTGGTTAAGTGTGCCTTGAATTCTAAATAAATCACTGACAGTGTAAACAGCAAAGCACCCCCACACCATCACACCTCCTCCTCCATGCTTCACGGTGGGAACCACACATACGATCATCCGTTCACCTACTCTGCGTCTCACAAAGATATGGTGGTTGGAACCAAAAATCTCAAATTTGGACTCATCAGACCAAAGGACAGATTTCCACTGGTCTAATGTCCATTGCTCGTGTTTCTTAGCCGAAGCAAGTCTCTTCGTCTTATTGGTGTCCTTTAGCAGTGGTTTCTTTGCAGCAATTCGACCATGAAGGCCTGAATCTCGCAGTCTCTGAACAGTTGATGTTGAGATGTGTTGGTTACCTTAACTAAGTGAAGCATTTATTTGGGCTGCAATTTGTGAGACTGGTAACTCTAATTAACTTATCCTCTGCAGCAGAGGTAACTCTGGATCTTCCTTTCCTGCGGCGGTCCTGATGAGAGCTAGTTTCATCATAGCGCTTGATGGTTTTTGTGACTGCTCTTGAAGAAACTTTCAAAGTTCTTGAAATGTTCCGCATTGACTGACCTTTATGTCTTAAAGTAATGATGAACTGTCATTTCTCTTTGCTTAGTTGAGCTGTCCTTGCCATAATATGGACTTGGTCTTTTACCAAATAGGGCTATCTTCTGTATACCACCCCTACCTTGTCACAACACAACTGATTGGCTCAAACGCATTAAGAAGGAAAGAAATTCCACAAATGAACTTTTAACAAGGCACACCTGTTAATTGAAATGGATTCCAGGTGACTACCTCATGAAGCTGGCTGAGAGAATGCCAAGAGTGTGCAAAGCTGTCATCAAGGCAAAGGGTGGCTACTTTGAAGAATCTCAAATATATTTTGATTTGGTAAACACCTTTTTGGTTACTACATGATTCAATATGTGTTATTTCATCGTTTTGATATCTTCACTATTATTCTACAATGTAGAAAATAGTAAAAATAAAGAAAAACTCTGGAATTATTTTTATTTTTATTTAACTAGGCAAGTCAAAAATTCTTATTTACAATGACGACCTACCCAGGCCAAACCTGGACGACGCTGGGCCAATTGTGCACCGCCTTATGGGTCTGCCCTCATTGAACCAAAACAAGGCTCATTGGTACACTAAGAAATGTCTGTAATACCTGTGATGCTGCTGATTATAATAACCCCAGTCTGTACTCAGTGTAATCTCTCAGTCTGTGGTTACGGCAGCAAGAGTTCATTCTACACACACATCCAAAAGACTACCGTGTCAAGACAGAGAGCAGACACACACACATAGATACAGAAGATGCACGCATATGCACACACACACACACACACACACACACACACACACACACACACACACACACACACACACACACACAGCACACACACACACACACACACACACACACACACACACACACACACACACACACACACACACACACACACACACACACAGACACACAGACACACACACACACACACACACACAGACAGACAGACAGGCCCAAGACCACCAACGTTCACAACACCTTCCACCACCAGCCATAACAAATGACTGAACCAGCCAAACAGGATACATTGGTTTTTAGGAGCATATTTAAACCCACATGGGTGATGGAAAGATTACCACACTCCAGTCGGTTGTACTAATGCTATGAAGTTGATTGGCAACCGCCATAAGGTCCAAAGAAGAAAAAGAAGCCTGTACAACGGAGGAGAGATGACGAGAAACAAATTTACCGTTTTATCTGTGGATTAATTGTCGGAGTAGAGGACCTTGTGCATTTCAGGTAAAATAACAACCCAATGTTTATATCCCAGGACAAATTAGCTAGCAACAGCAAGCCAGCTAGCTAAATTGCCAGAAATGTTTAATGCTTTTTGACCTGTCCCCAAATTAATATAATTGGTTCAGTGTCTCTTTTGATATTTCAACCTGTATGTCCTGATCGCGTCTGGTGTGGGTGAACAAAATCTACTTGCGCGCGATGGCGCACGCCGACGCACGCACGTGTGCGGCATGTGAAGGTATACCTGCCACAGTTTAACAACAAGGGCCCTCATCCCCATTGCTAGGACGGTTGGTTGCCATAACAAACCTATATTCTAGTGATTTAATTGGCCGTCTACTGCCAGAGAACTGTGGACACAACAGCAGACACTGAGATAAAGTCTGGGTTACCATGGGGGACTGCATTCTGATAGGCCTAATTGAATCCTTATCAGCTTTTCAACAAAAAGCTTGTTTGTTTGTTTGGTTGTTTTTTTGAACATCACAGATGCACTGAGGAGAGCCTGTCAGAGAAAAAATATCTGACTAAACAAACAAAACCCCTCACACTAAAAAATAAAAAATGGGAGAAAACAGGAGCAGCAAAAGAGCAGATAAATAAATGACAAAATTGTGTAGCGCCAGAGATTTACGAGTTGTTATTCAAAGTGCAACTGTAACAGAATTTTAAATATGCTGGGGGAACAACAGAAAAGGATGAAGATCCTGAAAACCAAGCTCAGTGACAGCTATTCAATCAGTATGGAGACTGCATACCACCCCTAAGTGAAGCTGGGAATTGATAATTCAGTTTGATTTATGTCTGGGTATTTAATAATTAATAAAGAAGCACATAAAAATTAGCTGAGTTAATTACTGCCAATAATAAATCCTATAGAACTGGCAGAGGCATATGGGGCGAACATAATATCGAGAAAATCAGATCAGAACTCAAACTACCCACGCACTTGGATGATCCATTTAAAGTCATAGCATCTAACAAACCATCCATACAGATGGTAACTAACAGTAGACTACATAGCATACATTACTGCATGAAAACACCTTGGGTGCTTGTGGCTTGAAACCTGAAACATGACCACGCATGCACTACTCTACCCACTCTTAGGAACTGCATCATGCAGGCCAGAGAGAGAGAGAGGTGTTTTGTCGAGATGTGTTCCATTCTGGGAATAACGTTCCTCCTTCTAAATATCCTTCTTCTATCAACTGAGCCATACAGGACCAAGAGGACAAACATGAATATTTCATTGTTAAACATGAATTGACATGCATCATACCTTCAATCTTCTTCAGAGCAGTCTGGCATGCGTCCTGGCTGGGGAACTCAAATGGGTTGTTGCAGGTCCGTATGCTGTCACACTCACACCTCCCATCGATGATGTTGCAGCCCGTGATCAGGTTCTCATTGCACGGCTCAAATCCCAACAGCTGGTCGTCGTCCCAGTTTTCATCTGATCGGGACCAAGAAAGGTACAGTGAGGACAATGTAAATGTAAGATTACATCAAATCAAGGGCATCAACACTTTTGTTTTATCAAGTTGACAATATAACATTTCATTAATGTTTCAATTCCAGATTTGTTTTCATAACGCCTCCAACAATCCTAACTGGAAAGCATTACCGGTACTCACACTATCCCCCAAGAATGTATTGCAAATAAGACACTTTAAAGGTCAGTAATTTTCCACTCCTCAGCTGAAATATTGATCAGTATGTTACAGTGGGAACATTGCAAATGGCACCCTATCCCTATATAGTGCAATACATTTGACCAGAGCTATATGGGCCTTGGTCAAAAGTAGTGCACTACATAGGGAAGAGGGTACCATTTGGGACGTATCCAGTATATCCAGGTGTAGGAAGAAGCATCCCATTCCACTATCTAGCTCCCCACCTCATCGTCAGTGATTTTATCCCCACAGAGTCAGTCTCAGCCCCTAGACCCCAACACACTGCTATCTGACAGCAGCATTATGAAGTTGGATATGCAGTGCAAATAGGGCATTGTGTGTGTGTGCGTGGGTGTGTGCCTGCATGTGCATGTGTGTATGTGTATGTGTGTGTGCCCACTTGAGCACGTGTGCCCACTCTAGCGCTTGTGTTGGCATAGAGTATGATGTTTTCATCTTCTATCTCTGAGCATAGAAGTGACATTGAGTGAAAGTGTGTGGGTAAATGTTTGAGTGTGTGCGTATGGACAGATACAGTAAAGTATGTGCATATTATTGTCAATAACTGTGTGTGAAATGCATACGCTTGAAGTTCAGAGAACATAACGTACACGTGACTCATCATTATATAAACATCTAGCATTAACAATACAGTAACAATACATAGCCAAAAGTATGTGGACACCTGCTTGTTAAACATCTCATTCCAAAATCATGTTATCCACTACTGTATCAAAATCAAAATGGAAGATGTTAAATTATCATTTATCTTTCAAAATGCGTTAATAATTGATAAGGGCATTGCCTAACTCAAGCGTTTTTAGAAACCTCCCACTGACATCAAAGTATGATTTATGTGACATTTTGAGTTATGCAGCATTGAACACATTCTGTATCTGAAATTAGAACTTGTTTTAAAAGTTGGATGAAATCCTCATTGAAACCACAAACCCAACACCAAAGCAATGCTAAAAGAAATGTGATAAAGTTGCGGCCCCATGGCATCTGAAGTCCCTGTGATTTTGTCTGAGGATAGCTCCCTGGTTCCAGTCTCAGACAGCACACTGTGGTGGCAGCTGATAGTTATCTTAGCAGGGGTCCCTGCCTGGCTGCATGAAGGAGCAGGCAGTATTTGTATTAGCTGGTACTGAAGGTACCTATTAATTACTCAAGACAAGAAAGATATTTCAAACATTTAAGCTTTTTAATGTACAGTAATTTCGCGTAGGAGAGGAAAATGAAAGAACTATCATCGTCTGACAAAATGATGCAACAAAAGCACAAATAAAAATGGTTTTAGCCTTTAAGAAAATATGATTTTTTTAATGGATTTACAGTAGCTACAGAAGATACTCTGCTCTTCCTATCATGGGGCTGTGTTTTTCGCTAGCTCAGGATTCTAACCTAACCTAGGGCTTTATTTCTTCTTTAGTTCTGCCAGCCAACCCTAACCCCTCCATCTTTTCTTCTGGTCCTAAATTATATCCACTATCCAGCCCTGGAAATTCTATCACTTTTCCCAGGCCCACGATTCCCCTGAGGACAGACTACCAGTTGATGGCATACCTGGGTTCAAATACTATTTTAAGTCTTTCCTACACTTTTAGCATTTGCTCTAGTCTGCCTGGAGTGCAAGATAATTGGGGTTTGCTCTTTTGCAACTATTCTATTGGTTCCTTTTATGCCAGGCAAGCACAATCAAGCCCAGATAAAGTATTTGAAATTATTTCGTATTAGTATTTGATCCCCGGTCTGTTTGAGAGACTTCAGGGACGAAAAGGGGGAGCGTGACAAGGAAGAAGCAGTGGAGGAAGAGGTAAACATTTCCGCTTGTCTTCCCTCACTACAGACACCAAATTTCATCCAGCCTTCACTGGCCCTATTTGTGGGAGCGTCAGAAAAACACTGGGGCACAAAATCACCCTTGGCGGCAGTCACAGCAGTCACATCCATCTTTGGGCAAAGGTGTTAAAGGGTTGTCTCACCACCGAGTGTTCTGGATTTTATTTGAGCTGGTGAGCATGTCATGGCCTCTGGCGTCACTCAATTAAATGTGTCTTCATTTCTTTCTGTTATCTCACAGTTTAATCCCCCAAATCACATTATAGTGAGTGGAAACAATATTTTATTGAGTTGAAATCCATTCATAAATCAACCCAGCGAATGACTGGAGGGTGTAAGAGAATAGGCATCTGGGATTGGTTTAGCTTGGCTGGTTCACAACCCCTGTGCGCCTCTCTACTGATATAATCTATATTCTGTTATTTTTATATAGCCATCAGGCAACCATTCCTTCTGACAGGAGATTTTAAGTTTGAGATGGTTATTTCCATAGCCCCATTCCTCAGCTTACCAAACAAAGTGGCAGAGTCAGCCTGTTGAAATTACAGATTGTGTCGTTTAGTTTTAGATGGATTTTTAGATGGATGGATTTCATTACAAGTGGTTGAAAAAGAGAACATTTGAGACTGAGAACAGACAGAACAGAACTGTTTCTGAGAACAGACAGCAGAAGTTTGGTTCCACTATCAGTGCATACCTGCAAATGAGAAGGGACATTGTGTTCTGCGCACAACACTAATGAGGAGAGTCATGGTTAAAGTACATGCTTCAGGTGCATCTGGGTACGGGAGTGTTTGCCATGTGCGAATGATGCTTGACAATTACGCCTGATAATTCATGAGCACCACAATGCCTATTCCATCCATGCTCTACCAAGGTTTTCCAGCACACAACTTTGACCTACTACAGTAGCTATGTTGGTAATGTACTTCAAACTATGTGTAGGTCAGTTGCTTATAATTCAAACCTTCTCAAACAACTTAATTCATACTCTTAGAGGTGCATGAATGTGAGTTGTACATCATACAAGATAAAGTATTGGATTCTTCACACACCACAATAAGACATTATCCCATTATGCTACTTCTTTTATTCATTAAATGAAAGCCAGCTTTGCTTTCATACTTACAAGACCATCAGGATTTAATTTATTTTATTTATTTCATCTTTATTCAACCAGGTAGGCCAGTTGAGAACAAGTTCTCATTTACAACTGCAACCTGGCCAAGATAAAGCAAAAGCAGTGCGACAAAAACAACAACACAGAGTTACACGTGGGATAAAAAAACATACAGTCAACAACACAATAGAAAAATCTGTATACAGTGTGTGCAAAATGAAGTAAGGAGGTAAGGCAATAAATAGGCCAATAGTGGCAAAGTAATTACAATTTAGAAATGTACACTGGAGTAATATATGTGCAGATGAGGATGTGCAAGTAGAAATACTGGTGTGCAAAAGAGCAGAAAAACAAAAACAAATGTGGGGATGAGGTAGGTAGTTGGTTGGATGGGCTATTTACAAATGGGCTTTGTACAGCTGCAGCGATCGGTAAGCTGCTCTGACAGCTGACGCTTAAAGTTAGTAAGGGATATATAAGTCTCCAACTTCAGTGATTTCTTGCAGTTTGTTCCAGTCACTGGCAGCAGAGAACTGGAAGGAAAGGCGGCCAAAGGAGATGTTGGCTTTGGGGATGACCAGTGAAATATACCTGCTGGAGCGCGTGCTATGGGTGGGTGTTGCTATGGTGACCAGTGAGCTGAGATAAGGCGGAGCTTTACCTAGCAAAGACTTATAGATGACCTGGAGCCAGTGGGTTTGGCGACGAATATGTAGCGAGGACCAGCCAACGAGAGCATACAGGTCGCAGTGGTGGGTAGTATATGGGGCTTTGGTGACAAAACGGATTGCACTGTGATAGACTGCATCCAATTGGCTAAGTAGAGTGCAAGAGGCTATTTTGTAAATGACATCGCCGAAGTCAAGGATCAGTAGGATAGTGAGTTTTACGAGGGTACGTTTGGCAGCATGAGTGAAGGGGGCTTTGTTGCGAAATAGGAAGCTGATTCTAGATTTAACTTCCCTGGGCAAGCGTCCCACCCTAGTCAACAGCCAGTGGAATCACGTGGCACGAAATAGAAATACCTCAAAAATGCTATAACTTCAATTTCTCAAACATATGACTATTTTACACCATTTTAAAGACAAGACTCTCGTTAATCTAACCACATTGAGTTAATCTAACCACACTGAGTTTAAATGTATTTGGCTAAGCTGTGTGTAAACTTCCGACTTCAACTGTATATCACTCCAGTGTAAATTGCTAAATTGTAATTACTTTGCCACTATTGGCCTATTTTTGGCCTTACCTCCTTACTTTATTTGCACACACTGTATACAGATTTTTCTATTGTGTTATTGACTGTACGTTTGTTAATCCCATGGCAACACTGTGTTGTTTGTGTCGCACTGCTTTGCTTTATCTTGGCCAGGTCAAAGTTGTAAATGAGAACTTGTTCTCAACTGGCCTACCTGGTTAAATAAAGGTGATATAAAAATGTATAAATAAAATGTGAGTACATGCCCTGATAATCCGTCTGGCTCTGCGGCTTTGTGAATGTTAACCTGTTTAAAGGTCTTGTTCACATCGGCTACGGAGAGCGTAATCACACAGTCGTCCAGAACAGCTGGTGGTCTCATGCATGCTTCAGTGTTGCTTGCCTCGAAGTAAACATACAAGGTATTTAGCTCGTCTGGTAGGCTCACGTCACTGGGCAGCTCGGTGCTGGATATCCCTTTGTAGTCCGTAACAGTTTTCAAGCCCTGCCACATCCGATCAGTGTCAGAGCCAGTGTAGTAGGATTCAATCTTAGTCCTGTATTGACGCTTTGCCTGTTTGATGATTCGTCTGAGGGCATAGCGGGATTTCTTATAAGCGTCCGGATTAGTGTCCAGCCTTTAGCTCGGTGCGGATGTTTTACATGGTTTTTAGAGTGAAGTACATCGGAAAAAAGCAAAAGAAAACTGCAAGACTGAATAGGAGAAAAAACAAGCAACAAACAAAGAAGATAGGCTTTTGAAAAATAACTATTTTTCATAAAATTGTAGTTATCTTAACCTCTCTAGGCTACGCGGGACGAATTCGTCCCACCTACGTAACAGCCACTGCTATCCTGTGGCGCGATTTTCAAAACCTTAAAAATCCTATTACTTCAATTTCTCAAACATATGACTATTTTACAGACATTTAAAGACAAGACTCTCGTTAATCTAACCACACTGTCCGATTTCAAAAAGGCTTTACAACGAAAGCAAAACATTAGATTATGTCAGCAGAGTACCAAGCCAGAAATAATCAGACACCCATTTTTCAAGCCAGCATATAATGTCACCAAAACCCAGAAGACAGCTAAATGCAGCACTCACCTTTGATGATCTTCATCAGATGACAACCCTAGGACATTATGTTATACAATACATGCATGTTTTGTTCAATCAAGTTCATATTTATATCAAAAACCAGCTTTTTACATTAGCATGTGACGTTCAGAACTAGCATACCCCCCGCAAACTTCCGGGGAATTCGCTAACATTTTACTAAATTACTCACGATAAACGTTCACAAAAAGCATAACAATTATTTTAAGAATTATAGATACAGACCTCCTCTATGCACTCGATATGTCCGATTTTAAAATAGCTTTTTGGTGAAAGCACATTTTGCAATATTCTAAGTACATAGCCCAGGCATCACGGGCTCGCTATTTAGACACCCGGCAAGTTTAGCACTCACCATAATCATATTTACTATTATAAAAGTTTCATTACCTTTTGTTGTCTTCGTCAGAATACACACCCAGGACTGCTACTTCAATAACAAATGTTGGTTTGGTCCAAAATAATCCATCGTTATATCCGAATAGCGGCGTTTTGTTCGTGCGTTCCAGACACTATCCGAAATAGTAAAGAAGTGTCACGCGCATGGCGCAATTCGTGACAATAAAATTCTAAGTATTCCATTACCGTACTTCGAAGCATGTCAACCGCTGTTTAAAATCAATTTTTACGCCATTTTTCTCGTAGAAAAGCGATAATATTCCGACAGGGAATCTCCTTTTCGGCAAACAGAGGAAAAAATCCCAAAGGCGGGGGCGGTCGGGGTCACGCGCATAAGCCAGTGTCCCTTGATCGGCCACTTGAGAAAGGCGATAATGTGTTTCAGCCTGGGGCTGGAATGACGACATTCTGTTTTTTCCCGGGCTCTGAGCGCCTATGGACGACGTGGGAAGTGTCACGTTAGAGCAGAGATCCTTAGTAAATGATAGAGATGGAAAAGAAGTTCAACAAATGGTCAGACAGGCCACTTCCTGTAAAGGAATCTCTCAGGTTTTGACCTGCCATTTGAGTTCTGTTATACTCACAGACACCATTCAAACAGTTTTAGAAAATTGTTTTCTATCCATATGTAATAAGTATATGCATATTCTAGTTACTGGGTAGGAGTGGTAACCAGATTAAATCGGGTATGTTTTTTATCCAGCCGTGTCAATACTGCCCCCTAGCCCTAACAGGTTAGCAAGCTGAATTGTTTACCAGTTGCTAAGCAGTTGCTAGGGACTCTTTTGGAAGAAGCTAGCTAGCTAACGAAGAACAACAAAGAATATCTAGTTAACAGAAGAAAAGAAAGAGAAAATCAGGACAGAAGAAAAAGGATATCAAAGTGAAACAGTTCTCTAAAGACACAGGAGACAATAATACAAGAAACAACACTTCTGTAGCTTGTCAACTATGTGTCTGTCTATCCCTGTTCTCTCCTCTCTGCACAGGCCATACAAACGCTTCACACCGCGTGGCCGCTGCCACTCTAACCTGGTGGTCCCAGCGCGCACGACCCACGTGGAGTTCCAGGTCTCCGGCAGCCTCTGGAACTGCCGGTCTGCAGCCAACAAGGCTGAGTTCATCTCAGCCTATGCTACCCTCCAGTCCCTAGACTTCCTGGCGCTGACGGAAACATGGATTACCACAGATAACACTGCTACTCCTACTGCTCTCTCTTTGTCTGCCCACGTGTTCTCGCATACCCCTAGAGCATCGAGCCAGCGGGGTGGTGGCACTGGAACCCTCATCTCTCCCAAGTGGACATTCTCTCTTTCTCCCCTGACCCATCTGTCTATCTCCTCATTTGAATTCCATGCTGTCACAGTTACCAGCCCTTTCAAGCTTAACATCCTTATCATTTATCGCCCTCCAGGTTCCCTTGGAGAGTTCATCAATGAGCTTGACGCCTTGATAAGTTCCTTTCCTGAGGATGGCTCACCTCTCACAGTTCTGGGTGACTTTAACCTCCCCACGTCTACCTTTGACTCATTCCTCTCTGCCTCCTTCTTTCCACTCCTCTCCTCTTTTGACCTCACCCTCTCACCTTCCCCCCCTACTCACAAGGCAGGCAATACGCTTGACCTCATCTTTACTAGATGCTGTTCTTCCACTAATCTCATTGCAACTCCCCTCCAAATCTCCGACCACTACCTTGTATCCTTTTCCCTCTTGCTCTCATCCAACACTTCTCACTCTGCCCCTACTCGGATGGTATTGCGCCGTCCCAACCTTCGCTCTCTCTCTCCCGCTACTCTCTCCTCTTCCATCCTATCATCTCTTCCCTCTGCTCAAACCTTCTCCAACCTATCTCCTGATACTGCCTCCTCAACCCTCCTCTCCTCCCTTTCTGCATCCTTTGATTTTCTCTGTCCCCTATCCTCCAGGCCGGCTCGGTCCTCCCCTCCTGCTCCGTGGCTCGACGACTCACTACGAGCTCACAGAACAAGGCTCCGGGCAGCCGAGCGGAAATGGAGGAAAACTCGCCTCCCTGCGGACCTGGCATCCTTTCACTCACTCCTCTCTACATTCTCCTCTTCTGTCTCTGCTGCTAAAGCCACTTTCTACCACTCTAAATTCCAAGCATCTGCCTCTAACCCTAGGAAGCTCTTTGCTACCTTCTCCTCCCTCCTGAATCCTCCTCCCCCTCCCCCCCCCTCCTCCCTCTCTGCGGATGACTTCGTCAACCATTTTGAAAAGAAGGTTGACGATATCCGATCCTCGTTTGCTAAGTCAAACGACACCGCTGGTCCTGCTCACACTGCCCTACCCTGTGCTTTGACCTCTTTCTCCCCTCTCTCTCCAGATGAAATCTCGCGTCTTGTGACGGCCGGCCGCCCAACAACCTGCCCACTTGACCCTATCCCCTCCTCTCTTCTCCAGACCATTTCCGGAGACCTTCTCCCCTTCCTCACCTCGCTCATCAACTCATCCTTGACCGCTGGCTACGTCCCTTCCGTCTTCAAGAGAGCGAGAGTTGCACCCCTTCTGAAAAAACCTACACTCGATCCCTCCGATGTCAACAACTACAGACCAGTATCCCTTCTTTCTTTTCTCTCCAAAACTCTTGAACGTGCCGTCCTTGGCCAGCTCTCCTGCTATCTCTCTCAGAATGACCTTCTTGATCCTAATCAGTCAGGTTTCAAGACTGGGCATTCAACTGAGACTGCTCTTCTCTGTGTCACGGAGGCTCTCCGCACTGCTAAAGCTAACTCTCTCTCCTCTGCTCTCATCCTTCTAGACCTATCTGCTGCCTTTGATACTGTGAACCATCAGATCCTCCTCTCCACCCTCTCCGAGTTGGGCATCGCCGGCGCGGCCCACGCTTGGATTGCGTCCTACCTGACAGGTCGCTCCTACCAGGTGGCGTGGCGAGAATCTGTCTCCGCACCATGCGCTCTCACCACTGGTGTCCCCCAGGGCTCTGTTCTAGGCCCTCTCCTATTCTCGCTATACACCAAGTCACTTGGCTCTGTCATATCCTCACATGGTCTCTCCTATCATTGCTATGCAGACGACACACAATTAATCTTCTCCTTTCCCCCTTCTGATAACCAGGCGGCGAATCGCATCTCTGCATGTCTGTCAGACATATCAGTGGATGACGGATCACCAGCTCAAGCTGAACCTCGGCAAGACGGAGCTGCTCTTCCTCCCGGGGAAGGACTGCCCGTTCCATGATCTCGCCATCACGGTTGACAACTCCCTTGTGTCCTCCTCCCAGAGTGCTAAGAACCTTGGCGTGATCCTGGACAACACCCTGTCGTTCTCCACTAACATCAAGGCGGTGACCCGATCCTGTAGGTTCATGCTCTACAACATTCGCAGAGTACGACCCTGCCTCACACAGGAAGCGGCGCAGGTCCTAATCCAGGCACTTGTCATCTCCCGTCTGGATTACTGCAACTCGCTGTTGGCTGGGCTCCCTGCCTGTGCCATTAAACCCCTACAACTCATCCAGAACGCCGCAGCCCGTCTGGTGTTCAACCTTCCCAAGTTCTCTCACGTCACCCCGCTCCTCCGCTCTCTCCACTGGCTTCCAGTTGAAGCTCGCATCCGCTACAAGACCATGGTGATTGCCTACGGAGCTGTGAAGGGAACGGCACCTCCATACCTTCAGGCTCTGATCAGGCCCTACACCCAAACAAGGGCACTGCGTTCATCCACCACTGGCCTGCTGGCCCCCCTACCTCTGAGGAAGCACAGTTCCCGCTCAGCCCAGTCAAAACTGTTCGCTGCTCTGGCACCCCAATGGTGGAACAAGCTCCCTCACGACGCCAGGACAGCGGAGTCAATCACCACCTTCCGGAGACACCTGAAACCCCACCTCTTTAAGGAATACCTAGGATAGGATAAAGTAATCCTTCTAACCCCCCCCCCCCCCCTTAAAAGATTTAGATGCACTATTGTGAAGTGGTTGTTCCACTGGATATCATAAGGTGAATGCACCATTTTGTAAGTCGCTCTGGATAAGAGCGTCTGCTAAATGACTTAAATGTAAATGTAATAAAATGAACCATTGCATTTCTGTTCAAAATGTTGTATCAAGACTTCCCAAATGTGCCTAATTAGTTTATGAATAACTTTTCATGTTCAAAACTGTGCACTTTCCTCAAACAATAGCATGGTATTCTTTCACTGTAATAGCTACTGTAAATTGGACAGTGCAGTTAGATTAATATCAATATCAGATATGTCTATGTGCTGGGAAATTTTATTGTTACTTACAACCTCATGCTAATCGCAGGGGACCCACCAATCCTGAAGAAATTAAAACTCAATTGCTAATGTCCCTGTTAAAAAATCTGGTACGTGGTTCTCGGTAATGGACGGACAGCTCATGAAGAGAGACGGGGAGTGTGTTGTGTACTTCCAATGAAGTTGATTTGCGAAATTTCATCAAGATTGGTGTCATATTGGCTTATATATGATGATAAGGAGATTTTATTTAACACTGAGCTTCAACCAATACCTATAATAGGCATGACTATTGTTGCCTTTTTTTAATAGATGATGGCAGCACTATATGGTGTACCGTTTAGGTGATCTGCATGTTTAAACCCTGTTTAGAGAACTGCACCTTTAAATAATCTTGTTTAGAGAACTTCACCTTTAAATCTTGTTTTGAGAACTTCACTTTTAAATCTTGTTTTGAGAACTTCACCTTTAAATCTTCAAATCAAAGTATATTTGTCACATGCGCCGAATACAACACCTTACAGTGAAATGCTTACTTACAGGCTCTACCCAATAGTGCAAAAAAGGTGTTAGGTGAACAATAGGTAAGTAAAGAAATAAAACAACAGTAAAAAGACGGCTATATACAGTAGTGAGGCTATAAAAGTAGCGAGGCTACATACAGACACCGGTTAGTCAGGCTGATTGAGGTAGTATGTACATGTAGATATGGTTAAAGTGACTATGCATATATCATGGACAGAGAGTAGCTGTAGCGTAAAAGAGGGGTTGGCGGGTGGTGGGACACAATGCAGATAGCCCGGTTAGCCAATGTGCGGGAGCACTGGTTGGTCGGACCAATTGAGGTAGTATGTACATGAATGTATAGTTAAAGTGACTATGCATATATGATAAACAGAGAGTAGCAGCAGCGTAAATCTTGTTTAGAGAACTTCACCTTTAAATCTTGTTTAGAGAACTTCACCTTTAAAGCTTGTTTAGGAGAACTGCACCTTTAAACCCTGTTTAGAGAACTGCACCTTTAAATCTTGTTCAGGAGAAATGAACCTTTCAACCTGGTTTAGAGAACTGTATCTTTAAACCCCATTTAGAGAACTGCACCTTAAAACCCTGTCTGTAAGTCCCAGGTGGCCATCTGTCTAACAGGAAGCTCTTGGGAATGGATTTTTGTAGAGCTCATTTCATTTTGTAAATACCCAGCTGCAGAAATGGCTAACATCACAGAGTAAAAATGTAAACTATGCATGTCGCCTTAGACAAGGGGGTGAGCTAAGCAAATATATTATTATTATTCCTCCCCAGCCCTCATGCCATAGCATGCATGTAGCTTGTATAGAGAAGCTAGAGAGGAATGCTAAACAGCAACAGAACACAAAAAAAACATAACATTCTATCCTCATGTTAGAATCTCTGTTACATTGGATTCCTGTTTTTTTGTCACTCAGAATTATTTAATGTTGTCTTTAAAGGACTAAATTATTTGGCATCAGGCTTGCCAGTCTGACAAGCAGCCAGCTTCGCTAACTTTCAGATACGCTTCTGTGAGCCAAATGCACACATTCCAAGAGAAAACTGTTAAAACAAGAGAAATACGTGTCCTAGTTCCTCTCAACGTTTTAACCATTTCTATGTATACTGAACAAAAATATAAATGCAACATGCAACAATTTCAAAGATTTTACTGAGTTATAGTTCATAGAAATCAGTCAATTTAAATAAATAAATTAGGCCCTAATCTATGGATTTCACAGGACAGGGCAGGGACGCAACCATGGGTGGGCCTGGGAGGGCATAGGCCCATCCAGTTTGGAGCCAGGTCCACCCTCTGGGGTGCCAGGCACAGCCAATCAGAATGATTTTCTTTTTTATTACAGACAGAAATATATAGACCACGGGCTGTGTCCCAAATGGTACCCTATTCCCATCTTGCTCTGGACAAAAGTAGTGCACTATATAGGGAATAGGGTGCCATTTGGGACACCACCATGGTGTCACCCAGCTTGATGGAGTCCTCCATCATGGCTCCAATCCATTCAGACCTTCATTTCCACGGGGTGAAACCTATAATATATAGCATTTATGCGTACATACATTGTTTAAGTATGGGTAGCCCCGGGATTGAACCCACTATCCTGGCATTGCAAGCACCATAATCTACCAATGGAGCTAATCTACCAAAGGAGAAATGCTCACTAACAGGGATGTAAACAAATTTGTACACAGAATTTCAGAGAAATATACTTTTTGTAAGCATGGAACATTTCTGGGATCTTTTTATTTCAGCTCATGAAAAATGGGACCAACACTTTACATATTGCGTTTATATTTTTGTTCAGTATAGAAAGAAACCAATTTCATTTGGCCACATTACCATTTGAAAAACAAGTGAGCCAGCCATATTGCACGGCACGCAGTGAGTGCATGTTTTTCTAGCTTATTGGCACAGCCCTGGTCTTAACTCGATGACATTTAATTTTACAATCAACATTTGATCAACACTGCTACTGGGCCTCAATGGAGGGACTTTAATTTACATTTGAAAAGCACTGATGCAATGAATCTTGTACTGACCACAGTCCAATGGTTGATTAATTATCTTCAGATGAGTTCATAACCACAATGATAATCCACGCTGGAAACAAACCAGTCATTTTCTCATAGACTCATTGGTTATGATCATTACTTAACCATTTCCGTAATTGTACAATTGTCATCTGGTTTATTTTGCCTATTACTCATTGAGAGGGCATGAACATTAATAGGGCAACCCCCAAGAGCCATTCAAACAATGTGACAATGGTGTTTTGTGACACCGTGGTGTGCAAGGAACTCCATGCTTGGGATACATGGCACACCTATTTAGAACAGTGTCACTTCAAAATCATTCACAGTTATAGCTTTGCCATTTGGGCTCACTTGAAGGCTCTGCGTTGAGTGACAGATACCTCAAGAAGACCCTATTGTGTAAGCCCCATTGAGGCTAGGGGGAGGTGGTGTAGTAACACCAGGGTTGTGGGTTTGATTCCCAATGGTGCCACATAATCAAAAATGTTATGTACTTATTGTTTTGTACGTTTCTTTGGATAAAAGCATCTGCTAAATGGTATATCTTTTTTTATTATTGCAAGATTTGTTGCCTGGTCTTTGCATATTTCCCTCCCGGTAGACCTGGGAGCTATTCCTATGAGACAGACCTTTCAGACGCTAAACAACTGGTGCACGTAATCAATGACTTCCAATATGGTTAACATCAAGGACAGGGTAGAACCTATTCCTTATCACAATTTCCTCTTCAATAGGCCCGCGTGAACAGGAAACACTCCTTCCTTCCTCCTCTTGTTCCTCTAAACATACTGTGAAAGATGTATAATTCAGTGAGACATGCATACATATTCATGAGAGATTATTATTCCACATACTTCAAAAACCATGTCAATGACTGACTACAATCACTTTTGTGGTGGTGCTGTGCTCCTTTTCAGAGTCGGATAACAATAATCATTGCAGTTGTTTTTCACTCAAATGGCTGTCAAACTATACAATGTCAAAATGATGTAGAAATAGAAAAGACAGATAGGGTGTCAGACAGTCAGTATGTTGTAAAGGACATTGCAGTGCTGTTGTGCTGAGAACCTGGAGGCAGTGAAATGGCCTGAAGCTGGAGCTGCCTGTAAGCCTGCCTGCCCAGCTGCCTGGGCGGTAATGTAACTTCTGTGGCAGAGAGTACCTAATATCCCCTGAGACCCTGACCATCCGACAGCACTAACTGGGGAACTGGGACAGAAAAAATACATAACATCCACAGCAGGGCCATCATCCCAAGTGGGACGACCCTGAACACCCAGAGCCTCCAGAGAGACTCCTGTCTGATGGTGCTCTTTGTTACATGTTGTCCCGCTAGCCAGGTACTGTTCTGGGGATCTGTTAGAGGTGAACTGTTAGCCGGGCAGTATTCTGGGGATCTGTTGGAGGTGAGCTGTTAGCCAGGTACTGTTCTGGGGATCTGTAAGAGGTGAGCTGTTAGCCAGGCAGTGTTCTGGGGATCTGTTAGAGGTGAAATGTTAGCCAGGCAGTGTTCTGGGGATCTGTTGGAGGGGAGCTGTTAGCCAGGCAGTATTCTGGGGATCTGTTAGAGGTGAACTGTTAGCCTGGCAGTGTTCTGGGGATCTGTTGGAGGGGAGCTGTTAGCCAGGCAGTATTCTGGGGATCTGTTAGAGGTGAGCTGTTAGCCAAGCAGTATTCTGGGGATCTGTTGGAGGTGAGCTGTTAGCCAGGTACTGTTCTGGGGATCTGTTAGAGGTGAGCTGTTAGCCGGGCAGTGTTCTGGGGATCTGTTGGAGGTGAGCTGTTAGCCAGGTACTGTTCTGGGGATCTGTTAGAGGTGAGCTGTTAGCCAGGTACTGTTCTGGGGATCTGTTGGAGGGGAGCTGTTAGCCAGGCAGTATTCTGGGGATCTGTTAGAGGTGAACTGTTAGCCAGGCAGTGTTCTGGGGATCTGTTGGAGGGGAGCTGTTAGCCAGGCAGTATTCTGGGGATCTGTTAGAGGTGAGTTGTTAGCCAGGTACTGTTCTGGGGATCTGTTAGAGGTGAGCTGTTAGCCAGGCAGTGTTCTGGGGATCTGTTAGAGGTGAGCTGTTAGCCAGGTACTGTTCTGGGGATCTGTTGGAGGTGAGCTGTTAGCCAGGCAGTGTTCTGGGGATCTGTTAGAGGTGAGCTGTTAGCCAGGCAGTGTTCTGGGGATCTGTTAGAGGTGAGCTGTTAGCCAGGCAGTGTTCTGGGGAACTGTTAGAGGTGAGCTGCTAGCCAGGCAGTGTTCTGGGGATCTGTTAGAGGTGAGCTGTTAGCCAGGTACTGTTCTGGGGATCTGTTAGAGGTGAGCTGTTAGCCAGGTACTGTTCTGGGGATCTGTTAGAGGTGAGCTGTTAGCCGGGCAGTGTTCTGGGGATCTGTTGGAGGTGAGCTGTTAGCCAGGTACTGTTCTGGGGATCTGTTAGAGGTGAGCTGTTAGCCAGGTACTGTTCTGGGGATCTGTTAGAGGTGAGCTGTTAGCCAGGTACTGTCCTGAAGATCTGTTAGAGGTGAGCTGTTAGCCAGGTACTGTCCTGAAGATCTGTTAGAGGTGAGCTGTTAGCCAGGTACTGTCCTGAAGATCTGTTAGAGGTGAGCTGTTAGCCAGGTACTGTTCTGGGGATCTGTTAGAGGTGAGCTGTTAGCCAGGTACTGTCCTGAAGATCTGTTAGAGGTGAGCTGTTAGCCAGGTACTGTCCTGAAGATCTGTTAGAGGTGAGCTGTTAGCCAGGTACTGTCCTGAAGATCTGTTAGAGGTGAGCTGTTAGCCAGGTACTGTCCTGAAGATCTGTTAGAGGTGAGCTGTTAGGCAGGTACTGTCCTGAAGATCTGTTAGAGGTGAGCTGTTAGCCGGGCAGTGTTCTGGGGATCTGTTAGAGGTGAGCTGTTAGCCAGGTACTGTTCTGAAGATCTGTTAGAGGTGAGCTGTTAGCCAGGTACTGTTCTGAAGATCTGTTAGAGGTGAGCTGTTAGCCAGGTACTGTTCTGAAGATCTGTTGGAGGTGAGCTGTTAGCCAGGTACTGTTCTGGGGATCTATTAGAGGTGAGCTGTTAGCCGGGCAGTATTCTGGGGATCTGTTAGAGGTGAACTGTTAGCCAGGCACTGTTCTGGGGATCTGTTAGAGGTAAGCTGTTAGCCAGGTACTGTTCTGGGGATCTGTTAGAGGTGAGCTGTTAGCCAGGTACTGTTCTGGGGATCTGTTAGAAGTGAGCTGTTAGCCAGGTACTGTTCTGGGGATCTGTTGGATGTGAGCTCGGGGTAAACCACTTATACCCTTACCCAGTGTGATTGTCCAAACTGAGAGTGATCGGTGAGTGTCACTGGCTTTGCCTGACATAATCTGTTGGTTTTGGAAATGTGATCGGAATCCTTTCAACACCTACCTGGCTTGGGACTGCGTGGGTATAAATTCAGGGGCTAAAATGCATTTATTTAATCTGACCCTTCGCGTAAAGAGAGACGCTCTCCGCTGATAACAATATCAGACTGAGGTAACTCGCAGGACTGGCGGGGTCGAGCCCCCTGTGTTACACCAACAAAGGTCTGTGCACCGCCTGCGTCGTTGTGACACTCATTATCATTCGTAATGAGTAAGCTGACATTAGCTGTCATGAGGCATGACACATTGTGTGCTCTGCCTCTGTGACACTATGAACAGCAGCAGGTATGTAAGTGGTGGTGAATACTGGGGCTCTGATGTGCTGGGTGAATTTAGGGCCTCTGAGGGAAAGCTAGAGAACATTAGTGGTTGGAGGTGAGAGGTGGTGGCGACTATAGCTCTAATGTGTTGGGGAAAGGCCCTGTGGGGAATGGGGAACATTTAAGGTTGGAGATGGGGGGTGTGCTATGGGGTGAAGGTCATACTCTGTACTTTCAATAACTGGTGTACCATACTTTGCTCTGGTTCAACTCTCCAGGGGACTATTGCAGAGACAAACTTTAGCTGCTGTTTTATCCACATGCCTTACAATAGACATCACCTGCCTGAGAGACGACATAGGCTACTTACTGGCCAAACATTTGAGATACTCATCAACATGTTTTTGTTAATGGCTGCCCCTGTTGAAACATGACTCCTCGTTTCTCCCTCTGTGGCGTCCTCCAAGACTCTGTCTGTCTGTGGCTACAGTAAGAATGCATATAGGACTACATAATCAATCAAATGTATTTATAATGCCCGTTTTTACATCAGCCAATGTCACAAAGTTCTGTACAGAAACCCAGGTAAAACCCCAAACAGCAAGCAATGCAGATGTAGAAGCACGGTGGCTAGGAAAAACTCCCTAGAAAGGCCAGAACCTAGGAAGAAACCTAGAGAGGAACCAGACTCTGAGGGGTGGCCAGTCCTCTTCTGGCAGTGCCGGGTGGAGATTATAACAGAACATGGCCAAGATATTCAAATGTTCATTGATGACCAGCAGGGTCATATAATAATAATCACAGTGGTTGCAGAGGGTGCAACAGGTCAGCACCTCAGGAGTAAATGTCAGTTGGCTTTTCATAGACGATCATTCAGAGTTAGAGACTGCAGGTGCGGTAGAGAGCGAGTCCAAAACAGCAGGTCCGGGACAAGGTAGCACGTCCAGTGGACAGGTCAGGGTTCAATAGCCGCAGGCAGAACAGTTGAAACTGGAACAGCAGCATGACCAGGTGGACTGGGGACAGCAAGGAGTCATCAGCCCAGGTAGTCCTGTCAGAGGTTGTCTCTCGCCACACATATATTGTCATGTATTGGAAAAAGCTTTCATATCTTTGAGCTGTAGGATATTATGAATCCCATTTGATTGATTTGGTTACATTCAGTCTGCTTGAATTTATTTAAGTATTCAGAGTAAGACAAAACAGATATCACATGCATCACATTCTCTGTTTATAATCTATACATAGTCACTTTAACTCTAGCTACATGTACATATTACATGTAGGTAGACCAACCGGTGCCCCCACACATTGACTCTGTACTCTGAACAGGTACCCCCTGTATATAGCCTCACTTGTTATTTTACTGCTGCTGTTGAATTATTTGTTACTTTTTTTTCGATTTTCTATTTTTTACTCATCTCTTTTTTACTTAACACTTTTTTTTCATTCTTAACTTCTTAAAGCATTGTTGGTTAATGGCTTGTAAGTACGCATTTCACTGTAAGGTCTACTACACCTGTTGTATTCAGCGCATGTGACAAATACAATTTAATTTGCACTTTAAAATCTCCACTCGGATTCTATAGTTGGAAGGGAGTGCTACATTTGGTTGAGTTGTGAACTAACGTGAATTCAACGTGAAATCCCCGCGAAAATGTCACCCTGACATTGGATTTAGGTTAAAAGTTGGATGAAAAAAGACAACATTTCCTTATGTTGATGACTTTTTGCAAATCCAATCAGTTTTCCATGTTGTTTCAACGAAATCACATTGAATTTGTCGGTTGTATTGAACATATTGATTATCCTATGTATAAGGAATGAAATATAGAATCACAATCTCTCAGATGTGATGAATATTTATTTTTCTTCAATGTTCAAGGAATCGAGCACCTTCATCAACATTCCACAAGTGCAATTTGGCTATATAAACTTGCGCAAAACCACAGCATTCTAGAGAGCCAGAGACAGCCGCGTCACTAATTGAGTCACCGCGAATTGCGAAGATTACATAGCCACAAAATATAATAGGCTACACCTGTGATTCCAGGTAGCCCACCCTATTTGCGGGGCACGTCCTATTCGTTTGTGGCGATGTAAAATATACCGGGCTGAAAGCGTATGTTGAGTTGCATAGCAGATATTCCATTGAAAAACATACAAGCCTCGGCGGAAAGAGAGGGGCTGGCACCGCGTCCAACAACAGCAAGGAATCCGTTAGCAATACCATAAAGAAATGGAAAACCGACATGCTGCAAACACATTAACCAGCTCGCTTGCTCAATATCTCTCTTATTCCAGACCCCCACCATACCGCCAGACCAGAAAAGCAACAGCATTTACTCTTGAAAATAGTAACAACTTCCTAGTAGCCACTAAATAATAAACTAATGTTCAGCATTATTATTAACCCAACATTATTAGGCCTATTACTGTGTACTAACTTTTAGCAGCCTACTGGAGCAATAGGACTAAGACTGTATTATATATCATGACAGAAATGCCAGGTGCACATTCTGTAGAACTCAAACATTGCTCATTGCTATTCGTTTCAAGTCATTTGAATGCATTCTATATGATATAGTCTATTATGCATTGTATTCCGCTATCTGATTTTGAGACTATAGCGTATAATAGACTGCCATGCGTAGCCGAAGTGGAACCATATATTTGTACAATGGACATGTTTTCTGTGAACTTTTAGACAGAGCATAGGCTCTATTCATAATGATGAAACAGTGTAAATAGAATACAAACCTTCACAGACTCCGACCTCATACTGCGTGATGGATCCACCGTTTAGCGGCGATCTGATCACGCACCGCAGCCCGCGGTCGCAAGTCCCATACAGACCGTAGACACCACCGCAGCTTTCGTTTTTCTGCTTGGCGCAGACCGAGCAGCAGCCGCAGATACCAAGCACAACCGCGCCAGAGCAATGCTTTGGCTCCTCGCATTTAGACTCATCACACGGCAGACATAAAAGTGCCAGGCTGCTCTTCCAAACCAGGGAGATCAGAATGCATCTCGTTATAAGGTACATCCTGGCAGAGGCCATGTAGAATTTGTTTTATATATATCCACAACGCACCCCCCCCCCCCCCCCCCCAGACCCCAATCACCAGTCCAGCGAGGTATAATAAAACCCCAGCTAAACTATGCAACGCGAAAAGCACCACGCAGTTCTTCTAAAGAGGCTCAAAGTTCCGGTAAACCGACTAGATTTGTGCTGTAGGTTGTTGTACTTTCCGTTAGAGAAACTTTTGCCCCGGTGCTTCTTTTCCAGGAAAGAAAACGATCCGTTAAAATGCTCATGAAACTGCAACTATCCCATACATGGTTTATTCGTTACGCACTGTCAATCGTGAGTTTCAGTTTGTTTTAAGAAATTGAAACTTTCTTCACTGTACTCATACGTCTCCTTCTCCTTCCCCTCCGAGTCACCCCGTCTCGCTCTCAGAAAGCAAGGGAATTCTTCCTATTCAGTTCGTCCATAACTGCAACAGAAAGGCTCTATAATATATCCGTTCCCTCTCGTGGAAGCGCAATAGGTTACTCTATTCGTTTTGTTATGCGAGATTCGCTTTGCCTAATTGAAAAAAAAATGTTTTCCTGATACCGCAGGTTCAGTGTGTCTCTCTCATGTTATCGTCCTCCAGTGTAGCTCTCTACGCCTGCTGCTGCGCCCACTTGGTAGTTCAGTCCCCCCACCGTGACCTCATAACGGAACCACTCCCATCTTGCATTTCTTTGCTCCATTGGATAGTTCATTCCAGTTATGGAACACAGGAAGCCGCAGAGTCAGTGCAACCTGGTCTCAGAGCATTTCGTATTATGTTCAGTGATACGCGGGTTGGGAATGTAGTTTAGGAACAGGGCAGGTGTAGTTTGGTCCAAGCATAGTCTCAGGAAAACAGCAGTTTACACTGTTAATCAGTCCTGCTTTGCATCGCAGGAGAATACTTAGACCATAAGAGACTACACAGTGAGTATTTGCATATTAGGACACTCTAATTACACAACAAGTCGGCACTGACCTAAAGCGATATGCAAATGACCACCCAGACTATTTACATTGACCACCCCCTCTTTTTACACTGCTGCTACTCGCTGTTTATTATCTATGCATACTTTGCAAATTACCTAGACTAACCTGTACCCCCGCACATTGACTCGGTAAAGGTACCCCTGTATATAGCCTCGTTATTGTTATTGTTATGTCATGTTCTTGTTACTTTTTGATTTGATTAGATTTTTTTACTTAGTTTATTTAGTAAATATTTCCTTAACTCTATTTCATGAACTGCATTGTTGGTTAAGGGCTTGTAAGTAAGTATTTCACGGTAAGGTCTACACCTGTTGTACTCAGTGTCACGAGTTTACCAGATGAGCTGAACTACTCCTATGCTCACTTCGAGGCAAATAGCACTGAAACATGCACGAGAGCACAAGCTGTTCCGGAAGACTGTGTGATCACGCTCTGCGCAGCCGATGTGAGTAAGACCTTTAAACAGGTCAACATTCACAAGGTCGCAGGACCAGACGGATTACCAGGATGTGTACTGCGAGCATGCTCTGACCAACTGGCAAGTGTCTTCACTGACATTTTCAACCTCTCCCTGTCCGAGTCTATAATACCAACATATTTTAAGCAGAACACCATAGTCCCTGTGCCCAAGAACACTAAGGTAACCTGCCTAAATGACTACCGACTGTAGCACTCACATCTGTAGCCATGAAGTGCTTTGAAAGGCTGGTCATGGCTCACATCAACACCAATATCCCAGAAACCCTAGACCCACTCCAATTTGCATACCGCCCTAACAGATCCAAAGATGATGCAATCTCTATTGCACTCCACACTGCCCTTTCCCACCTGGACAAAAGGAACACCTATGTGAGAATGCTATTCATTGACTACAGCTCAGCGTTCAACACCATACTGCCCTCAAAGCTCATCAATAATCTAAGGACCCTGACACTAAACACCTCCCTTTGCAACTGGATCTTGGACTTCCTGACAGGCCGCCCCCAGGTGGTAAGGGTAGATAACAACACATCCACCACACTGATCCTCAACACAGGGGCCCCTCGGGTGCGTGCTCAGTCCCCTCCTGTACTCCCTGTTCACTCATGACTGCACGGCCAGGCACGACTCCAACAACATCATTAAGTTTGCCGATGGCACAACAGTGGTAGGCCTGATCACCGACAACGACGAGACAGCTTATAGGGAGGAGGTCAGAGACCTGGCCGTGTGGTGCCAGGACAACATCCTCTCCCTCAATGTGATCAAGACAAAGGAGATGATTGTGGACTATAGGAAAAAGAGGACTGAGCACGCTCCCATTCTCATCGACGGGGCTGTAGTGGAGCAGGTTGAGAGCTTCAAGTTCCTTGGTGTCCACATCACCAACAAACTAACATGGTCCAAACACACCAAGGCAGTCATGAAGAGGGCACGACAAAACCTATTCCCCCTCAGGAGACTGAAAAGATTTGGCATGGGCCCTCAGATCCTCAAAAGGTTCTACACCTGCACCATCGAGAGTATCTTGACTGGTTGCATCACTGCCTGGTACGGCAACTGCTTGGCCTCCGACCGCAAGGCACTACAGAGGGTAGTGCGTACGGCCCAGTACATCACTGGGGCCAAGCTTCCTGCCATCCAGGACCTCTACACCAGGCGGTGTCAGAGGAAGGCCCTAAAAATTGTCAAAGACTCCAGCCACCCTAGTCATAGACTGTTCTCTCTGCTACCGCACGGCAAGTGGTACCGGAGCGCCAAGTCTAGGTCCAAAAGGCTTCTTAACAGCTTCTACCCCCAAGCCATAAGACTCCTGAGCATCTAATCAAATGGCTTCCCATACTATTTGCATTGCCCCCCCCCCCCTTCACCTACATGTACATATTACCTCAACTAACTGGTGCCCCCGCACATTGACTCTGTACCGGTACCCCCCTGTGTATAGTCTCGCTATTGTTATTTTACTGCTGCTCTTTAATTACTTGTTACTTTTATTTCTTATTCTTACTCATATTTTTTTTTAACTGCATTGTTGGTTAGGGGCTTGTAAGTAAGCATTTCACTGTAAAGTCTACACCTGTTGTATTCGGCGCATGTGACTAATAAAATTGGATTTTATTTGATTCGGAGTATGTGACAAATACATTTGATTTGATTTGATTTGAGGTGTATATAGTGGACTAGACTATCAACTAGTTGTTTTGGCAAGGTTTATTACATGCTTATTACAGAAACAATGTAGCCAGTTGTGCCTATTTATTTAATATGTAGGCACTATTCATAATGTAACCTATTCATCATAATAACTAAATATGTAACTTTACTAGGTTATAACAGATTAGTCAAATGTTTATAACGCAATATTAACGATAACTGATATGCCCAAATGCAAATATTAATCCTGGAACCAAGAACCAAATTATTTTGTTCACTAGAAATTTTTTCCAAATATAGGCTACAATTGTTTTTTTATTCTCAACATCAATCAAGTAAAAGGCAAATGTGTGTTTCATTCTTTTATAAATGCCCTTTGAGATAAATTGATGGGGTAATTGTAATATACTTTAGGGGATGTGGAAAATGAATAAGTACAGACACATTTTGCTATGGAGCCAGATCGGTGTGTAGCAAAGCAATTTTCATTAATAACATGGTTGATAACCACAATTCACAATATAACGGCTCAAAGTGATTATTGATCCAAGTGTTCATGTCTAGGGATGGGTTGGGTTGATTCCCCTACACTTTAAGTTGACATGGCAAGGTCACGTGCATGTGGTCTTTTAAACATTAGGCAAAGGATACTTAAGAAGTCAAATAATGGATTCCTTCCCTCGTGATAATGATGGAATAATGTATTCTCTAATTCATTCAACATGTCATTAAAACATTATGCCATTATATAAAAACATTATTTATAAGTAATTCAAATAATATTTGTTAGAAGACAAAATCATCAGAGATTCACCATGGTCATTGATTGTGTGGTAGAGAAGAAAGCATTTTGTGTTAGCCAACCACTGCATCGTCAGTTGCACTGAAATCTATCTGCATTGTAGTATAGGATCCTAATTACCTTAACTGTGTTGTGCATGGAGTCAATACTAGGCTCCCACACCTCTTTTGTCAGCATTATTGTCCTTTAGTTGCTTTGTCTAACACTGTGATTTAGTGTGGAGACATGCTTAGGTGTTTTTAGCAGCATCTATTGCTTTGTGTAAAAAAAAACATCTTTGTAAGCCTAAAGAACACAACTTTTACAGCCTGTACCACCAAGGTTTTCAGTTTAAAAACATCTACAGTAGCCTAGACCCAAGAGCTTTTGCAGTCATATATTCCCAGACTACTTAGCTACTGATCTTGTCATTTCTTCTGGATGTGCTCATCTTATTCAGGGCACTCTTCTATCCTTTATCTGTGACAGGAGGGCAAGTGGTGGTAAAATGGAGCCGGCTACCCCCCTTTTCCTTGATTCCATTGTATTTGACCATGTATGAGCTAGACATCTATATCCCTGGAGGCAAGTCAGAGGGGACCTCAGCGTTGATGGGGTGAAAGGCCTTTTTTTATGGATCAATAAACCACTATCTTTTTTGCTCTTTTTTGCTCCTCTTTTTTATTCCCCCTTCCAAGAACTGTCAGGTTTCCGTTGTTCTGTGGCTGGTTGGGCTTGAAACCAAACCACGGGATGACAGGCTTTCATTCCAGGAGGCAGTTCTGAGGGATCTCCCCTAAGCCCAATGTCCTCTAGCTTTATTTATACCCTATCCTTCCGCTTTCTGATCTACGTATCGCTCTCAGAGATTTGGATGTGTAATTTGTTATGTATGCGAATGGTGCTGATCAGGACTGTATGTGTATGATTCTCTTACTATAGTTTGATGAAATGTGGTATGTCATCCCTAGCTAGGTGCTACTTTCTCTTAACCGGTTGGCAGTGGAGATGCATTTTTAGAAGGACATAGGACACCTGGCATTTAATTCTGGCAGCGACAATCAGTCTACCCTGCTCTCGCACCGCACAGAATCCTGCTCTGTAGAAAAGAGACAAAATAACTGTTGACCCAGGCTGTGAACAGAGCCGGCCAATGATAAAAATCAAAAACTCAACACATTCAACAGTCTGCTCATCTTTAATATAGTGACAATGTGCACTTTACTAAGCCCTATTGTTGAAGGTATTGTGTATCATTGGGAGAAGAGGTGTACAAAAGGACGTGGAGAAAGCAAATTCATATTTAGTTAATTTGGTGCCGAAACCTGGGAGCGAACATATTTTAAAGCCACTTATGAAATGACAGTCCACTTAGCTCTCCCCAACAAGAGGGATTTTGTAATGTTTCCGTGTTCTTATGTAATCAGGTTATGTATTGTTATCTGGTACACGTCTATGGAACAGATTGATAAATACGACAGAATCACTAAAAAAGTGTTTGACTGGGACCTTACAACTATCCGTGGGCTACAGAATTGTTGCCTACAGTGCAATCGGAAAGTATTCAGACCCCTTCTCTTCATCCACATTTTGTTACGTTACAGCCTTATTCTAAAATTGATTTAAAAAAAATATCCCTTATCAATCTACACACAATACCCCATAATGACAAAGCTAGGAATTTTTGCAAATGTATTAAAAATAAAAAACAGAAATACCTTATTTAGATAAGTACTCCCTTTGCTATGAGACTCGAAATTGCTCTCAGGTGCATCATGTTTCCATTGATCATCCTTGAGATGTTTCTCAACTTGATTTGAGTCCACCTGTGGTAAATTAAATTGATTGGACATGATTTGGAAAGGCACACACTGTCACGATATCCGCCGAAGTCGGTCCCTCTCCTTGTTCGGGCGGCGTTCGGTGGTCGACGTCACCGGCTTTCTAGCCATCGCTGATCCACTTTTCATTTTCCATTTGTTTTGTCCTTGTCTTACACACCTGGTTTCATTCCCCCAATTACTTGTTCATTATTTAACCCTCTGTTCCCCCATGTTTGTTTGTGAGTGATTGTTTGTTTATAATACGGTCCGTTATTGTGGGCTCAAATTTTTGTGTTGTATTTGTGAATAATTGAGTAAATTACGTTTATTACTCATATCTGCTGTCCTGCACCTGACTCCTCTACACCAGCTACACACAGGCAATATTACACACACCTGTCTATATAAAGTCCCACAGTTGACAGTGCATGTCAGAGCAAAAACCAAGTCATGAGGTCGAAGGAATTGTCCTTAGAGTGCCGAGACAGGATTGTGTTGAGGCACAGATTTGGTGAAGGGTACCAAAACATTTCTGCAAGATTGAAGGTCCCAAAGAACACAGTGGCCTCCATCATTCTTAAATGTAAGAAGTTTGGAACCCCCAAGACTCTTCCTAGAGCTGGCCACTCGGCCAAACTGAGTAATCGGGGGAGAAGGGCTCCAGGGAACTCCAGAGTTCTTCTGTGGAGATGGGAGAACCTTCCAGAAGGACAACCATGTCTGCAGCACTCCACCAATCAGGCCTTTATGGTAGAGTGGCCTGATGGAAGACACTCCTCAGTAAAAGGCACATGACAGCCCACTTGGAGTTTGCCAAAAGGCACCTAAAGGACTCTCAGACCATGAGAAACAAGATTATCTGGTCTGATGAAACCAAGGTTCAACACTTTGGCCTGAATGCCAAGCGTCACGTCTGGAGGAAACCTGGCACCAACCCTACCCACCTGGCACCAACCCTAGTGAAGCATGGTGGTGGCAGCATCATGCTGTGGGGATGTTTTTCACAGACAGAAATACTCCTCAGTTTCATCAGCTGTCCATGTGGCTGGTCTCAGACGATCCCGCTGGTGAAGAAGCCGGATGTGGAGATCCTGGGCTGGCATGGTTACACGTGGTCTGCACTTGTGAGGCTGCCAAACGTACTGCCAAATTCTCTAAAATGACTTTGGAGGCGTTTTATGGTAGAGAAATTAACATTAAATTCTCTGGCAACAGCTCTGGTGGACATTCATGCAGGCAGCACTCTCACTCAAAACTTGAGACATCTGTGGCATTGTGTTGTGTAACAAAACTGAACATTTTAGAGTGGCCTTTTATTGTCTCCAGCACATGGTGCACCCGTGTAATGATCATGCTGTTTAATCAGCTTCTTGATAAGCCACACCTGTCAGGTGGATGAATATCTTGGCAAAGGAGAAATGCTCACTAAGAGGTATGTAAACACATTTGTGCAAAACATTTGAGAGAAATAAGCTTTTTGTTTCTATTACACATTTCTGGGATCTTTTATTTCAGCTCATGAAACATGGGAACAACACTTTACATGTTGAGTTTATATTTTTGTTCAGTATAAATCTGAATCTAACAAAAGTTCAAAAGGTCCGTTTGTGCTGAGCTAAGATCCTGCCTCCTCCCTCTGGCACTAGAGACAATTTAGATTCAACAGAATCCCTGAAGAGGAAAGATTATGCCTATTGTGTGATCTTGGGGAAATAGAAAGTAAAGTTGTATTGCCCTCTGTAGAATGACTTGAGACATGTTTTGTTTGGTAAAATTGTTGGTGCTCACCCTGAAGTGTTCTGGCTACGGGATGAACAAAGGCTGCAGTTATTTTTCAGAAAGGGACTTTTTGAAATTGCACAATTTATTTTCAAAGCCTGGGAGAGAAGGAGAGGTGTATTGTTTGTGTAGTGTGACAAGGTGAAAACTGTACTTTGTCATGAGTGCTAATTATGCATTCAATTGTTAAATGCATTTCATTTGTTTAATGTAAACATTTTGGTTTGTGTTTTCTGCACAGCACACATACATGATATCGTGTCTTATAAGCCCATGTGGGCTGGGCACCAGTTGGTGTAGATTACGGAAATAAATAAATCTAAATCTAATCGTTAAAGTGTGAACAAACAGTTATGACTGTAATTGTTTGTTTTGGTTGTGACCATTGAGAGTACTACAGGTGCCCAGGCACCAGTCCCTATTGAATTACCTTCAGGCAGTGATCTGTCATTTATTAGGGATGGGTAAAAGAAATTATACAGTAGAGTATATTAGTTTTGCAGATTTTATATCGATACCTGGTCTCCAAGTATTGATATGTTAAAAAATGCAATAATAAAAACTCCAGTATATCTCATCACTTCTTTTTCTTTTTAAATGTTTCAAATGGTGGGCCAATATGTTTTGAGCAATTTATCTCAAACTCATTTTCTCATGGCTCTCGTTTGTTCCTCTGCAGCAGAAATATAGTGAGCAATATGTTTGGAACATCGAATCACAAAATAAAAGCAATACATATAGAATCGTGATACATATAGTATCGGCACCTAGGTATCGTGATAATATAGCAACATGAGGTCCCTGGCAGACCTATCATTTATGATTTGGAAGACTATAAAGGAAGTGTCCTCATATAAAAGTGTCATTGTATTGATAAAGTATGGAAATCTGAATAAAATATCTGTCTTTGGAAACTTTCTCAACTGTAGAGAAAGGTTTCCAGCCGTTCACGTTCCTGACAAAATTATGTGTAAAGGGTAAGGTCCAATGCAATTGGAACTGCAGTCTATTCAGTAAAATACATGTAATATCAATTTCTTAATTCCAAATAATTTTATATGAGTGCCCAACAACAACATACTTTGACTCTTGAGAGTAGAACATTACATTTAGCTGTGATCTCAGAGATCTCAGATCTCTGTTGCAATTTACAGTCTTACAATGACCTGTTGGTAGAGCATGGTGCTTGCAACGCCAGGGTTGTGGGTTCAATTCCCACGGGGGACCAGTATTTAAAATGTAATAAAATGTATGCACTCTACTGTAAGTCGCTCTGGATAAGAGCGTCTGCTAAATGACAAAAATGTAAATCAGTTATCTTTTCATTGAGAAAAAGTATCAAAGCATTTACTTTCTATAAAACAATATGTGTTAATATTGGGAGAACATCAGGAAAATATGAGAATAGCCTATAGAAATGTCACTGGGTGCACTGCAAAATATTTTATCTCTCTTAAAGAGGGGGGGAATTCATGTTTCTGGATTATGACGTGGTGATTATGTGGCATCAGAAGTAATCGGATGAAATTATTTTAAATGCTGGAAAAAGTTGTGTTCCTCTGTGTCATTTGTACATGATGGCTTTCCGACAGGAACTGAGCCAGGAACTGTTTGTTCAGTTAGCACTCCAATCCCAGAGAAATTCAAATAAACTCTGATAAGGCCCCAACCACATTCAGTATCTGTATATAATACATTATTTACAACCCACTGCTGTTTACCTTGGCACTTGCTGCTCTGTTTGCTTGTTGTCTCTCTCTCCACTTACGCCTGAAACAATTGTCTCTAGATTAATGGTGTATCTTAAATTAAATAACAAAACACTTAAGCTACCAATAAGCTTTATTTCCAACAAAGTGGGGTAGACGAAGAAGAAAAAAACTGACTACAGCAAAAAACAAATAAGTAATGTTCTCACAATAAGAAGTGGCGGGTTAAGATTCATGAGGCAATTTGATTCCTGAGCCTCTCCAATACACATAAACTGTAAAATGTCAGCTTGGCGTTGGCTGGTGTTGGGTACGTTGGAGCTGTGATGACGGGGGCCGAAGAGCCATGGAGAGTGGAACGCCTCTGCAGGCACTGGGCTAACTGCCCCATTAATCATCCACAGAAAGAGAAAGAGAGAGAGAGAGAGAGAGAGAGAGAGAGAGAGAGAGAGAGAGAGAGAGAGAGAGAGAGAGAGAGAGAGAGAGAGAGAGAGAGAGAGAGAGAGAGAGAGAGAGAGAGAGAGATGGGGAGAGGTAGGGAAACAATAAGATGATAGTTGGAGTTGTATTGTTAGATTTCAGTGCAGCCTTTAATGTTGTTGAGAAAACTTACTTGCTATGGCTTTACATCACCTGCCATCAAATGGTTGGAAAGTTATTTATCCAATTGAACCTAAAGAGTGTTATTCAATGGAAGCTTCTCTAACATCAGATATGTTCAGTGCGGTGTCCGTCAGGGCAGTTGCCTTGGGCTGTTATTCTTCTCCATTTTTACAAATTATTTGCCACTTGTCTTACAAAAGCTAGAATGACTATGTATTCGGATGATTCCACACTACATCTCAGCACCCAAAGCCAGTGAGCTCACTGATAAAGGAGTTACAGTCATTATCAGAATGTGTGATTAATATCAACTGGTCTTAAATACATCTAAAATTAAAAGCATTGTATTTGGTTCAAAACATTCTCTAAGACCTAAACATCAACTGGAGTTGTGTATAAAGGGAGTGACCATTGTTGATGTGTGCAAGGGTCCCTGGTTCGAGCCCGGGTTGGGGCGAAGAGAGGGACGGAACCTACACTGTTACAATAGCATGGACCTCGATTCCATCTCCAATTACTCAAGCAAACAGCAAAATTACCTTCAAAAAAATATATAAAACATAATCTCATGGCATAATAGAGACTGTGAAATGACACACAGACAACCACACACAGACACTGTCCATCACACTCTAACACACACAATCTACACACACATTATTCTTTGGTTGTATTGTTTGTATATCGTTGCACTTCAAATTTGTGTGACTGTCATTGTCTATCAGTGTATCAGTGTTTTGTTATTTGTCATGTTTGTGTTTTTTGTGGACCCCAGGAAGAGTAGCTGCTGTTTCTGCAAAAGCACACCACACATCACCACCCTATAGCATCACATATTTATCTGAGAGCCCTAGCTATTGAAAGGAATAGAATTGGACACTTTGTGTGACTAATTCTATTAAAAGTGACATTTTTTGTTTGTGGGAATTCAAACACCTTCATTGGTGGCACATTGTTATTCTGTTAATGTGTTTTCCAATTAAGCACTCATACTGTCACACCCTGATCTGTTTCACCTGTCTTTGTGCTTGTCTCCACCCCCCCTCCAGGTGTCATCCATCTTCCCCATTATCCCCAGTGTATTTTTTATCTGTGTTCTCTGTTTGTCTGTTGCCAGTTCGTTTTGTTCATCAAGCCTACCAGCGTTTTTCCACTTGATCCTGTATGTTTCTAGTTCCTGTTTTCTAGTTTTCCAGGTTTTGACCATTCTGCCTGCCCTGACCCTGAGCCTGCCTGCCATTCTGTACCTTTTGGACTCTGGTCTGGATTACCGACCTCTGCCTGCCCTTGACCTGTCGTTTTGCCTGCCTCCTGTTTTAGTAATACACTTTTGTTACTTTGACACGGTCTGCATCTGGGTCTTCCCGAAAATGTGATACATACTGTACATCAAACATTAAAACATAAACATTAAAACAAACTCAAGAAAAAAAAGCCCTGCTTTTGAAATCTAAAAGCAGAAGATATATGCGTCAGAATCATTAGCATTTTCACATTAAATGCAACGTCAAACCCTTCTCACTAGCCTAATCCTGTGTTATTACATTACATTATTCAGACTACATAAGAAAGGCAGCCATTATTTTAAATTATGTTTTTGTTTTGTCATTTCATATTGTGTTTTATTAATCATTTTCTGCTTCTGAAATGGCACCCTATCCCATATAGTGGTCAAAAGTAGTACACTGGGTGACCAGGGCCCATAGGGCTCTAGCAAGGGCAGACTGGCAATTTGGCATTTTGTGCAAATGCCTGATAGGCTGGAGCATTTCTGGGCCTGTCTAACTTATTTTTTGGGACCACAAAACTATCATTATTTGGCAAAAAATTGGGGCTTCCATAAAAAAATGGGTTGGTGTGGGAGCTTCGAGGAATAAAATGGGCTGGTGTTTTTGTAAATGCTATATGCGATTTCTGGTTAAAAGTAGTGCACTAAAGGGATACAGGCCTTGCCATGACAGACAATGGTTAATGGTTATAAACACCACATTGTGGCTGATGCAGAGATGCCTGTCTGATGTGAAAATGTCAGTTCATGAAGGTTTGTCTTGGCAGGGGTGAAGCACAGGCACATCGATCATGACGCAAAACCATGAGGAGTCAGGGCATAAAGTTACCCAAACTGAGTTGGAAAGAATTCCTCCATTAAACTTCAGCTATGAAGTGATTTTTTTGTGTTATTAGAGTCTTAGAGAACTGGAGTTTATAAGCATTGTCCGACCATGAAGCATTCATCGCATGGGAACTAACTAACAGACTGTATTATTCCCATTCCAAGTCATCATCTGAACATTCCAACTATGACAAATATGTTAAATTGCTGTGGGGTTTAATTGGGCTGTTAAAATTTTCACAAAACTAGTTTGATAATTGGTATTGATTTATGAAATAACTGCGGATAACTGTGTCTAATTATGTGCACAAACACAAAGCATATTTTCTGGAAGTGGAGCCCTCTATCGCTCTCTTTCTCTCCGTCTCATTCCCTCTATTCCTCTCCCCCTACCCAGCTCTCTTTCTCTTTCTCTCTGTCTCATTTCATCTCTATCTCGTGCTCTGTAATCTTCCCCCTTTTCTCCCAAACATTCGTTTAATACCATGAAATGTAGTTTCTATTCTTTCAATTGGATCCCTCATTTCACATTGTGCCCCACAGACAGATACTGTATACTAAACACTAACCAAATCCACTATCCACTAAGCACTGTAAGTATGCAATGGTTAACTCATTGCAATTTTTCTCTGTCTATTCCCTGTCTCCATATTTCCGTTTTCATTTCATGAGCACATGATGAAAGAATGCTGGGAATGCCAGTGTGCACGGCGCCAGCAGCCTTTGCAGTAGCACCCGCCTGTGAGAACTGGGATGCAGGGGAGGGGAGGGTCCTGGAAGTCTGGGCTCTTTACTGTGTTTAGGGAAGTTATAGCTTTTTTCCATATAAAGAAGTGCACATACCACAGCCTCAGCAAGTAGACTAATCCCCCTACTCGTAGAAGAAAGAGGGAGGGAAGGAGGGAGGGAGGGAGGGATAAATTTGCCATAACTTACTGTGCACTGCAGGAGGGTGTTTCCATGTCATTTTCAGCTCCACTGCTCAGTGTGACAACCTGAATGTGAGGGGATGTCTGGGGCCCTCGTACACTCCCACCCCAGGGAAGAACACCTCAGGGACACAACTTTCAAACACTATGAACAAAAACAGTAGCCTACATTAGATTTAATGCCAGAATCTGAAATAAAAAATAATAATAGACACACATACACACACACACACACACACACACACACACACACACACACACACACACACACACACACACACACACACACACACACACACACACACACACACACACACACACACACACACACACACACACACTCTACTATTATTTACTTGTACTTTTATTTCACTACATTCCTAAAGAAAATATTGTACTTTTTACTCCATACATTTTCCCCGACAACCCAAAGTACTCGTTACATTTTGTATGCTTAGCAGAACTTGAAAATTGTGAAATTCACACACTTCTCAAGAGAACACGTGGTCATCCCTACTGCCTCTGGTCTGGCAGACTCACTAAACACATGCTTTGTTTGTAAATGATGTGTGAGTGTTGGAGTGTGCCCCTGCCTATCTGTAAATTATGTATGAGTGTTGGAGTGTGCCCCTGCCTATCTGTAAATTATGTATGAGTGTTGGAGTGGGCCCCTGCCTATCTGTAAATTATGTATGAGTGTTGGAGTGTGCCCCTGCCTATCTGTAAATGATGTATGAGTGTTGGAGTGGGCCCCTGCCTATCTGTAAATTATGTATGAGTGTTGGAGTGTGCCCCTGCCTATCTGTAAATTATGTATGAGTGTTGGAGTGTGCCCCTGCCTATCTGTAAATGATGTGTGAGTGTTGGAGTGTGCCCCTGCCTATCTGTAAATAATGTGTGAGTGTTGGAGTGGGCCCCTGGCTATCTGTAAATAATGTGTGAGTGTTGGAGTGTGCCCCTGCCTATCTGTAAATAATGTGTGAGTGTTGGAGTGGGCCCCTGGCTATCTGTAAATGATGTGTGAGTGTTGGAGTGGGCCCCTGGCTATCTGTAAATGATGTGTGAGTGTTGGAGTGTGCCCCTGCCTATCTGTAAATAATGTGTGAGTCTTGGAGTGGGCCCCTGGCTATCTGTAAATGATGTGTGAGTGTTGGAGTGTGCCCCTGCCTATCTGTAAATAATGTGTGAGTGTTGGAGTGTGCCCCTGCCTATCTGTAAATAATGTGTGAGTGTTGGAGTGGGCCCCTGGCTATCTGTAAATGATGTGTGAGTGTTGGAGTGGGCCCCTGGCTATCTGTAAATGATGTGTGAGTGTTGGAGTGTGCCCCTGCCTATCTGTAAATGATGTGTGAGTGTTGGAGTGGGCCCCTGGCTATCTGTAAATGATGTGTGAGTGTTGGAGTGTGCCCCTGCCTATCTGTAAATGATGTGTGAGTGTTGGAGTGTGCCCCTGCCTATCTGTAAATGATGTGTGAGTGTTGGAGTGTGCCCCTGGCTATCTGTAAATGATGTGTGAGTGTTGGAGTGTGCCCCTGGCTATCTGTACATTTGAAAAACATGAACATGGTGCCGTCCTCTTTGCTGCATATAAGGAATTTTAAATGATTTAAACTTTTACTTTTACTTTTGATACTTAAGTATATTTTAGCAACTAAAGTGACTTTTGATACTTAAGTATATTTAAAACCAAATACTTTTAGACTTTTACTAAAAAGCTTCGACGAAGGCCGTGAGGCCGATACGTAAGCTTATTAAAGACCAGTGATACTATTAAGAGCAGTGTGCGGTTCCCTTTTTCTCTCATCTTGTCCAACTGTTACCATGCACCTGCAAAAAATGATTACTCAGATTTGTGAGTGCCTTTTGAATTTAGACTTTTACAACAACAAAAAACATTTTTAATGGAATACTCAAGTAATATTTTACTTGGTGACTCACTTTTACTTGAGTAACTTTTTTATTGAGGCATCTATACTCTCACTCAAGTATGACAATTGGATACTTTTCCCACCACTGCTGGTATCTGAGCCTTGAGCAGGTGGCACCACAGGTTGTGATGAAGCTCACAAAGAATGGAGGGACACACACAAAAGAGACCGTTTCATAAATGCCGGAGAAAAGGCAGTCATTATGCAAGGAGAGAATTCACTTAGGCTATACCCCCATAAAACCTTTGGTGCAATCTGCTGCTCCATTATAGACACAGATATGGGTTTCTTTTCTAAATTCAAACCCTTATAAAGAAATTCAATTTAAGCCTTCTCCAAGATTCAGATCACAATTTTTCGTCATTACCCCAGCTTTTTAACATACTGTGTTGGATATGTGTTTCCTTTGAAGGGGGTAATTTGCTACCTTTGCCTGGGTGATTGCAGTTTCTAGCCTTCAAAGCATAAATGTTTTAACCTTATTGAGATATCCACCTGCTTCAGCTCTGAAGAATATAAAATGGTATAACTTAGCAAATCAGTCCTGGTATGCCCTTGTTGTATATAGGAAACTACAGTTCTGTACCTTCATTGAGCTATGTTTGTGTGCATGCGTGTGTATGTGTGTGTGTGTGTGTGTGTGTGTGTGTGTGTGTGTGTGTGTGTGTGTGTGTGTGCATGCGTGTGTGTGTATGTGTGTGAGCACATGTGTGTGTATGTGTGCGCGCGCGTGTGTGTGTGTGTGTGTGTGTGTGTGTGTGTGTGTGTGTGTGTGTGTGTGTGTGTGTGTGTGTGTGTGTGTGTGTGCATATGAACCAGTGTGAGAGAAATAGGTACTGTACTGTTTCCTGTCACTTTGATGTATATATGCTTTTATTTAGCTCAATAACTGTATTTCTGCTGATCCAACAAAAGATAATGAGAAGATGCCTGAGATAAGCTAGATGACAATTTGCTGTTGTATTTAATGTCTTTGATTGGAATTTGTTTTCTGCAACATTTCATAGGTTTAATTTCTTTACAACTCATGCTGAACCCTGCCGAGTTGCGGTATCGAATAACATCGGCAACAGCTCCACAAAGTGAGCCTTTTAGACCGCTGAAGCTCTTAACACTTTTATTGCTACCATTAGGAAGCGAGCTCTCATAAAATGATTGTCCTCACATATCAATTAGCCAACCACAGGTTCAGCCCACTGCAGTCATTGTACTGCTCAGACCTTAATGCCCACTCAATATTACATTGGTCTTGGCTCACCAAGCGAGCAGAGAGACTTCATTACCATGGCTCCCATTAAGAACCACAGAGATGGAGACATTATCACTGCCCTGACTGGAAGCATAATGTGATGAAGGGAATAACAAAAAAGCACCCAGAGAAAGATTTTTATTTAGGTGAGTGTACCAAATGCCACCCTATTAACTATTTAGTGCACTACTTTTGACCAGGACCCATAGAGCTATGGCCAAAAGTAGTGCACTATATAGAGAATAGGGTGCCATTTGGGATGCAACCTTAGTTTAGCATTTTATGGAGTTGGTCATGAAACAACATGACTGAACAAAGCTCTGTTGTGTGGTGTAGTGGGAGGTATGTGGTGGCCCCTAGGCTCAAGGGGGGCAGATGAATGTTTAACAATGGAGTTCAATGATGGTTATCAATGACTATGTTATCACAGGGCCTTGGAGTTCAGGAAGGGGCATCCGTCCTTTAGAGCTACAGTCTATGAACCTGTACTAAGTGAATAGGGTGTATCATTACAACTATGTATCACACATAGAGGTTAAATCCATCTTAATATGCTCACTATAATGATACTGTATCAGTTAAGGCACTGTAAGGTAGATAATGATGTTTTAACTAAGCTTAGCCATGTGTAGGCTATGCAACTTGTATGCCTCCATGAGAGCAGCACAGCACAGTACAGCAGCCTAAATGTTTTGCAAGGTCAGACACGTTGTTGGTAGGTCTAGCATCAGCCCAGGATAGCATTAGCTGAGATTGATTACACATGTACTCTGCATACTGTCAAGTTCCAGAGCCCCTGTGACACATCCAAAATTCTCATTACTTTAAATTTAGCAAACAATGTTCACAAAAAAATGAATCACAGCTGTGCGACTGACCAGCACCCCTTTGGGACTAGCAGAAAATATATACTTCATAACAACATTAATACCTGCAATATTGCACTAAGCCTTTGGGGCCAAAGTGATGTTATTGTTTAAGGACCTTAGCCAGGAAAGGTCCTGCTGCGGATTCAACCTGCACTGGAGGAGGTGACTGTTTGAAAGGGGAGAGTGTGCTAACTTACTCTGGGTCAAAAGGTCACAGTAGATTGTAAATAAAATGGGAGAACATAGAGTAGTTTTGCATGTCAATGGGAACATTTAATTTAGTATAGATCTCATGTAAAGTAACAATACATCTTCATATTGTTACTTACTTACTTTAGCATTTTACAGATTACACGACAATGGCAAAAGTACACTCAAAGGAGTACAAAATACACTGAACAATTTCTAAGATTTACAGTTACAGTTTATATAAGGAAATCAGTTAATTGAAGTAAATTCCTTATGCTCTAACCTATGGATTTCACATGACTGGGAATGCAGATATGCATCTGTTGGTCACAGATACCTTAAAAAAAGGTAGGGGCATGGATCAGAAAACCGGTCAGTATCTGGTGTGACCACCATTTGCCTCATGCAGCGCGACACATCTCCTGCACATAGAGTTGATCAGGCTGTTGATTGTGGTCTGTGGAATGTTGTCCAACTCCTCTTCAATGGATGTGCGAAGTTGGATATTGGCGGGAAGTGGAATGCGCGTCGATCCAGAGTATCCCAGACGTGCTCAATGGGTGACATGTCTGGTGAGTATGCAAGCCATGGACGAACTGGGACATTTTCAGCTTCCAGTGGGGGGGCTATGCATTATCATGCTGAAACATGAGGTGCTGGCGGAAGATGAACGGCACGACAATGGACCTCAGGATCTCGTCATGGTATCTCTGTGCATTCAAATTGCCATCAATAAAATGCAATTGTGTTCATTGTCTGTAGTTTATGCCTGCTCATACCATAATCTCACCGCGACCATGGGGCACTGTTCACAACGCTGACATCAGCAAACCTACATGATGTCATACACACTGTCTGCCATCTGCCTGGTACAGTTGAAACTGGGATTCATCCGTGAAGAGCACACTTCTCCAGTGTGCCAGTGACCATCAAAGGTGAGCATTGGCATACTGAAGTGGGTTACGACGCCGAACTGCTGTCAGGTCAAGACCCTGGTGAGGATGACGAGCAAGCAGAGGAGCTTCCCTGAGACGGTTTCTGACAGTTTGTGCAGAAATTCTTTGGTTGTGCAAACCCACAGTTTCATCAGCTGGTCTCAGACGATCCCGCAGGGGAAGAAGCCGGATGTGGAGGTCCTGGGCTGTCGTGGTTACACATGGTCTGCGGTTGTGAGGCCGGTTGGACGTAGTGCCAAATTCTCTAAAACAACATTGGCTGCTTATGTTAGAGAAATTAACATTACATTCTCTGGCAACAGCTCTGGTAGACATTCCTGCGGTCAGCATGCCAATTGCACACTCCCTCAAAAATGGAGACATCTGTAGCATTGGGTTGTGTGACAAAACTGTACATTTTAGAGTGGCCTTTTATTGTCTCCAGCACATGGTGCACCTGTGTAATGATCATGCTGTTTAATCAGCTTCTTGATATGCCCCACCTGTCAAGTGGATGGATTATTTTGGCAAAGGAGAAATGCTCACTAAGAGGTATGCAGACAAATTTGTGCAGCAAATTTGAGAGACATAATATTTTTGTGCGTATGGAACATTTCTGCGATCTTTTATTTCAGCTCATGAAACATGGGACCAACACTTTATATGTTGTGTTGATATTTTTGTTCACTATAATAACAACACAAAACAGTTTGTTGTTGCATAAAATTATTATCTTTGAAACAAGACAGCCATGATAATCACTTAGCTTGCTCCATCATGTCATGGTGGCTCTGCCAAAGAGGACGTTATCCAGACCACGGTGTGTGTCCCAAATGGCACCCTATTCCCATAGGGCTCTGGACAAAAGTTGTGCACTATATAGGGAATAGGGTGCCATTTGGGACACCACCATGGTGTCACCCAGCTTGATGGAGTCCGCCATCATGGCTCCAATCCATTCAGACCTTCATTTCCACGGGGTGAAACCTATACTATATAGCATTTATGCGTACATACATTGTTTAAGTATGGGTGGCCCCGGGATTGAACCTACTATTCTGGAATTGTAAGCGCCATAATCTACCAACTGAGCTACAGAGGACCACTTTTCTTATATGGCCAAGATCCTTTTATTTACTAATAGAGTCTGTCTGGTAGGCTCCTATATGTTTTCTTGAGCCCAAATCAATGAGGTGGCATTTGGAATACTTATCTCTGTTACACATAAGCCTTTAAGGGTCTGAAAGTACATGAGAATAATGGAATAGGGAAATGAGTTTAAATGGCCTGAAGGAATGGAAAGATGGATAGGGGGAAGTAAAACCTTGGCTACGTCTCAAATGGCACCATGTTCCCTGTAGGCCTGCTACTTTTGAACAGGAATCTTTTGAATAGGAATATGGTCAAAAGTAATGCACTATATTGCCAATAGGGTTCCATTTGGGAATGACACCTAGTGAATGCATTATTGATAAAGTATATGGGCTATATTCATGTTATACAGAGGTGGCCAACTATGTGTTTCTTTTGCTTTCTCCCTAACTATTATTTGATGTTCAAAACGATTCCCCCTCCTCTGCTATCATGAGGGAAACTGAAATCACAGCCAGATGTTTTTGTAGAGAACAAACAATGAACAAATCATAGGCTATAATCTGAAACAATGTGTTTGCCAGGGCAACAGTAATGATAGTTTATCTGTCATCATTATGGGATGCTGAAATTAGATTGACAGTTTTGGTTTAGATTATTTAGATTGACATTATATGTTTTTACAACTATAAATTATTTTGGCACAATCGCTATATATTGTTCAGAGCAACCCCGGTATTGAGATGACAAAGACTGCCCATTGGAACTTGTTATGGGAAACCAAACACATTACCAGATTATGGCTTTGTGCTTGGGTGACATTGTTCATTAAGTGTCAGAGAAAGCATAAGCCTGTATGAGTTTTCTAATGGCATCTCGTTCACCCTCTTGTCGCCTGTAGCCTACTGCTCCTTCTGGCGGCTAGGGCACTTCAGCAGATTGAGAAAAAGAAGAGGCGCTGAGAAATATTATCTAGCTAGCTATATCTCAGGAGTACTTGTATGACATTGCCAAAGTGTAGCTCAGAGATTCCCTTACAGTGCATTCCGGAAAGTATTCAGACCCCTTTACTTTTTCACATTTTGTTACATTACATCCTTATTCTAGAATGGATTAAATCGTTTTTTCCCGTTATAAATCTACACATAATACCCCATAGTGACAAAGCAAAAACAGGTTTCAGAAATGTTTGCAAAGTTATTAAAAATAGAAAACAGAAATGTGACATTTACATAAGTATTCAGACCCTTCACTCAGTACTTTGTTGAAGCACCTTTGGCAGCAACTACAGCCTCGAGTCTTCTTGGGTATGACGCTACAAGCTTGGAACACCTGAATTTGGGGAGTTTCTCCCATTCTTCTCTGCAGATCCTCTCAAGCTCTGTCAGGTTGGATGGGGAGAGTCGCTGCACAGATATTTTCAGGTCTCTCCAGAGATGTTCGATCAGGTTCAAGTCCGGGCTCTGGCTAGGCCATTCCAGGACATTCATAGACATGTCCCGAAGCCACTCCTGCGTTGTCTTGGTTGTGTGCTTAGGGTCGTTGTCCTGTTGGAAGGTGAACCTTCACCCCAGTCTGTGGTCCTGAGCGCTCTGGAGCAGGTTTTCATCAAGGATCTCTCTGTACTTTACTCCATTTCCCTTTCCCTGACTAGTCTCCCAGTCCCTGCCGCTGAAAAACATCCCCACAGCATGATGCTGCCACCACCATGCTTCCACATAGGGATGGTGACAGGTTTCCTCCAGACGTGACAATTGGCATTCAGGTCACAGAGTTCAATCTTGGTTTCATCAGACCAGAGAATCTTGTTTCTCATGGTCTGAGAGTTGTTTAGGTGCCTTTTGGCAAGTCCAAGCAGGTTGTCATGTGCCTTTTACTGAGGAGTGGCTTCCGTCTGGCCACTCTACTGTAAAGGCCTGATTGGTGGAGTGCTGCAGAAATTGTTGTACTTCTGGAATGTTCTCCCATCTCCATAGAGGAACTCTGGAGCTCTGTCAGAGTGACCATCGTGTTCTTGGTCACCTCCCTGACCAAGGCCCTTCTCCCCCGATTGCTGTTTAGCCGGGCGGCCAGCTCTAGGAAATCTTGGTTGTTCCAAACTTCTTCCATTTTAGAAGGATGGAGGCCACTGTGTTCTTGGGAACCTTCAATGCTGCAGACATTTTTTGGTACCCTTCCCCAGATCTGTGCCTCGACACAATCCTGTCTCGGAGCTCTACGGACAATTACTTCGTCCTCATGGCTTGGTTTTTGCTCTGACAACTGTGGGACCTTATATAGACAGGTGTGTTCCTTTCCAAATCATGTCCAATCAATTGAATTTACCACAGGTGGACTCCAATCAAGTTGTAGAAACATCTCAAGGATGATCAATGGAAACAGGATGCACCTGAGCTCAATTTGGTGTCTTATAGGGTCTGAATACTTATGTAAATAACGTATTTCTGTTATAGATTTTTAATACATTTGCAAATATTTCCATTATGGGGTATTGTGTGTAAATTGATGTGAAAAAATAATAATTTAATACATTTTAGAATAAGGCTGTAACGTAAGAAAATGTGGAAAAAGTTGAGGGGTCTGAATACTTTCCAAATGCACTGTATATGTTGGGGGGGGGGGTTCTCAAATATGCTAACTGTTGTTAGAATCATTGTTGTAGTACTCGAGACTGCAAGCCATGCATATACATGTTTCCCGTTATAAATCAGGCCTGTTGTAAAACTGTGAGCGCATGAACAAGCATTATAACTCCACCTGAAAAATGCCCATCGTTCACCTTTTATGCTGACAATAATGCCCTTCTTTGCTGTATACTTTTGCGGTATTGGAATAAAGCCAATAAATAGCAATGGCGAACTTGATCAAATGTCTTTGATATATCTTACCATCTCCGAAAGAGAAAAATATTTGCAAATTGTTTTGGACCAGTAAACAGATCATTTGCATACACTAATGTTTTGCATTTACTTTTTCCCGAACCTAAATATGCTGCACTGCCCGCGAATTCTGAAACATTGTCTACTCTGAAAAAAAAAATAAAACTATAGTAGGCCTACTTACAGTGGTAGCCCATACCAATGCAAAAGATCAACTGTCTGTTCACTTGTCAAATTCTGCTGTAGGCCTATGTTATAACCACACTCCCTTTCGGATGTGTAGAGCAAAAAGAAAATATAATAGGTCCAATCTAATAGGTCCAATTAAATGAGAGATGTCAATGGTATTTTGTTGTATGGCTACTTCGTGAATATGAACTCTTCATGGTGTCCCGAATCCCACCGAAGGTGGCTCCCCTGCCTGCTCGGGCGGCGCTCGGCGGTCATCGTCGCCAGCCTACAAGCCGCCGCTGATCCCTTTTTCCTTTTCGGTTGGTATGTCTTATTGTTTGCACCTGTTCCTTATTTGTGTATCTTGATTTGTGGTTATTTAAGCCTGTTTAGCCCCCCCAGGTTTGTGCGGGATTATTTTCGTCAGTGTGCTTTTTTTGGATGTGCTGGCGATCTGCTTGAGTTATTTCTTTCCGAACTGTGGACCCGTTGTGTATGGGTTGGGCACTAAGTTCTCACGCCTGTTGTGTTGGCGTCGACCGTTGTCGAACCAGAGAAAAATAAAACTCATTTTTCTTACCTCTGCTCTCTGCACCTGACTCCTACCACCACTCCTAGCAATCGTGACACATGGTCAGAAAGGGTGAGGAATTTATTCTGCAATGATCATGGAAATGAAATAAATAATAGGAATTAGATGCTTATTTCAAATTATTTTAGGATCCAAAGATAAAATAAATAGGCCTAGATTCTTTATTTTATCAAATCATTAAAAAATATATATTTTTGATACCTGAAGGGGTCCTATTGAGACATCGATTGTCTATGTGTGCCATTCAGAGTGGGCAAGACAAAATATATAAATTCCTTCTCACTAATGGCAAACGATTGCATCTTGTTATTATATTTAGCTACCTGTTTTTTTTGTTGTGAATAAAAGTGTCATCATACACAGAGTGTACAAAACATTCCTAATATTAAGTTGCACCCCCCTTTTGCCCTCAGTACAGCATTCCACAGAGATGCTGCCCCATGTTGACTCCAATGTTTCCCAGTTTTGTCAAGTTAGCTGGATGTCTTTTGGGTGAAGGACTTCTTGATGCACACAGGAAACTGTTGAGCATGAAAAACCTAGGAGCGTTGCAGTTCTTGACACACTCAAACCGCCTGACACCTACTACCATACCCCATTCAAAGGCACTTGTATCTTTTGTCTTGCCCACTCTGAATGGCACACAAACACAATCCATGTCTCAATTGTCTCAAGACTTAAAAATCCTTCTAAAATGCTTCTAAAAGTCTAAGCCAGTGGGGGGGATTTAGAATTTTAGGACCCCTTTTAGGACCCCCCCCCCCATCAAAAATATCAAAAAATGTATTTGATGAAATATAGAATTTGGCCTTTACCACTATAACCCATAGTAACGCAATGAATAACACATTCATAAATGGCGAAAATAAATAAGAAGGAATAAGGTTTTGAAGTGTCTGTCCAATATCTAGGAGATATAAGAGTTTTTTTGGACACATATTTAACCACTTATTTTTGTTGGCACAAAACTACCTCCATACTTCCATTTATTTCAGACGAGTCCCGTGATACTTGTGGGGGTTGTATAGAAAAATGTAGGACACCATTGTGTTTGTGAGAGTCTCATCTTTCTATGATCATGTTAGTTTGGCCAAACCGTTCTTACGCTATAAATGTTTTCATGACAACACCGATTTTCGGGATGTCTCATGGGCTGACAAACACCACTGTAGCTCGGCTATCTTTAACCGCAGATGCAGAAGGCTGACATAGGTGGATGCGGTGGATTGACACGCAGCCCAGATATCTCTAGCTTAAACTGACAGATTGCGATGGGGATTTTTAAAAATGATTTCACTTAGATTGACGCACGGATGCGTCAATAGACTCTTAAGGATTACTGTCTCCTCCCCTTCATTTACACGGATTGAAGTGGATTTAACAAGTGACACCAATAAGTGATAGTAACTTTCACCTGGATTCACCTGGTCAGTCGAAGTCATGTAAAGAGAAGGTGTTCCTAATGTTTTGTACACTCAGTGTATATTCCCCATTTGCACAAAAGGTACTTTTTGCAATACTTCAACCACTAGAAACTGTGTGTACGCATGGTCTAAAAATTGCAGGAGGTTAAGCACATTCTCATGTCAAGTTTATATAAATGCCAACTTTTGCATTAAAACTGGCACACACGTTTAGGGGAATGTTTTGTTTGTTCCCAAGATTTTTAAATCTCAGATTTATTAGCCCCTGTTCAGTCAGTGCTTAAAGCTGCTTTGCCAGGCCAGAGATCCACACTCCTTTCAAGACTCATTTATACCTGTATCTTAATGCCTATTAAAACATGGGCTTTCTACTTTACTCGTAACACTACTGTCCTTTACTTTTATTGAAACATATCCTCAAATCTTGTCAAACTCTTCGGAATTTCCTTGCTCCCCTGGAAGGGGAGACTGAGGGAAATTGTTTGAGAGACGCACTCGCTTAGGGGAGACCAGGGGAAATTGTAAGACCATCAGTGTGCAGCTTGTATGTGTGGAGGCCTGGAGGTACTAAACGTGTTTATATTAATGAACGGTCAACTACGGTGGGACCGGCAGTCTTTTTCTCAGCATTCTTGTTTTTACCTCTGGGGACGTCTGATTTTGAATAAGTAAAGAAAGTCAAGCATCTCAAGAGCAAACCCTAAACAGTCATTACCTAGGGGCAATTGTGTTCTAGTATGAATCACATAATAATATCAAGGCATAAAGGCTGTACTGTATGCATGCTCAGTCTGCTGCATTTCCAAGAATTGATCTTTGTATGGTTCAATTTCGCTCCAAGTGTTTTTTCCCCTTTCCATCAAGGCTGAATGAAGAGATGGAGAAGAAAAGAGAGAGAGATGTCTTTTCATGTCTCTGGAAAGTGCTTACCTGTGTGTGTGTGTGTGTGTGTGTGTGTGTGTGTGTGTGTGGTGTGTGTGTGTGTGCGCGCGCACACGCCAGTGTGTGTGTGGGACTCTGTAGACTGGGACATCCCCAGGGGTAAAAACAACAAATCAAATAAAAACACTGTTGTTAGTTTCTCACACGAGTCAAATCATAATTGTATCTTAAGATCTATAACTGTAAGCTACTCCGTACGTGATAGCTTGAGGAGAGTTTCATATAAACACGTGAACATTACTTGTAATGATACTGTTTGCTGGCACAGTGAAAAAGAGGGATTTAAAGCATCAAATACTTTATAATGAAGATGCATTTATGTGCAAATAAGGAAGCAGACGTATGATGAGACCAAGTGGTCCATAGAAACTATATGTTTTTTCTCATTTGACAGTGAAACACAGACACATGTCATTGGCTCTGGCCTACAATTTACTGACAGGATTCTCCTGGGAGCAGGGTGTGTGTGTCTGTGTGTCTGTATATGTGTGTATGTGTGTGTGTGTGTGTGTGTGTGTGTGTGTTTGCTACTGAAGCCTCCTTCCTACTCCTTCCTCCTTTCATTGTATCTCATTGTCTTGTTGTTTACCCCGAGCCACGTGAAGGCTGAAGAGATGTATGAGTCACTACCACTAAGAAAAGGAGCAGTAGACTAATAATAGCGGCTGGCCTAATGGTCACTTTCTCATTATAAGATCTATAGATTGGTATCACCATCGTCCCCCGTAAAAATCACTAAATACAAACAGCATTTCACTAAAGGTCAGGTTCATTAGTGAGACTCTCATCCCTTAGCTAGTTCCTTTTTGTCCCCATGCACTATGCTCTGCAAAGAGACGTCTGATGTGTAGGCTATCTATCAGGAATAGTGTAGTGAAAGGGATGCTGATGCCAAGTCAGATAGTATCCAGTGTGATGCATGCCAGTGTGGGGGCTAAGAGCCCTGCTCTGTCTGATAAATTTACAATTCTCTGTTTCATAAATTGACAGAATCTCTTTTAATTCAAATTCCTTGTCAAAAACATGTTCTATACAATCTAGAAATTATATTGTTTCTTATTAAAACTCATTGTCACCCCTATCCATATCCAAGAACAAGCCAGAATCCATTTCCCCATGTTTCCTCCACTACAACTCACTGCACCAGTAAAGATAACATTTCCAGTAACAATCACAAGTTGCTAGGATCCCTCTAAGTGCTGTCGACTCAATATTATAATGGGAAAGGGGGATATATAGTCAGTTGTACAACTGAATACATTCAACTGAAATGTGTCTTCTGCATTCAACCCAACCCCTCTGAATCAAAGAGGTGCAGGGGGCTGCCTTAATCGACATCCACGTCTTCGGCACCTGAGGAACAGTGGGTTAACTGCCTTGCTCAGGGGCAGGACGGCAGATTTTTACCTTGTCTGCTCAGGATTCCATCCAACAACCTTTCAGTAATGATATGAAAAGGCAGTCCAATGCAATAAACACATACACACACAAACCTGATTCTCAGCTATGGTTGTGAGGCCGGTTAGACATACTGCCACATTTTCTAAAACAACGTTGGAGGCAGCTTATGGCTTATGCTACCATGTTGTTGTCATGTTGTATTGCTACTATGTTGTGTTGTCATGTGTTGCTGCCATGCTGTGTTGTTGTCTTAGGTATCTCTTTATGTAGTGTTGTAGTGTCTCTATTGTCATGATGTGTGTTTTCTCCCAAATTTTTATTTTGAATCCCCCGTCCCAGCAGGAGGCCTTTTGCCTTTTGGTAGGCCATCATTGTAAATAGGAATTCGTTTTTAACTGACTTGCCTAGTTAAGTAAAGGTGAAATAAATAATAAATAAATAAATGTTAGAGAAATGAACATTAAATTCTCTGGCAACAGCTCTGGTGGACATTCCTAAATTCAGCACACCAATTGCACGCTCCATCAAAACTTGAGACATCTGTAGCATTGTGTTGTGTGACAAAACTGCACATTTTAAAGAGGCCTTTTATTGTCCCCTGCACAAGGAGCACCTGTGTGATGATCATGCTGTTTAATCATCTTCTTGATATACCACACCTGTCCGTACAATGGATTATCTTGGCAAAGGAGAAATAAATGCTCACTAACAGGAATGTAAACAAACATTTGAGAGAAATAAGCTTTTTGTGCATATGGAACATTTCTGGGATAATTTATATCAGCTCATGAAACATTTGGACCAAAATTTTACATGTTGCGTTTATATTTTTGTTCAGTATAGTTTGGTTGTACCAGCACCTCGTTGTTTGACTGGGAGAGACTATAAGGACACGGCTGATGCTTAAATTGACAAGCCAAAAACTAAAACCGACCCTTACCTTAACCCTAACCTTAACCAAACCCTTAACCATGACCCTAACCCTTACCCTAACCTAAGAAATTCTGAAATTAAATATTTCTTTGTGACTGTGTTATCTAGTGGAAACCCTCCTCTCTTGCCAGTCTTGGTGCCTGCCTCATGAGAGAGTGAACACACATTTTCATGGAAAACAAGGCATGTGCTAATACAAGCAATTCCTTAAAAGAAGATTAGTCATCCTCTAAAACGATCTAGAATAATCCAATCTATAGCTAGCAAACAAAACTATTAACGCTAGCTTTAGAATAGCCTAGCTAGATAGGTAGATAGCAAACATGAGCTAGTTAGGTTGATGCAGTCATGCAGCCAGTTAATCAAGTAATGTTTGTTATTATTTAATTTATTCACAAACATTTGTGGTTCAAATTTCACCTTCTTAAAAGTAAAAAACCTACAAATTTCGCCATAGAGCAGTCTGCACAGACAAAATGAACACATTTGTTCAACCATAACAGATGGATGGCTAATGCAGAAAGAGAGAATTGAGGGATTCTAGCACCACCATAGCTTTCACAAATACAGTGCATGGTGACATCTACTGATATGAACTGGTAATGCAGGTTTGGTTAGAATAGAGTGCAGTAGGGGCCTCCCAAGTGGCGCAGCGGTCTAAGGCACTGCAGTGCTTGAGGCGTCACTACAGATCTGGGTTCGATCTCGGGCTGTGTCGCAGCTGGCCGCGACCGGGAGACCCATGAGGCGATGCACAATTGGCTCAGCGTCGTCCCGGTTAGGGGAGAGTTTGGCCAGCCAGGATGTCCTTGTCCCATTGTGCTCTAGCGACTCCTGTGGCCGGGCACATGCACGCTGACACAGTCGCCAGTTGTATGGTGTTTCCTCCGACACATTGGTGCGGCTGGCTTTCAGGTTAAGCGAGCAGTGTGTCAAGAAGCAGTGTGGCTTGGCAGGGTCGTGTTTCGGGGGACGCATGGCCCTCGACCTTCGCCTCTCCCGAGTCAGTACAGGAGTTGCAGCGATGGGACAATACTGTAAGTACCAATTAGGTTGAAAAAAAGGTTCAAAAGTAAAAACAAATATATATATATATATATATTTGTTTTTATTTGTTCTTATATGTTTTATATATATATATATATATATATATATATATATATATATATATAAAACATATAAATATATATATATATATATTTGTTTTTATATATATACACTGCTCAAAAAAATAAAGGGAACACTACAATAACACATCCTAGATCTGAATGAATGAAATAATCTTATTAAATACTTTTTTCTTTACATAGTTGAATGTGCTGACAACAAAATCACACAAAAATAATCAATGGAAATCCAATTTATCAACCCATGGAGGTCTGGATTTGGAGTCACACTCAAAATTAAAGTGGAAAACCACACTACAGGCTGATCCAACTTTGATGTAATGTCCTTAAAACAAGTCAAAATGAGGCTCAGTAGTGTGTGTGGCCTCCACGTGCCTGTATGACCTCCCTACAACGCCTGGGCATGCTCCTGATGAGGTGGCGGATGGTCTCCTGAGGGATCTCCTCCCAGACCTGGACTAAAGCATCCGCCAACTCCTGGACAGTCTGTGGTGCAATGTGGCGTTGGTGGATGGAGCGAGACATGATGTCCCAGATGTGCTCAATTGGATTCAGGTCTGGGGAACGGGCGGGCCAGTCCATAGCATCAATGCCTTCCTCTTGCAGGAACTGCTGACACACTCCAGTCACATGAGGTCTAGCATTGTCTTGCATTAGGAGGAACCCAGGGCCAACTGCACCAGCATATGGTCTCACAAGGGGTCTGAGGATCTCATCTCGGTACCTAATGGTAGTCAGGCTACCTCTGGCGAGCACATGGAGGGCTGTGCGGCCCCCCAAAGAAATGCCACCCCACACCATGACTGACCCACCGCCAAACCAGTCATGCTGGAGGATGTTGCAGGCAGCAGAACGTTCTCCACGGCGTCTCCAGACTGTCACGTCTGTCACGTGCTCAGTGTGAACCTGCTTTCATCTGTGAAGAGCACAGGGCGCCAGTGGCGAATTTGCCAATCTTGGTGTTCTCTGGCAAATGCCAAACGTCCTGCACGGTGTTGGGCTGTAAGCACAACCCCCACCTGTGGACATCGGGCCCTCATACCACCCTCATGGAGTCTGTTTCTGACCGTTTGAGCAGACACATGCACATTTGTGGCCTGCTGGAGGTCATTTTGCAGGGCTCTGGCAGTGCTCCTCCTTCTCCTTGCACAAAGGTGGAGGTAGCGGTCCTGCTGCTGGGTTGTTGCCCTCCTACGGCCTCCTCCACGTCTCCTGATGTACGGGCCTGTCTCCTGGTAGCGCCTCCATGCTCTGGACACTACGCTGACAGACACAGCAAACCTTCTTGCCACAGCTCGCATTGATGTGCCATCCTGGATGAGCTGTGGGTTGTAGACTCCATCTCATGCTACCACTAGAGTGAAAGCACCACCAGCATTCAAAAGTGACCAAAACATCAGCCAGGAAGCAGAGGAACTGAGAAGTGGTCTGTGGTTACCACCTGCAGAACAACTCCTTTATTGGGGGTGTCTTGCTAATTGCCTATAATTTCCACCTGTTGTCTATTCCATTTGCACAACAGCATGTGAAATGTATTGTCAATCAGTGTTGCTTCCTAAGTGGACAGTTTGATTTCACAGAAGTGTGATTGACTTGGAGTTACATTGTGTTGTTTAAGTGTTCCCTTTATTTTTTGAGCAGTATATATAGTATATATAGAGTGCAGTATAATGAGTGACATTCAATAAAATCTACTTCATGAAAAGGAGGATATTATTTTCAATGAAAATATTTAAAGTAGTTGATTTAATGATTGAATATATGGATTTTACAGGCAATCCGTTCCTACAGTGAGCACCAGGGAACCAAGCTCTGGTGGGCCAGATGTTAGTCATTTTATGACTTAGATATAAAAAAAAAACATTCATACAAAGTCTACTGTGCATAGTGTTAAATGTAACCCTGCCTTATTACAAAGTCTACTGTGTAAAGTATTAAATGTAACCCTGCCTTACATAAAGCTTACAGAATGAATAATTGCAGAAGAGCACTGTAATCAGATGAACAAATAATTGGTTGTGATCCACCTTAGGCTATGAGTGTTTCCAATTCACCTGACCCGACAAGAAAACCCCCAACCCTATAGTCATAGCAAATATGAAAAGGGAAGCTATCTATAATAATATTTTGTCATCATAGCCTACGAATAGGACCCAGAGTTTTACCTGACCAAGTTATGAGATCAGGAAAAACTCTGTATGCTCTCATTGAACGATGTAGCCTTGGCATCCGATGGTGGGCGCTAGAGATCTGCACTATTGTCTAGGATTGATGTACGGAGTCAGTAATACACTTGTGTCCCCTGTGGCCTTTCTCATACATAAAGCATCCTCCATTTAGGCTGCAAAAGCATAATTTCCCTCCTTAACAAGCTTATCAACTGTCTTAAAAAATCATCCCAAAATGGTGGAGGAAAATTGTGTACTGTACACCTATTTTTCCTGTTTTTTTCCGACTTCTCACCATTAAAACTAGTTAAGGAGGGAAATTATGCATTTGCAGCCTGAATAGAGGATGCTTTATGTACGATCCAGTCCATGGGGGACACAAGTGTATTACCGGCTGGGCACATCAATACTAGACGATAGTGCACAATTAGAGCTCACTATTGGCTGCTTAGGCTATGAACGATGTTGCACGCAGTAGGCTAGGCCTATAGCCTACTAGTTTAAAAAACTATACTTGTTTGGTATAAACATTGCTAACCTAACTATGCCCTCTCTAGCCCCATCAAACATTCTGTATTGTAACATGCTTTTATAAATGTTTGTAGTTCTACTCACCACCGCTGTGAACTGGCTGCTTGGTGAGCGCATGCCAGCAAGTTCAAAGCTCTTGCCACAGGTTGGAAGCCTCTCTTTATTTGGTTTCTCCCATTTCTGGTGGTTTTCTTTGCTTATTAGGAATGTTAAAAGGATGCTCAGGAACTTTTGTATAATTTCAGCCAGTAGTTTTGAAAGTGGTGCATATGAGCCAAAACAGGTCCCCGTTTTATGTGTACTACGTCATCCATTTCGTATATGTTACGTCCTGCAATTCATATATGTTACAAATTTAATTCATACAATATGTTATGAATTTGTTGTGTTTAAGATCCTGGACTGCATGTTTAATAATTATGCTAATCATGTCTTTGTTTTGGCTTAACAAGTGAAGTAATGTCTATTGTAATGGAAAATATGCAGTAGCAATGCCTTTCATATGTCATTATCACTGTCTATCATATGTATGAATGGGTCATGTCAGGTTGGGGCAGGTGCTTTTAGGACGCCCGTGCTCCTCATTCAGGGAGAGAAGTTTGTCGAGGTAACATGCAGGTAGCCTACTCCACATACTGTAGGCCTAGCTCTGCCACCCCCTCAGATATTTATGAGGGTTTTACCCTGTGTTTGAGGCTATTTTGCCTTTGTTCTCGAGTAGCCTAGTCATTATAGTAGCCTATTGTTTATGTACTTATAAAAGTACATTTATTGCTAAAGGGATATTTCATCCAAATTACAAAATCACATGTTTGTTTGTTTAGCATTTGTGGCACAAATCCAATTCAAGTCAATGGTACCTACAGTGCATTCAGAAAGTATCCAGGCCCCTTGACTTTTTCCACATTTTGTTACGTTATAGCCTTATTCTAAATTGTATTAAATTATTGTTTTCATTCATCAATCTACACACAATACCCCATAATGACAAAGCGAAAACAGAAATACCTTATTTACATTAGTATTCAGACCTGTTGCTAAGATACTCAAAATTGAGCTCAGGTGCATCCTGTTTCCATTGATCATCCTTAAGATGTTTCTACAACTTGATTGGAGTCCACCTGTGGTAAATTCAATTGATTGGACTTGATTTGGAAAAGCACACACCTGTCTATATAAGGTCCCACAGTTGACAGTACATGTCAGAGCAAAAACCAAGCCATGAGGTCGAAGGAATTGTCCGTAGAGCTCCGAGACAAAATTGTGTCAAGGCACAGATCTGGGGAAGGGTACTAAAAGATTTCTGCAGCATTGAAGGTCCCCAAGAACACAGTGGCCTCCATCATTCTTATATGGAAGAAGTTTGGAACCATCAAGACTCTTCCTAAAGCTGGCCGCCCAGCCAAACTGAGCAATCAGGGGAGAAGGGCCTTGGTCAGAGAAATGACCAAGAACACGATGGTCACTCTGATAGAGAACCTTCCAGAAGGACAACCATCTCTGCAGCACTCTAACAATCAGCCTTCATGGTAGAGTGGCCAGACATAAACGACTCAGTAAAAGGCACATAACAGCCTGTTGGAGTTTGCCAAAAGACAACTAAAGGACTCAGATCATGAGAACCAAGATTCTCTGGTCTGATGAAACCAAGATTGAACTCTTTGACCTGAATGCCAAGCATCACGTTTGGGGGAAACCAGGCACCGTTCATCACCTGGCCAATACCACCCTACGGTGAAGCATGGTGGTAGCAGCATCATGCTGTGGGGATGTTTTTCAGCGGCAGGGACTGGGAGACTAGTCAGGATCGAGGAAAAGATGAACGGTGCAAAGTACAGAGAGATCTTTGATGAAAACCTGCTCCAGGGCACACAGGACCTCAGACTGGGATGAAGGTTCACCTTCCAACAGGACAATGACCCTAAGCACACAGCCAAGACAATGCAGGAGTGGCTTCGGGACAAGACTCTGAATGGCCTTGACTGGCCCAACCAGAGCCCGGACTTGAACCTGATCAAACATCTCTTGAGAGACCTGAAAATAGCTGTGTAGCGACGCTCTCCATCCAACCTGACATAGCTTGAGAGGATCTGCAGAGAAGAATGGGAGACACTCCCCAAATTCAGGTGTGCCAAGCTTGTAGTGTCATACCCAAGAAGATTCGAGGCTGTAATCACTGCCAAAGGTGCTTCAAGGTGCTTCAACAAAAATGTCTAAAAAACCTGTTTTTGATTTGTAATTATGGCGTATTGTGTGTAGATTGATGAGGGGGAAAAACAGTTGAATCCATTTTAGAATAAGGCTGTAAGGTAACAAAATGTGGAAAAAGTCAAGGGATCTGAATACTTTCCGAATGCACTGTATATTAGCATGTTCACGCTTCTTGTCCACATCATCCTAAAATATTAAAAAAATGGATTGTGTAACTCAAAGTTACTTGTAGATGATCTGGACATGATGTGCAAAGATGCTAATATAGGTAATATTGACTTTTTGTTTCACAAAAAGTCAAATGCAACAAATGCAAAAAAGTTAACATTTGATACAGTGGCCAGGTAAACAAAACTAAAACATGGATTGCTGTCATATCTCGTCTATAGACTGCTTACAGGGTAAGGAAACCAATATGTATTTTTAAAATTTGGGTGAACTGTCCCTTTAAGTATTTTTGTCAATAACTATTTTTCATAATTCTCTTTAATTTGTAGGCCTATCCATATGACCTATCCGTATATTCGGTAGGTTCGGTATATAGGTTCGGTATATACTATATAACCTAGGTTACATCTCCCTTTTGCTGCTCTACAAATTAACTAGGCTGCAGGGCTTCTCAAGGCAACAGATTCTTTGTCAGATTGTCCCTGTCATCTGTGTGTGATGTTCTTTCCAACTCCACTAAAGCAAAATCGAAGTTGTATACCAATTGTGGTCTTATCTTATTGTTTAGTCTGTAAACCCATGGTGGCCACGGTTTGACCTTTTGCTTGCGTCCCAAATGGCACCCTAGACTATTTCCTACATAGTGCACTACTTTTGACCAGAGCCCTACCCTGATCGAAGTAGCTAGTGCACAGGATATAGAGTGCCAATTGGGACGCATTCTTCTACTTTACTAGGGAACAACAAGGAGCTGCTATGACTCATTTTCATAACACAGAACTGAAATCCACTTTTACCGTAGGGAACCAGGGATGAGGTAATGACAGAGTTATAGGCCTTCTGATAAACATGTATTTGTATTTATTAAGGATCCCCATTAGCTGCTACCAAGGCAGCAGCTACTCTTCCTGGGGTCCAAACAAGATTAAGGCAATTACATCAAAAAACCTTTTAAAATGTAAAAAATAAAAGATTACATCAAACAACACATTAGAACACCACTACTCTACCACTACATACAGTGGGGGAAAAAAAATATTTTGTCAGCCACCAATTGTGCAAGTTCTCCCACTTAAAAAGATGAGAGGCCTGTAATTTTCATCATAGGTACACTTCAACGATGACAGACAAAATGAGAAAAAAAATCCAGAAAATCACATTGTAGGATTTTTTATGAATTTATTTGCAAATTATGGTGGAAAATAAGTATTTGGTCAATAACAAAAGTCTATCTCAATACTTTGTTATATACCCTTTGTTGGCAATGACACAGGTCAAACGTTTTCTGTAAGTCTTCACAAGCTGACTTTCAACTCCCTCCAAAGATGTTCTATGGGGTTGAGATCTAGAGACTGGCTAGGCCACTCCAGGACCTTGAAATGCTTCTTACGAAGCCACTCCTTTGTTGCCTGGGCGGTGTGTTTGGGATCATTGTCATGCTGAAAGACCCAGCCATGTTTCATCTTCAATGCCCTTGCTGATGGAAGGAGGTTTTCACTCAAAATCTCACGATACATGGCCCCACTCATTCTTTCCTTTACACGGATCAGTCGTCCTGGTCCCTTTGCAGAAAAACAGCCACAAAGCATGATGTTTCCACCCCCATGCTTCACAGTAGGTATGGTGTTCTTTGGATGCAACTCAGCATTCTTTGTCCTCCAAACACGACGAGTTGAGTTTTTACCAAAAAGTTATATTTTGGTTTCATCTGACCATATGACATTCTCCCAATCCTCTTCTGGATCATCCAAATGCTCTCTAGCAAACTTCAGACGGGCCTGGACATGTACTGGCTTAAGCAGGGGGACACGTCTGGCACTGCAGGATTTGAGTCCCTGGCGGCGTAGTGTGTTACTGATGGTAGGCTTTGTTACTTTGGTCCCAGCTCTCTGCAGGTCATTCACTAGGTCCCCCCGTGTGGTTCTGGGATTTTTGTCAAGCCATCAAGCCATCTACGCATACTGTTTGACGCATATGTTTGATAAATCCAACGTCTACACCACACCGAACGCACTGCAACTGCCTCTGCAACGCAATGCTACAAGGCAAAGGCAGCGTTTCATTGGAAATTAATATAATTAGGGTGTAGCAAAATGCAATGACACTGTCGGTGTGTTCGAAACGTTACAATGTACATGTAAATCAAATCAAATCAAATTGTACTGGTCACATGCAGTTATTACGGGTGTAAAGAAATTATTGTGTTTCTAGCTCCAACAATGCAGTAATATCTAACAAGTAATATCAAACAATACACACAATACACACAAATCTAAAGTAAAGGAATGGAATTAAGAATCTAAAAATATTTGAACGAGCAATGTCAGAATAGAATAGAATAGTAGTAGAATAGAATACAGTATATACATGTGAGATGAGTAGTGCAAAATATGTCAACATTATTAAAGTGACTAGTGTTCCAATTATTAAAGTGTCCAGTGATTTCAAGATTTTATGTATAGGGCAGCAGCCTCTAAATACTAGTGATGACTATTTAACAGTCTGGTGGCCTTGAGATAGAAGCTGTTCTTCAGTCTCTCGGTCCCAGCTTTGATGCACTTGTACTGACCTCGCCTTCTGGATGATAGCGGGGTGAACAGGCAGTGGCTCGGTGGTTGTTGTCTTGATGATCTTTTTGCAATTTCTGTGACATCGGGTGCTGTAGGTGTCCTGGAGGGCAGGTAGTTTAGCCCATACTTGATGTGGAATAGAGATCCATGTAGTCATGGCTCTAGTACTGTGCATTTCCCAATGTCTGTTCTGGCCTTGGGGACTGTGAAGGGACCCCTGGTGGCATGTCTTGTGGGGTATGTATGGGTGTCTGAACTCTGTGCTAGTCATCTGAACAGACAGCTCGGTGGTTTCAACAATACCTCTCACAAAGACAATTAGTGATGCAGTCAATCTCTCCTTTACTTTAAACCAGGAGAGATTGACATGCATATTATTAATGTTAGCTCTCTGTGTACAACCATACTGCTCTGTTCTGGGCAAACTGTAATTTTCCTATAGCCCTTATTGTGGCACTTGACCATATGACTGGGAAGTAGTCCAGGTGCGATAAAACTAGGGCCTGTAGGACTTATTTTGTTGGTAGCGATGTCAAGAAAGCAGAGCAACGCTTTAATACGGACAGACCTCTCCCCATCTTAGTTATCGTTGCATCAATATGTTTTGACCATGACAGTTTACAATCTAGGGTTACACCAAGCATTTTAGTCTCCTCAACTCGCTAAATTTAGTTGAGGTTTAGGGTTTAGGATTTAGTGAAATTGACTCCTACTGAAGCGTGAGTTACCTTATCTTTCACATTTCTGTTACACCAATCGGGTTTGCCTTCTTCTGTTGTCACAAGAGCGGCTCAATAAGTATATGTCAACATGGCGACACCGGGTCCGAACATTTGTTACTGTGGTGCTGGTTATTTTCTTCTACATGACCAGCACGTTTATTGTAATGCCTGCTTATCAACAGTTGGTCATCGCAAAGGTACAGTGAGACAACGATCCACTCATGGCATTATAAAACACACGTTCACTTACACATGTTTGCTTATTAGGCTATTCATTCAACTTTTAGATGAAATAGGGTCGCTATTTTCAGTAGCATAGGCTCTACTTGATTTATGTTGCTTGTACATTTTCAGTTAGACCAACCTTTTGTGAAACAGTCCTTACCAGTGGCATTATGAATTGTAATATTATCAATCAATCTACCTGACATTCTGCTTGAAAGAAAACAACATTCATAAGATATGATGCAATTTCTTTTCATTTTATCATTTTATCTCAATGGAACTCCAAGAAAATTCTGAGCTCAAACAGAGGACTGATCTGACGTAGGCTACTGTCTGCTTGTGAGACACATAGGTCCTTCCATTTGTATTATTATACAGTCTATGCTCCCTCCTCTCTCTCCCTCCTACCTCTGACCAACTCAGTTCAATATCCGTGTAAAGGTGAAGGCAGCACATGCACATGACAGTACAATACAGAGTTCAAAGTTCAAACAACATCTGTATGCACATAAAACTCTGTAGGTAACATATGTCTCTCACAGCCAAGTCCAACATTTCTCTGGATAACTTTGCTCTGTTTTTATGCTTGTTTTTGTCCAGATTTATTTCCTAATTTTAGACTGATATTAGATCTGTCTGTTTGATTTGTCTCATCAATGCTGCAGCACAGCATCTCCATGTTGAAAAAGCATGCAAAGCAGATGAAATTGTCAATTAGGGAATGGTTTCCTGTACCCAGTTTAAGCCTATTCCTGGACCCCAAAAAAACGAAATGTTGATTCTCCGTTGAGCACACTTTCTAGTCCACGACTAGGCTTAATCTTGGTCTGGAAACAGGCCCTTAAAGTCTCTGTTCCTCTGTCCAGGTGTGCTATGAGCTGTTTCAAGACTCCTATAGTACATCTGCAGCATCACGAAGCACCAAAAGAATGACAAGGAGCTGATCAAGGATCGTTCCTCCTACCTCTTCCTGCTGAAACCATGTGTGACCAGCCTAGTGTCCATCCTTCCAGCCATGCTGACCGCTCCAGCTACAAGGCCATAATGCAGAAGTTAAAGTTCTCCGTCACTGCGACGAATTTCCAACATATGGCTTCTGGAGAGGTCCTTCTTTATATAATCTGCAATAAAAAAGGGGATGGGGGGCTGGTTTGGAGATGATGTCTGTATATTCCCAAATAAATGTATTCTCAAATATTTTATTTTCTCTATTTTATGCTGTGGGCACTGAACTGCCAAGCATGATTGTTGCTTACACTCTGATGTTCAGATGAAGGGAATTAAATAGTCTATAATGTGCACCACAGCAGCGATCAACGCGGACAGCGGTGTGTAACCTAGCCCAGCGGTTCTCAAACCTTTTCACTCAGGCCCCCCTTCCAGCGTTGGGGAACATCCTGTTTTGGCAAATGTATTCTGAAAGCAGTTTTGGCCTTTGTTATTGTCTCAACACTGAGCTGGTCAGCCGAGAGTTTTCAAAAGAGCTGCTAATGCCATTGTTTTCCCATTTGAAACATATAGTATGGTAGGCCTTCACACTATTATCAATACAGCATCTGTGCACTGACTGCCATCCAAATACAACGTTGAATGTGATTCAGTGTTTACGTTCCCTGTCTCGTCATGTAATCTTCTTTTGAATTCTGGAATATGTAAGCCTACTCCTGCATATTTAATAATGTATCTTAAACATCCATGAGCAACTCAATGTTAATGTATAGTTTGTCATCCATACATGAACAGATGTTTAATACATTTATGTACAGTTATGGTACTGAACATAATAAACCCATGTACTTTTGACTATGGCCAAGGCTGTCAGTTATGAAAGAGATAATAGAAAAGGGCTATGCATTCTATGGAAAAAAATGAATGACTTGCAAGGTGTGTTCCACGATGCGCTAGCAGAATGGAACTGACCTTTCACAGAGTTGCATTATTTTACAGAAAACGCAAAGAGGCCCAAGTTGATTATAATTTTATACCATGGCTATAATATCACACATTTAACACAAAAAATGTGTTAATTTGCAGGTAGAAATGTGTTCAACATCCACTGAAGTAGCTAGCAAGTTTATTAGATCGCTACAATAGAACAGTACAAAGCAATTTTTTGTCATCCTTTAATAGTAAGGCAATATCATAATTATTTATTGAGTGTCCCTTTCGGGAAATTTATGTTGTATCTCCACAAACAACAGCACAGCATCACCAATAGTTGCATAAATACATTCATAAATCACAAGCAATAACTACAGCAGACAACACATGTCGATACAGTTCGTAATTCAGTTTGTAAAGGTCGGTGTCACATCTGCTCCTGCAACTCCCTCTGCTCATCCTGTGTCTCCTTGACCTGCCGCCACTCCCCCAGTACTCTCTCCCTCTCTCTCTCTCTCTCTCTCTCTCTCTCTCTCTCTCTCTCTCTGTGTGGTTGTGTGGGCGGAGACAGTTGTGCTGGAGTCAGAGCAGATGCCCACCAGCTGCAACCTATTCCATAATCTAGACCTCTACAAATACTCAGCCCTGCCACTTCCACGATGACAGATCATAATCTCTGCTCAGTCAGTCTACGTTTCTAGCCGTTTGTTACTATTCAGATCCTGTTGTGCCTGTTTTCCTTGCCTGACACTGTTTTCCTCTCAGCTACAGTTCTGACTCTGGTCCCTGTTTCCAGTCCCATGTCTCGTCATCCTGCTACTCTGTCCTGGATTCCCCACTCTACTACTCCCTTGTATTGCCCTCCGGACCTGCTTACCCTTTCTCAACCCCTCACGCTTCAGCCTCAGCCTCCGCACCTGGTTTCCAGCAACCGCCCGAGCTTCCCCTGACCTGCACTCCATCTCCCCCCTGTGTTTCAATAAATACCTTGGTTACTTCATCCCAGTCTCCTCGTCTGACTCTGCTCTTGGGTTCCCCTGTTTCACTCCGCGTAACAGTCGGGGGTAATTCTCACTTCTGCCCTCACCGCTCTCTCTAAAAACAGCGGTTCCATGTTCTTGAGATTAACTCCAATGATTTTGCTTAACAGCTTTACAATTTTGTGTAGTTGGTTTTTACTTGCAGTGGATAGTTGATTGTACCAGGCTTGGAAACAGAAAGTGAAAACACTCCGAACAAAGGGTGTGTAGAATATGGTTGTTATTCTTTTATTGACCTGATCATTATTTAATCTCCTCATGAAATACAGTCATTGTTCTCCCTTTTTGTATATCTGTGTTTGCAGGCCAGGAGAGTTTTGAGAGTCACTTATAGTTCCAAGATATTTGTATTGCTCAACTGATTCTATTAGTTCCGAGTCAATGTGGATGGGCCCAGTGTCATCTTGTTGTCACGTCCTGACCAGTAAAGGGGCTGTTTGTTATTGTAGTTTGGTCAGGACGTGGCAGGGGGTGTTTGTTTAGGGTGTTTCGGCGTTGTTTGGGTTATGTTCTATGTTAGTGTATTTCTATGTTATTTTTAGTTGGTCTATTTCTATGTGGTGTTTATTGGGTTGACCTTCAATTGGAGGCAGCTGCTTCTCATTGCCTCTGATTGAAGGTCCTATTGATAGGGGTGTTTGTTCTATGGGGGTTTGTGGGTAGTTATTTCCTGGTTTAGTGTTTGTTGCACCTGATGGGACTGTTTGGAGTTGTTTTTCCTTCTTCAAAGAAAAAAAGAAGATGAGTATACATTTTCCCGCTGCGTTTTGGTCCACTCTTTACGACAATCGTGACAGAACTACCCACCACAAACGGACCAAGCAGCGGAGGAATGAGCAGCAGGAGGAATATAAGGATTCATGGACATGGGAGGAGATCCTGGACGGGGTAGGACCATGGCACCAGGCTGGGGAGTACCAGCGCCCTAAGGAGGAGCTGGAGGCAGCCAAGGCGGAAAGGCTCCATTACCAGGCGTTATACGCGCCGATTGGCAAGTGCGAGAGGCAGCCCCAATACTTTTTCTTGGGGGGGGGGGGGGCACACAGGGAGAGTGGCTAGGTCAGGTAATAGACCTAAGCCAACTCCCCGTGCTTATTATGGGGAGCAACGGATCATGAGAGCACCGGTGTATGTGGAAGTGCGCACGATCTCGCCCATGCGCACGCACAGTCCGGTGCGAGCGATCCCAGCCCCTCGCAAGTGCCGTGCTAGAGTGGGCATCCAGCCGGGTAGGAGTATGCCTGCACAGCACATCTGGCCACCAGTGCGCCTCCTAGGCCCAGGCTACCCTACGCCTGCTCTACGCATGGCAGCTATCAGGCCTCTGCACAGCCCAGTTCGCCCTGTGCCAGCACTCCGCTCGTGCAGGGCTACTATTACCATCCAGCCAGGACGGGTTGTGCAGGAGGTGCGCTCCAGACCGCCGGTGCCTACTCATGACACAGTGTATCCAGTTCCTGCTCCTCGCACTAGCCTTGAGGTGCGTGTTTCCAGTCTGGCGCCTCCAAAGCCAGCACCAAGCACCAGGCCTCCAGTGCATCAGCCCAGTCCAGTTCGTCCTGCTCCTGCTCCTTGCACTAGCCCTGTGGTGCATGTCCCTAGTCTGGCGCCTTCAAAGCCAGCCCCACACATCAGGCCTTCAGTGCGCAGTCCCCGTCCAGAGCTTCCGATGACAGTTCCCCGTCCAGAGCTTCCGGTGACAGTTCCCCGTCCAGAGCTTCCGACGACAGTTCTCCGTCCATAGCTTCCGGTGACAGTTCCCCGTCAAGAGCTTCCAGTGACAGTTCCCCGTCAAGAGCTTCCAGTGACAGTTCCCGGTCCAGAGTTTCGGGTGACAGTTCCCCATCCAGAGCTTCCGGCGACAGTGCCCGGTCTAGAGATGGCCCACAGTTCGGAGCCTGCAGAGACGGCCCACAGTCCAGAGCCAGCAGAGACGGCCCACAGTCCGGAGCCAGCAGAGACGGCCCAGAGTCCGGAGCCAGCAGAGACGGCCCACAGTCCTGAGCCAGCAGAGACGGCCCACAGTCCTGAGCCAGCAGAGACGGCCCACAGTCCGGAGCCAGCAGAGACGGCCCACAGTCCGGAGCCAGCAGAGACGGCCCACAGTCCTGAGCCAGCAGAGACGGCCCACAGTCCGGAGCCAGCAGAGACGGCCCTCCAGTCCGGAGCTCCCAGAGTCGCCCTCCAGTCCGAAGCTCCCAGTCGCCCTCCAGTCCGAAGCTCCCAGAGTCGCCCTCCAGTCTGGAGCTCCCAGAGTCGCCCTCCAGTCCGAGGTCTCCAGCGACGCGCATCAGTCCGAGGTCTCCAGCGACGCGCATCAGCCCGAGGTCTCCAGTGACGCGCATCAGCCCGAGGTCTCCAGCGACGCGCATCAGCCCGAGGTCTCCAGCGACGCGCATCAGCCCGAGGTCTCCAGCGATGGGCATTAGCCCGAGATCTCCAGCGACGCGCATCAGCCCGAGGTCTCCAGCGACGCGCCTCAGCCTGAGGTCTTCAGCGATGCCCCTTAGTCCAGAGACTTCGGGAGGGGTAAATAATAATAAGCAGTTAGCGGGGGTGGACAGGTTAGGTTGGGGAGTAAGGCCGGAGCCTGAGCCACGTCCGTAGTAGGAGGTTGGGGAGGGGGGTGTAGCACAAGAACCGTCGGTGACGGTGGCCACCCTCCCTTCCCTCCCTTTAGTTAGGGGATTATTTTTGTGTTGGGGTTTATTTTTGTGTTTTTTTTTTGTTGTTTAAGGTGCATCCGGGGCCTGCACCTTTGGGGGGGGGGGGGTACTGTCATGTCCTGACCAGTAAAGGGGCTGTTTGTTATTGTAGTTTGGTCAGGGCGTGGCAGGGGGTGTTTGTTTAGGGTGTTTCGTGGTTGTTTGGGTTATGTTCTATGTTAGTGTATTTCTATGTTATTTCTAGTTGGTCTATTTCTATGTGGTGTTTATAGGGTTGACCTTCAATTGGAGGCAGCTGCTTCTCGTTGCCTCTGATTGAAGGTCCTATTTATAGGGGTGTTTGTTCTATGGGGGTTTCTGGGTAGTTATTTCCTGGTTTAGTGTTTGTTGCACCTGACGGGACTGTTTGGAGTCGTTTGTTTTTGTATACGTGTTTGTTTTTCCTTCTTCAAAGAAAAAAAGAAGATGAGTATACATTTTCCCGCTGCGTTTTGGTCCACTCTTTACGACAATCGTGACACTTGTGTAGTTCTGAAGTTTAATGTCATTAAAAATATATATCACATCAGGAATGAGTCTGTTTTCCTAGCACCATTCGGTGACGTGTGTTATTTCTGTCCTGTAGTCATATAGTTGCCACATAGTAATTCATACTTGGTTATGAATACATTGCAAATGTACTTCAGAACTCATGCCAATGCATGCAAGAGGACAGATATAAATGTGGTCAAGGAAGGTTATATGCAATAGAACCATAAACAGTGATGGAAATGCCAGTGTCACAAATGTCTTATAGAATCATTCCTAGCAATACATTACTTTATGAAATGGAAAATGAGATCTACCATTTCAGTCTGTATTTACAGAAGGACTTAATTGCCATGTACACCTACACGTAAAAATATCCAGTGAAAGGCAGATCATGAAAAGTCATGGTTCATGTATAATTACATGACTCTGTTAGAACTGACAAGTCATATTCCACCCAACAACTGCATAATGGCACGATTCTCTATACTAACTCTCTTCTATATCTTAATGTCTCTCTAAACCAGGGTTGTTCAATGTCGCTCCTGGAGGGCCAAAACACTTCTGGTTTTCATCCTCTCCTTCTTATAAGGGACTAATTCGGTGCAATTAACTACCAGGTAGAAACAAAAAACACAGGTATTTCGGCCCTCCAGGACCCAAATTGAACAGCCCTGCTCTAAACATTAATTACTATGGCAATCAATCACTGTGTGTGTGTGTGTGTGTGCATGTGTGTTTCCTCCCTCCAGGAGAGCGGGCTATTTCCCTGCTCTATTTGATGTACGAGCCCAGGGAGTTCACAACTGAACTGTATGACGTGTTCAAATCTGCAAAGATGCTGCTGTTAGTAAGTGTCTCTGCTTCATCAGAGGGTCATGATTGTGACTGAGAAGATTTGAAATGCTTTAAACCCCAAACATCGACTGATTTCCTCAGCAACAAAATACTAAAATCACAGAGATTTAATGCAATGATAATTACACTGTAGTAAGACAATAACATGTAAAGATTTGGCTGATATGATGCAAAAATGGGGGGTGAACTCTAACTGTAAAAATGTTGATCCCATGGCCTTTGGCTTTATATGGTCCTAGAGTACTGCCACTGTTCATTGCATTATATTGTCAAAACATTTGCACATGACTCAAGTCACATAATTTATGTTCCACTGTCCACTCCTCTCACTGTCGATACAATATGTATTCCGATTCTCACAATTCTGTATGTATTGCGATTCGATACTGCGATTTTATTGCAATTTGATGAACCAAACATATTTCTCACTATATGTCTGCTGCAGAGACAAGAGAGAGCATGAGAAAATGAGTTTTGATCAGTCAGGGAAATAAAAGTGCTGAAAACAAGATATAGGATAAAAAAAACAGCCGACTAGCACTAGCTAGCACTAGCTAACACTCGCTAACACTCGCTAACACTACCTACAGTAAAAAGAATATAGATACTTGGAGTCAAATATCTATATAATATTGTCCCAACATAATGTTGCGATATGTAATATTATGCAATGAACAGTGGCAGTACTCTAGGACCATATAAAGCCAAAGGCCATGGGATCAACATTTTTACAGTTAGAGTTCACCCCCCCCCCCCCCCCCCCCCCATCATTACTGTGAGGTTAGTTACCCACATGTGATTTTGAAAACCAAATTTCACAGGACTCCTCTTAACTAGCATCAACGTGACTGGCCATGGATTGGAGGATATTTAATGGTATGCACTAGCTATGCCACATGGCTCAGAGTAAGAGTCTATACCACCAACCACTGTTACAAATACATTTTACTTACCTTTTCACCCTGCTTTAGAAAAACAAAAATCGAAACATAACATCAAAAAAACAGAAACAAAAATACTAAAATAAACCAAATGCATTGAATCACCTGAAGCACACAAAAAACATCCAAACAAGGTATTTACACTTTACAAGACCTTATCCCATCTGAAACGGTAGCAGCAAGGATTTTAACACTCCGTGTCTGTCAAGGGACCCTCTATGTGTTTGAGTTTGTACGTCTCTCCTCTTCCTCCTTCGTGATCACATCAATGGGTCTGGGTCGATTACTTGTCTTGGTATGATATTAAAACAGACTGCTTGTTAAAGAGCTCAGAATCCAGATCGGAGAGGTGATGCTTTCCCATTTAGCTTGTGTCGGCTTAGCTGCTCCACACAGTGCCACAGGGGCCCTCAGAACGCTCTGCAGCTCTGCTGCCTTTTGTTGGGCTGACTCTGAGGCAGGCAGCACCATCGATTTGGAGGAGGAGGTGTATTATGTGCGTAGTCTATGGGGGATGTCTGAGTGTTGCTTACACACAAATACTTCAATTACCAATATATTAAAAACTTTAGAAGGAAAATGAAAATGAACAGGGTTTGTTTTTAACGCTCAAGATTTAAACAGTGATAGATGAAAGAAAGAGGGGGAAGATAGAGAGTTCGTAGGAGAGAAAGGTAAGCAGATTATTGTAGCCTAGGCCTTGGTAATGCTTCTAACACTGGTCATTTTAGTATATTCATGTTAGTTACATAATAGAATATCAAAAGGCTATGTAATGGCAAAATGTTTTACTATTCCTACTCAATATTGATTATCCTAGTAAAAGACACACTAGCAGTTCTGAGAGGGCAGCAGGGGTTAGTTCACGCCGTGGCTCCTCTACCCGAGGTGGCTTTTAATAAATGGTTTGAGGGTTGTAAATGAGATTGGCATGGAATTAGGGCAGAGCAGAGTTCGCTGAGAACTATTAAACACCACAAGCTCTAATGAGTTGATTAAAGTAAAAACATAGAGACCTGACCTTCTCAGGGAAATGTTTATGCATGCCCATTATATTTGAGACGGCTGGCGAAGAAAGCGAGCTGTGGGGGGCTGAAGACACTGGCAACTTGTCACCCTGAGCTGGAAGGGATAATTAAATCAAACCTGTCAGCTTTTAGACAGCGGGGGCAAATGAGTCAAATTATACACAGGCGCTCTGGCATGCGTACACAGACAGGCACGCACAAACACTCACAGGTACGCACACACAGAAGTGTAATCCATGTTTGTTAAATAATCCATGTTTGTTATTTTGACATCTCATCATACAAACTCTCTGAAGGTTAATTGGTGCAGTATTTTGGCTAGCTAATGAATCTGAGGTTCATATATGTAATGCCTCATTGTGGGCCAATAGCCAAACAGCAGACTTACAAATTGTAATTTTAGGAGTGTCCATTAAATTTATAGGCCAACTGTAATTGCAGTTTGGCAGTTATTAGGAATAATATAATCTGTATTATCCTATCACTCAAGAATCGGTAACACTTTCGGTAACACATTTACATTGTGTAATGTAAATGTATAACTACACTATAACAAGTATTGCAGTTAATTGTAATGATGTATAGTTACACTGTAATAACAACATGTAAATGGTGGTTGCAGTCTGTAATTACAGAGGTGTTACAGCAAATACTTGTTACCATCCTTGTTACAAATGGGCACGTTGTCATGTCCTGACCAGAAAAGGGGTCATTTTGTTATTGTAGTTGGTCAGGACGTGGCAGGGGTGTGTTTGTTTTGTGTGTTTCGGGTTTTTTTTGGGGGGGGGGGGTTACGTTCTATGTTAATATATTTCTATGTTCGTTCTAGTTCTTATATTTCTATGTTTAGTTAATTGGGCTGACCTTCAATTGGAGGCAGCTGTTCCTCGTTGCCTCTAATTGAAGGTCCTATTTAGTAGGGGTGTTTTTCCATGGGTTTTGTGAGTAGTTGTTCTTTGTATAGTCTATAGGACCTTACAGGACTGTTTCTCGTCGTTGTTTTTGTATAAGTGTTTTGTTTTGGTTTCCTTCTATTAAAAGAAGATGAGTATTCATATACCCGCTGCGTTTTGGTCCACTTTTTACGACGAACCGGACACACGTTTCCACTAAATTCATCAATTTAGTTTTTTTTTCAGCTACATCCCATTCAGAAATAACTGTCACAAGGTTGTAATCTCTTGTGGACGTGTGTGCTGGGTGTCTGAGATTGCAAAGGTTGGAGGATCAATAGACTGTAATTACCTACCCGTGAATGCGCACTCTTCATGTTGTTGCAGGCACTTTCACCCAAAAAGGTTTGCAAGCTAGCTACAGTCAGAGACATATTTAGAGAGTTGGGCCAATGTGATTTCTGAATTATGATGCATTTACAGACCTCTTGACTTTTTCCACATTTTGTTACATTACAGCCTTATTCTAAAATGGATTAAATAAAACAAATTCCTCAGCAATCTACATACAATACCCCATAATGACAAAGCGAAAACAGAAATACCTTATTTACATTAGTATTCAGACCCTTTGCTATGAGACTCGAATTTGAGCTCAGGTGCATCCTGTTTTCATTGACCACCCTTGAGATGTTTCTACAACTTGATTTGAATCCACCTGGGGTAAATTCAATTGATTGGATATGATTTGGAAAGGCACACATCTGTCTATACAAGGTCCCACGGATGACAGTGCATGCCAGAGCAAAAACCAAGCCATGAGATCGAAGGAATTGTCCGTAGAGCTCTGAGACAGGATTGTGTCGAGGCACAGATCTGAGGAAGGGTACCAACAACTTTCTGCAGCATTGAAGGTTCCCAAGAACACAGTGGCCTCCATCATTCTTCAATGGAAGAAGTTTGAAACCACCAAGACTCTTCCTAGAGCTAGCCGTCCGGCCAAACTGAGCAATCAGGGGAGAAGGTCGTTGGTCAGGGAGGTGACCAAGAACCCGATAGCCACTCTGACAGAGCTCTAGAGTTCCTCTGTGGAGATGGGAAAACTTTCCAGAAGGACAACCATCTCTGCAGCACTCCACCAATCAGGCCTTTATGGTAGAGTGGCCAGATGGAAGCCCCTCACATGACAACCCGCTTGGAGTTTGCCAAAAGCCACTTAAAGACTCTCAGATCTTTTCTGGTCTGATGAAACCAAGATTGAACTCTTTGGCCTGAATACTAAGCATCTTGTCGGGAGGAAACCTGGCACCATTCCTACGGTGAAGCATGGTGGTGGCAGCATCATGCTGTGGGAATGTTTTTCAGCTGTAGGGACTCCAAACAGAGCAAAGTACAGAGAGATCCTTGATGAAAACCTGCTCCAGAGCACTCAGGACCTCAGACTGGGGCGAAGGTTCACCTTCCAACAGGACAACGACCCCAAGCACACAGACAATAAAACCCAGGAGTGGCTTTGGGACAAGTCTCTGAATGTCCCTTAGTGGCCCAGCCAGAGCCCGGAGTTGAACCTGAACAAACATCTCTGGAGAGCCCTGAAAATAGCTGTGTAGCAACGCTCCCCATCCAAACTGACAGAGCTTGAGAGGATCTGCAGAGAAGAATATGAGAATCTCTCCAAATACAGGTGTACCAAGCTTTTAGCCTGCGTCATACCCAAGAAGACTCAAGGCTGTAATCGATGCCAAAGGTGCTTCAACAAAGTGCTGAGTAAAGGGTCTGATACTTAATGTGATATTTCCGTTGTTCTATATGAATTTGCAAACATTTCTAAAAACCTGTTTTTGCTTTGTCATTATGAGGTATTGTGTGTAGACTGATGAGGAAAATATACAATTTAATCAATTTTAGAATGTCTTTAATGTAACAAAATGTGGAAAAGGTCAAGGGGTCTGAATTCTTTCCGAATGCACTGTACATGACACTTCAACATTCTATGGCAGCCATGTTAGCTCCCCATTAACATTACATGGGGAATATTTAGGGTGTGTTCGTAAATTCAATCTGAAGTGCCAGAGTGCGCTCAGATTGTGCTCTGGGCGTTCGTAAAACTCAGGGATGTCAGATTGTCTGTTTGAAAATTGAGAGCGTTTCGCCCTCGGAATCGTTCACAGCGCACACTGGATGCTCTGGCCGAGGAGTAGCGTTGATCTGAGCGTTCTAACCTCACAACGGCAGTCAAGCACCCAACCACCCTAGCAGAGCTGGTTAGGCTGTTTTCATATTATCCAAAGCATTGGAGACTGTAACTGTGCAACTGTCAACAATTGAATTATGTTTTGTTGCCGACGTTTACTGACACCGGCCATATTCAACGGGTGTTGAGCGTTCATAAATTAATCTGTTATTCTGCACTCTGGCACACTCTGAAATCGGAGTAGATAGCCAGACTGAATTTACGAACGAGTCCTTAATCAATGCCATGTTACTGAATGTCTAGAATGACCATTCTGATGCATTTACATGACACAGCCATGTGAGCTCTCCATTAACATTGCATAGGGAATATTTAAATAATGATGGGCAGATCTTGACATGATGCTTTAATTCCTGGCATAAATAAATTCTTCCACCAATGCATCCCATCCAAAAGTGAGAATGTTCCTCTATAGTGAAATACTTGCAAGTTTACATGATGGAACAAAAGTTTGTCTTATAATCGTTTAAATGCATTTAAGCCATTATTCAACCAAGCTTAATAGGCGTACAATTTGGCAAGCACAAATGACTAGCTCACAATTATAACCACAACTGTTTATTAATGTGTCCAAAAATGTTGGTAAAAGTAATTGACCCGTTGTCAAACGCACCGTTAAATAATGTAAACATTTCAAGTATTTTTTTATGTGAACCGTTTTTGCCATTGTGCCTGGGCATCCAACTCCAGAGCCCTTTATTGCAGAGTTATGCTAATGAGGTGGTCGGTTTTCAATTAGCTAACACTTGTCATGTGGTTTGTGCAGGTATCCTTAATTGTAACAGGGATTGTAATAATTACAGACTGCAATTACCACTCGTTGTTATTACAGTGTAACTATGAATTATTACAATTAATTACAATACTTGTTATGTCATGTTATGTAATAAGGCCCCTTTTAAATGAAGTGTTACCCAAGAATCTATCCAATTACTTTAACATACAATTAACCACAAACCAGTCAGAAATACGCATAAAAAATGAAGAATGTCTAATGTTATGTGATGTTTTGTCCTAAGGGTTTACCCTGCTGGTGATCTTTCCTCTGCTGATGAGAGTGGTAGGAGAGATCACTCTGGCCAAGGTGAGTGTCCTCTTCAGGACAGCAGTTTTCATCCTCTTGGCCTTCTCCACTAACACATAGATGGTGTTTTGAGGTGAGGGAACATTATGTGCGTACACTGAGTGTACAAACATTAGGAACACCTGCTCTTTCCATGACATAGACTGACCAGGTGAATCCAGGTGAAAGCGATGATCCTTTATTGATGTCACCTGTTTAATCCATTTTAATCAGTGAGATGAAGGGGAGGAGACAGGCTAAAGAAGGATTTTTAAGCCTTGAGAAAATTTGAACATTGATTGTGTGTGTTGTGTGTGTGCAATTCAGAGGGTGAATGGGCAAGACAAAATATTTATTAAGTGCCTTTGAACAGGTTATGGTAGTAGGTGCCAGGTGCACCGGTTTGAGTGTGTCAAGAACTGCAACGCTGCTGTTATTTTCACTCTCAACAGTTTCCCATGTGTATCAAGAATGTGGGAAGCATTGGAGTCAACATGGGCCAGCATCCCTGTGGAACGCTTACGACACCTTGTAGAGTCCGTGCCCTGACGAATTGAGGCTGTTGTGATGGTAAAAGGGGTTGCAAATGTTTTGTACACTCAGTGTATGTAGGGATTCATGATGTACAGACCTAATATGACTATGACTGTGATATGTGGTTGTCTCACCTAGTTACCATAGGATGAATGCTCTGGATAATAGTGCCTGCTAAGTGACACAATTTGAATGTAGATATTCAATTCTGGGCCTGTATTCAAAGCATTTCAGTGCTGATCTAGGATCAGGTCCCCCCTGTCCATGTAATATTATTCATTGTAATCTAAAAGGCAAACCTTATCCTAGAACAGTACTCTTACTCTGAGACAGGGCCTGATGCTCTCAAATAGAGGTTTCCTCCTCCTGGAGAGCTACCCTCCTGAATGCTTTTGCTCCCACCCTAATCTAGCACACCAGATTCCAGGAATTGGCATCTCACCAGGACCCTGCTTGGCTATATCCGGTGTGTTACAGTAAAACCTGTGTTTGAGTAAAAGTCTATAGATTCAGGGCCTCTCCCACTGGGAAGAGGGTCGCCACCCCTCATCTAAAATAAAACAATTTTAAAAGGTTTCACAACTGATTAAGTTTACACTGCAAAGTTAAGACTACGGGCACTGGATTGGATTTTAGACAGGAGTTGTTGTGATGATGTTGATACACTTTCGATCCTGCTGTGCTTTAATTAAAAAGAGACAAATCCTGAATGTAAAGTTGTTATTTTCCTGATGAGTTGTTTAAACACAGACACCTTTAAGATAACAGTGCATTGTGCTGGCCTTGTGGGAGATGGACAGGATGGGTATTGATATCCTTCATTAAATAAATTGTTGTTGAAATTGTTAGGTGGGCACACACGCACACGCACTCACACTCACACACACACACTCACACTCTCTCTCCCTCTTTTAAGCATTGTGTGAATAATCAGCTGCAGCCTCACCAGATATCTGCATTCTGCTGTCTCTTCCTCTGCCTGGGATAATGCCTGGGATAATGAGGGTTAGCACAGTGGCACAGTTTCAGAGTCATCCCCTCTGTTCCCATAGTCAGGTAGGCGTTGGTTGGTCTGACTAACACACACACACACGTGTGCACACACATAATAAGCACACATATCTCACACTCACACACATAACACGCAAACACACACACACATTGGTGATGAGTAGGCTTTGTACTGTTTGTTCTAATAAAGGAGAATGCCTTCCCCTCACTTCCCCTTTACCACGCCTGAGCTGAATACCAAATCAACCTGAGATTATATCTCCCATTAGTTTTTACAGTCATTAGGATTAAGTTGCAATTATTGCACATTGCTGTGATGATAATGATGACGTGCTACTTTCAGTGTAGAAATACTGTTTTAATCAATCTACCATTATTAAATCTGGCATCTATTTATCTACCGCACAGTATCTCCTACAGTTTCAGAAATGAAGAGGATGTTTTACAATTTCAAATATGTTATTATAAAATAACAAAGACATTTACACAATATTACTGCTTAAAATATGTGCATCGATAAATCAGTTTAGTAACTTATTTTATTTAAAAAAAAGACAACTTTGTCTTGTTCTGCTCTGTCCTGTCTCTTTCTGTCCTGACTTTCCTATTCTGTCCGGCCTCATCCTTGTCTGTCCTCCTCCATCCTGTTGTCCCAGTCTGTCCTCCTGTCCTGTCTTTCCTCTTCTGTCCTCCCTCATCCCTGTCTGTCCTCCACTAACCTGTTGGTCCAGTCTGTCTTCATGTCCTGTCTTTCCTCTTCTGTCCGGCCTCATCCTTGTCTGTCCTCCTCTATCCTGTTGGCTCAGTCTGTCTTCCTGTCCTGTCTTTCCTCTTCTGTCCGCCCTCATTACTGTCTGTCCTCCTCTATCCTGTTGGTCCAGTCTGTTCTCCTGTCCTGTCTGTCGTCCTGTGGGTTTCGGAACACACGCGTGAACAAACTACATGTTATATGACTTTCTATTTCACGTGATTTTCACCACTTCCATCTACATCTGGTCCAGGGACCAACCCTGCTTAGTTTCAGAAGCGAACCAGCAGTGGGATGCAGGGTGGAAAAAGGTATTGAAAGCAAAGGCCAGGGTAACATAACCAAAGATAGTGAAAATTGAAGGAAAGAGGGGGGCGTTCTATTTAATTACTTTATCTTTTTTATCACTGAAAAAAAATGCTGCCGCCATTTACAATTAATTTGCTCTTGCATTTAAAAATGATTTCTTTAGAACATTCAGTTTTGATATCAATACTTTTGGGTTACAGTATTTTTTGTTTTCAATATCATAATTTTTTTGTAATACTAAAAACTTTGTTCTCGACTTTAGAAGTTTTGCTTGATATTAATGGCACGAAAGTAACTCACTCACTAGACCATATAATATCACTATTACTGAATTAAAGGTGTTTAAAGCATTAAATCTTAATTGTTTCAGTAAAAATCTGAGGGATGGGCCTGAAGAAATGCAACCAATCTCAAAACCATTTGCTACGTTATCGATGCAAGGCCTGACAATCCATGATATCAGAATTATAGTTTTAACAAAAAAATGTAGACTATACAGTGCTTGTTTACATTTGCTTGAATGTGGCATTTTCTTACATGTGAAACTGCAAATTAGATTTTCATTTTCACATGTGGAATTGCAAGTAAAAATCTCATTTGCAGTTATTCAGATGTGAAACAGCACATTTTACAAACAAGCATCTCTGTTTTGTCCGAGTTTAAAAGTAGATGGTTTGCAGCCATCCACTTCCTTATGTGTGAAACACAGGCTTCTAGCGAGGGCAATTTTGGGGCTTCACCATGTTTCATTGAAATGTACAGCTGTGTGTCATCCGCATAGCAGTGAAAGTTAACATTATGTTTTCGAATGACATCCACAAGAGGTAAAATATATAGTGAAAACAATAGTGGTCCTAAAACGGAACCTTGAGGAGCACCGAAATGTACAGTTGATTTGTCAGAGGACAAACCATTCACAGAGACAAACTGATATCTTTCCGACAGATAAGAGCTAAACCAGGCCAGAACTTGTCCGTGTAGACCAATTTGGGTTTCCAATCTCTCCAAAAGAATGTGGTGATCGATGGTATCAAAAGCAGCACTAAGATCTAGGAGCACGAGGACAGAAACAGAGCCTCGGTCTGACACCATTTAAAGGTAATTTACCACCTTCACAAGTGCAGTCTCAGTGCTATGATGGGGTCTAAAACCAGACTGAAGCGTTTCGTATACATTGTTTGTCTTCAGGAAGGCAGTGAGTTTCTGCGCAACAGCTTTTTCTAACATTTTTGAGAGGAATGGAAGATTCGATATAGGCCTATAGTTTTTTATAATTTCTGGGTCAAGGTTTGGCTTCTTCAAGAGAGGCTTTATTACTGGCACTTTTAGTGAGTTTGGTACACATCCGGTGGATAGAGAGCCATTTATTATGTTCAACATAGGAGGGCCAAGCACCGGAAGCAGCTCTTTCAGTAGTTTAGTTGGAATAGGGTCCAGTATGCAGCTTGAAGGTTTAGAGGCCATGATTATTTTCATCATTGTGTCAAGAGATATAGTACTAAAACACTTTAGTGTCTCCCTTGATCCTAGGTCCTGGCAGAGTTGTGCAGACTCAGGACAATGGAGCTTTGGAGGAATACGCAGATTTAAAGAGGGGTCTGTAATTTGCTTTCTAATGATCATGATCTTTTCCTCAAAGAAGTTCATGAATTTATTACTGCTGAAGTGAAAGCCATCCTCTCTTGGGGAATGCTGCTTTTTAGTTAGCTTTGCGACAGTATCAAAAATACATTTCAGATTGTTCTTATTTTCCTCAATTAAGTTGGAAAAATCAGATGATCGAGCAGCAGTGAGGGCTCTTCGATACTGCACGGTACTGTCTTTCCAAGCTAGTCGGAAGACTTCCATTTTGGTGTGGCGCCATTTCCGTTCCAATTTTCTGGAAGCTTGCTTCAGAGCTCGTGTATTTTCTGTATACCAGGGAGCTAGTTTCTTATGACACATGTTTTTAGTTTTTAGGGGTGCAACTGCATCTAGGGTATTGCGCAAGGTTAAATTGAGTTCCTCAGTTAGGTGGTTAACTGATTTTTGTCCTCTGATGTTCTTGGGTAGGCAGAGGGAGTCTGGAAGGGCATAAAGGAATCTTTGGGTTGTCTGAGAATTTATAGCACGACTTTTGATGCTCCTTGGTTGGGGTCTGAGCAGATTATTTGTTGCGATTGCAAACGTAATAAAATGGTGGTCCGATAGTCCAGGATTATGAGGAAAAACATTAATAAGATCCACAACATTTATTCCACGGGACAAAACTAGGTCCAGAGTATGACTGTGGCAGTGAGTAGGTCCAGAGACATGTTGGACAAAACCCACTGAGTCGATGATGGCTCCGAAAGGGTTTTGGAGTGGGTCTGTGGACTTTTCCATGTGAATATTAAAGTCACCAAAAATTTGAATATTTTCTGCTGTGACTACAATGTCTGATAGGAATTCAGGGAACTCAGTGAGGAACGCTGTATATGGCCCAGGAGGCCTGTAAACAGTAGCTATAAAAAGTGATTGAGTAGGCTGCATAGATTTCATGACTAGAAGCTCAAAAGACGAAAACGTTGTTTTTTGTCAATTGAAATTTGCTATCGTAAATGTTAGCAACACCTCCGCCTTTGCGGGATGCACGGGGGTGTTGCACAGTGACATTTTATTGTTCCTTTCTCTTATTCAGTCCCTTTATCTAAACAAAATGCTATGTAGAATGTTAACCCTTATTATTCCTCAGATCATTGTACCACAAATAACCTGTTCTTGAAGGCTAAAAAACATTAGGGTTGCAATCAAGATTTCAGAGAGTTAAATAGTTACCATGTCTGGATACTTACCAAGTGCCTCTGTATAATGATGTAAGAAATGTGTGTTCATGTCAGAAACAACAGCATTTTATTCTGAACATTTATTTTACCATTGTTTTTATTCTGAAGGGCATATTGCACTTCCACTTTTAAGCTTACATTCAAAAGTACTTAGCTAGCAGCCAGTCTCTCTCTCGGATCAATACGTATTCCATGTTGGAACCACTTAAGATTGCCCTTCCTCTGCTCTATGTACTTCATCTTATTCCGCTCTAGTTGGTCCTTTCAGCACAGTCACCAGCTTAACAATGTAACAAAGAGATACTATATCATTGTGTGTCTTTCTCTGTTCTAAGTTATTCAGCCTGGACTGTGTGTACTTAGAGGTAAACAACACTTTCAATGAAAGTACAATGACCCAAAAACATTGAATGTTTAAACTTCTGAATCTTCATGAATTCAGTTGACGGAACTTGCTCTTTGTAAACCCTTATCTCTTTTGTGACCCGTGCAGGTGTGATGTTCTCCTTCTCTGCGTCTGTAGAGACCACATGTATTATGGTCTGTACCCTCTTACCCTGCTCACCTTCCCAGGGATGCCCTTCATCGTCATGGCAGGCTTTACACTCATTATCTTCATCTTAATGCAGTAAGTCACCTGCTGGTTGTCCTTATATACCTGATTGATAACAATTTAACAAAGAATATTACAATGAAATACCATGGTTTCACAAACAGATTTATTCTGACACACACACAGCAACCTTTAGTTGTCAGAAAGTGTCCGTCTTTGACACGTGATGATTGAAAGGCCTTGACATGGGCATACAGTATATGAGAACATTAAAGATTGATGAAGAGTAATTTATGTACTTTATGTACTGTACGTAGGGGAAAAATGCAAGTTTAGCTGCATTCACTTTGGCTTAAAGGAACACCAATGCAATTAACATATCAAAATGTTAATTGTTGTAAGGTTTCTCAAAATTGAATTATCATCATCATTATTATTCCAGATGAAAGCTTTTTCAAAAGGGAAATAAGGAATTAAGATTAGATTTTCTAACATAACATAACCCTAACCAATATTTTTACCTTTTTTTTTGACACACCAGAAATCTTCACTTCAATAGACTTTGATTACTTTATGATTCATTTCCTAGAATTTGTTTGTAATTTGCATACAGAATGGAAAAGTAATCATAGTACAATAAGGTATAATTGTTGTGAGGAGGAACCATTGGTATGTATTTAATTTCATTTCCGGGGTGTGTGGGTTGCTTGCTGAGTTATCAGTGAAACGTTTAGTCTGAAGCTTTTAAATAGATTTTATAGATTTTGTTATGTAATTAATTAATGTCTATTAGCTTACTTTTGTGCCATTGCTTGAATGTTGAATACAGTATATGACCTTCTGTCTTTAAACGCTACGATAAGTGAATCCCAACAGTGAAGCATAGGGCTACCACTAAACACTAATCTGTATAGTAGAGTCTTTGTCTATGGCTGTAGGGCTTTGGTCAAAAGTAGTGCACTATATAAGGAATAGTGTGCCATTTAGGACGTGTCTTATGATTCTGACTGGCTGGAGCCAAATGTGTTGTGTTACAGGGTCAGGTCTGACAATAAACAGGCACTACCAACTTCAATTGATTGTGACGGTCCATTTGATGTTCTTCCTGACACTCTATAATTAAGCTATTGTGTTTGGTAATGGAGGGATTAGGTAATGTAAGGGTCCCTGTAATAAAAGCTCCATGTGGTCTGATGGTTGGTTTGTGTGTGTGTGTGTGTGTGTGTGTGTGTGTGTGTGTGTGTGTGTGTGTGTGTGTGTGTGTGTGTGTGTGTGTGTGTGTGTGTGTGTGTGTGTGTGTGTGTGTGTGTGTGTGTGTGTGTGTGTGTGTGTGTGTGGTGAGGAGCAGCTATGTTATCGGGCCCAGGCTGTAATTACAACTCTAATGGGATGTTTACTCCCTGTTATGCTGACTGGGTTGGAATTCAGGAAGTACAAGTTAATGACAGGTTATGGATGATTGTCTCCCTCTAATATGTGAAAATATAAGGTGATGCTTGTGGGTGGGTATGTGTACTGTGTGCACCTGTGCATACATGGGTGGGTAACCAGTTGGAGACTATATTTTGAGAGACGTGCTGATAAAAACAGGTCATATTTTGAAATGGATTAGCAATACAAAACCAAAAATGTACATTTGCTGATAATAATAACAAATATTGAGGTTATATTCTAACATAAAACACAATACACCTTGATAGACAATAGAGACAATGCAGCAGCTTGAACAGTATTCTATCATTTTAACTCTAGGATTCTATCATTCTAACTGTAGTATTATATCATTGTAACTGTAGTATTCTATCATTCTAACAGTAGAATTATATCATTCTAACAGTATATTCCATCTTTCTAACTGTAGTTTTCTGTCACAGTTGTCGTAAGGAGAAGCGGACCAAAGTGCAGCGTGTGTCGTTCCACATTTTATTTACACTGTGAAACTATGCGATACATAAACATAAACTAAAGCATAAAACAACAAACCGTGACGCAGAGTTGAAACATACACTACTCAAAAAACAATCTCCCACAAACCCAGGTGGAAAAAAAACCCTACTTAAGTATGATCTCCAATTAGAGACAACGAGGACCAGCTGCTTCTAATTGGAGATCATCCCAAACAAAACCCCAACATAGAAATAGAAAACTAGAACCTGACAACATAGAAATAGAAAACATAGAAAAACCACCGTCATGCCCTACCATAGAAAATAACATCTTTCTATGGTCAGGACGTGACATTTTCTAGCATTCTAACTGGGGTATTCTATCATTCTAACTGTAGTATTCTATCAATCTAACTGTAGTATTCTAGCATTCTAACTGTGGTATTCCATCATTCTAACTGGGGTATTCTATCATTCTAACAGTAGTATTCTATCATTCTAACTGTAGTTTTCTATCAATCTAACTGTAGTATAATATAATTCTAACAGTAGTATTCTATCATTCTAACTGTAGTTTTCTATCAATCTAACTGTAGTATAATATAATTCTAACAGTAGTATTCTATCATTCTAACTGTATTATTCTATCTTGACACCATGAAATACTGATGAGAAAGAAGTGACAATGAAAGGGAATCAGTGAAGAAATAATGACAGTCGGTGGAAAAGAATGAGAGGCCATACACTTTCTCTGGTATTGGGTGCGCGCATCAGCATCCACTAATATAATCAATAGAGAGAGAGAGAGAGAGAGAGAAAGAGAGAGAGTGTGTGAAAATATAATGTCATGCTTGTGGGTGGGTATGTGTACTGTGTGGGCTTGTGCGTGCACGTGCATGCATGGGTGGGTAACTAGTTAGAGACCACAGTTTGAGAGAAGTGCTGAAAAAAACACTCTCAGCAAAAAACAAAGTGTCTTTCTACCCAAACACAGAACACAGAAGAGAGATAACATTTAAGACATTTATTTTGGCCTAAAACAAAGTATTATATTTTATGTTTATTAAAATAATGTGAGGGAGTGATAGAGATGGAGATGGTACGAAATGTCTACTTCCACCACTCAGAAAAAAAGACTGATCCAACCAACAGTATACATACCCCACATTTCTCCACGAGAAAAAAACCCTGAACGGTTGATGAGGAGGAAATGGATGAGCTTAAGAAAGCCTCCCATGTTGTATCATTGTTTTCAGCCTGGAAATCAAACTCTGTTTATTGGTTAAGCAGGTCGGGAATTGAATGCAAATGTGGTATATTCTCATCGAGATATCCATTTATCATAACAAAATAGTGAGCTTTGACTAGAATTAATGCTGTGGCAATGGTACAGTGTGCCATACAAAACATGAGGCAATGTATTATATTCTAATGTTATTTGTCAAAATCAATCAAAGCAAAGTCCCAGAAAATAGAACTAAGTTGACCACAGATAGTTTGGATAATCATGGTTTCAAATTGATAAGAAACATACCCTAGCAACCGTGTGATAAAATTAGAGGGACTTCTTCAGCATCTGTTAGGTTGGTGGTGGTAACACAATGCCATCTGGTAAAGGCAGATATTATACAAATGAGTGTCTGTTTGTGGTGTACAGCATGTATGTCTCTCTGTCTGTTTATGATGTGTACCGTACTATGTGGTGCGTGGGAAGAGTCTGTTACTCATGCTGCTGCTGAATGGAGATTTGTTGAAGTGATTGCATTGATTGAGACAGTGGATTGATTGAAACAGTTTGTGTGCAGGGAGCTGCATAATCGACATCCACGGAACAGTGGGTTAACTGCCTTGCTCAAGGGCAGAATGACAGATCTTTACCTTGTCAGCTCAGGGATTTGATCCAGCAACCTTTTGGTTACTGGCCCAATGCTTTAAACACTAGGGTACAACCAATAACTCTAAACCAAGCTGGTAATTGGACCGGTGATGACACACGATACTTGCAGTTGTCACACTCTCAATGACAAGGATGCAATGACACTCACAAGGTACCCTACATGGCCAAAAGTTTATGGACACCTGCTTGTCGAACATCTCATTCCAAAATCATTGGCATTAATATTAAGTTTGTCCCCCCCTTTGCTGCTACAATAGCCTCCACTCTTAAGCATTTCACTGTAAGGTCTACACCTGTTGTATCCGGCGCACGTGACAAATAAACTTTGATTTGATTTGAGTTTGTTAAAGACAGAGACACAAACCTTCAGCCTGATAGAGAGATGCTCCTCCTGCTCAGCTTCAAGGCAAAATAAGCATCGCTGTTGGGTCAATACTTTTGGACTTGTTATTGTAGTTGTTTCTTTCTTTATGTTTACAGTAACTGCCTTCTTCTTCCTCTTCTTCTTCTTTTTCTAGCTGACTGATACAGAGATAATAAGAGCTGGATGTAAGGCCAGGGTTGCTTCCATAGCTGCCTGACTCTCTCTCTCTGCTCTTTCTCCTCTCTTTGCTTTCTCTTTCTCTCTTTTTCTCTATTGATTGATTGCCTGGATCTTCCTGTGCTAGACATGGATAATACAGAGCCAGACTGGCAGCCTACTGTTGGTAGATTAGTGACAGTCCACTCTCAATGGGGAACTACTTAGAAGACTGACAAAAGACTTGTCATACAATTGGTATTGAACATGTCAGGCATAGGAGATGTTGTTGTGCATTTTTTCTACTGATTGAATAGATAAATATTTTTTATTTCAACAATTTATGAATCTGGTTAGTACAACAATAGAAAAAAACAGGTTGAGATAGAATGCCTTTCATAGCCTTAATCTAATATAATAAAGGTCAGACAACCTCCATGCATTCAACACATTTTCCAGATATATTGTAACGACAACAGCATTGTAATCCAGGATATTACAATGTAAAAAGAGGGATAGCTAGTGCCTTCAACTGAAATGTGTCTTCTGCATTTATAACCCAATCCTTCTGAATCAGAAAGGTGCAGGGAGCTGCATAATTGACATCCACGGAACAGTGGGTTAACTTCCTTGCTCAAGGGCAGAATGACAGATTTTTACCTTGTCAGCTCAGAGATTTGATCCAGCAACGTTTTGGTTACTGGCCCAACACTCTAAACACTGGGCTACAACCAATAACTCTAAACCAAGCTGGTAATTTGATGAACTGACTTGTTGGAAAGGTGGCATCCTATGGCGGGGCCACGTTGAAAGTTACTGAGCTCTTCAGTACGGGCCATTCTACTGCCAATGTTTGTCAATGGAGATTGCATGGCTGTGTGCTCGATTTTATACACCTGTCAGCAACAGCTGTGGCTGAAATAGCCACATCCACTCATTTAAAGAGGCGTCCACATACTTTTGTGTGTATATTGTATAATGTCACTGAACATTACTTCATCAGCACCAACTGCACTGTCTGACCAGGCTCAGAATCAGAGAGCATTGTAGCGTGCCCCTACAATTATAATTGTTTGATGACTTAAAATTACAGGTTTAATTTGGCCTCAGCTGTGCCCGTGTTATTACAGCGAAGGAATGACAACAGAAAGAAGGCTGTTTGGATTAGCTGTGTGGCTCTGGCATCCTAATGCTCTTCTGTTCCGCATGTACACTCTCTCATTAAGACTGAAATGAAGGCACATCGTTGGGAGCTGTCACGAAGAAATGATCCCACATGCAGTATACACATCTGACAGCAACAATTAGTTATCAATTCAGTCACCCCCGCCAATCTCAGCTCTGACAACAAGCAAATAGTTAATTGGCCGACACTTCTCTAAATTGGATTTCATCCAGGTGATATTCTTTGAATGATTAGGTGTGTAAAGGTCAAGTATCATACACACCGTGATATTGGCTTGTCTGTAGTTTCACAACATTGCAAGGCTTGGAACAACCCTTGCAATGCATTATGGTCGATATAACACTATGATGACAGTAGTATTTAGATTACGTTAATAATAGATTACAGTATTAGAAAGTGTTGATATCTGTGAACCACTCCCAATTGGTATATCCTTTAATAATTCATACTCAGTAATCTTATGTCCCCCTTTTATATCCATAAAACTCCCATTTGATGAAATATGGGATATGAGATTCAGAGGGCTTGTGTTGGAGATCCCTCAGGAGAAATTAAAACGGAAGGGTTTCATTGGTAGATAATTTGGTGTGAAGAATAGGTGCAAGAATAGGAAACAATGTCTTCTCTCTCTCTCTTTACAAGTGGATCAGTGAGACGCCGGCCATAGAAACCCACCTAGTCATACAAGACTAAACACAGGCCCACAACACACCTATGATTTGTCTCAAATGTCACCCTATTCACTATATAGTGCATCACATACTGCAGATAGTACACTATATAGGGAATAGGGTGTCATTTGGGATCTAACTTTAGTGTTCACCACATATGGAATACGAATAGGAATGGGGAGGAGGCCAGAAATAGTCTCCTCGATTAAAAATATATATTTCCGATAATCAAGTGTGAAAATCAAGTGCTAACCTTGTTTTTTTAAACCACACAGCCATTTTCCAAGCAAGGAGAGGCGTCACAAAAACCAGAAATACAGCTAAAATGAATCACTAACCTTTGATGATCTTCATCAGATGGCACTCATAGGACTTCATGTTACACAATACATGCATGTTTTGTTCGATAAAGTTCATATTTATATCCAAAAACGCCATTTTACATTGGCGCGTAATGTTCAGTAATGTTTGGCCTCCAAAACCTCAGGTGATTTTGCAGAGAGCCACATCAATTTACATAAATACTTATCATAAACTTTGAGAAAATATACAGGTGTTATGCACAGAATTATAGATACACTTCTCCTTAATGCAACCGCTGTGCCAGATTTCAAAAAAGCTTCACGGCGAAAGCACATTGTTCAATATTCTGAGTACAGAGCTCAGCCATCAACAACAAGCCAAACAGAAACCTGCCATTTTGGAGTCAATAAAACTCAGAAATAGTATGATAAATATTCACTTACCTTTGATGATCATCAGAATGCACTCCTAGGAATCCCAGTTCAACAATAAATGTTCGTTTTGATCGATAAACTTCATCTTTATGTCCAAATACCTCCATTTTGTTTGCGTGTTAGGTTCACTATTCCAGGCGCGCGCTTGCTAACTCCAGACGAAAAGTCAAAAAAGTTATACTACAGTTTGTAGAATCATGTCAAACGATGTATAGAATCAATCTTTAGGTTGTTTTTAACATACATCTTCAATAAAATTCCAACCGGACGATTCCGTTCTCTTTAGGAATGAAGATGAACTCCGCTCGCTCCCAAGCATGTGCGCGTGACTGAACTCGTGCATTATCCTGGGACACCTGGTTGGAACAGCTCGTTGGCTCCCTACTCACAGTAAAAGCCTGAAACAACATCCTAAAGACTGTTGAAATCTCGTGGAAGCCTTAGGAAGTGCAACATGACCCCGTTAACACTACAAATTGGACAGCGATTCACTTGAAAAACTACTAGCCTCAGATTTCCCACTTCCTGGATGGATTTTTCTCAGGTTTTTGCCTGCCATATGAGTTATGTTATACTCACAGACATCATTCAAACAGTTTTAGAAACTTCAGAGTGTTTTCTATCCAACTCTGGGCCAGAGTAGCAGGCAGTTTACTCTGGGCACGCTTTTCATCCGAACGTGAAAATACTGCCCTCTATACCTAACAGGTTTTAAAAGTTCATTTGTGGAATTTCTTTCCTTCTTAATGCATTTTAGTCAATCAGTTGCTCGTAACTTGTTTTGTACATAATGTTGCTGCTACTGTCTCTTATGAATGAAAAGAGCTTCTGGGCATCAGAACTGCGATTACTCACCTCAGACTGGACAAAGAGTTTTTCTTCAATGAGTCAGACAGGACGGATATACTACAGACACTCGGCCAGGCCCAGATCCCCGTCATTTGCTGGAAAAGGAAACTGAGAATTTGCGGGGAAAAATGAGGGTGCCATGTGAGGATCAGGCAACGAGTGGGTAATCTGCCTTTGCGTTCCATCCTGCTAGCTAATGTTCAATCGTTGGAAAGTAAATGGAACGAACTGAACGCACGTACAGTATATCCCACCAACGGGACATTAAAAACTGTAATATCTTACGTTTCACAGAGTCGTGGCTGAATGACGACATTAAGAACATACAGCTGGCGGGTTATACACTCTATCGGCAGGATAGAGCAGCAGCTTCTGGTAAGACACGGGGCGGGGGCCTATGCATATATGTAAACAACAGCTGGTGCACGATATCTAAGGAAGTCTCGAGGTTTTGCTCGCCTGAGGTAGAGTATCTCATGATAAGCCGTAGACCACACTATTGACTCAATGAGCTGTATACCACCATAAGCAAACAGGAAAACACTCATCCAGAGGCGCCGCTCCTAGTGGCATTGGACTTTAATGCAGGAAAACTTCAAATCAGTCTAACCTCATTTCTATTAGTATGTTAAATGTGCAACTAGAGAGAAAGAAATTCTAGACCACCTTTACTCCACACACAGAGACGCATACAAATCTCTCCCTCGCCCTCCATTTGGCAAATCTGATCATAATTCTATCCTCCTGATTCCTGCTTACACAATAGCGGTAGGCCTGATCACCGACAACGACGAGACAACCTCTCCCTCAACGTGATCAAAACAAAGGAGATGATTGTGGACTACAGGAAAAAGAAGACCGAGCACGCCCCCATTCTCATCGACGGGACTACAGTGGAGCAGATTGAGAGCTTCAAGTTGTTGTGTCCACATCACCAACAAACTGACATGGTCCAAGCACACCAAGACAGTTGTGAAGAGGGCACAACAAAACCTATTCCCCCTGAGAAGACTGAAAAATTTGAAATGGGTCGTCAGATCCTCAAAAGGTTCTACAGCTGCACGATCGAGAGCATCCTGACTGGTTGCATCACTGCCTGATATAGAAACTGTTCAGCCTCCGACCACAAGGCACTACAGAGGGTAGTGCGAACGGCCCAGTACATCAATTTGGCCAAGCTTCCTGCCATCCAGGACCTCTATATCAAGCGGTGTCAGAGGAAGGCCCTAAAAATTGTCAAAGACTCCAGTCACCCTAGTCATAGACTGTTCTCTCTGCCACCGCGCGGCAAGCGGAACCAGAGCGCCAAGTCTGTCTAGGTCCAAGAGGCTTCTAAACAGCTTCTACACCCAAGCCATAAGACACCTGAACACCTAATCAAATGGCTACCCAGACTATTTGCATTGCCCCCCCCCCCCCCCCCCCCTCTTTTACACCGCTGCTACTCTCTGTTGTTATCATCTATGCATAGTCACTTTAATAACTCTACCTACATGCACATATAACCTCAACTAACCGGTGCCCCTGCACATTGACTCTGTAACGGTACCCCCTGTGTATAGTCTCGCAATTGTTATTTTACTGCTGCTTTTTAATTACTTGTTACTTTTATTTCCTATTCTTAACTGTAGTTTTTTTTTAACTGCATTGTTGGTTAGGGGCTCGTAAGTAAGCATTTCACTGTAAGGTCTACACCTGTTGTATTCAGGGCATTTGACTAATAAAATTGGATTTGATTTGAGTTGGACCACAGAGTGAAGGAAAAGCAGCCAACAAGTAAGTGCTCAGCATATGTGGGAACTCCTTTAAGACTATTGGAAGTGCATTCCTCATCAAGCTGTTTGAGAGAATGCTAAGAGTGTGCAAAGGGTGGGTACTTTGTTTAACACTTTTTTGGTTACTACGTGATTCCATATGTTATTTCATAGTTTTGATATCTTCACTATTATTCTACAATGTAGAAAAGAGTTTAAAATACCTTGAATGAGTAGGTGTGTCCAAACTTTTGACTGGTACTGTATATTTCCACAAAATGAGGTTCTAATAATACTGTGAAATCATGAAAATGAGGAGAATACCCTTTTAGTGTAAGAGCTATTTGAAAAGGCTTGTTTTGCTGGGTGGAGTTTTGGTGATATCACCAGGCGGTAATAGACTAATAACATAGACAGGTTTGAAACTGTCTGCCAATAACAGCTAGTTTTCAAGTTACCCATCCATCCCATTAGGCTCCTCAAATTACGTTCCTCACTCAGACCAATCCCAGACAGTTCTAGCAAAATTATTGCTTGAGAAAATTGCTTTTTGCCAAGAAGCAATTTTTTTCTCTATTACCATTTTAATTGAAAACAATCACAGTAAGGTACTTAATTGTTGCCCAGAAACGATTTCATATTGAGATTAAAATGGCTGCATTGGACCTTTAGCTTTTTTAGGATAGTGGGCAGTATTCGGAAGTTTGGATGAATGAATGAGGTGCCCAAAGTAAACTGTCTGTTACTCAGGCCCAGAAGCTAGGATATGCATACAATTAGTAGATTTGGATAGAAAACACTCTGAACTGTTAAAATAATGTCTGTGAGTATAACAGAACTGATATGGCAGGCGAAAACCTGAGGAAAATCCATCCAGGAAGTGGGATATTTTTGATGTGTGTAGTTTTCAACTGCCTGCCTATACAGTATGTTATGGGTTAGGACCCAGATTGCAGTTCCTATGGCTTCCACTAGATGTCAAAAGTCTTTAGACATTGTTTCAGGCTTGTATTCTGAAAAATGAGGAAGAATGAGACCATTTTCTAAGTGGACTGTAGAATGAAGCAGAGCTGTTTTGCGCGCATGACCGATTGCACACCGTTCGTTGTTTTTCCTTTCTATTGAAGATGCTATTGTCCAGTTAAAATATTATTGATTATTTAGACAATAGACAACGTAAGGATTAATTATAAACATTTTTTGACATGTTTCGACGAACTTTACCGGTACTATTAGGATGTATTTCTCTGCCTGTTGTGACCGCCTTTGAGCCAGTGGATTACTGAACAAAACGGCAACAAAATTGAGTTTTTAGGACATAAAGAGGAACTTTATCGAACAAAACAAACATTTATTGTGTAACAGGGACTCTTGTGAGTGCAACCAGATGAAGATCATCAAAGGTAAGTGATTAATTGTATCACTATTTCTGACTTTTGTGACTCCTCTACTTAGCTTGAAAATGTTTGTATGCTTTTGTAAGCTGGGCGCTGTCCTCAGATAATCGCATGGTATGCTTTCGCTGTAAAGCTTTTTTGAAATCTAATTTCACCGGATGTTGTCGAGGTGTGCCGCTAGCGGGATGCCTATCCTAAAAACTAAGTTATTCTCATCACATTCTCTGATTCCTGCTGTTCTCAGCAGGAAATGGGTAAAGGTAAATGGATAATATTCACTCCCACTCCTCACACCTGTACAAATTATTGTGACAGAATTGTTTTTATAGATAAAGTTGCATTATGGGTGGATTGAGGGAGACAATGGAGAGATGAGTAGTGGGAGAGGGAGAGGGGGAAATGAGGGGAGAGAGAGACAGAGAGAAGGGGAGATGAGAGAGAAAGAGAGATTTTTGAATTTGTCTTACAGAATGGAGAGTGTTCTGATTGAGCTGATAAAGGAAGTAATAATAACCGGATAATACATTTAAAATACTAAAAGGTCAGACACCATACCTGAAGAAGGTCATTGAGAAAGGCTGTATTAAAACCTCTCTCTAGACTCCCTGATAAGCGTCTATACTGACACACACACACACACACACACACACACACACACACACACACACACACACACACACACACACACACACCACACACACACACACACACACACACACACACACACACACACACACACACACGCCACAATTAGAGCTGAGAACAAGCATATTCTGCAGCTTTTTTTTCTTTTATAGAGACAGAGACAAATATCCGCCTCCAATTAAGGAGATATAATTCAACTTGGAGGAGCATCTACAGGTAACTACCAAAATAAAGGCAGTGTCTTATTAGGGCATTGGGCCACCATAAGCCAGAACGGCTTCAATGCACCTTGGCATAGATTCTACAAGTATCTGGATCACTATTGGAGGGCTGCAGCACCATTCTTCCACAATAAATTCCATCATTTGGTGTTGGAAAACGCTGTCTCAGGAACCGCTCCAGAAACTCCCATAAGTGTTCAGTTGGTTTGAGATCTGGTGACGAAGACAAATACACACGCGCACACACAATTTAAACTTATTATGCTGTTTTGAGACCCCTCTTTAAAGGTAACTGAGATCTCTTCTTCTAGCCATGGTAGCCAAAATAATGGGCAACTGGAAATGCAGTTTTATACATGACCCTTAGTATGATGAGATGTTTTAATTGCTTAATTAACTCAGGAACCACACCTGTGTGGATGCATCTGCTTTCAAAATACTTTGACTCTCTCATTTACTCAAGTGTTTCCTTTATTTTGTCAGTTACCTGTATTTTAAAAGCTGCATTCAATTCCACCTATCCAACACAGTGCTGTAACAGTACAGCACATAGTTACAGTACACTCTTTACTCTAGGTGGTCTACCAAGCAGAGTGTTGTGTCTGATGTTGTCTTTTTATAGCTGTGGTATGACAATGTTTTAATTTCCTGTCATATAGCTTCTAGAGCAGGGAGCCCTTTCCATTCATCTTCAGAGAAAATGTTTCAAAAACAACTGCCGTATTACAGTGGGATTTTGTTGTTAACGCTTCAGATGAACTATGCCTTTTCACGTCATTATATAGCCATATCCCTACACTTATTTTATTGACAATATAAGTAGATAAGTAGCCTATTGTGAAGTGTGTCAGTACGCCAGCAGGCCCATTACCCAGTCCATTTATTCATTCATTGTTTTTTAGGTCTAACCAGACATTAGCACTAAAGCAGTTGACAACAAAATAATACAGTCCCTGATATAATGGATACAAATGTATATTTCAGTCATTTAGCAGATGCTCTTATCGAGAGCGACTTACAGGAGCATTTAGGGTAAAGTGCCTTGCTCAAGGGCATATCGACAGATGTTTCACCTAGTTGGCTCAGGGATTCGAACCAGCGACCTTATTAACCGCTAGGCTACCTGCCTCCCACTTCAAGGATGTATTTTGAGGAGTGGAAACGCTGAGCATCAGTGGCCATGCATTTAGTTGGTCATTTCTCTAAAATTGAGTTCAAACTTCCGTCAACAAGGCCATTACTGCCTCGTAAGATGCTTTTTCCCCCGTCACTTACTTGAACACAAAAGATCTTCAGCTAATCCTGTAAAAGCAATGGCCCATGCTATTTGGAAACCGAACAACCCCAAGGTTTTTATTTGAACTTTGTTGGAAAGACCAAAAAAACATGTCAAAAGTGACATCTCCAGACAACATTATTGTGCTTAATGCAGTAAAAAGCTAGACTAGGGGCATTTGCTATTGACCAATCGTAGCTAAGTCGGTGAGGCATCTCGTTTGGTCTGTTCCCGCTGTTTCCTCAATCTGTAATGGTCCACACTCTCACAGACTACACTTTACACTCACATTTCTCCTCATCCCCCCCACATACACACACACACAGCAATGGGAGCTGTGACCTTGCCAAATCAGTACCACTTAAGATGAAAGCATAGAGAGGCTAATTATAAAATAAAAATGTGAGGACTGGTGGAAGCAGTGTGAATACAAAACAATGAGTCTGTTTTGTGTAACATTTACACACTCTCTCTCTTACACACACAATCTCACACTCACTCAACTACAGGCACTGGTTGAATCAACATTGTTTCCACCTCATTTCAATGAAATTATGTTGAACCATTGTGGAATAGACGTTGAATTGACGTCTGTGCCCAGTGAGATCCTGCTCTCTGAATCTCCCAACCGCTACAATCCTCTGTGATTGCAGAGATCCACTTGATCACAAGAGTCGTAATCAGAATGGAATTAGATTTAAATGATCAAAGATTCGCGTTTGGGTAATGGAGCACTCTTACACATTCCAATCTTGTTACTTTGATTTAGTCTTTTACAACCAACATGATAAAGTATGAAGCACAGCATGACGCCTACAGTACAGGCCTTGGTTTGATGTTCTACTGATATAACAATAAAAATGGTGTTGTAATAAATTATATTGGGGTGGTGTTAGTAAATAAATACACAGTAGCCTACATACATCTAAATATAAAATGTGTCACATGTATGCTCAGATATGTTCAGAGATGAGCTTACAGTAACAGATGTGGAAGCTTGAAGTCAATGAATGACAGGGATGTTTTTCTAAGGTGGTTTTCTTTCATGGCTCATGTTCATCTCAGCTCTCATGTAGCCTTGTTATGAGTGATGCGTGCATGCGTATGTGTTGAGACACAGTGTGTGTATGTGTGTGTATGTGTTTGTGTGTGCGTGCGTAGAGACCTCATAACACCACTGCAGACTAGCTCTTAATTTGGTGTTTGCATTACAACAGCCAGACTGACTGACTGCAGAGTGCTTTCTTGTCCTTGAGCCCTAAGGAACAGATAAACAGAAAATAGCGACGTCCAAGATAATGAGTAATAGAAGACATCACTAATGGCCCTATCGTCATAGATCCTCCAGTCTGTGTTTAAAAAATAATCCAATCTCACTGATTATTTCTCCCAGCTATATCTGCTCATCTATACAGAAGGAATCGTTATTTCCAATTTACTCCTCTTATTACTTACTGAGATCAATACATACCAGTCTAGTAACATGGTTGGATAGTCAATGAATTTCCTCTGACCAGTTACTGCCTGACTCAATGGCGACATCTCAAATGGCACCCTATTCCCTATATATTTCCCACAGGGCTCTGGTCAAACGTGGTGCACAATGTAGGGAATAGGGTGTCATTTGGGATGTAACCAATTAATTAAAGCTTGAATCCTTAATGGTGAAACTGCCACGTCCGTTTGCAATATAACGACAACAAAGAATTTACTGCAAACAACCAACACTGTTTTTCCCCTCAGACATCATTGCATGCAGGACAGAACAGCAGCATATGTACTGCCATTTTTTTACCATGATGCATGACGCTGCCAAGCTCTGCTTCGTCAACGAAACAAAACCAATAACAATGGCGGTGGGACGGACAATGGCACGGTTTCCCTTACTGTGTATTTCATCTTTAATGACTGATGCATCAGCTGACCAATGTAGTTGGAAAGAGTCTTAAGGAAAAATCACTTGTGTGTATAGTGCTCACCATTTTCACGCCATTTCGCCCATTGGGCAGTGCTATCACGGTGGGCGTAGATTTCAGCTCGCATATGGGTGCAAACACAGTGTCAAGAACGAGCCAAGCACTCGCTCATGTCAGGATCTTGGAATCTATTCAATACGCCATAGAGTACAGGTCGGCTAAGCCTAACAAACAGTAATGGATGTTACTGTTTCGTCAGGGAGTCAAAGATGAGCTAAACAAATGTAATCACTGAATTCACGTTATGTTTGCTATTTCATGCAACCACAGAATAGAAAAAAGCTAAACAAATGATTTTGTATTCTAATTTTGCAGACAAACGACATCCAAAATCCATTAGATGAACCGTTTTTAATGAATCCAAGCAACGCAAATAATTCATCTCAGTGATTAGCACTAGCTAGGTTTCCATACATTTGGCGAAAGATTTTCATGTGAATATTCTAAAATCTGCATAAAAACTATAGGATTCCAATAAATCAGTTTTTGGAAACTATCCTATAGGATTGTATCATATAGAATAGAATCATATAAGATAGAATATATAGGAATCAAGGCCTCCTGAGAGGCGCAGTGGTCTAAGGCACTGCATTACAGACCCGGGTTTATCCCGGGTCACAACTGAGATCCTATGGAGTCCAATAGGACTAGTTCCAAAATCTGATTGTCACGTCCTGGCCAGTATATAAGGTTAATTGTTTTGTAGTTTGGTCAGGGCGTGGCAGGGGGTATTTGTTTTCTGTGGTTCGGGGTGGTGTGTTTGTGTAAAGGGTGTTTAATTTAGTAATTCCGGGTTTTGGTTTATGTTTAGTAATTCTATGGTTAGTCTAGGTTGTGTGTTTCTATGTTTGGTTGATTGGGGTTGGGACTCTCAGTTGAAGGCAGGTGTTGTCTATCTGCCTTTGATTGAGAGTTCCATATATTAGGGTGTGTTTGTATGTGTGATTTGTGGGTGATTGTTCTGTGTTTCGCCTTGTGCCTTACCAGACTGTTTTTGTTGATCGTTCGTGTTTTTGTTATTTTGTATGTTCGTTTTGAAAGATAATTAAAAAGCAAGATGAGCATTCACGTACCTGCTGCGTTTTGGTCCTCATTCACCGACAACAACCTTGACAGAATCACCCACCACCAAAGGACCAAGCAGCAGAGGAAGGAGCAGACGGAGTTCGAGTTGGACTGGCGGGAGAAGTGGACTTGGGAGGAAGTTCTGGACGGGGCCGGACCCTGGCATCAGGCTGGGGATTATCGACGCCCGCAGGGGGAAATTGAGGCAGCCAAGGCAGAGAGGCGGTGGTACGAGGCCAAGTACGCGCTGAAGGAGAAGCACGAGAGGCACCCCCAAGAAAATTTTGGGGGGGGGCACACGGGTAGTTTGGCTAGGCGTAAGAAGAGCCGGAAGCCAGCTACTCGTGGTTATATGGAGGAGCGTATGGGGTGGAGAGCGCTATGTTTCGCTGAGGAGCGCACTATCTCACCCATACGCACGCACAGTCCGGTGCGCGTTATTCCAGCCCCTCGCAGGTGCCGTGCTAGAGCGGGCATCCAGCCTGGTAGGAGGATGCCTGCGCAGCGCATCTGGTCGCCGGTACGCCTCCGAGGACCAGGCTACCCAACTCCCGCTCTACGCACGGCTACCATCAGGCCCCTGCACAGCCCAGTCTGCCCTGTACGAGCACCCCGCTCGTACAGGGCTACTAGTTCCATCCAGCCAAGGCGGGTTGTGCAGGAGGTAAGATCTAGACCGGCTGTGCGCCTCCATAGCCCTGGGTTTCCAGCTCCTGTCTCTCGTGCGGACCCGGAAGTGCGTCAACCCAGTCCGACTCGTCCTGTTCCCGCTCCCCGCACTAGCCTGGAGGTGCGTGTACATAATCTGGTAATCCCAGTACCAGCACCACGCACCAGGCTACAAGTGCGTCAACCCTGCCTCGCCAGTCAACAGTCTTCATCAGAGCTGCCCGCCAGTCAACAGTCTTCATCAGAGCTGCCCGCCAGTCAACAGTCTTCATCAGAGCTGCCCGCCAGTCAACAGTCATCGTCAGAGCTGCCCGCCAGTCAACAGTCATCGTCAGAGCTGCCCGCCAGTCAACAGTCATCGTCAGAGCTGCCCGCCAGTCAACAGTCATCGTCAGAGCTGCCCGCCAGTCAACAGTCATCGTCAGAGCTGCCCGCCAGTCAACAGTCATCGTCAGAGCTGCCCGCCAGTCAACAGTCATCGTCAGAGCTGCCCGCCAGTCAACAGTCATCGTCAGAGCTGCCCGCCAGTCAACAGTCATCGTCAGAGCTGCCCGCCAGTCAACAGTCATCGTCAGAGCTGCCCGCCAGTCAACAGTCATCGTCAGAGCTGCCCGCCAGTCAACAGTCATCGTCAGAGCTGCCCGCCAGTCAACAGTCGTCAGAGCTGCCCGCCAGTCAACAGTCGTCAGAGCTGCCCGCCAGTCAACAGTCGTCAGAGCTGCCCGCCAGTCAACAGTCGCCAGAGAGGTCAGACTGCGCTGAACTGCCGGAGTGGTCAGACTGCGCTGAACTGCCGGAGTGGTCAGACTGCGCTGAACTGCCGGAGTGGCCAGACTGCCCTGAACTGCCGGAGTGGCCAGACTGCCCTGAACTGCCGGAGTGGCCAGACTGCCCTGAACTGCCGGAGTGGCCAGACTGCCCTGAACTGCCGGAGTGGCCAGACTGCCCTGAACTGCCGGAGTGGCCAGACTGCCCTGAACTGCCGGAGTGGCCAGACTGCCCTGAACTGCCGGAGTGGCCAGACTGCCCTGAACTGCCGGAGTGGCCAGACTGCCCTGAACTGCCGGAGTGGCCAGACTGCCCTGAACTGCCGGAGTGGCCAGACTGCCCTGAACTGCCGGAGTGGCCAGACTGCCCTGAACTGCCGGAGTGGCCAGACTGCCCTGAACTGCCGGAGTGGCCAGACTGCCCTGAACTGCCGGAGTGGCCAGACTGCCCTGAACTGCCGGAGTGGCCAGACTGCCCTGAACTGCCGGAGTGGCCAGACTGCCCTGAACTGCCGGAGTGGCCAGACTGCCCTGAACTGCCGGAGTGGCCAGACTGCCCTGAACTGCCGGAGTGGCCAGACTGCCCTGAACTGCCGGAGTGGCCAGACTGCCCTGAACTGCCGGAGTGGCCAGACTGCCCTGAACTGCCGGAGTGGCCAGACTGCCCTGAACTGCCGGAGTGGCCAGACTGCCCTGAACTGCCGGAGTGGCCAGACTGCCCTGAACTGCCGGAGTGGCCAGACTGCCCTGAACTGCCGGAGTGGCCAGACTGCCCTGAACTGCCGGAGTGGCCAGACTGCCCTGAACTGCCGGAGTGGCCAGACTGCCCTGAACTGCCGGAGTGGCCAGACTGCCCTGAACTGCCGGAGTGGCCAGACTGCCCTGAACTGCCGGAGTGGCCAGACTGCCCTGAACTGCCGGAGTGGCCAGACTGCCCTGAACTGCCGGAGTGGCCAGACTGCCCTGAACTGCCGGAGTGGCCAGACTGCCCTGAACTGCCGGAGTGGCCAGACTGCCCTGAACTGCCGGAGTGGCCAGACTGCCCTGAACTGCCGGAGTGGCCAGACTGCCCTGAACTGCCGGAGTGGCCAGACTGCCCTGAACTGCCGGAGTGGCCAGACTGCCCTGAACTGCCGGAGTGGCCAGACTGCCCTGAACTGCCGGAGTGGCCAGACTGCCCTGAACTGCCGGAGTGGCCAGACTGCCCTGAACTGCCGGAGTGGCCAGACTGCCCTGAACTGCCGGAGTGGCCAGACTGCCCTGAACTGCCGGAGTGGCCAGACTGCCCTGACTGTCCCGAATTGCCAGACTGCCCAGACTGTCCCGAATTGCCAGACTGCCCAGACTGTCCCGAATTGCCAGACTGCCCAGACTGTCCCGAATTGCCAGACTGCCCAGACTGTCCCGAATTGCCAGACTGCCCAGACTGTCCCGAATTGCCAGACTGCCCAGACTGTCCCGAATTGCCAGACTGCCCAGACTGTCCCGAATTGCCAGACTGCCCAGACTGTCCCGAATTGCCAGACTGCCCAGACTGTCCCGAATTGCCAGACTGCCCAGACTGTCCCGAATTGCCAGACTGTCCCGAATTGCCAGACTGCCCAGACTCTCCCGAATTGCCAGACTGCCCCGACTGCCCCCCGGCGAAGCCAGAGTGGCCCGACAGCCTGGAACGGCCGGAGCCAGAGCCACCTCCAGAAATAGGTGGGTTGGGGAGGGGGGGTGTAGCACAGTGCCGTCGTTGACGGCAGCCACCCTCCCTTCCCTCCCTTTAGAAAAGGGGACTTTTTGTTGGTGTTGCTTGGGGTTATTTTTTGTTAAGGTGCTTCTGGGGTAGCACCTTTAAGGGGGGGGTACTGTCACGTCCTGGCCAGTATATAAGGTTAATTGTTTTGTAGTTTGGTCAGGGCGTGGCAGGGGGTATTTGTTTTCTGTGGTTCGGGGTGGTGTGTTTGTGTAAAGGGTGTTTAATTTAGTAATTCCGGGTTTTGGTTTATGTTTAGTAATTCTATGGTTAGTCTAGGTTGTGTGTTTCTATGTTTGGTTGATTGGGGTTGGGACTCTCAGTTGAAGGCAGGTGTTGTCTATCTGCCTTTGATTGAGAGTTCCATATATTAGGGTGTGTTTGTATGTGTGATTTGTGGGTGATTGTTCTGTGTATCGCCTTGTGCCTTACCAGACTGTTTTTGTTGATCGTTCGTGTTTTTGTTATTTTGTATGTTCGTTTTGAAAGATAATTAAAAAGCAAGATGAGCATTCACGTACCTGCTGCGTTTTGGTCCTCATTCACCGACAACAGCCGTGACACTGATAGGATTTTTCTGTTGGCCATACTGCAAATGAACTTGCAGCCTTGACTCACTCCAATATTGTGATGGTGTGTTGAAGAGGTTGAGAACTTCAGGGAATCATAACTGGTCTGAGTAGGCAAAGATAGTTTACAGTTTACTAGTTATTCATCTTGATTGCAGTTTAACATCAATGTTCAGGTTTCTGTGCTATATTTAGCTGTGAGATTGTCCAATAAAGCTGTATGTATCCAATGACAGTGTCCATACAATGTGGTCTGAAATAATAATGAATAGAATAATATCAATACTATGGCTTGACAAGTTGTAATAAGTAGGCAGGGCGAATGAATGGGCTGCTGCAGAGTCACTATTTTTGTTTGAATTTATTATGGATCCCTGTTAGCTGCTGCCAAGGCCCATACTCTACTACCACATATCTACAACACAAAATCCATGTGTACGTGTGTGTATAGTGCGTATGTTATCATGTGTTATTATGGGAAATCTGTACGTGGACAGAATGTGTTTTGACTACATCAAATTCAAGGTAATTGCACATCCTTTTTACCTCAGATTAATGATGTTAGTGTAAACATTTATAACAATCACAATGACACAAAATGAATTGCTTAAAACTGGTCGTGATTCATTGAAGTTAAATAACAAAGCAACTGATTTGTTTCCTTCCCTGTTTCGGCAGCCTCCCAAAACTTCCATCTGACATTGTAGAATGTAGATGACTGTCTTCAGCGAATTATCTTCTAACCCGTGATATAAAAATTGGTGTCAGATTCAGTGTGGCCTTTAAATAGTGTTAGTTTAAAGAGTGCGTACACACCAAATGTTTGTCCCTGCTTTCAAATTGAAGTCGATATGACTTCTATTTTCCGCGTTTGCGACCCACTTGAAACAAAATGAAACAATCCAAAATGTAGCTGGCTGTCTTCTACAAGTTGTCCTCTAACTAGTGACATACTTATTATTCCCAGATTCTGTGTAGTTTTTTAGTAAGGTTAGTTGAAACATGACATGTGACCCGACTACCTCTGTCATTCTATTGATTTCGACTTGATATTAATATGAGTGATTGACAAATAATTGTCGCCCAAATCAAAATGCATCACTCCAACATCAAGCTGGTTGTCATCAGCAGTTTGTCCTCTAATGAGTGATGTAAACAATATTTCCAATTTCCATGCAGTTTCCCCCCTGATCAATATGAGTGATTAATTGTCACTTCACAGGGTTTTGGTGCATATGCAGTGTATAAGGTGCTTGTTTAAAAAGAATACAAGTAATATGATTACTATTGTGGCATATGCATGTGTAGGTAGTACATTTTATGTTTAGGTTTTCAATATACGACAAACTATGGATTATTGACTACTGATTTTGACATCGGGCTATTTATCAAAAGTTATTGTCAATGGGAAACAGCAACAGCATCATTTTCAACTTATGTTTTAGGAAAATAAATGTAACTTCCAACATACATTTCCAATATTATTCTACTTAATTAGGTAAAAACTAATGAATGAGTCCAAAAACATAATATGATAGATTTTTTATGATCTACCAGAAATCATAAAAATGGGGTTAACTTGCCTATAATAAGGCACATATATTTTGCAATAACAAACAAGAAACACATTTAATTATGTACAATAACAATACTCAAAAATGACATACAAATGGCTACAACTTAGCTAGCTAGATAGCTAGTCAGCTGACAGGAAAAATGTGAACAGTAGTTCTTAGCTAGCATAAAAACGAGTGCATAAATTGCTGTACAATTCCGAAAATATGACTAAAAGATTAACTTCGCCAGGAAACATAAGGAAACAAATACTGTACTCACAGTTCCTGCATTCACACACAGAGAAGGACAAAACAGTTATAATAATAATAATGTTAGCAAACCGGAGATTCTCTGCACAGCCACAGGTGGCGAGCTGAACTTGGAAGTTAGGCTAATTATTATTATTTATAATTTTTTTTAATACATTTTTATTTGTAATACAAAAATCTAAAAGTTACATTGGTACATCAAACATGTCTAACAAAACAAAACACAAGTATTAACAAGAAAATACTAAAACATACAAAAAAGATCAATAAAATTATTTAAAAATAAACAATTCAAGTGCAATTGTATTCACTCTGAAAAAATCTCATGATTCAGGAAGATGTTATTCTTGTTGTTATTCACTAGCGATAATGTCTTAAAAAGATAATTCAATTCAATCAAAAATGTGTAATTTTGGTATAGAATTCCGGAATTTCTGTTTGTGTATAAAGTACAGTCGTGGCCAAAAGTTTTGAGAATGACACAAATATTAATTTCCACAAAGTTTGCTGCTTCAGTGTCTTTAGATATTTTTGTCAGATGTTACTATGGAATACTGAAGTATAATTAATTACAAGCATTTCATAAGTGTCAAAGGCTTTTATTGAAAATTACATGAAGTTGATACAAAGAGTCAATATTTGCAGTGTTGACCCTTCTTTTTCCAAGACCTCTGCAATCTTACTGGCAGCAATATCCTTGCCTGTGAAGCCCTTTTTGTGCAAAGCAATGATGATGGCACGTGTTTCCTTGCAGGTAACCATGGTTGACAGAGGAAGAACAATGATTCCAAGCACCACCCTCCTTTTGAAGTTTCCAGTCTGTTATTCAAACTCAATCAGCATGACAGAGTGATCTCCAGCCTTGTCCTTGTCAACACTCACACCTGTGTTAACGAGAGAATCACTGACATGATGTCAGCTGGTTCTTTTGTGGCAGGGCTGAAATGCAGTGGAAATGTTTTTGGGGGATTTGCATGGCAAATAGGGACTTTGCAATTAATTGCAATTCATCTGATCACTCTTCATAACATGCAAATTGCCATCATACAAACTGAGGCAGCAGACTTTGTGAAAATGTATATTTGTGTCATTCTCAAAACTTTTGGCCATGACTGTATTTGGCAACAAGATTTAAAAAATCATTCCAATGGTCTTATCATTGCAATAGTAACATATTATACCCTTCATGACAAAAACATGGGTAGTGTTCATAATGGTAAAAAAGTATTCTGCAAGCCACAAATTTGGACAACATAGAATTACATGTATGTATCTTTTGTAGAATTTTTAAGTGCACTTAAAACGTCTTAAGGATTGGCCCCTTTTAAAAAAAATGTTCGCATAAAATGACATACCCAAATCTAACTGCCTGTAGCTCAGGCCCTGAAGCAAGGATATGCATATACTTGGTACAATTTGAAAGGAAACACTTTGCAGTTTGTGGAAATGTTAAAGGAATGTAGGAGAATATAACACATTACATCTGGTAAAAGATAATACAAGAAAAACACCTACAAACCTATAAAAAGGGTTGTATCAAGACTGCCCAAATGTGCCTAATTTGTTTATTAAAAACTTTTCATGTTCAAAACTGTGCACTCTCCTCAAACAATAGCATGATATTATTTCACTGTAATAGCTATGGTAAATTGGACAGTGCAGTTAGATGAACAAGAATTTAAGCTTTCTGACAATTTCAGATATGACTATGTCGTGGGGAAATGTTCTTGTTACTTACAACCTTATGCTAATCGCATTAGCCTACATTAGTCAGTTTTACGAGGGTATGTTTGGCAGCATGAGTGAAGGAGGCTTTGTTGCGGAATAGGAAGCCAATTCTAGATTTAACTTTGGATTGCAGATGTTTAACCTGTTAGGGCTAGGGGGCAGTATTGACACGGCCGGATAAAAAACGTACCCGATTTAATCTGGTTACTACTCCTGCCCAGTAACTAGAATATGCATATAATTATTGGCTTTGGATAGAAAACACCCTAAAGTTTCTAAAACTGTTTGAATGGTGTCTGTGAGTATAACAGAACTCATATGGCAGGCAAAAACCTGAGAAGATTCCTTACAGGAAGTGCCCTGTCTGACCATTCCTTGAGCTTCTTGCCTCTGTTTATTGAAGACTGAGGATCTTTGCTGTAACGTGACACTTCCTACGGCTCCCATAGGCTCTTAGAAGGTGGGAAAAAGCTGAATGATGTAATTCCAGCCCCAGGCTGAAACACATTAGCGCCTTTGGCAAGTGGCCGATCAGAGGACAATGGGCTTAGGCGCGTGCACGAGTCGACCCCATGCTTTATTTTCTTTCGTCTTTTTACCTAAACGCAGATTCCCAGTCGGAATATTATCGCTTTTTTACGAGAAAAATGGCATAAAAATTGATTTTAAACAGCGGTTGACATGCTTCGAAGTACAGTAATGGAATATTTCTAATTTTTTTGTCACGAAATGCGTCGTGCTCGTAACCCTTATTTACCCTTTCGGATAGTGTCTTGAACGCACGAACAAAACGCCGCTATTTGGATATAACTATGGATTATTTGGGACCAAACCAACATTTGTTATTGAAGTAGAAGTCCTGGGAGTGCATTCTGACGAAGAACACCAAAGGTAATAACATTTTTCTTATAGTAAATCTGACTTTGGTGAGTGCTAAACTTGCTGGTGTCTAAATAGCTAGCCCTGTGATGCCGGGCTATCTACTGAGAATATTGCAAAATGTGCTTTCACCGAAAAGCTATTTTAAAATCGGACATATCGAGTGCATAGAGGAGTTCTGTATCTATAATTCTTAAAATAATTGTTATGCTTTTTGTGAACGTTTATCGTGAGTAATTTAGTAAATGTTTAGTAAATTCACCGGAAGTTTGCGTGGGGTATGCTAGTTCTGAACGTCACATGCTAATGTAAAAAGCTGTTTTTTGATATAAATATGAACTTGATTGAACAAAACATGCATGTATTGTATAACATTATGTCCTAGGTGTGTCATCTGATGAAGATCATCAAAGGTTAGTGCTGCATTTAGCTGTGGTTTGGGTTTATGTGACATTATATGCTAGCTTGAAAAATGGGTGTCTGATTATTTCTGGCTGGGTACTCTGCTGACATAATCTAATGTTTTGCTTTCGTTGTAAAGCCTTTTTGAAATCGGACAGTGTGGTTAGATTAACGAGAGTCTTGTCTTTAAAATGGTGTAAAATAGTCATATGTTTGAGAAATGGAAGTAATAGCATTTCTAAGGTATTTGAATAACGCGCCACAGGATTCCACTGGCTGCTACGTAGGTGGGACGATTTCGTCCCGCCGACCCTAGAGAGGTTAATTACATGTGAGGGAGTATGTGTGTTTGTGTGTGTGTGAATGTGTGTGCGCATGTGTGCATATGTGCATACGTGAGAAAGGGAGAGAGAGAGAAACAGAAGGACAGATTCCCTCAACATCAACCATCCCTGACATGTGATCATCTTTGGCATGATGTTCCTCGGCCATCTGTCAGAAAGAGCCTAAATGAGAGTAGACACATGTCTGTGGAACTGTTACTGACGTGTAGTCTGAAGGCTCAAACAGACTGGGGACAAAAGCTTCTCTCTACTCTCAGAACAAACTCCAGTCTGATGCCTCCTCACAGAGACCGCATCTCCTGCTATAGCCAGCCACTACTGACAGCTGTCTTCTACTGTGGAAAGAGAATATATTTGTTTAGTGGAATAGAAGAAAAATTAAGGTCGGTCATCTAGACAGCCAGACCTTGTCCTGCCTGATCTAACAATACAACATGTATATTTCAAGAAAACTTCTCTTGTCCCATCAAGAGCTGCTGAATATCTTCTCATTTTCACTGACCTCCCACAACACACATAGAATAATATAATAATATAATATACCATTTAGCAGATGTTTATATCCAAAATGACATACAGTCATGCATGCATGCATACATTTTACGTATGGGTGTTCCCAGGAATTGAACCCATTATCCTGGCTTTGCTTGGGCCAAAGCTGGGGAACAATAGTATGTTAAGGTGGGGGGAGAATTGCCAAAGAAGGGGGAGATCATTTTTTTACTCCTGAATTTATTTAGACTTGCCATAACGAATGGGTTGAATACTGATTGACTCAAGACATTTAGCCTTTCATTTTAGCCTTCCAGTGACCGTTCATTAATTAATTTGCAAACATTTCTGAAAACATTATTCGACTTTCACATTATGGGGTATTGTGTGTAGGCCAGTGACACAAAATCTAAATGTAATCCATTTTAAATTCATGCTGTAAAACAACAAAATGTGGAAAAAGTCAAGGAAGGGGTGTGAATACTTTCTGAAAGCACTGTAGGTTGCATTAAGATTATTGAAAGTATACTGTTTTAAAAACAGATCAATAAAAACTAAGCTTTTGACAGGCTGAGCAGGCTTCCTTGCCAAGGTCTTGCAGCAGACACATGAGAGCCACCAAACCTTTGCTTATTGAACTACAAAAGAGAGAAAAAACCTAATAGACACAATGAACAGAGGAGGAAACCAAGTCACCTGTCAAAAGGATGATCTGAATCAGTGTTTTATCATGGCAGTAGAGCCATAGTGGAAGGACAGACGCTGTACACTGTATTCTGGAAAAACACTTGGTTTGTTAGTTTTGGTTAAAACGAAACCGCTATTAATTAAATACGAATACCAAAAGTGTTTTTGCGTGGATTCCGCGAGTGCTAACTGGCTGTACTACAGACACCTGTCGTCGTCATGGGAAAGACTCATTGTTATCTTTTCGTAAAACAACTGGTTGCAGTAAAGAGCCAACCTGGATAGTAAGGAGATGAGATCCTGAGGGAAATCGACGAGTACCAACAGCTTTACACTATGGAGGAACAACATACTCCATCATGGAAAGATCCGACTACCTCACAAAGGAACTTTAACCCGACAAAAAAAAGAAAAACAGATTAATCTACAGACACGGACGATTTACTTACCATTGAGGTAGAGGCTAGTGCTCTGGCTGGAATCCATGCAACACTGGAAAAGTTGTGTGAGGAGATAGCAGGGCTGAGGGGGAGTTTGGAGTTTAGCCAGAGTGAAATTCTCACGCTCCAAGGAGAAAACAAGGCACTCACAGCCAAGGTTAAAATCCACGATTCCAACATGGATTGTCTACTCAGGGAAAACAGGGTGACGAAGGAGTCGCTACCAGACATACAAAGTCGTAGCATGCGTGAAAATCATTTTTTTTCTGGGATTCCTGAGGATGCATCCAATAATCCAGAGGGCGCGATCAGAGAATTCATGCAATCCGCCTTGAAACTTCCTATAGAGACTGTAAAGAAGGTGGCTTTCCACCGAGTACACAGACTTGGAGCTCGGAGCAACAAGACCAAGGGTCCCCGACTGATCATCGCAAAATTTGAACACCACCAGCAAAAGGAGCTGATCAAAAGCAGGGGAAGGGAGCTTAAAGGGACCAAATTTGGCCTCAATGACCAATTTCCAAGGGAGATAAACGAACGTCGTAAGAGACTGTATCCGGTACAGAGACAACAGAGGGAGAAGGGTGAGCGTGCCTTTCTCATTGTGGACAAACTCTTTATAGATGGACAGCTATTCCGAGACAGCTCCATAACACCATGGCTGTACTAAATTCTACCGGGACTTCAGGTTATGAAAAAAAGTATGGGATTAGTATGGGATCATTTTCTGAATTATATTTTAAAAGAGGAAGCAGAATATTTTAGGCAGATGTTCTCTTTTCCGTCTCATTCTCTCCCACTGAATGTAGATTACGGTAATGAATTCTTTCCAAATAATATGAAAAACAGAAAATAAACAAATGTACAGAAAGATCAGTGCAAAGGCCAAATTACAGAGGAAGAACTTTTTGAGGGTATTAAATCCTTTCAGTCTGGAAAAACCCCAGGGCTGGTAGACATACCAATAGAGGTATATCAAGCCTTTTTTGATATACTAAAGCTCCATTGTAAGATTGTTTTAACTACTCCTATAGAAATGGTAGTCTGTCAGGTACACAGAAGGAAAGTCTGATTTCTCTATTAAAACAAGACCCAGATGGCAAAAAAAAAGGATCCAGTCTATCTAAAAAACTGGAGGCCCCTTACACTTCAATGTTGTGATGCAAAAATACTAGCGAAATGCATAGCACTCAGAATTAAAAGGGTTTTACCAGATATTGTTCATCCTGATCAGACAGGTTTTTTTTACATGGACGATACATTGTAGATAATATACAACAACTACTACAAATAATAGTACATCATGAAACATCTAAGAAGCCAGGTCTGGTATTTATAGCAGATTTTGAAGAGGCATTTGATAAAGTAAGACTGGATTTTATTTATAAATGCCTGGATTTTTTTCAACTTCGGTGATTCTCTAATAAAATGGGTAAAAATATAATGTATAGCAACCCCAGGTGTAAAATAATGAAGAACGGTTACTTCTCAGTGAGTTTTGAATTGTCAAGAGGAGTTAAACAATGGTGTCCGCTGTCACCATATCTATTCGTTATGGCCATCGAAATGCTAGCTATTAAAATCAGATCCAATAACAACATTAGAGAATTAGAAATCCAAGGCTTAAAAACAAAAGGTGTCCATGTATGCCAATGACTCAAGTTTTATATTAAGTCCGCAAGCTGTGTCTCATTGAATATCTAGATAACTTTTCTGTACTCTCTGGACTAAAACCTAATTATGATAAGTTGTACAATATTACGTATTGGATCTTTTAAAAAATACAACTTTTACATTAACCTGCAGTTTACCTATAAAATGGGCTGATGGTGAAGTAGACATACTTGGTATTCATATCACAAAATATATAAATAAGCTCTCCACAATGAATTTCAATAGAAAACTTGTAAAAATAGACAAGATCCTGCAACGATGGAAAAATTGCCCTGATTAACTCCTTAGTCATATCTCAGTTTACTCACTTACTTATGGTGCTGCTTACTTCTGATGATTCATTTTTCAAATCATATGAGCAAAAAATAGTTTGTTTTATCTGAGACGCTAAACCAGAAAAAAATAATTTGTGCCTATCTATATAATGAATATGAATTGGGTGGGTTGAGATTATTAGATATAAAAGCACTAAACCTCTCTCTAAAAGCTTCACTTATTCAAAAGTTTTACTTGAACCCTAAAAATGGTTCTCAAGTAGATTACTAAGAAAAGCTCATCCATTGTTTAAAAATTGCTTTTTTGCCTTTGCAGATTGCCATGTCTCATTTTCGATTAATTGAAATGATACTTTTTTCAAAGTATCTCTCTTTTTCAAACAAGCATTGCACAGCTGGCTACAATTTCAATTTCAAGTATTAAACCAAATATTATCGCTGAACTCAAATGTGCTGGTTGATAAAATACCTGTATTTATGGGAAAGATGTTTGAAAAGGGTATTTTGTTCTTAAATTATATTGTAAATTGGAATGGTAGAGTTATGTCCTTCATGGAGTTATCAGAGTTGTACAGAAAGGTGTACTCAATCCAAGAGTACAACCAATTGATTACAGCATTACCCCAAAAATGGAGGAGGTGGGTGGCGGCGGGAAGAGTAGGGAACTGGTCTGTCTGCCCAATATAAAGGATCAAACTGGCGGAGGAATAAAAATATCATAAATAGGAAAGTATACCAGTTTCATTTGAGGACGAGGATGATGGCAACTGTGCCATACAGATTGCAAAATAGTTGGGAAGAGAATTTTGATGTACCGATTCCATGGTACAGGGTGTATGAGTTGATATATAAAACAACACAAGACTCAAGACTTTGTGCCTTTCAGCTAAAATTATTATATGGAATTCTTGCCACCAACAAAATGTTGAATATTTGGGGCATAAAATCATCAAAGCTCTGCAGATTTTGTTGTGAGGATACAGAATCAATAGACCATTTATTTTGGTATTTACGTTTTTTTATTTAGCCTTTATTTAACTAGGCAAGTCAGTTAAGAACAAATTCTTATTTACAATGACGGCCTACCAAAAGGCAAAAGGCCTCCTGCGGGGACGGGGGCCTGGGATAAAAAATATAAATAAATAAAACATAAATATAGGACACTAACACACATCACAACAAGAGAGACACAACACTACATAAAGACAACAACATTAGGCAGCAAAACATGACAACACAGCATGGTAGCAACACAATATGGTAGCAACACAACATGGGAGCAGCACAAAAAGATGGTGCAAACATTATTGGGCAAAGTCAACAGCACGAATGTCAAGAATGTAGAGATAACAATACATCATACAAAGCAGCCACAACTGTCAGTAGGAGTGTCCATGATTGAGTCTTTGAATGAAGAGATTGAGATAAAACTGTCCAGTTTGAGTGTTTGTTGCAGCTCGTTCCAGTCGCTAGCTGCAGCGAACTGAAAAGAGGAGCGACCAAGGGATGTGTGTGCTTTGGGGACATTTAACAGAATGTGACTGGCAGAACGGGTGTTGTATGTGGAGAATGAGGGCTGCAGTAGATATCTCAGATAGGGGGGAGTGAGGCCTAAGAGGGTTTTATAAATAAGCATCAACCAGTGGGTCTTGCGACAGAGTTGACCAGTTTACAGAGGAGTACAGAGTGCAGTGATGTGTTCTATAAGGATCATTGGTGGCAAATCTGATGGCCGAATGGTGAAGAACATCTAGCCGCTTGAGAGCTCCCTTACCTGCCGATCTATAAATCATGTCTCCGTAATCTAGCATGGGTAGGATGGTCATCTGAATCAGGGTTAGTTTGGCAGCTAGGGTGAAAGAGGAGTGATTACGATAGAGGAAACCAAGTCTGGATTTAACTGTAGCCTGCAGCTTTGATATGTGCTGAGAGAAGGACAGTGCACCGTCTAGCCGTACTCCCAAGTACTTGTATGAGGTGACTACCTCAAGCTCTAAACCCTCAGACGTAGTAATAACACCTGTGGGAAGAGGAGCATTCTTCTTACCAAACCACATGACCTTTGTTTTGGAGGTGTTCAGAACAAGGTTAGAGAAAGCTTGTTGGACACTAAGTTAAAGAGCATTGAACACAAAATCCGGGGATGGGCCAGCTGAGTATAAGACTGTATCATCTGCATATAAATGGATGAGAGAGGTTCCTACTGCCTGAGCTGCGTTGTTGATGTAAATTGAGAAGAGCGTGGGACCTAGGTTTGAGCCTTGGGGTACTCCCTTGGTGACAGGCAGTGGCTGAGTCAGCAGATTCTGACTTTATACACTGTACTCTTTGAGAGAGGTAGTTAGCAAACCAGGCCAAAGACGACTCAGAGACACCAATACTCCTTAGCCGGCCCACAAGAATGGAATGGTCTACTGAATCAAAAGCTTTGGCCAAGTCAATAAAAATAGTAGGACAATATTGCTCAGAATCAAGGGTAATGGTGACATCATTGAGGACCTTTAAGGTTGCAGTGACACATCCATAACCTGAGCGGAAACCAGATTGCATACCCGAGAGAATACAATAGACATCAAGAAAGCCAGTCAGTTGATTATTGACAAGTTTTTCCAATACTTTTGATAAACGGCAAAACACAAATAGGCCTATAACAGTCAGAATCAGTGTAAGGCTTGGGCGTAGTGGGGGCGGAGTCAGGCGCAGGAAGCAGAGAATACAGGGTAGTGTTTTTAATGAACACAACGGCGAACACAAGCCACCCCACAGCAATCCAGGGCGCACACAAAACCAAAGTGCCCCAAACACAGGGGACAGAAAATAGTCGGCGCAAACCACGCACTTGCACCTCAAACACATGAGCGTGAACACAAGCAAAACACAGATCAACAATCCCGCACACAGAGCAGGCGGGCCTACTGGCTAAAATAGCCCAGCTAATCAGCTCAACACAAAACAGGTGCAAACAATAAACGGAAAGGGGGAAAAATGGAATCCGTGCCAGCTAGTAGGCCGGTGACAACGACCGTCGAGCACGACCCGAGCAGGAGGGGGAGCTACCTTCGGTAGGAGTCGTGACAATCAGCTTGATCTCCCCCTTTAAATAAAGGATGAACTGTGGCTGCCTTCCAAGCAATGGGAACATCCCCAGAAAGGAGAGACAGGTTAAAAAGGTTGGAGATAGGCTTTGAGATGATAGGGGCAGCAACCTTAAAGAAGAAAGGGTCTAAACCATCTGACCCAGATATTTTTTGGGGGGTCAAGTTTAAGGAGCTCCTTTAGCACCTCGGACTCAGTGACTGCCTGCAGGGAGAAACTTTGTAGCGGGGCAGGGGAAAAAGAGGGAGAAGCATCAGGGATAGTCTCATTAGAAGGGGTGGGAAAGGAGGAAATGTTGGACGGGCAAGGAGGCATGGCTGAGTCAAATAGGAATCCTAACTTAATGAAGTGGTGATTAAAGAACTCAACCATGTGCTTCTTGTCAGTAACAACCACATCATCAACTTTAAGGGACATGGGCAGCTGTGAGGGGGAGGCTGTATTCTCCATGTCTTTAGCCGTTTTCCAGAACTTTTTAGGGTTAGACCCACAGAGAGAAAACTGCTCCTTAAAGTAACTAACTTTGGCCTTCCGGATAGCCTGAGTGCACTTTTTTCTAATTTGCCTGAATGATAGCCAGTCAGCCTGAGTATGCGTGTGCTGAGCCTTTCGCCAAAATGAAATTCTTTAGGTGGAGTAACTCTGCAAGATCACGGTCGAACCAGGGGCTGAACCTGTTTTTAATTCTCATTTTCTTTATGGGGGCGTGTTTGTTAACAATACCACTGAAAATATAAAAAAGAAGGTTCAAGCGTCTTCGACAGGGGATCAAGCTGATTCTAAACCATTTTACAGAGGCCAGTTCATGAAGGAAGGTTGCTCATTAAAGTTTTTTAGCAAGCTTCTATGACAAATCAGGACAGGTCCTTTCACGGAGCAGCCATTACGAACACCGGCTGTAAAACAAGTGATCACTAAGGTCATTACAGAAAACACCAGACTAATACCTATCTGGATTATTTGTGAGGATAACATCGAGGAGAATAGCCTTTTCTGGGTGTTTGGAGTCATACCTTGAGGGATTGGTGATAATCTGAGAAAGAGTTAGGGAGTCCCATTGCTTTAGGACTTGGTCAGGTGGTTTAAGCATGTCCCAGTTTAGGTCACCTAGCAGGACAAATTCAGACTTAGTGTAAGGGGCCAGGAGAGAGCTTAGGGCAGGTAGGGTATAGGCCGTGCTGATGGGGCCGATGGCATCCAGCAACAGTCAACAAAGAGCTTTTTGAAAGTTTAATGCTTAAAGGTGATCCTTGGTAAAGATTTCCACTCACCCACCTTTGGAAGATCTGTCTTGCCGAAAAAGGTTATAACCAGAAAGGTTAACATCAGTATTCAAAACACTCTTCCTTAACCACGTCTCAGTAATGACCAAAACATCTGGATTGGAGCTGTGAACCGACACTTTCAATTGATCCATTTTAGGTAATAAACTTCTAGTGATAACTTCTACTTCTAGTGTTAACATGCAGAAAACCCAGGCTTTTACGAGAACAGAAAACAGTGAAGCAGATATCAGAGCACAAGTCAGAATTGGGGCTAGCAACAGTAGGTGGGCCAGGGTGTACATGCACATTTCCAGATATCATCAACAGGTGATGCCCTCGAGCGTCAGAGAGTGGGAGCGAGAGCAGGCATGAAATTTACCCCCTCCCCCTATAGGGGCGCCACCCGGTGTCCCACCTGGGCGAGCCTGACGGGCCGGCCGAGGCGTGGGAGCACGACGAGCCGGCTGAGGCACCCCCGGTTACCAAGGACAGCATCTGGACAGGGGAATAATAACGACAATAATGCAGACACAGGGAAGAAACTGAGGAAGTGGCAGATATAGGGGAGGCAATCAATAAAGTAATAGAGTCCAGGTGAGTCCCATGAAGCGCTGATACGCGTCATGATGGGCCGCCTGGCGCCCTCGAGGGCCAGAGAGGGGGAGCGGGTGCAGCCATGACACCATAGTAGATGAGGGAAAATAATATGGCAAAAATATATATATTTACCATAGACAACAAGTTCAATGCAGTCCTCAATGGAACAGCAGATGCAGGCACTGGCGGAACTCTCCAGCAGCTCACCCCACTACCCATCCCCCACACCTGAAACCGTGAGTCAAGGGGTGATGAACAATGGCTGTCTGAACTTTCCTTAACCTGTTGTGATTGGTTGACAAGATCACAGCCTGGGACTTTGACACTGCATATTCTCTCTGTTTCAATATGCAATGACAATATAATGGCCAAATAATATAAAAAGTTTCTGTTCATTAGTAGTAAAGGCCTACATTTAATGACATGTACCTGTTTCTAGTAATACAGTATGTTTTCTAGATTAGCACAAAGTCAAATATCATAGGCCTATGCATGTTTTACATTTATCTCGTCATAATACATACCTCCTGAAAGAGGTCATACTACCTCTTCTGCCACGGAGCTGGCCTTTTGCCCGCATTGGCAGGCCAAACCCCTGTGGTGGCAAATGTCCGCAATATCAAAGCATTTTCTAACTTAGCTAGCATAATAATATAGCTACCAAGCTAGCTAGTCAAAAAACATCAGGTGACACTAACTCTGACAGCTCCCCCCATTGAAAGTGAATGCTACTGTAATATTACCAAATTATGAATGACCGTACTGTAAGCTGTTTACATTGCTGCCAAACGTTAGCTAGATAGCTAACAATCTAAGCTAGCTAGCTGAATAGCATTTACTAAAATGGACAATAACTAAACCTTGGTAATGTTCGCAGATTGTATCATATTGTAGATCTCACCATTTGACACAGTTCTCTTACCTATTAAAATAAATTCTAGAGCTACCGTAACATTACTGTACCGTTACCATACTAACTAGATAGCTAGCTAGCTTGCCAGGCAGCTAAGCTGAGCAGCAACTATTGATAGCTAGCTACAAGTTAGCGGTTACTATTTAGCTAAATTCTACTGCTGGAAAACAAGTTGGCTCTGGTTAATATTGCCATTGCAGTAAAATTCAGGTTTTTAATCTCACCTTGTTATATGATAAGCTGATAGTCCAGGAAAAAGTTGGAGAAGGTTCTGTCTCGATGTGCATTGTCTGGTCGCTTTTTTTTCCCCCCCAGGTGGTTGGCTAAGTCAACCAATAGACACTAATGGCTGAGTCCTTTTTTCAAAGAAGCAGAAGCTATACATGATTATGAAACATGGACAACTGGATGGTGATTGGACATGTTTGACAGCCTTACAGGAGTTAAGTTGTGCTAAAGTGCCATGCTCTACCAACTGAGCTAGAGAGGGCCATCAAGCTAGTATTGTCCTGTGATTGTATACAATTCAAAAAATTGATGTAAAAGTAAGTACAGAAAATGGTATATAAAAGAACATTGAAAAGGCATTGTGTTCCTTGAAAATTACATGAACAATATACAAAACATGTAATGATAATTTATAGATATGAAAATTAAGCTGACCTCACACAAACTAACAACCATCAAGCTGGTATTGTGTAATTGTACACTTGAAATTATGCAAATTAAATTCATGTGAATGTTACCAAGGAAAAGGGCATTGTGAATGTGGTCTTTTGTCGTGTTCTGTATGGAGCTAATGCTAATCACTGGATAGTAAATCTCCATGTGAAAGGGGATATCATCCTGTAATCAGCAACCATGTTTAAGGAGCACCATTGTGTGTGAGTGCTCTCACAGTCAGAGAGAAGAGGTGAGTAAGCACAATACATATTAACGGTGCTGTATAGTTAATTATCTTTAATGCACTAAATAGTTGAAACGGCTCTAATAACAAAATCTTGTCGGATTGATAATTATCTGGTCCGTAAATGCGCCCATGCACCTGCCTGGTATGCACGTCATATTCCCACCACGTTTTATTCAACTGTTTGTCTCTCATGCTTATTCAGAAGCAGTCACTTTTGCAATCAGAGAAAGCGGATTGAAACTTTCTTTGGACTATGGTGTCGTTAATGGTAACTGGTGGGTAAACTATAACTCTAATCCGAGGACAGATCTACCTACCCCATGGTTATTCATGCATTTGATTGAGCGAGACCTCCCACCATTTTGACCAATATCGCTATTTTGTTGATTATTCATTTTATGTAGATTTGGAGTGCTAGATACTGTACAGAAGGCTGCAGTTGACACATGTCAAACCACATGGGGCTGATTTAAACTGAAGGGGATGTTATACTGTGCTGCTAGGCATTACTAATATAGCAAATACACCACAGCTCCCCAACCCCTTGACACTACATGTGTGTTGTGTACATATAGTATATCACATTGACTAGCTATATTTACCATCCATATGTGCATTCCTTGGGCTCTGTTTTCATGGTCTTCTGTTCATCAATGGAAAATGCTAAATGGGCCAGAACAGCTCAAAATAGCAGAATATACCCCAAGCATGTCAAATTAATTTGTTGCATAGTTTCACTAGATTATTTACCAAAAAGAGAAGGTTATGATGGTAGTCGCAAATGAAGCAAGTATTTTAATTCCCCAGGGTAGTGTATGTAATAATATCAATTAAACTTATCAAGGCTCACAAGGTAATGACATTTGCAATATGATATGAGAGCACATTTTGTGTGACTTGCCATTTGAAAGTTGAATTCACCCATTCAAGTTTTCAAAGCATTGGCTTTCAGAATCAGTGCTTCTAACACAGGCCAGTGCTCTGACACCATCTAAACATTTCCTATATATTGTCTCTGAAGAATTATGTTAAGCAGAGCATCTTACGAAGGCTTTATGACTTTCATGAGGATATCGAGATCCATTTTGTTTATACATCAAGTCTTCTGGTGCATGAAATTGCTTTTTTTCTCGTGTTTCCTTTCACAATAAAACACCATAGAGTCATAGCCGTACAGTCTGTGGAAATGTTGGGCAGGGTGACGAGCAAACAGTAGACGAGACCTTTAAAAATATGACGGCGGCACAGAGGAAAATAATAGGAGTGACAAGGACATTACTTCAGGCCCAGTGGCATCACGCATCAACTATATGCTGTATTAACTGTAAAGTTGACCTTTTCATGTTGGTGAACACATCCAAGACATCACGACTAATCCATCACCTTTATACCTCTACACTTCCCTACTCTTCTCTCCTCTCCTCTTCTCCACTCTAGGTCTACTTTTCCGTAACCAAGTATTGGGAGTGTTTTCGGTATAACATGGTGAAGCCCCAAAATTGCCCTCGCTAGAAGCCTGTGTTTCAGACATAAAGAAGTGGATGGCTGCAAACTTTCTACTTTTAAACTCGGACAAAACAGAGATGCTTGTTCTAGGTCCCAAGAAACAAAGAGATCTTCTGTTGAATCTGACAATTAATCTGGATGGTTGTACAGTCGTCTCAAATAAAACTGTGAAGGACCTCGGCGTTACTCTGGACCCTGATCTCTCTTTTGAAGAACATATCAAGACTGTTTCAAGGACAGCTTTTTTCCATCTACGTAACATTGCAAAAATCAGAAATTTTCTGTCCAAAAATGACGCAGAAAAATTAATCCATGCTTTTGTTACTTCTAGGCTGGACTACTGCAATGCTCTACTTTCCGGCTACCCGGATAAAGCACTAAATAAACTTCAGTTAGTGCTAAATACGGCTGCTAGAATCCTGACTAGAACCAAAAAATTTGATCATATTACTCCAGTGTTAGCCTCCCTACACTGGCTTCCTGTTAAGGCAAGGGCTGATTTCAAGGTTTTACTGCTAACCTACAAAGCATTACATGGGCTTGCTCCTACCTATCTTTCCGATTTGGTCCTGCCGTACATACCTACACGTACGCTACGGTCACAAGACGCAGGCCTCCTAATTGTCCCTAGAATTTCTAAGCAAACGGCTGGAGGTAGGGCTTTCTCCTATAGAGCTCCATTTTTATGGAATGGTCTGCCTACCAATGTGAGAGACGCAGACTCAGTCTCAACCTTTAAGTCTTTACTGAAGACTTATCTCTTCAGTAGGTCCTATGATTAAGTATAGTCTGGCCCAGGAGTGTGAAGGTGAACGGAAAGGCTGGAGCAACGAACCGCCCTTGCTGTCTCTGCCTTGCCGGTTCCCCTCTTTCCACTGGGATTCTCTGCCTCTAACCCTTTTACAGAGGCTGAGTCACTGGCCTACTGGTGTTCTTCCATGCCGTCCATGGGAGGGGTGCGTCACTTGAGTGGGTTGAGTCACTGACGTGGTCTTCCTGTCTGGGTTGGCGCCCCCCCCCCCCCCCCTTGGGTTGTGCCATGGCGGAGATCGTTGTGGGCTATACTCGGCCTTGTCTTAGGACGGTAAGTTGGTGGTTGGAGACATCCCTCTAGTGGTGTGGGGGCTGTGCTTTGGCAAAGTGGGTGGGGTTATATCCTGCCTGTTTGGCCCTGTCCGGGGGTATCATCGGATGGGGCCACAGTGTCTTCTGATCCCTCCTGTCTCAGCCTCCAGTATTTATGCTGCAGTAGTTTATGTGTCGGGGGGCTAGGGTCAGTCTGTTACATCTGGAGTATTTCTCTTGTCTTATCCGGTGTCCTGTGTGTATTTAAATATGCTCTCTCTAATTCTCTCTTTCTCTCTTTCTGTCTTTCTCTCGGAGGACCTGAGCCCTAGGACCATGCCTCAGGACTACCTGGTGTGATGACTCCTTGCTGTCCCCAGTCCACCTGGCCGTGCTGCTGCTCCAGTTTCAACTGTTCTGCCTGCGGCTATGGAACCCTGACCTGTTCACCGGACGTGCTTGTTGCACCCTCGACAACTACTATGATTATTATTATTTGACCATGCTGGTCATTTATGAACATTTTAACATTTTAACATTTTGACCATGTTCTGTTATAATATCCACCCTGCACAGCCAGAAGAGGACTGGCCACCCCTCATAGCCTGGTTCCTCTCTAGGTTTCTTCCTAGGTTTTTGGCCTTTCTAGGGAGTTTTTCCTAGGGAGTTTTTCCTAGCCACCGTGCTTCTTTCACATGCTTTGCTTGCTGTTTGGGGTTTTAGGCTGGGTTTCTGTACAGCACTTTGAGAATATCAGCTGATGTACGAAGGGCTATATAAAAATAAATTTGATTTGATTTGATATAAAATGCACGATAAGATGTACTCAACTCATACTAACCTCTTATATTCTATAAATTAGTCTTTGGGTGCCGTAGACAGAATTATTTTTTTCATACAGACAGAGAAAACACAGTGAGTGTTTTCAATAAGCCTAAGGAGTGTTTTTCTCAAAGTAAACAATTGAAAGTAATTTTGATTCTTTAAATATACAAGTGAGATTAGACTGAAGATAGGTGTTAAATGATGATTATTTCTGTGCTTGAGTGTTGTCAACCTTGAAGAACAAAATACATTGAAGGGTGATTCAGGGTCCTTATAAAATATAACTAGCTACACCACAGACTTTAAATTGAACTACACTAATCTCCTTGGCTTTTCACAAAACGATACTTCTGTCAGACCAAGGGGAGATGCAGTCTCTGTTAATACCCTTCCTCCCTCTCACTATAAGACAATGGGATATAATATTCATAGTTTTTCTTCATCTTTGTCCAAGCTTTTGACAGTAGGGCAGCGCTTCAGAGAGCCTGCGTGAATCAGTGTCCAAGTTTTTGACAGGAGGGAACCATTTCAGAGAACCTGCATGAGTCTGCCAGACTCTACTCAGTGCATCCACATCATCTTTTGTAAAAAAAATAAAAATAAACTAAATAATGTAATTGGTATCTCTGCAAACTGTCTCACCACACGGCAGTTAGTGGGTACTGGAACACCCTTAAAACCAAACAGCTGGGTTATAGACAGGCATTGTCATTTCACTTGGCTTCCATTTAGAATGTAGAATTCATGTCATAGATTAAGATAATAGTTCACACTCTCAGGTAATGGACAGTGATTATTGATATTGTAAAAGTTACTGTGAATGCCTTGCTTCCTTTTTAAATGTATTTTTTATTTTATTTATCTCTGTCAGTGTTTACATTTCCAAGTTGGCGTCTGTAGCCTATTGTATGTATCAATCCCAGTATTTATATGGAATAAAACATTGTTCACAAAAAAAGCATGCATGCACCCAAATACCCAAATACCCACCCTCCCACACCCACACATCCATGCGCACACAAGCTCACCCACTCATGTACACATACCCACACACGCACCCACACACACACACACATGCACACACAAACACATGCACGCACACACACACACACACACACGCACACTACTGCTGAGCGATTAGTGTTTTTTTAGGTCGGTTCGGTTTTGGGTTCGATTATTAAAAAAGAATCACGATTTTCAGTTCTGATTATTTAAAAAAAACATGAAATGCACAATGCATTATGTGGGTTGAATGCTGAATGCTGAATACTGTAACAACACAGAATAAAATGATTAATAAAAGTCCCATGATGGTAGTGGCTGCCCATTACAGCTTATCACTTATTAACCATCACTTTACTTTAATAAAATATATTGCCCAAGATGACATAAGATGTGACGTGGATGAGAACCTGTGGCCAAATGCATAAGACAGGGTTGACTAGTATTGCTACTGTATCTGTATCGGTAGATGGTGTATATAAAAATGATTGTATTTTGGAATCCCTCACTGCCATAAAATGACATAAAACCTATTGAAGCAAATTGCATCATGTCTGATACATTCCTGTAACATATACTGCAGTGAATTCTAAACAGTAGAGAGGTTTCATGAGTGACAACGTGTGCTTGTTGGGTGACAACCTTTGCTAGTGTTATGGAAGAACGACTTGATTTGAGACATGTATGAAGTGTTTTGGTAGTTTTAGGGCATTTTGAACGTGAAATTAACTGCTGTGCCAAGCTGAAAGTTAGTTAGGAGATCTGTGTGAAGAGTTTTGAAAAAGTGACCTAACTATTGAGAAATGGGTCCTCGCAATTGTAAAAAAACCTGTAATTATTTATTTGCTAATCTATGCAGAACATTGGCCTGTTGGAAACTGCAACTCCCTACTAAATCGCACAGTGTGGGCATGATCTGATTTATCCAATGATGTATATAATCCCAGGATTGCGGATGCTATGTTTTGCCCAAGCCACCGGTTGGCCATATTGGCACTCCTCAGGAGGAGCAGTCCTCCATAGGGATGAATGTAATTATAAAGTATTTAATTTAAATGTTTCAAGGACAAAAGTATGCCAAGATGGAGATGAGGTAGCTTCAAAACAGTGCCCCCTGTCGTCTAGTGAATATTTAAATCATTGGATTTATCTCTAGAGAAACCGCAGCGCAACGTGTGCGTGTTGAGCTCACAGAAAAAATTGAAATGGAATTCAAATAATTTAATCAATATCTGTCAAGTAGTTGTTTAGAAACCGAAAAGTACAGACACATACCCCCACACACACACACACACACACACACATACACACACACACACACTCACCCGACCTACTCTCTTGAACATATTTGTGATCCTGTCTAGTGTATCCTGCCAGCTCTGTCTGGGAAACTAGTGGTTATATCTATTACTTTGAAGTCTCATAGTGGCTTCATGTCCTTCAATTATTTTAACACTAATTTGTTTCCCTGCCTCCTCGAATAGATAACCTCTTGAGATTAATTTCTGCTTTGAAGATTTATATTTCTCTTTTAAATGAACAGTGTTTGCTCTTAATGATTAACTGCAAACGCATTGGATCAACATTAAAAAGGTTCAAATGATCTATTTAACAGGCATAGCATAGGTATTTACTTCACACATCAACTGAGATTGTTAGTATTAATAAACTAAAGCGATCTTGATCACGTGGAATGATGTCAGATATCATGACTTGTTCCAATTTTAAGGGGAGTTATGGGGTTAGTGAGAGACCTTAGTCCATGAGACGAGGGGTATCTTCAGATGAGCGGAGGATTAAAGTGATGTAGATTAACATCAAAAGGTGCTGGGGGACTTGTGCTTTGTGAAGGAACATGAAGAAGAACTTGTGAGTGAGGCCGCTCAGCCCATTATGGATTTCTCTCATAGAATTTTAACAAGCTGTTCTCTGCTCTCCTCCATCTCTACTCTCACCATTTCTCCTCTCCTCCATCTCTCCTCTCTTCTCCGACAGTACAGGCAGTGGAGGCAGAGAAGTTTATTGTCTACAACCCTCAGCCTGATTTTAATCTGCTCTGAACAGTGCACTGTGCCAAACGAGAGAGAAAGGCCTACATATATCGCCACACTTGAGTTTTATTAACTCTGCTGCTTTAACTGAGTCCCCCACTCATTCGCAATGTTAGCAAGGCACTTGACGTCTTTTAACACAATGTCTTTAAGGAAAACTGTAAATGTGGTAATTCTTAGTGTAAAAAAAATAAAAAATAAAAAATGTTTTTATGTATGGTTGAGACTAGACTAAAGCATAACAATATAGTGGCTTACTTTGCCCTCTGAACAGAATATAATATAAAATATAATCTTGAAGTCGGAAGTTTACATACACCTTAGCCAAATACATTTAAACTCAGTTTTTCACAATTCGTGACATTTAATCCTAGTAAAAATTCCCTGTCTTAGGTCAGTTAGGATCACAACTTTATTTTAAGAATGTGAAATGTCAGAATAATAATAGAGAGAATGATTTATTTCAGCTTTTATTTCTTTCATCACATTCCCAGTGTGTCAGAAGTTTACATACACTCAATTAGTATTTGGTAGCATTGCCTTTAAATTGTTTAACTTGGGTCAAACATGTTGGGTAGCCTTCCACAAGCTTCCCACAATAAGTTTGGTGAATTTTGGCCCATTCCTCCTGACAGAGCTGGTGTAACTGAATCAGGTTTGTAGGCCTCCTTGCTCGCACATGCTTTTTCAGTTTTGCCAACAAATGTTCTATAGGATTGAGTTCAGGGCTTTGTGATAGCCACTCCAAAACCTTCTTTGTTGTCCTTAAGCCATTTTGCCACAACTTTGGAAGTATGCTTGGGGTCATTGTCCATTTGGAAGACCCATTTGCGACCAAGCTTTAACTTCCTGACTGATGTCTTGAGATGTTGCTTCAATATATCCACATAATTTTACTGCCTCATGATGCCATCTATTTTGTGAAGTGCACCAGTCCCTCCTGCAGCAAAGCACCCCCACAACATGATGCTGCCACCCCCGTGCTTCACAGTTGGGATGGAGCAGCGGCTTCTTCCTTGCTGAGCGGCCTTTCAGGTTATGTCGATATAGGACTCGTTTTACTGTGGATATAGATACTTTTGTACCCGTTTCCTCCAGCATCTTCACAAGGTCATTTGCTGCTGTTCTGGGATTGATTTGCACTTTTCGCACCAAAGTACATTCATCTCTAGGAGACAGAACGCATCTCCTTCCTGAGCGGTATGACGGCTGCGTGGTCCTATGGTGTTTATACTTGCGTACTATTCTTTGTACAGATGAATGTGGCACCTTCAGGCATTGTGAAATTGTTCCCAAGGATGAACCAGACTTGTGGAGGTCTACCATTTTTTTTCTGAGGACTTGGCTGATTTCTTTTTATTTCCCCATGATGTCAAGCAAAGAGGCACTGAGTTTGAAGGTAGGCCTTGAAATACATCCACAGATACACCTCCAATTGACTCAAATGATGTCAATTAGCCTATCAGAAGCTTCTAAAGCCATGACATAATTTTCTGGAATGTTCCAAGCTGTTTAAAGGCACAGTCAACGTTGTGTATGTAAACTTCTGACCCACTGGAATTTTGATACAGTGAATTATAAGTGTCTGTAAACAATTGTTGGAAAAATGACTTGTGTCATGCACAAAGTAGATGTCCTAACTGACTGTCCAAAACTATAGTTTGTTAACAAGAAATGTGTGGTTGAAAAACAAGTTTTAATGACTCCAACCTAAGTGTATGTAAACTTCCGATTTCAACTGTAAATAGAATGACAAAACACTTTTGCTGGGTAACTGTTCTTTTGAAATAAGTCTTTAAATCTATAAATAAAATGCTAATAGATGTGTGTATTTCAGGCTGAAGTAGTAAAAATAAATGGAATGTTATGGCCCCTGCTGTTTTGGGATTGAAGGAGGAGGGACGGAGGGTCCTTGACTATGTAGAGGTGAACATGCCCAGGGGGCTCTGGGGAGAGTGAGTGTGGAGCGTGCAGCAGAATGGTGCAATATGCTCTCTCCTTTCCTCCCTCCCTCCTTCCCTCCATCGACGCGGGTATCATGGGATCAGGCAAACAGAATGACGAGGCGGCTTCTGACAGGAGTAAAGTGACACAGTTATGGTGATGTCACTGAGTAATCCCACTGTGAGGGGGCTGGTTTGATGTTCTAGCCCTCGCAGAGTGGAGGGAGGGAAGCGGAGGAGGGGATAGCAGTGATGTAGCTCATCTTCTAAGAAGGTGCCAGGGGCGGCACCACAAGCCTGGTTCCACTCCCAGATCTGGATGCTGCTTCTGCTGCTCTGGCAGGATAGCAGGGAGGGAATGATGTTAAAGTCAGTTTCAGTTCAGACGGATGATGATGAAGTTAAGTGAGTGAAACATTCTGTACTGTACTGATGGTTCTAAATGTGCTCACCAGAATGTGTGGTGAGTTTAAAGCACAGGGCTGGATCATGGTTCAGAAATGATTTAGGATTGTGTGGAAACTCCACAATTAGCTCCAATTGACAGGTTTTGCGATGAGTCAGTGTTTCTTCTACTATCTCATCCCCTACTGCAGTGGTAGCCAACCAGTCATCATGTGATCGGCTGGACGATCTTCAAGGCATTCCTAGTGTCGATCACCAAACATTTCTGTCGAAAGCCAACGATTAAGGCTTGCTCGCTTTTATTTGTATTTTTTATGTGTCACTGTTGGCGGTAGGTGCACTTGATTCAGAAGCCCTGTGCACCAGGTAGATAAAGTGTTTCCATTTAGAAACATTTCATTTGTCTGAAAAGACAAACTCCGCCTACCGGGCGCAGATCTGGGGCTAAATCAATTAGGTCTACTGCCCTGGCAATTCGGATAGCTCACATCACCATGCCTAGAGCTTCCATGACCCCGGCCACAGAAGTCAAATACTAGCCTATGTGTGATTTCATAACTTTTAAAATCATGACCAGAGAGAGACTATCAAAGAATATAGCAAAGAGCTGCTGTTTTGAGTGAGTCCATGTCTAAGTTTTTGTTCAGCACTGTCAACACTGTTTTTATTCAACACTTACAAAACATAAAACGTGCTTCTCCCTACTTCCACTTGCATTGCAGCTGCATCGAATTAGTAGTAGGCTATTGATAGCCCTGCGATTTTATTATTATTAGCATTTCGTCGTGTCTTTTTAATATCGAGGAATATTTAACTTTCTCTGGTCATAGGAACAACATAAAATTTGTGCATGAGGCTGATGCTGTGCGAATCAAGTTTCACCATCTGCTCAGTCTCACCAGAGGAAAGGAAGGAGAGAGCAGGGACCGTGCTCTCTCCCTCCCTTTGCCATGGGTCAAAACAAATCGGAATCTCCGACTTCAGTGCGTTCAAGACGACTGCGAACTTGGAATATTTTTTTTTATCTGACTGGGAAAAATCCTTTTAACTGTTATCCAACTCGGAATTGCAAGTCAGAAACTCAGGCATCTTTCTAGAGCTCCGACTCTCCGACCTGAAGATCACTGACATCATGATTTTACCTCTTTTTTGTTTTTCAAGTTCCTAGTTGTCTTGAAAGCACCATGACCATCAGATGCAGTTACTATCAGTCCAGTAAAATAAAAAAGCTAATTATTTCAGTTTATGCTCAGCTGAGCCTCACGAGTGCTACACCAGCGGGTCTATTTTGTTATCAAAACTCAAGTTTTGAAATATAATATAGTCTGAGAAGAACAATATCGGCAGGCCAAGCATATACCCAATACGCTGTGGTAATGTATTAGGCCTACTGCACAAACCTCATTCCTACAGAACTGTTTTTATTAGGTTAATATTACATATAACTCAAGATCTGAGCGGTAGATCTCAGCTTGCTTTTTGACTGTGATCTTGATATGGTGAAATTATGATGATACTTTTTCCCAGGGGCTCAACTTTCACTGGTCCCCCCCACATTCTGAAATTGCATTTTTGTCCCCTCCCCCCAGTTTCATTATTGGAATGTGATACAAAACGTGACAACAGTGTGCTTTATGAACCATGCGGACGCCTCTGAGAGGTTGGGTAGGCTGTTTGGAGTGTTGATCTGACTGGATTTAGGACCATGCGGACACCACAGAGTGGGCTGACAGGCTGTATGAAGGCTAGGTTTCTAGAAGGCTGGCTGGACCAGCACGGGAGAGTTAAACATAGTGTGTACGTGTTGCGCTCTTTCACCGAGTTGTAAAAGGAAGCAGAACAGAAACTGCCTACTCTTTAGTTGACTTATGTAGCTGGCAAGGTAACTGCTGTTTAACTTAACAGAAAAATAACTAAACTAGTGTTTATTTGCAGTGCTGACCTAGTATTGTAACTGACATGTAACGTTAGCTAATGTTTCATCCCCTCTTGACTGAGGTGAATGAATAAGCTACACTAGTGAGTAGCTACCACAGCCAGGTCAGCTCTAGCCTCTAGTTATCTGTCAGATAGTAATAATAGCCACCTGACATCGCTATCTAACAGCAGTTGGATATATGGAAATATTTGTAGCCTTTGTTTTGTCCCGTTTCATAAGTAAATTAACTTTTGACAGTTGCTGTACTGTTAGAGAGAGAGCTGGACAAAAGCTGGTTAACATGAGCTATTATTTTTGCCACAATCAAACTAGACCTGAATCAAACGATGAAACAATTGGTAAAACGATTGAAGATTGATATTTTGAATTTTTTTCTGTGAAATGTCAGTTATATTAGTCAGTATGGCAATGTAACTTTATTGATCTGTCAGTTTCCCTAGCTAATTCCTTACTTTTCACACTAATAGACAGTAATGAACAGCTCTAACATTACAGGCTTCACTGTCATGGTGTACTGTTGAGGTCTGCACGGAGCTGATTTATTCATCCTGCTCCCGTCGCATCCGTTGGCTTTCTGTCTGATTCCAACCCGCTATTGCAAGACCTGGTCCCAAACCCAACTGCAGTCCTGCAATGTTGTTTTAGGCGTAGATGACGCAGCTCACTTGCCAGCCATGGTCCCAGCAATTTTGCGCCCTATAGGCAATATCAAATGCTCAAAGTTACTTAAGAAATAGGTTAAATTACCAGAGATTCTCACACGGCCCTTACATTGTATTACTGGGCTATATTAGCCAATATGCTAGATGAAGTTTGAAGGGAGCAGAGTTGGAGAGACTTTCTCTTGAGCTATTTTTATAGCCTACCTTTTAGGAGTGGGAAGATTTTCAGACTAAGAAATATGGCTGATCAATTTTTAGAGCTATTTCTAGGCAATATAGTAAACTATAGCCTAAGACCTATTTAGGAAGTACATTTCCTTGGAAAGATAACTGCCCCGTGCTTCTCCACCCATGTATACATGATCGTGGACTTCAGGAAACAGCAGAGGGAGCATCCCCCTATCCACATCGACAGGACAGCAGTGGAGAAGGTGGAAAGTTTTACGTTCCTCAGAGTACACATCACGGACAAACTGAAACGGTCCACCCACACAGACAGTGTGGTGAAGAATGCGCAACAGTGCCTCTTCAACCTCAGGAGGCGGAAGAAATTTGGCTTGTCAACTAAAACCCTCACAAACTTTTACCGATGCACAATTGAGAGCATCCTGTCGGACTGTATCACCGCCTGGTACGGCAACTGCACCGAGCCACAACGCATCCTGGACACCTACAGCACCCGATGTCACAGGAAGGCCAAAAAGATAATCAAGGAAAACAGATAGAGAGACTGAAAAACAGCTTCAATCTCAAGGCCATCAGACTGTTAAATAGCCATCACTAACACAGAGAGGCTGCTGCCTACATACAGACTTGAAATCATTGGCCACTTTAATAAATTGATCACTAGTCACTTTAATAATGCCACTTTAATAATGTTTACATATCTTGCATTACTCATCTCATACAGTATGTACATCATATACTGTTTTTATACCATCTATGGAATCTTGCCTATGCCGCTCTGCCATTGCTCATTCATATATTTATAGGTATATATGCTTATTCCTTTCCTTTACTTAGATTTGTGTGTATTAGGTAGTTGTCGTGGAGTTGTTAGATTACATGTTAGATATTGCTACACTGTCGGAACTAGAAGCACAAGCATTTCGCTACACTCACAATAACATCTGCTAATCATGTGTATGTGACCAATAAAATTTGATGTGATTTTAGGCTATAGGCTTTAATTGAGACCACACGCACACCTGATCTCGCAGGTATGGCAACTGAACTGGAAGCAGCAAGAAGGATGATAGCGACACTTGCTACATTTTGCGTAGTCCTAGATTTGCAGGCAGAGACAAATAAATGGGTAATCCATACTTATTGAAAATGAAAAGGCGTAACGCTCGCTCACCATAGTAGTCTAACCTACAGCATGTGCGTGTTGTGCCTCTTCCTTTTCGAGGATGGTTACACTTTTGATGGCACTTTGACCTACTTTGGTTGAGCGCCCTGCACTTCTTTTCATTATCAATATTTATTTTCAGACAATGAAGTGCACTACAGTCTAATCATATTTAATTGAATTTCATATTCAAGTTAACTGCCACGTGATTCTCTGCCCATGTAGGAAGCCTACTCTATTTCATACTATGCGCACTTGAACTCTCACGCCCAACTAGGAGAGGTAGGCTACTGAAGTTGAAGCAGCGAGTGTGAATAATACGAAAAAATATGTGCTTTTGATACAATAGGTAAGGTAACGCATACAAAGCAGAAAGAGAACCGTTTCAAAATAATCTGTGGGAGAACAAAAATATTTAAATCCCAAAATCGTCTGACTGACCGCCCGCTCCCGCCTGCAGCATGGAAAATGGCGATCTCTGTGGCATCCTGCGTGAATGCAGCCCTCTAGTGCAGTCAATACACAACACTATGCTCATCATGTTTTAGCAGGATCAGATCGTGTCAGGGGTCCCAGCAGGGTCAGACAGCCAAAGAAGACCAGTCTACAGAGCTCAGGTGAATTTTGCAGAATTCAGTGAATGATACAAAGTTCCATCTTCAATTGATGGGTAGACCTACAGTACAGTAGCTACAGGACAGCAGTTTAAGCTTAGAACTACAGTCTGGGATCTGGGAATAATGGTAATTTAATTTAAATGAATGAACCATTGATTCTATTATTGGATAATATAATGTATATTTCAAGGTAATTCTTTGTCATGCTTCATTTTAGGAAGATCAGATGGTGACAGGGGTATCAGCAGGGTCAGGCAGCCAGGGAAGACCAGTCTGTGACAGAGGGGAGGTGAATTTTTAAAGACTCAACACTTTTTTTCTCTCTGTCCAGCAAACACTGGACAAGCTAGATGCTATTTTAAGGCATTCTGACAAACCTCCAAAGTTGATTTCCAAACTGTATCAAGGTTTTATAGAGGCTTTCCCTATGACATAAAACATGTAAAACAGAAATGTGAGGAAGACCTGGGAGACACTATTGATGATGATGATGAATGGATAGAGATATGTTAGAATGCCCAGTCATGTTAATATAATCTCAGACAGAAATTACTGCAGTTTAAGACCATTCATAGAATGTAGGGTTGCACATTTTGGGAATATTCAGAGTTGGAAACTTTCTGTGGGAATTAATGGGACAATATGGGAATTAACGGGAATATATGGAAATGTATGGAAATGTATGCAAATTAATACCATTTAAATGTAGATGTTTTTTGCATTGGATATATTTACCATATCATATGGAGACAGAAACATAAACCTTTTACCTTATCATAAGTAGATATAATTGCAAATGATTAAATCCTTCCAATAGAAATTTAAAAAACAATTTAGTTACGAATTGAACTTAATTAAATGAATGGGCTCTTCACATGGGATGATTTCACTGAACAACAAAAGAAAGGGAATATTGAATGATCCCCAATAATTTATTGCATCTCCCAAAAAACTTTTCAACATAAAATGATATTCTAGAAATTAAAGCTTTGGTTGTCTTCCTCTCAGGCTTCCACGTCATCTCCCTGTACCTCCTCAATGTCCACCTCTTGAACATCAGACTCTGTGGCCTTATCTTCACTATCACTTTCCAACCTTGTTGAGGATGGCTCGTTGTCACGCTCAAAAAGCCTCAAATTTGCCCGGATGGCCACCAATTCTTCAACCCTTGTATTGGTCAGCTGTTGCGTGCTTTGGTGTGTGTGTTCCCAAACAAGGACCAGTTGCGCTTTGAAGCGGTAGGATGTTGGTGGGATTTGGAGGAGGATGGAGGCAACAGGGGAAAGAGCCTCATATTGACAAATTCCCTTCCACCAGGTGGCTGATGAGATATGTTGGCACGACTGCCATATTGCATCTCCATCCCAAAGCCCTTGCTTGGAAGTGTACTTCGCCAGACTGCCAAGAACCTTGCCCTCAGAAGTCTTCACACTTTTTGATGTATTTCAGAACTGCAGTTTCCTCTGCTTGGAGCAACAGTGAAGTGGGAAGGGCAGTACGGATTTATTCTCTTACATCTGCAAGCAGAGTCTGAACATCAGACAGGATGGCATTGTCTTCCTCAATCCATGCAATGGCTACTGCTATAGGTTTCAGGAGTTTCAGGCTGCTTACCACTCTCTCCCAAAATACATCATCCAGGAGGATCCTCTTGATGGCGCTGTCCATATCGGCAGACTGTGATATGGCCATTTCTTGGAGAGACTCCTTCCCCTCCAGGAGACTGTCAAACATGATGACAACACCACCCCGATGGGTGTTGCTGGGAAGCTTCAATGTGGTGCTCTTATTCTTCTCACTTTGCTTGGTGAGGTAGATTGCTGCTATAACTTGATGACCCTTCACCTACCTAACCATTTCCTTGGCTCTCTAGTGGAGTGTATCCATTGTTTTCAGTGCCATGATGTCCTTGAGGAGCAGATTCAATGTATGAGCAGCACAGCCAATGGGTGTGATGTGAGGGTAGGACTCCTCCACTTTAGACCAAGCAGCCTTCATGTTCACAGCGTTGTCTGTCACCAGTGCAAATACCTTCTGTGGTCAAAGGTCATTGATGACTGCCTACAGCTCATCTGCAATGTAGAGACCGGTGTGCCCGTTGTCCCTTGTGTCTGTGCTCTTGTAGAATACTGGTTGAGGGGTGGAGAAGATGTAGTTAATTATTCCTTGCTCACGAACATTCGACCACCCATCAGAGATGATTGCAATATAGTCTGCTTTCGCTATGATTTGCTTGACCTTCACTTGATCTCTGTTGAACTCTGCATCCAGCAAATTAGTAGATAAAGCATGTCTGGTTGGAGGTGTGTATGCTGGACGAAGAACATTCAGAAATCTCTTCCAATACACGTTGCCTGTGAGCAGAGGTGAACCAGTTGCATTCCCAGCTCGAGCAAGACATTCATCAGCATTTCTCTGACTATGTTCCTCCAATGAGTCAAAAAAACTTCTGATTCCAGATGGACCATGAGCTGTTGCTATTGATAAGGTGTCTGATTCATAATTTTCACCTCAAATATAAGTAGAGGGACTTTTGTCAGAGGTTGCTTGTTGTGAGCGCTGAGGGAACTTTATGCACTTGGCCAGATGATTCTGCATCTTTGTTGCATTCTGCACATATGATTTGGCACAGTATTTGCAAATGCACACAGCTTTTCCTTCTACATTAACTGCAGTTAAATGTCTCCACACATCGGATAGTGCAAGTGGCATTTTCTTGTAAAGATGAGAAAAAATGAGTAAAAAAACCCAAATACAATTCCGTGTGAAGTAGTGTGGGCTCAATAGCATCTCATTAGTGTGCAAGATCTTGAGAATCAGCTGTACATGTGATGTTAGAGTACACTGCACATGTGATTGAAGAATGCACTGTGCATGCAGAGGGTTGCAATTCCATTGAATTGGGGATAGTTTAACCAAAATATGCCACAAGACTTAGAATTGCCTTTTTTTTGTATGCCACAAAAAAAGGTTAACTGTTATAAGCTAACTTTTTGGATGAATTTAAGCAAAATTCCCCAAATTCCAGGGCATAACCTCCCGTGGAAAATTTCCGGAAAAGGTCTGGATATTTACCGGAAGGTTTCCGACCCTTTGCAACCCTAATCATGACCTCCCAGTAACACTGACTATCATGCACTCAGAAATTGTATTATTCTGGTAGAGGTGTAAAGCACAAAGGAGACATATTTGCATATGTTGTGGTCTTATGAAGGCCGGCTGAATTCTGGCAAAGAGTATGTTCCTTTATCTCAACATGTCTGAAGATTCTCCCTTCTTCCTGTTTTTGTTTGCTTGGAAATGTTGTTACTGGAGACTTATCATAAGAAACTGTGTAACCTAGCATTTAGTGTGGCTAATAAATCCGTTGCCATTAGTTGGAAGGTTGGTTATCCTCCCACAATGTATGGAAGAAATGTAAAAGTATGTACAGTATCACTAGATTTGTTTTAAGATTAAAGGGTATACTGTGCAACTTTCATAAGTTCTGGCTGGATGCCTGATATGGAATACTGTACAAAAAAAGGAGCCTGTACTGAAAACATGCCCACGTTAGGGGAGATACCTATTTAGGCAATCCCTAGCTGCTGGGCTGCTCATTCCTGGCCCTGGGGGTCTGCTGTACTGTTGTCTTGGCCTAACACACCTGAAACCAATAATGAATGTTGAGAGAATGCCAAGAGTGTGCAAAGATGTCATCAAGGCAAAGGGTGGCTATTTGAAGAATCTCAAATATAAAATATATTTTGATTTGTTTAACACTTTTTGGTTTCTACATGATTCCATGTGTGTTATTTAATAGTTTTGATGTCTTCACTATTATTCTACAATGTAGAAAACAGTAAAAATAAAGAAAAAACCTTGAATGAGTAGGTGTTCTAAAACCTTTGACCGGTAGTTTATATTTACCGAAATTACATTACATTACAGACATTTCCAATGATGGAAGACACAATTTATCTGAAATATTAAAGCTGATCTACCCCGTATTTCTGTTTTTTATATTGTGTCCCACCCACTTCTAAAACCAAAGTTGCGGCCCTGATTTCCCTTTGGGGACAAATTGACAGATAGTCTATCAATCTATCTAGTGTAAAGTAATCTAAGTACTAAGATAATATTTCACTTCCCTAAATATTCCCATGAATATGGAGGGAAAAGCAGCTGTTGCTAAATGTCTAAAACTATTCAAACATTATTGTACTCATCTCTTGCCATACACACACACTCACACACACACACACACACACACACACACACACACACACACACACACAGATACATTCACGCCCATACACACAGATGCACGCACACATGCACACTCGCTCCCACAAACACAAAAAAATAAAGTGAGTTCAGAGAGTTGGACCTTTTTGTATGCTGGCCGCTTTGGCATGCTTGGGCGCCGGGTGCCCTCACTCCTGTATTCCTCAGTGAGTCTCTTCAAATCTTTCACAGATTTGTCTGCTACGCTCCGCCTGAACTGAGCTTGTCAAACAATCAAACAACATAATTAGGCCTCACGGAAGTTTACATCTGAACTGAGCATGGAGGGAGGGAGCATCTTCTGTTTCAGTGGACCAGGGGGAGGAAGGGGGCGGGGGGGGCGGGGGGGGGGGGGGGGGAGTTGTGGGATTGGAGATGGAGGAATTACCTGGTGGGAAGCATTTGCTTTTGTCCATAAGAAAACACAAAAAACAAAGCACTCACCACAGATGTGCAGGGAATAATATAAAGCTATTTTATTAGATCAAAGCAAACCTGGATCAGTGGATCAGCGGCCAACACACCTCCTGCTGCAAAGTCCCCAGGCTGTGTTATCCATTACACTGCCATGGAGTGGAGAGAGAGACACAGGCTTGGTTGTGTCATCCTGGCTCCTGCAGGCCAGGCAGGCTTAGAGCTTCTGGGTTGTCATTTTCCTGGGCCAGCTGCCTGCTGACAAGCCAACCGAACAGGCTGCACCCCACACGCATGCACACACATGCAACGCAAACGCACGCACACAAACACACACCCCACAGAGGGCTTCAATGCTCTATTTTCACCCCCCTGAGGAACCACAGAGCGATAGCCTAAACACTTCAGCCTGGCCTGGCCTGCCACCACACCCACACACACACACACACACACACACACACACAGGAATATTTATGAGAACAAACAGAGTCACTCAAGTTCAGTCAACCTCAGAGAGTTTTAATGAGGGCTTTAAGGAACAAGAAGTGGATCCCGGGGGGACATCCTTTAGATTGTGAAAATATTTAAGATTCAGACAATGATGGCCGCCCTTGGCCCAATGATGAGCCTATGAAGTTAGGCTTCTGCTTCAGTACATTCCTAAAACAAACTCTGTGACAAAACTAACAATGACAGTTGGAATACCATCAGCGGATATGGCATTCTAAATGATAAGACTAGGGTTTTGACATTCTAGAATGTCTCTCTGCTGCTTATCTTTCCGGACCAATCCAGGCGACAGACAAATGGTCCATTTATATCATGTCCTGTACCAGGCCGTGATGCAACTGGTTTGGATGCTCTTGATGGTGCAGCGGTAGTATTTGGAGAGGACCCGGGGTGGCATGCTGAATTTCTTCAGCCACCTTAGGAAGTAGAGATGCTGTTGCGCCCTCTTAACAAGAGTGGTGGTGTTGTTGGTCCATGTCAAGTCCTCGGTGATGTGGATGCCGAGGAACTTAAAACTGATGACTCTCTCTACTGCAGTCCTGTTGAAGTCAACAAGCAACTTCTTTGTTTTGCTGACATTGAGGGAGCGGTTGTTGTCCTGGCACCACAATGCCAGTTCACTGACCTGCTCCCTATTGGCTGACTTGTCATTGTTGGTTATCGGGCCTACAACCGTGGCGTTGTCAGCAAACTTGATGATGGAATTGATGTCGCGCAAAGCCACACAGTTGTGGGTGAACAGAGAGTACAGCAGAGGGCTGAGGACACACCCCTGGAGGGCCCTGTGTTAAGAGTTAGTGTGGAGGAAGTGTTGTTGTCAATCCTCACAGCCTGTAGTCTGCCCGTCAGGAAGTCCAGGATCAGTTGCAGGGTGGTGTCCAGACCCAGGGCTCTGAGCTTGGTGTTGAGCTTGAAGGAAACAATAGTGTTGAATGCTGACCTGTAGTCAATGAACAGCATTCTCACATACAGTGAGGGAAAAAAGTATTTGATCCCCTGCTGATTTTGTACGTTTGCCCACTGACAAAGAAATGATCAGTCTATAATTTTAATGGTAGGTTTATTTGAACAGTGAGAGACAGAATAACAACAAAAAAATCAAGAAAAACGCATGTAAAAAATGTTATAAATTGATTTGCATTTTAATGAGGGAAATAAGTATTTGACCCCTCTGCAAAACATGACTTAGTACTTGGTGGCAAAACCCTTGTTGGCAATCACAGAGGTCAGACGTTTCTTGTAGTTGGCCACCAGGTTTGCACACATCTCAGGAGGGATTTTGTCCCACTCCTCTTTGCAGATCTTCTCAAGTCATTAAGGTTTCGAGGCTGACGTTTGGCAACTCGACCTTCAGCTCCCTCCACAGATTTTCTATGGGATTAAGGTCTGGAGACTGGCTAGGCCACCCCAGGACCTTAATGTGCTTCTTCTTGAGCCACTCCTTTGTTGCCTTGGCCATGTGTTTTGGGTCATTGTCATGCTGGAATACCCATCCACGACCCATTTTCAATGCCCTGGCTGAGGGAAGGAGGTTCTCAGCCAAGATTTGACGGTACATGGCCCCGTCCATCGTCCCTTTGATGCAGTGAAGTTGTCCTGTCCCCTTAGCAGAAAAACACCCCCAAAGCATAATGTTTCCACCTCCATGTTTGACGGTGGGGATGGTGCACTTGGGGTCATAGGCAGCATTCCTCCTCCTCCAAACACGGCAAGTTGAGTTGATGCCAAAGAGCTCCATTTTGCTCTCATCTGACCACAACACTTTCACCCAGTTGTCCTCTGAATCATTCAGATGTTCATTGGCAATCTTCAGACGGGCATGTATATGTGCTTTCTTGAGCAGGGGGACCTTGCGGGCGCTGCAGGATTTCAGTCCTTCACGGCGTAGTGTGTTACCAATTGTTTTCTTGGTGACTATGGTCACAGCTGCCTTGAGATCATTGACAAGATCCTCCCGTGTAGTTCTGGGCTGATTCCTCACCGTTCTCATGATCATTGCAACTCCACGAGGTGAGATCTTGCATGGAGCCCCAGGCCGAGGGAGATTGACAGTTATTTTGTGTTTCTTCCATTTGCGAATAATCGCACCAACTGTTGTCACCTTCTCACCAAGCTGCTTGGCGATGGTCTTGTAGCCCATTCCAGCCTTGTGTAGGTCTACAGTCTTGTCCCTGACATCCTTGGAGAGCTCTTTGGTCTTGGCCATAGTGGAGAGTTTGGAATCTGATTGATTGATTGCTTCTGTGGACAGGTGTCTTTTATACAGGTAACAAACTGAGATTAGGAGCACTCCCTTTAAGAGTGTGCTCCTAATCTCAGCTCGTTACCTGTATAAAAGACACCTGGGAGCCAGAAATCTTTCTGATTGAGAGGGGGTCAAATACTTATTTCCCTCATTAAAATGCAAATCAATTTCTAACATTTTTGACATGCGTTTTTCTGGATTTTTTTGTTGTTATTCTGTCTCTCACTGTTCAAATAAACCTACCATTAAAATTATAGACCGGTCATTTCTTTGTCAGTGGGCAAACGTACAAAATCAGAAGGGGATCAAATACTTGTTTCCCTCACTGTAGGTGTTCCTCTTGTCCAGATGTGAATAGCGATGGAAATGGCATATTCCTTGGATCTATTTGAGCACTAGGCAAATTGGAGTGGGTCCAGTGTGCCTGGTATGCTGGCCTTGATGTGGGCCATGACCAGCCTCTCGAAGCAATTCAAAGTTGACCGAGGTGATTGTGACAGGGCGATAGTCATTTGGACATGTCCCCTTGTTTTCCTTGGGCACTGGGACGATGGTGGTCTCCTTGAAGCAGGTGGGGACTACAGCATGGGACAGGGACAGGTTGAAGATATTTTAGAAGACACATCAGCTGGTCAGCACACACAGAGGATGCGGCCAGGCATACCATTTGGGCCGGTGGCTTTGTGAGTATTCACTCTTTTGAGAGTTTTCCTCACGTCAGCCTCGGAGAGCGATGGCTCGGTATTGGATGGCTCGGTATTGGATGGCTCGATATTGTCTGCCTTGAAGCGAGCATAGAATGTGTTAAGCTCATCTGGGAGGGAGGCTTCGGTGGGCACCACACAGCTGGATTTGCCTTTGTAGTTGTGATAGTCTGTAGTCCTTGCCACATGTGTCACAAGTCTGAGTTGTCGATGATCAATTCAAGTTTGAATCTATATTGTCTTTTTGTGTCCCTAATAGATTTGCAGAGCTCGTACCTGCTTGACTTGTACGCATCGCACGCCACTGAGTCATCGGGATTCGTTCTGCTGACATTGAATGCTGCAGTACGGGCTCTCTGCATGGTACGGATAGATCCATTCATTCAGGGTTTTTGGTTGGGCTATGTACAGATTGTTCTTGTGGATACAACATTATCAACACATTTCCTAATGAAGCACTGATGATGTACATTACCTAGCCAAACGTATGTGGACACCTACTTGTCGAACATCTCATTCCAAAATCATGGGCATTAATATAGAATTGGTCCCCCCTTTGCTGCTATAACAGCCTCCACTCTTCCGGGAAGGCTTTCCACTTTCCACTGTGCTTCAAAGCACTGTATGGGGTTTGACTGACGAGTGTAAAGGGTTAAAAGCATTACTGTTTATATTTAATAGGACTCAAGTTCACATGCTTGGAACTTAAAGCTACTGTATGTGTCAGAATTCACCCTATGGGTTTACATAATGAAATGTACTGTAGTGTTGGGTTGAGTGTGTAGAAGGCGAGACTATAGACATGGACATACTGTACTATAGCCGACCAACATGTGGGACAAAGTAGTATGGAGGTTTGTCCTTTTTGGTCCACACAGTAGCCGTACTCCCCTATAATGAATACATAGATTGAAAAAGCAACAAAAGGCTATAAGCCAATGCAAGCACTTAAGGGAATTTGTTGTGGGTAAAGTGTCTTAATAGGGTGTAAGACTACAATGAGCCAGAACAGCTTCAATGTACCTTGGCATATGTTCTACAAGTATCTGGAACTCTATTGGAGGGCTGCCACACCATTCTTCCACCAGAAATTCCATCATTTGGTGTTTTGTTGATGGTGGTGGAAAACGCTGTCTCAAGCGTCGCTCCAGAATCTCCCAATTGGGTTGAGATCTGGTGACTGAGACAGCCATGCCGTATGGTTTACATTTTTTTTCATGCTCATCAAACCATTCAGTGACCACTCGTGCCCTGTGGATGGGGGCATTATCATTCTATGGGGTTATTGTCATCCTATGGGGGCATAGCCATGGTAGCCAAAATAATGTCCTGCCCATCAGTTTTATACATGACCCTAAGCATGATGGGATGTTAATTGCTTAATTAACTCAGGAACCATACCTGTGTGGAAGCACCTGCATTCAACATACTATGTATCTCTAATTTACTCAAGTTTTTCAATTATTTTGGCAGTTACCTGTAGTTCCCATGTTTAGTAAGATGTTATTTTCTATGGTAGAGTAGGTCAGGGGGTGTTTTTGTGTTTTTCTATGTTTTCTATATCTATGTTTAGTTCTAGTTTTCTATTTCTATGTTGTTTTTTGGGATGATCTCCAATTAGAGGCAGCTGGTCCTCGTTGTCTCTAATTGGAGATCATACTTAAGTAGGTTTTTTTTCCCACCTGTGTTTGTGGGTAGTTATTTTCTGTTTAGTTATCTGTTACCTGACAGAACTGTTGGCTGGCTGGCTGGCTGTTTGTTTGTTATTTTGTCTTTAGTATTCTGAGTTAAAATAAATATTCACTATGAGCACTCAACACGCTGCGCCTTGGTCCCCTCTCTACGACAGCCGTTACACTTCCGCCAAAGACGGTCCCTCTCCTAGTTCGGGCGGCGTTCGGCGGTCGACGTCACCGGCCTTCTTGGCATCGCCGATCCACTTTTCATTTTCCATTTGTTTTGTCTTTGTTTTGCACACCTGGTTTAATTCCCTAATTACATGTTCATTATTTAACCCTCTGTTTTCCACATGGTTTTTGTGCGTGATTTTTTTATGTATGTTCGGTCCGTTATTGTGGGCTCGGTATTACAACATGTTATTGGAATATTTGAGTAAAGTTACTTTTGTTACTCATCTCTGCTGTCCTGCGCCTGACTCCTCTGCACCAGCTACACCCAGACCACTACAGTGGACGTATTTGCAAAAAGTCCACTATAATGCTAAAACAACGAAGGTAGTTTGTAATTTTTGGTTATTAAAGACATAACCATACGGTAATATCTGCTGACACTAGAAAAGCTCCGGTAAAGGTTCAACCATGTCAAGTATGTAGCCTAATGCATGAAGGGCACACGGTGCAATAGGTTGGTGTGTGTGTTTGGCTTTACTATCCTTGTGGAGACCAGAAGTCCTCACAAGGAGTAAAACAAGGAAAATTCTGACAGGTGGGGACATTTTGCCGGCCCCCACAATGTTAAAGGCCATTTTAAGCTTAAGGGTTAGGTTTAGGGATAGAATTAGGGCTAGATTTACCGTTATGAGTTAGAGTAAATAGGATTTTGAATGGGAATCAATTGTTTGTTCCCCACAAGGATAATAAAATGTGTGTGTGTGTGTACGCGCGTGTGTGTGTGTGGATGAGTGAGTCACACTGATGCATAAACAAGACTGGCATTTAAATACGACAGTGAGAGTGTGTGTTACGATCAACCATTATCATTTTAGTTACTCTTTGAAATGTGCTTATCGTATAAACTTGAATTTATTTATTAGGCTGACATAAAGGCCTCTGTATAAATTATTCCCCCCTGCTACACCCAGGGGGGTTACGGCGTGGCGGGTTTTGCGGTCACAGGGTGGTTTGGTTTACAGACCCTCCTTAGAGATAGTACCTATACTGGTTGGTATCCGGTCGCAATCATTCCAGTCATCCAGTGTTCTTAAACAGCATAGGTGACCTTTAATTAACTGTGACTTTCAACATTGTTACAATTATGCCCCAGCCGCATGCTTCACTAGATTTCATTTACCACAGAAACTCAATTCTATGGTTGTTTACTATGGAGAGTGATTGAGTGTGTTCGGATCCCAATGGAATTACAGTATCTTTAATTTGGAAAGTGTGTGTGTGTGTGTGGGTGCGTGTGTACGAATGGGCGCGCACGTGCTTGTGTGTGTAATTCTTAAAGGTGTGTTGGTCTACTACCCACAACATGTTCATGTTTTAGGCTCCACTGCTCATGATCTCTTCCGTTCCTGTTTAATATTTGAAACATTTTCTTCCCCATCTGTCTTGCTTCCTGCTCCTCCAACTGTGTGAAATGTGTGTAAATGAGAAATGAGGTTGTGTGTGTGTGTGTGTGTGTGTGTGTGTGTGTGTGTGTGTGTGTGTGTGTGTGTGTGTGTGTGTGTGTGTTTTGACAAGGAAAGATGGGTCCAAACAATGATGATTTCACGGATTCAGATATTTCCCCGTGAAGAATACTGAACATCGTAATAGGTTCAATTTACCTTTTGTCTTTTTCATATCATAGATAGATGAATTGAGAACTATAAAGTGCAAAGCCCCTAACACAGAGTCATTTGTACCCAGAAACCTCAAATGTCACCCAACACAATTCATCTCTTTATCTTTGAAAATGTCACATCTTTATTATGTCTCTTCCTCCGTCAGTCATTGCAGTCCCAGAGTGATCCCGGTCAGTCTGATGTGTAACTGCCTGTAAGGTGAGCAGCAGACTACAAAATATACTGAAAATAAGTTAAAAGCCCAAATGTTATGTAAGTTATGTAAGTTCCAAAACAGAGCTACTTCTGGTTTGGACGTGAGAGTAGGAATGCAGTTGACAAAAGTAAACTCACTCTGTCATAGTACTGTACTTCTGACATCACTGCACTCCTTTCCCTCCCTCACCAACCAAAAGTAGCTGTCTTGGAAGTTAGGCAACCAAGCCATCACTATGTTATCATCATTTTGGAGCCTGCAATGGTTCCACTACCTATGTTCTTTCCTTCCTTCTTCCAACAGCCAAGAGAGACAATCGTCTGTGAGATCAACCAACATACTGTGTATTCAGCATACAGATCCTCTTCTCATTCAGAAGCTGATTGTTGTTTAGTCTCATGTCTGATATCCTTAATCATAATCACACCCACCCATGACCACTGGTGCTGTGTGTGTGTGTGTGTGTGTGTGTGTGTGTGTGTGTGTGTGTGTGTGTGTGTGTGTGTGTGTGTGTGTGTGTGTGTGTGTGTGTGTGTGTGTGTGATCATGCTCCCACTCAACCATAGCAGCCATCTTTCATCTCAGCACGTTGAGTTCTAAGGTTGTGTGCACGCGTGCAGGCATCTGTGTGTGTGTTCTCATAGTCTTGTTTTGGTAGTTTAGCCGCTGGTGGGACATGATAGGCCGCCTCATCTAATGGGATTAATCCGCCGTGGACAAGCATCCAGCAGCAGAATCATTAAAATAATAATTACAAGACAGAGTACATGATTAGCCTCCCTATCATCCCTTTGGGTTAAGGGGGTCTATATGAGAATGAAAGCTTTCTCTATTCCTATTAATATGGTATGCTAGTAATCCTAGAAACTCTCAGTGCCAGTCCTGTTCAAATTAACTAGCCATTTCAGTAGAGATTCTCATTGAGCATGCTTTTTAGTCTAGGGCTAAGATGAATGTGTTTGGGAAACCTACCCTTTGAAGTGAAGTACCTCTCATGAATTTGCTATGTGTGGGTTATGGATGTGTTATGAAGTTATTATGTATATTGGTACATTTCAAATAAAGCTATATCCATGTGCAAACCATGGCTGGTTAATTATCTATGTAAATATTCAAACACTTAAACCAGACCAATATCATGTTTCCAGAACATTCAACTGAAGGACAGAGAGCTACAATATACCATGCCATCATTCGGATTCGCATTGCACCACCATAAGCAATAAGAAATATTCAAAGGAAATTGATACTTGTAACTTGCCCATGAATGACTCAGCTCTCCTCCATCTCCAGAGCTCAGCTACACGTCCCCTGGTTGGAGAGACATGTACTTGACGTTATTGGGTCTCACCTCTTAAGTAGCGTTGCTCAGTCAGTCACCTAAATTGCATCTGGCTGACAGTCTCATCTCATCATATTGGGACGGCTAAAAACCAGGCTGCATTCTCTTATTATTTATTTTAGAAAACCATGAGAGTGACCATGAAGTTAAAAAAGATTGAATGAAACAGAGGAATAGTTCTTTGATATCTGACAAAAGGTGATCTTAAAAAAAATATTTGGATGAATGTGGTGTAGGTTTTAAGAAAAGGTATTTGAGATTAGTTTACAGCAGCATTCATGTTTGTCTGATTGACTCTATGGTGAGTCATACTCATAACCTACAGGGTTTAATATCGCTCAAGTTGTACAGAATCACATGAAGTGGATAAATTGACCAACAGTTAACCCTCCTACAAGTGAGGCAATTGCACCTCTTATTAGCCAGCTAAAGAGCCGTTAGAAATGACAGACTTTGCTGGCGTTTACTCTTAACGTGTGTGCACGCAGGCATACACATGCACATGCACAGACAGTACACACTCGCAAATAAAAACTTCACACACATTCTTATCCTCATCCCTTAACTCTCACACAAAAATAATGCATTATTCTTTTGTGTGCATTGTCAAAGCATAATCGTTATTTCAAAGGGTCAGAATTGTAATCATTTTCTAATTAACTCCAATAAAACAATGAACAGCTGCACTGGCCTGATATGTGAGAGAAAATTTCTCTGCTTAAACGAGGGCCATTATCAGCACCATCACAGTAAGGGTCTCTCTCTTTCGCTCGCTCTCTCTCTCTCTTGCTTTCTCTCTCTCTTTCTATCTCTCTGCAGACTGAGACCCATGGTGACACAGGCCATTTTTTTTATTTTCAATGTCTACCTCAGCTGGATAGAAATTGGTGTTGCAACAAAGAGCTCAGAAACTCACTCAGAAAACATTGCAGTCTGGCCAGAGCTGTATTTTCCCAACTACAAAAACCCTGTATGCAAAATGTTTAAAGCCCACATGCAGTCTTTTAATTTATTTTGAAATTATCACTGTATATCTAATAAATTATTGTGTGTGTTGCATGAAAATAACTCAAAATATATTAATGTGTGATTATTAATACAATTTTAAATATATTTACATAGAGTACACAGCCCTGATTGATGAATAGGATTTTGTAGCCTACCCAACTTAACCTTCAAAGTAGGAGGATACATAGGCAATTAGAAAATGACTGGTCATTGGTCAAAATAATCAGATCATAATCAGATTGTGATGTCATGCTGTGGGCCAAAAGCTCCATCCCACCTGAACAGGCTAAATTTCCAGGCAAAAAATAAAACAAAATAAAAATCTCTTACACTAAAAGGGCATTATCATAATTTCATAGTGTTATTTCGACCTCATAGTGTGGAAATGTCATTACAAAAACAGGGCAGTCACGTTTTTGACTGCAATGCCTCTTTAAAAAGTGTGTGAATGCTAAAATATGTTTATCCTAACTTGAACACAGCGGATGAAATGTGCAGGTCATGAAGAATTTATTTACCTGACTCAGTAGGGCAAAGGGCAGTCTAGCAAGTCTGAAAAGTGTGTTATTCAGTTCTAGTGAAGCAATAAAGACAAGACCAAAAGTCAAAAGAATGTATTAATGTTATTATTCCTAGAAGACCAAACCTCTGACTCTCAGACTTTCATCTTTATTGTGATCTCCTCCTTCGTCATCCTTCAATAAAAATCCTACTTTGTCTGAGCATCTGCCTCTGACTCCAGAGGTTGGAAGTTTGAGTCTAGCAATAGATAGAAAGTTTTGGAGATTTTTATTTAAAGCCTATCCCAAACCTTAACCCTTAGCTTAACCATTCGGAGTTAATGCCTGACCTTAAGATTTTGGAGTTAATTCAGATTTAATGCCTAAACTTAATCTTAAACATTTTGGAATTTGACGCTTGCAACAACTTCGAAATTTGACGTTTGAGAAACATGGATGAACGTCCAATTCTGACGTGAGACTGTGAGAGCTAGTTGTTTTTTTCCGTTTAGTATTACATACAAATTATTGCAGTCTTTTCCTGTAGTTTGTGCTGCATACACTTCATTATATTTGCAGAATTGTCAGCAGTTCAATTTACTAATCTGATATCCGCCTGAGTTTGTTTTGGTAGGTAGTCCTTTTTTAATTTCAGAGTTTACGGAGTGTGGCAGTGTGCTTATCTTCCCGCAACCCATTTGCAAGGAATCACGTTTTAAGCTGTCTTCTCTTTTTGGTCTTATAGTTTGCTTTATGTAAAAAAAATAATAATACATTAATCCACAAACCTGACAATTTACTTAGCAGAAATATCCACTCGACCAAAACCAGGCTAGTAAGCAGCTGTTGATGCAACTGACACAACACTGAACAAAGGTTCTTATAGAAAATGGCCTCATATATTAAAAGTGATTTCCTAAAATCATCCACATCGATAATAGCATAAATCTTCACTCTGTCCAATAAACAAGTCTTCGTCCAGAGGTAAAGTTAACCTGTCTGGGCTAGGGGGCAGTATTTTCACGGCCGGATGAAAAACATACCCAATTTAAACAGGTTACTACTCTGGCCCAGAAACTAGAATATGCATATTATCAGTAGATTTGGATGGAAAACACTCTGAAGTTTCTACAACTGTTTGAATGGTGTCTGTGAGTATAACAGAACTCATATGGCAGGCAAAAACCTGAGAAAAATCCAAGCAGGAAGTGGAAAGTCTGAGAATTGTAGTTCTTCTTTTGATTCTTTATTGAAGCTACAGTGACTGTGGGGTGACATTGCACTTCCTAAGGCTTCCATTGGCTGTCTAAAGCCTTCAGAAAGTGGTTTGAGCCTTCTCCTGTCACTGGGCAGATAATAGGAGCTCAGTTACTGAGTGGTCTGCCTGGCAACAAAGGGATTGGATATGCGCAGGTCACGCGAGCACGCCGTTCCTTCTTTTTCTTCTTGAATGAATATGCTATTGTCCGGTTGGAATATTATCGCAATTTTACGTTCAAAATACCATAATGATTTATTTTAAACAGCGTTTGACATGCTTCTAAGTACGGTAATGGAACATTTTGACTTTTCGTCTCTCGTTCCGTGCTCGCGCGTTATGCCTTTGGATAAGTGATCTGTACCCACAAACAAAACGGAGGTATTTATACATAAATATGGATTATTTCGAACAAAAACAACATTTCTTGTGGAAGTAGCAGTCCTGGGAGTGCATTCTGACGAAGATCAGCATAGGTAAGAGAATATTTCTAATACTAATTCTGAGTTTAGGTTGCCCCGAACTTGGCAGGTGTCTGAATAGCTCACCGTGATGGCTGAGTTATGTACTCAGAATATTGAAAAATGTGCTTTCTCCGTAAAGCTGATTTAAAATCTGACACAGCGGTTGCATCCAGGGGTAGTCTATCTATAATTCTTTAAATAATTGTTATATATTTTGTCAACGTTTATGATGAGTATTTTTGTAAATTAATGTGCACATTCACCGGACATTTTGGTGGGAATACATATTCTGAACATCACGCACCAATGTAAAATGCTGTTTTTGGATATAAATATGAACTTTATCGAACAAAACATACATGTATTGTGTAACATAATCTCCTAGGAGTGTCATCTGATGAAGATCGTCAAAGGTTAGTGCTTTATTTAGCTGTGTTTTGGGTTTTATTGACACATGTCCTTGCTTGGAAAATGGCTGTGTGATTATTTTTGTCTATGTACTCTCCTAACATAATCTAATGTTTTGCTTTCACTGTAAAGCCTTTTTCAAATCGGACAACGGGGTTACATCAAGGAGGAGTGTATCTTTAAAATGGTGTAAAATAGTTCTGTTTGAGAAAGTTGAATTATGACATTTTGTTGTTTTTGAATTTGCCGCCCTGATATTTCACTGGCTGTGTCCCGCAGGTGGACGCTAGCGTCCCACCTAGCCCATAGAAGATAAGAGATCGGTGAAGAATCCAGCTACGAACTGGTCCGTTTGGTACAATTTTGTGAAACTCATGAGAGACAATACTGCCACATTACCATAACCATGTTTATAGAAGAGTCTCATGTATGAGACTTACATCTAATGGTTGTATAAAATGAATGAATAAGGATAAAGCTATTTGTTAGATGATGGGATGCTATGTAATGATGTTAACCTCTCTAGGCTAGGCGGGACGAATTCGTCCCACCTACGTAACAGCCACTGCTATCCTGTGGCGCGATTTTCAAAACCTTAAAAATCCTATTACTTCAATTTCTCAAACATATGACTATTTTACAGCCATTTAAAGATAAGACTCTCGTTAACCTCTATGGGACCGGCGGGACGAATTCGTCCCACCTACGTAACAGCCACTGCCATCCTGTGGCGCGATTTTCAAAATCTTCAAAATCATATTACTTCAATTTCTCAAACATATGACTATTTTACAGCCATTTAAAGATAAGACTCTCGTTAATCTAACCACAATGTCCGATTTCAAAAAGGCTTTACAACGAAAGCAAAACATTAGATTATGTCAGCAGAGTACCAAGCCAGAAATAATCAGACACCCATTTTTCAAGCCAGCATATAATGTCACCAAAACCCAGAAGACAGCTAAATGCAGCACTCACCTTTGATGATCTTCATCAGATGACAACCCTAGGACATTATGTTATACAATACATGCATGTTTTGTTCAATCAAGTTCATATTTATATCAAAAACCAGCTTTTTACATTAGCATGTGACGTTCAGAACTAGCATACCCCCCGCAAACTTACGGGGAATTCGCTAACATTTTACTAAATTACTCACGATAAACGTTCACAAAAAGCATAACAATTATTTTAAGAATTATAGATACAGACCTCCTCTATGCACTCGATATGTCCGATTTTAAAATAGCTTTTTGGTGAAAGCACATTTTGCAATATTCTAAGTACATAGCCCAGGCATCACGGGCTCGCTATTTAGACACCCGGCAAGTTTAGCACTCACCATAATCATATTTACTATTATAAAAATGTCATTACCTTTTGTTGTCTTCGTCAGAATGCACACCCAGGACGTCTACTTCAATAACAAATGTTGGTTTGGTCCAAAATAATCCATCGTTATATCTGAATAGCGGCGTTTTGTTCGTGCGTTCCAGACACTATCCGAAATAGTAAAGAAGTGTCGCGCGCTTGGCGCAATTCCTGACAATAAAATTCAAAGTATTCCATTGCCGTACGTCGAAGCATGTCAACCGCTGTTTAAAATCAATTTTTACGTCATTTTTCTCGTAGAAAAGCGATAATATTCCGACAGGGAATCTCCTTTTCGGCAAACAGAGGAAAAAATCCCAAAGGCGGGGGCGGTCGGGGTCACGCGCATAAGCTAGTGTCTCTTGATGGGCCACTTGAGAAAGGCGATAATGTGTTTCAGCCTGGGGCTGGAATGACGACATTCTCTTTTTTCCCGGGCTATGAGAGCCTATGGAAGACGTGGGAAGTGTCACGTTAGAGCAGAGATCCTTAGTAAATGATAGAGATGGCAAAGAAGTTCCAGAAATGGTCAGACAGGCCACTTCCTGTAAAGGAATCTCTCAGGTTTTGACCTGCCATTTGAGTTCTGTTATACTCACAGACACCATTCAAACAGTTTTAGAAAATTTAGGGTGTTTTCTATCCATATGTAATAAATATATGCATATTCTAGTTACTGAGTAGGAGTGGTAACCAGATTAAATCGGGTATGTTTTTTATCCAGCCGTGTCAATGCTGCCCCCTAGCCCTAACAGGTTAATCTAACCACACTGTCCGATTTCAAAAAGGCTTTACAACGAAAGCAAAACATTAGATTATGTCAGCAGAGTACCAAGCCAGAAATAATCAGACACCCATTTTTCAAGCCAGCATATAATGTCACCAAAACCCAGAAGACAGCTAAATGCAGCACTCACCTTTGATGATCTTCATCAGATGACAACCCTAGGACATTATGTTATACAATACATGCATGTTTTGTTCAATCAAGTTCATATTTATATCAAAAAACAGCTTTTTACATTAGCATGTGACGTTCAGAACTAGCCTACCCCCCGCAAACTTCCGGGGAATTCGCTAACATTTTACTAAATTACTCACGATAAACGTTCACAAAAAGCATAACAATTATTTTAAGAATTATAGATACAGACCTCCTCTATGCACTTGATATGTCCGATTTTAAAATAGCTTTTTGGTGAAAGCACATTTTGCAATATTCTAAGTACATAGCCCAGGCATCACGGGCTCGCTATTTAGACACCCGGCAAGTTTAGCACTCACCATAATCATATTTACTATTATAAAAATGTCATTACCTTTTGTTGTCTTCGTCAGAATACACACCCAGGGCTGCTACTTCAATAACAAATGTTGGTTTGGTCCAAAATAATCCATCGTTATATCCGAATAGCGGCGTTTTGTTCGTGCGTTCCAGACACTATCCGAAATAGTAAAGAAGTGTCACGCGCATGGCGCAATTCGTGACAATAAAATTCTAAGTATTCCATTACCGTACTTCGAAGCATGTCAACCGCTGTTTAAAATCAATTTTTACGACATTTTTCTCGTAGAAAAGCGATAATATTCCGACAGGGAATCTCCTTTTCGGCAAACAGAGGAAAAAATCCCAAAGGCGGGGGCGGTCGGGGTCACGCGCATAAGCTAGTGTCTCTTGATCGGCCACTTGAGAAAGGCGATAATGTGTTTCAGCCTGGGGCTGGAATGACGACATTCTGTTTTTTCCCGGGCTCTGAGCGCCTATGGACGACGTGGGAAGTGTCACGTTAGAGCAGAGATCCTTAGTAAATGATAGAGATGGAAAAGAAGTTCAACAAATGGTCAGACAGGCCACTTCCTGTAAAGGAATCTCTCAGGTTTTGACCTGCCATTTGAGTTCTGTTATACTCACAGACACCATTCAAACAGTTTTAGAAAATGTAGGGTGTTTTCTATCCATATGTAATAAGTATATGCATATTCTAGTTACTGAGTAGGAGTGGTAACCAGATTAAATCAGGTATGTTTTTTATCCAGCCGTGTCAATGCTGCCCCCTAGCCCTAACAGGTTAATGTGAGAGAATTGTATTTCTGTTTAAAGTTTCACTAAGTCCATGATGGTCCAACCCCCCTTGTTCCCCACCCAAGAGGTTCAGGTTGCAGTTCCCTCTGTCATCGTACCTGGAGGAAGGCTCGGGCTGCCCTTCCTCGTGCCTCCGACAGGACCCAGTCCCAAGCCAACCGTTGCTGGGTCTCAGCCCCCGTCTACAACCCAGGTCAAAAGGTATGGCTCTCATCGAAGGACCTGCCATTGAAGGTGGCATCGAAGAAACTTTCCTCCCGATTCATTGGTCCCTTCGAAATTCACTGTGTCATTAACCCCTCTGCTGTGCGCCTGAAACTCACAGCCTCTCTCAGGATCCATCCTACCTACCATGTATCCCTGATTAAAACTGTCTTCTCCAGTACAGTCTCCTCCTGCAGCAGCTCCTCCACCCCCTCGGCTCATCGATGACCATCCTGCCTATACCGTCCAGGCGGCTTTTGGATACGCGCCATCAGGGTCGCGGCTGGCAGTACCTGGTGTACTGGGAAGGATACGGGCCGGAGGAGCACTTCTGGGTGCCCCGCCGTCACATTCTGGACTCCTCCCTCTTATGTGATTTCTATACCTCACACCCAGATAAGCCTGGTTGAGCGCCCGTAGAGGGGGGGTTTACTGTTACATCTGCTCCTGCCACGCCCTCTACTGCTCATCCTGCATCTCCTTGACCTGCCGCCACTCCACCAGTGCTCTCTCCCTCTCCTTCTCCCTCTCCCTCTGTGTGGGTGATTGTGTGGGTGGAGACAGGTGTGCTGGAGTCAGAGCAGATCCCCCACCAGCTGCAACCTGTTCCATAATCAAGAACATCTACAAATACTCAATCCTGCCACTTCCACATTGCCAGATCATAATCTATGCTCATTCTACCTGCTCTGACTCTGGTCCCTGTCTCCAGTCCCATGTCTCCTCATCCTGCTACTCTGCCCTGGATTACCCAATCTACTGCCCAATTGGATTCCCCTCCGGACCTGCTTAATCTGTCCTAACCCCTCTCGCTCCAGCCTCAGCCTCCGCACCTGGTTTCCTGCAACCCGCCCGAGCTTCCCCTGGCCTGCACTCCATCTTCCCCCTGTGTTTCAATAAATACCTTGGTTACTTCATCCCAGTCCCCTCGTCTGAGTCTGCTCTTGGGTTTCCCTGTTCCACTCCACGTAACAGGCTGCTTACCACTCTCTCCCAAAATACATCATCCAGGACATTTACATTTAAGTCATTTAGCAGACGCTCTTATCCAGAGCGACTTACAAATTGGTGCATTCACCTTATGATATCCAGTGGAACAACCACTTTACAATAGTGCATCTAAATCTTATAGGGGGGGGGGGGGGGGTAGAAGGATTACTTTATCCTATCCTAGGTATTCCTTAAAGAGGTGGGGTTTTAGGTGTCTCCGGAAGGTGGTGATTGACTCCGCTGTCCTGGCGTCGTGAGGGAGCTTGTTCCACCATTGGGGTGCCAGAGCAGCGAACAGTTTTGACTGGGCTGAGCGGGAACTGTGCTTCCTCAGAGGTAGGGGAGCCAGCAGGCCAGAGGTGGATGAACGCAGTGCCCTTGTTTGGGTGTAGGGCCTGATCAGAGCCTGAAGGTATGGAGGTGCCGTTCCCTTCACAGCTCCGTAGGCAATCACCATGGTCTTGTAGCGGATGCGAGCTTCAACTGGAAGCCAGTGGAGAGAGCGGAGGAGCGGGGTGACGTGAGTTGTAGGGGTTTAATGGCACAGGCAGGGAGCCCAGCCAACAGCGAGTTGCAGTAATCCAGACGGGAGATGACAAGTGCCTGAATTAGGACCTGCGCCGCTTCCTGTGTGAGGCAGGGTCGTACTCTGCGAATGTTGTAGAGCATGAACCTACAGGATCGGGTCACCGCCTTGATGTTAGTGGAGAACGACAGGGTGTTGTCCAGGATCACGCCAAGGTTCTTAGCACTCTGGGAGGAGGACACAAGGGAGTTGTCAACCGTGATGGCGAGATCATGGAACGGGCAGTCCTTCCCCAGGAGGAAGAGAAGCTCCGTCTTGCCGAGGTTCAGCTTGAGCTGGTGATCCGTCATCCACACTGATATGTCTGACAGACATGCAGAGATGCGATTCGCCGCCTGGTTATCAGAAGGGGGAAAGGAGAAGATTAATTGTGTGTCGTCTGCATAGCAATGATAGGAGAGACCATGTGAGGATATGACAGAGCCAAGTGACTTGGTGTATAGCGAGAATAGGAGAGGGCCTAGAACAGAGCCCTGAGGGACACCAGTGGTGAGAGCGCATGGTGCGGAGACAGATTCTCGCCACGCCACCTGGTAGGAGCGACCTGTCAGGTAGGACGCAATCCAAGCGCGGGCCGCGCCGGAGATGCCCAACTCTGAGTGGGTGGAGAGGAGGATGTGATGGTTCACAGTATCAAAGGCAGCAGATAGGTCTAGAAGGATGAGAGCAGAGGAGAGAGAGTTAGCTTTAGCAGTGCGGAGAGCCTCCGTGACACAGAGAAGAGCAGTCTCAGTTGAATGCCCAGTCTTGAAACCTGACTGATTAGGATCAGGAAGGTCATTCTGAGAGAGATAGCAGGAGAGCTGGCCAAGGACGGCACGTTCAAGAGTTTTGGAGAGAAAAGAAAGAAGGGATACTGGTCTGTAGTTGTTGACATCGGAGGGATCGAGTGTAGGTTTTTTCAGAAGGGGTGCAACTCTCGCTCTCTTGAAGACGAAAGGGACGTAGCCAGCGGTCAAGGATGAGTTGATGAGCGAGGTGAGGAAGGGGAGAAGGTCTCCGGAAATGGTCTGGAGAAGAGAGGAGGGGATAGGGTCAAGTGGGCAGGTTGTTGGGCGGCCGGCTGTCACAAGATGCGAGATTTCATCTGGAGAGAGAGGGGAGAAAGAGGTCCAAGCACAGGGTAGGGCAGTGTGAGCAGGACCAGCGGTGTCGTTTGACTTAGCAAACGAGGATCGGATATCGTCAACCTTCTTTTCAAAATGGTTGACGAAGTCATCCGCAGAGAGGGAGGAGGGGGGGAGGGGGAGGAGGATTCAGGAGGGAGGAGAAGGTAGCAAAGAGCTTCCTAGGGTTAGAGGCAGATGCTTGGAATTTAGAGTGGTAGAAAGTGGCTTTAGCAGCAGAGACAGAAGAGGAGAATGTAGAGAGGAGGGAGTGAAAGGATGCCAGGTCCGCAGGGAGGTGAGTTTTCCTCCATTTCCGCTCGGCTGCCCGGAGCCCTGTTCTGTGAGCTCGTAGTGAGTCGTCGAGCCACGGAGCAGGAGGGGAGGACTGAGCCGGCCTGGAGGATAGGGGACAGAGAAAATCAAAGGATGCAGAAAGGGAGGAGAGGAGGGTTGAGGAGGCAGAATCAGGAGATAGGTTGGAGAAGGTTTGAGCAGAGGGAAGAGATGATAGGATGGAAGAGGAGAGAGTAGCGGGAGAGAGAGAGCGAAGGTTGGGACGGCGCAATACCATCCGAGTAGGGGCAGAGTGAGACGTGTTGGATGAGAGCAAGAGGGAAAAGGATACAAGGTAGTGGTCGGAGATTTGGAGGGGAGTTGCAATGAGATTAGTGGAAGAACAGCATCTAGTAAAGATGAGGTCAAGCGTATTGCCTGCCTTGTGAGTAGGGGGGGAAGGTGAGAGGGTGAGGTCAAAAGAGGAGAGGAGTGGAAAGAAGGAGGCAGAGAGGAATGAGTCAAAGGTAGACATGGGGAGGTTAAAGTCACCCAGAACTGTGAGAGGTGGACCATCCTCAGGAAAGGAACTTATCAAGGCGTCAAGCTCATTGATGAACTCTCCAAGGGAACCTGGAGGGCGATAAATGATAAGGATGTTAAGCTTGAAAGGGCTGGTAACTGTGACAGCATGGAATTCAAATGAGGAGATAGACAGATGGGTCAGGGAAGAAAGAGAGAATGTCCACTTGGGAGAGATGAGGATTCCAGTGCCACCACCCCGCTGGCTCGATGCTCTAGGGGTATGCGAGAACACGTGGGCAGACGAAGAGAGAGCAGTAGGAGTAGCAGTGTTAACCTCTATGGGCTAGGTGGGACGCTAGCGTGCCACCCGTGGTGCACTCCATCAACAGCAGGTGCATTTCAAGAGCGGCAAATTTGAATCCAAATAAATGTCAAAATTCAAATTTTTCAAATATACAACTATTTTACACCCTTTGAAAGATAAACATCTCCTTAATCTAACCACGTTTTACGATTTCAAAAAGGTTTTACGGCGAAAGCATAAATTTAGAGTATGTTAGGACAGTACATTTACAAGAGTTGTGTGTAATGTTTTGTCAATTCAAAGACAGGGTCACCAAAACCATAAAACCAGCTAAAATGATGCACTAACCTTTTACAATCTCCATCAGATGACACTCCTAGGACATTATGTTAGACAATGCATGCATTTTTAGTTCTATCAAGTTCATATTTATATCCAAAAACAGCGTTTTACTATGGCATTGATGTTGAGGAAATCGTTTCCCTCCAATAACCGGCAGTCAAGTCAGCGTCACAAATTAAATAATTAAAATTAGAAAACATTGGTAAAATATTATATTGTCATTTAAAGAATTATAGATTTACATCTCTTGAACGCAATCAACTTGCCAGATTTAAAAATAACCTTACTGGGAAATCACACTTTGCAATAATCTGAGCACTGCGCCCAGAAAAATACGCGTTGCGATACAGACTAGACGTCATGTTGGGGAGATCTAAAATCGAAAATACTATGTAAATAATCCATTACCTTTGATTCTCTTCATCAGATGTCACTTCCAGGTATCACAGGTCCATAACGAATGTAGTTTTGTTCAAAAAAGCTCATCATTTATGTCCAAAAATCTCCGTCTTGTTAGCACATGATCTAAGCCAGCCGGACTTCTCGTCATGAACGAGGGGAAAAAATATATTTACGTTCGTTCAAACATGTCAAACGTTGTATAGCATAAATCATTAGGGCCTTTTTTAACCAGAACATGAATAATATTCAAGGTGGACGAATGCATACTCTTTTATAACGTATTGGAACGAGGGTACCCAACATGAACTCGCGCGCCAGGTGTCTAATGGGACATCATCGTTCCATGGCTCTTGTTCGGTCAGATCTCCCTCCAGAAGACTCAAAACACTTTGTAAAGGCTGGTGACATCTAGTGGAAGCAATAGGAAGTGCCAAAATATTCCTCAGCCCCTGTGTTTTTCAATGGCATAGGTTTAAAGGTAATACAACACATCAGGTATCCACTTCCTGTCAGAAAATGTCTCAGGGTTTTGCCTGCCAAATGAGTTCTGTTATACTCACAGACACCATTCAAACAGTTTTAGAAACTTTAGAGTGTTTTCTATCCATATATAATACGTATATGCATATTCTAGTTACTGGGTAGGATTAGTAACCAGATTAAATCGGGTACATTTTTTTTATCCAGACGTGCAAATGCTGCCCCCTAGCCCTAACAGGTTAACTGTGGTAATCCATGTTTCCGTCAGCGCCAGGAAGTCTAGGGACTGGAGGGTAGCATAGGCTGAGATGAACTCAACCTTGTTAGCCGCAGACCGGCAGTTCCAGAGGCTGCCAGAGACCTGGAACTCCACGTGGGTCGTGCGCGCTGGGACCACCAGGTTAGAGTGGCAGCGGCCACGCGGTGTGAAGCGTTTGTATGGCCTGTGCAGAGAGGAGAGAACAGGGATAGACAGACACATAGTTGACAAGCTACAGAAGTGTTGTTTCTTGTATTATTGTCTCTTGTGTCTTTAGAGAACTGTTTCACTTTGATATCCTTTTTCTTCTGTCCTGATTTTCTCTTTCTTTTCTTCTGTTAACTAGATATTCTTTGTTGTTCTTCGTTAGCTAGCTAGCTTCTTCCAAAAGAGTCCCTAGCAACTGCTTAGCAACTGGTAAACAATTCAGCTAGCTAAGATAACTACAATTTTATGAAAAATATTTATTTTTCAAAAGCCTATCTTCTTTGTTTGTTGCTTGTTTTTTCTCCTATTCAGTCTTGCAGTTTTCTTTTGCTTTTTTCCGATGTACTTCACTCTAAAAACCATGTAAATTTCAATATTTGTAGGAGCTCATTTTTCAGCTGCTGCTGCTCAAATTGGAGTTCCGGAACTATACAGGACGATCCTCTTGATGGGGCTGTCCATATCGGCAGACTGGGATATGGCCATTTCTTGGAGAAACTCCTTCCCCTCCAGGAGACTGTCAAACATGATGACAACACCACCCCGATGGGTGTTGCTGGGAAGCTTCAATGTGGTGCTCTTATTCTTCTCACTTTGCTTGGTGAGGTAGATTGCTGCTATAACTTGATGACCCTTCACCTACCTAACCATTTCCTTGGCTCTCTTGGAGAGTGTATCCATTGTTTTCAGTGACATGATGTCCTTGAGAAGCAGATTCAATGCTTGAGCAGCGCCGGCAATGGGTGTGATGTGATGGTAGGACTCCTCCACTTTAGACCAAGCAGCCTTCATGTTCACAGCATTATCTGTCACCAGTGCAAACACCTTCTGTGGTCCAAGGTCATTGATGACTGCCTTCAGCTCATCTGCAATGTAGAGACCAGTGTGTCTGTTGTCCCTTGTGTCTGTGCTCTTGTAGAATACTGGTTGAGGGGTGGAGTTGTAGTTAATTATTCCTTGCTCACGAACATTCGACCACCCATCAGAGATGATTGCAATACAGTCTGCTTTCTTTATGATTTGCTTGACCTTCATTTGAACTCTGTTGAACTCTGCATCCAACAAATGAGTAGATAAAGCATGTCTGGTTGGAGGTGTGTATGCTGGGCAAAGAACATTCAGAAATCTCTTCCAATACACATTGCCTGTGAGCATCAGAGGTGAACCAGTTGCATACCCAGCTCGAGCAAGACATTCATCAGCATTTCTCTGACTATGTTCCTCCATTGGGTCAAAAAAAACTTCTGATGCCAGAAGGACCATGAGCTGTTGTTATTGATAAGGTGTCTGATTCATCATTTTCACCTCAAATAGAAGTAGAGGTTGCTTGTTGTGAGCGCCGAGGGAACTTTATGCACTTGGACAGATTATTCTGCATCTTATTTGCATTCTTCACATATGATTTTGTACAGTATTTGCAAATGTACACAGCTTTTCCTTCTACATTAGCTGCAGTGAAATGTCTCCACACATCAGATAGTGCCAGTGGCATTTTCCTGTAAAGATTAGAAAAAAATGAGTAAAAAAAATAAAAATACAATTCCGTGTACAGATAGTTTAGCAGTTAGATTGAACAACTCCTCTGTAAGATACATGTTTTAAAATGAAACATGTATGGAAACAGATGAATTAACACTCCTCAGTTCGCAGGCTCAAGCAAGCTCAAACCCATATGGTAGAAAAAACTAACTAGCAGAAATTGCTAATAAGTTAGAAATGATTTAAACGCACTTTGCTGTAGGCTACTATTTACTAGTTAACCTCTTACATCTAGATGTTCCGCTAGCGGAACACCTGCTCCAATATCCAATGATAGGCGTGGCGCGAATTACAAATTCCTCAAAAATACAAAAACTTCAATTTTTCAAACATATGACTATTTCACAGCATTTTAAAGATAAGACTCTCCTTTATCTAACCACACTGTCCGATTTCAAAAAGGCTTTACAGCGAAAGCAAAACATTAGATTATGTCAGCAGAGTACCAAGCCAGAAATAATCAGACACCCATTTTTCAAGCTAGCATATAATGTCACAAAAATCCAGAAGACAGCTAAATGCAGCACTAACCTTTGATGATCTTCATCAGATGACACACCTAGGACATTATGTTATACAATACATGAATGTTTTGTTCAATCAAGTTCATATTTATATCAAAAAACAGCTTTTTACATTAGCATGTGACGTTCAGAACTAGCATACCCCCCGCAAACTTCCGGGGAATTTGCTAACAATTTACTAAATTACTCACGATAAACGTTCACAAAAAGCATAACAATTATTTTAAGAATTATAGATACATAACTCCTCTATTCACTCGATATGTCCGATTTTAAAATAGCTTTTTGGTGAAAGCACATTTTGCAATATTCTAAGTACATAGCCCAGGCATCACGGGCTAGCTATTTAGACACCCGGCAAGTTTAGCACTCACCAATATCAGATTTACTATGATAAAAGTTTGATTACCTTTTGTTGTCTTCGTCAGAATGCACTCCCAGGACTGCGACTTCAATAACAAATGTTGGTTTGGTCCAAAATAATCCATCGTTATATCCGAATAGCGGCGTTTTGTTCGTGCGTCCCAGACACTATCCGAATGGTAAAGAAGGGTCGTGCGCATGGCGCAATTCGTGACAAAAAAAATCTAAATATTCCATTACCGTACTTCGAAGCATGTCAACCGCTGTTTAAAATCCATTTTTATGCCATTTTTCTCGTAAAAAAGCGATAATATTCCAAACAAACCTTTCGGTCGACGCGGGCACGAGCCTGAGTCTCACAGTACTGTAACCAGCCACTACCCAAACGCGCTACTTTGTTTCAGCCAGAGCCTGCAAAGCCACGATTCCGCTTTTTGCCGCCTTCTGAGAACCTATGGCAGCCGTAGGAAGTGTCACGGGACAGCTAAGATCCTCACTCTTCAATAAACAGAGACAAGAAGAACGACACCTTGTCAGACAGGCCACTTCCTGAATGAAACCTTCTCAGATTTTGGCCTGCCATATGAGATCTGTTATACTCACAGACACCATTCAAACAGTTTTAGAAACTTTAGGGTGTTTTCTATCCAAAGCCAATAATTATATGCATATTCTAGTTACTGGGCAGGAGTAGTAACCAGATTAAATCGGGTACGTTTTTTATCCAGCCATGAAAATACTGCCCCCTAGCCATAACAGGTTAACAAAAAATCACGTATGTCATATAAAATATATTCACCCACCCAGTAATGTAATCAAAACGTACCAGAAAGCATGTAGTTCTTGGCTCAGACAGTGTAGCAGTGTGGGCTCAATAGCATCTCATTAGTGTGCAAGATCTTGTGAATCAGCTGTACATGTGATGGAAGATTGCACTGCACATGTGATGGAAGAATTTACTGTGCATGCATAGGGTTGCAATTTCTTTGAAATGGGGATAGTTTAACCAAAATATGCCACAAGACCTAGAATTGCCTTATGTGTATCCCACAAAAAAGGTTCACTTTTATAAGCTAACTTTTTGGATGAATTTAAGCTAAATTCCCCAAATTCCAGGGCTTAACTTCCCATGGAAAATTTCCCAAAAAATTCCCGAAATTTGCCGGAAAGTTTCCGACCCTTTGCAACCCTACAGGCTAGGCCCATTAGTTCCAGTGAAGGGAAATCTTAACACTACAGCATACAACGACATTCTAGACGATTCTGTGCTTCCAACTAAGTGGCAACAGTTTGGGGAAGGCCCTTTCCTGTTTCAATTTGACAATGCCCCCGTCCACAAAGCGAGGTCCATACAGAAATGGTTTTCGAGATCGGTGTGGAAGTACTTGACTCGTCTGCACAGAGCCCTGACCTCAACCCCATCAAACACCTTTGGAATGAATTGGAACGCCGACTGCAAGCCAGGCCTAATTGCCTAACATCGGTGCCCGACCTCACTAATGCTCTTGTGACTGAATGGAATCAAGTCCCTGCAGCAATGTTTCACCATCTAGTGCAAAGCCTTCACAGAAGCCTTCCCAGAAGTGGAGGCTGTTTTAGCAGCAAAGGGGGGACCAACACAATATTAATGTCCATGATTTTGGAATGACATGTTCAACAAGCAGGTGTCCACATACTTTTGATAATGTAGTGTATCATTTTATAGCTGGTTATGACTCTGTCAAAACCCACAAAACCTCCCACACAAGGCAAACCCTTACATTTTAGTCATTTAGCAGACATTTACACCATTGCCTACTTGTAAACATTATGTTTATGTTCTACAAAATGTCCTGAAATATTATTGTCATTGTAATTGCGCACACATTGATGTCAGACATATACCCACTCCAACGCTCTGTTGCTGATGACTGGGATGAATGCAGGAGCAGATTTCAGGACAAGGACAAGGCATTCTCTTTGTGACTGATGACTGACATACATTACATAAGGCCATGTACGTGATAGGCATATCTGGCTTACATGATTATGATGATCATAATGCTTCTTGGCAGGGTCATAAAGTTTATTTACTTAATCCCAAGTAAAGTGACACAGTATGGTCATAATGTTCGTTGTTGATATTGTTATTGTGCTGCATTGTTGAGGAGAGTTAGCAAGCAAGCGTTTCACTGTACCGTGGTGTGCACTTGACCAATAAACTTAGATTTGATTTATACTCAGAATCCTAAAGTGTTTTTCGTCGCCCCTCTAGTGTGAAATAAGACTGTGTGTTACCTTCAGTGAGAAAATCAGCTTCAGAATCTTGCTACATGCAAACAACAAAACAACAGTCTGTGCCCCTCAACAATAGGCTAGCTGTGAAAAGGCAGCAATGGAGATGGAGCCATGGAATGCGCCCCAAATGGCACTCTATTCCCTATGTATTAGAATACTCTTGACCAGGCTATGGTCAAAAGTAGTGCACTATATGGGGAATAGTGTGCCAATTGGGACACATACATGGAGATGGAGCCTTGTCAGTGAGAGGCGGGATGGGGGCGGAGAGAGGTGGGTAGGGATTGGGGATGTGTTTGTGTGAAGGTGTTGCTCCAGCACATCCTGTATGTTTTATTAATGAGCTCCCGAGCTCCTGACAATCCCAGCGTGTTAATCAATTTCAGACAAGCACTCTTCTCAGGTACCAGATCCTCCCCCCGCCCGTGTTTTTTTCTTCTTTATATTAATTTCTATGCAGAGTAGTGAAATTCCTCAAAGTCATCTGTGCAAAGTTTTTTCAATCAGTCACTCATTTGTTGTTTCTCCATGACACCTGGCACTGGTCTTCAGGGTGGAAGAAATCTAAATGGTTGTTGAGTGCGCGTGCGTGCGTGGGTGCATGTGTTCGTGACCTCCTGCAGACAGCACGGAACTACGTCAGAATCTGTAATACAGACCATTTTCCTTGACCCTTTTTGGTTCTATGAACATTTGAGTAGAACCCATTGATGCAAAGCTCTCCCTTTCATATTTAGCCTATTGAAGAGCATTTAAGGCCCTTGTCCAGTATGATATATGAGATGCCTGTGGCAGTCCTACCTCTATGTAATGGTACAGGACTGTGGGGGGGCAATGAAATGATGCGGCCTCATATGGTGCAGTGCTCTGGTCAACTGTGTGTGTGTGTGTGTGTGTGTGTGTGTGTGTGTGTGTGTGTGTGTGTGTGTGTGTGTGTGTGTGTGTGTGTGTGTGTGAGAGAGAGAGAGAGAGAGTGAGATAGGTAAGCAAACGACAGACCCTTGTCCCTGAGTGGGTCCCCATGGTGATTGATTCCCGGGGTGAGCGTAAGGTTGACCTCCTGTGTCCCTGTGAGCAGGCTCTGGATATCCTGAGGTTTGGTATGTGTATACATACTAATAAAACGCTCAAACAAATGCTGCGGAAGGTCATCGAGCAGGACGAGAAGAACTGGGACCAGCTACTACCCCACCTAATGTTCTCAATCCGAAAAGTACCCCAGTCCTCCACTGGGTTTTCCCCTTCAAACTCCTCTACGGGATGAGGCAATGCGGCCTACTGGACCTCGCCAAGGAGGTATGGGAAGCCCAACCAACCCCCTTACGCAGCATGGTAGAGCACGTGGAGACGATGAGGGAGCGGATGACAGCCATATGGCCAGCCGTGAGGGAACATATGGAGAAGGCCCAACGCGCCCAGGTCTACAATCGGGGAGCCCAGCACCGAGAATTGCAGGTGGGAGACAGGGTGTTGGTCTTAACCTCTATGGGCTAGGTGGGACGCTTGCGTCCCACCTACTCAACAGCCAGTGTAATCCCATGGCACGATATTAAAATACCTCAAAAATGCAAAAACTTCAATTTTTCAAACATATGACTATTTTACACCATTTTAAAGACAAGACTCTCGTTAACCTGTTAGGGCTAGTGGGCAGTATTGACACGGCCGGATAAAAAACGTACCCGATTTAATCTGGTTACTACTCCTGCCCAGTAACTAGAATATGCATATAATTATTGGCTTTGGATAGAACACACCCTAAAGTTTCTAAACCTGTTTGAATGGTGTCTGTGAGTATAACAGAACTCATATGGCAGGCCAAAACCTGAGAAGATTCCATGCAGGAAGTGGCCTGTCTGACAAGTTGTTGTTCATCTTGGCTCTTTTTATTGAAGACTAAGGATCTTTGCTATAACGTGACACTTCCTACGGCTCCCATAGGCTCTCAGAGCCCGGGAAAAAGCTGAATGATATCGAGGCAGCCTCTGGCTGAAACACATTATCGTGTTTGGCAAGTGGCCGATCAGAGTACTATGGGCTTAGGCGCGTGCACGAGTCGACCCCGTGCTTTATTTTCTTTCCTCTTTTTACCTAAACGCAGATTCCCGGTCGGAATATTATCGTTTTTTTTACGAGAAAAATGGCATAAAAATTGATTTTAAACAGCGGTTGACATGCTTCGAAGTACGGTAATGGAATATTGAGATTTTTTTGGGTCACGAAATGCGCCGTGCTCGTCACCCTTATTTACCCTTTCGGATAGTGTCTTGAACGCATGAACAAAATGCCGCTATTTGGATATAACAATGGATTATTTGGGAATAAACCAACATTTGTTATTGAAGTAGAAGTCCTGGGAGTGCATTCTGACGAAGAACAGCAAAGGTAATAACATTTTTCTTATAGTAAATCTGACTTTGGTGAGTGCTAAACTTGCTGGGTGTCTAAATAGCTAGCCCTGTGATGCCGGGCTATCTACTGAGAATATTGCAAAATGTGCTTTCCCCCGAAAAGCTATTTTAAAATCGGACATATCGAGTGCATAGAGGAGTTCTGTATCTATAATTCTTAAAATAATTGTTATGTTTTTTGTGAACGTTTATCGTGAGTAATTTAGTAAATTCACCGGCAGTGTTCGGTGGGAATGCTAGTCACATGCTAGTCACATGCTAATGTAAAAAGCTGGTTTTTGATATAAATATGAACTTGATTGAACAAAACATGCATGTATTGTATAACATAATGTCCTAGGGTTGTCATCTGATGAAGATCATCAAAGGTTAGTGCTGCATTTAGCTGTGGTTTGGGTTTATGTGACATTATATGCTAGCTTGAAAAATGGGTGTCTGATTATTTCTGGCTGGGTACTCTGCTGACATAATCTAATGTTTTGCTTTCGTTGTAAAGCCTTTTTGAAATCGGATAGTGTGGTTAGAACTCTTACATCTAGACGTTCCGCTAGCGGAACACCTGCTCCAATATCCAATGATAGGCGTGGCGCGAATTACAAATTCCTCAAAAATTCAAAAACTTCAATTTTTCAAACATATGACTATTTCACAGCATTTTAAAGACAAGACTCTCCTTTATCTAACCACACTGTTCGATTTCAAAAAGGCTTTACAGCGAAAGCAAAACATTAGATTATGTCAGCAGAGTGCCCAGCCAGAAATAATCACACAGCCATTTTTCAAGCTAGCATATAATGTCACAAAAACCCAGAAGACAGCTAAATGCAGCACTAACCTTTGATGATCTTCATCAGATGACACACCTAGGACATTATGTTATACAATACATGAATGTTTTGTTCAATCAAGTTCATATTTATATCAAAAAACAGCTTTTTACATTAGCATGTGACGTTCAGAACTAGCATACCCCCCGCAAACTTCCGGGGAATTTGCTAACAATTTACTAAATTACTCACGATAAACGTTCACAAAAAGCATAACAATTATTTTAAGAATTATAGATACAGAACTCCTCTATGCACTCGATATGTCCGATTTTAAAATAGCTTTTTGGTGAAAGCACATTTTGCAATATTCTAAGTACATAGCCCAGCCATCACGGGCTAGCTATTTAGACACCCGGCAAGTTTAGCCTTCACCAAAATCAGATTTACTATTATAAAAGTTTGATTACCTTTTGTTGTCTTCGTCAGAATGCACTCCCAGGACTGCTACTTCAATAACAAATGTTGGTTTGGTCCCAAATAATCCATCGTTATATCCGAATAGCGGCGTTTTGTTCGTGCGTTCCAGAAACTATCCGAAATGGTAAATCAGGGTCACGCGAATGGCGCAATTCGTGACAAAAAATGTCTAAATATTCCATTACCGTACTTCGAAGCATGTCAACCGCTGTTTAAAATCAATTTTTATGCAATTTATCTTGTACAAAAGCGATAATATTCCGACCGGGAATCTCCTTTTCGGCAAACAGAGGAAAAATCACAAAGACGGGGGCGGCCAGGGCACGCGCCATAAGCCCACAGTCCCTTGATCGGCCACTTGAGAAAGGCGATAATGTGTTTCAGCCTGGGGCTGGGATGACGACATTCAGGTTTTTCCCGGGCTCTGAGCGCCCATGGAAGATGTAGGAAGTGTCACGTTAGAGCAGAGATCCTTTGTAAAAGATAGAGATGGCAAAGAAGTTCAAGAAATGGTCAGACAGGCCACTTCCTGTAAAGGAATCTCTCAGGTTTTGACCTGCCATTTGAGTTATGTTATACTCACAGACACCATTCAAACAGTTTTAGAACCTTTGGAGTGTTTTCTATCCAAAGCCAATAATTAAATGCATATTCTAGTTACTGGGCAGGAGTAGTAACCAGATTAAATCGGGTACGTTTTTTATCCAGCCGTGAAAATACTGCCCCCTAGCCATAACAGGTTAACGAGAGTCTTGTTTTTAAAATGGTGTAAAATAGTCATATGTTTGAAAAATTGAAGTTTTTGCATTTTTGAGGTATTTGAATATCGCGCCACGGGATTACACTGGCTGTTGAGTAGGTGGGACGCAACCAGAAACTAGAATATGCATATAATTGTTTGATTTGGATAGAAAACACCCTAAAGTTTCTAAAACGGTTTGATTGGTGTCTGTGAGTATAACAGAACTCATATGGCAGGCCAAAACCTGAGAAGATTGCATACAGGAAGTGCCCTCTCTGACCATTTCTTGGCCTTCTATAGCCTCTTTATGGAAAATAGAGGATCTCTGCTGTAACGTGACATTTTCTAAGGCTCCCATAGGCTCTCAGAAGGCGCCAGAACGGTAAAGATGACTCTGCAGTCCCTGGCTGAAAAACAGTAGCGCATTTGGATAGTGGTCGATCTGAGAACAATGAAACGGGTGCGCGCGTGCACGTGAAGAGTCCATTTGACATTTTCAGTCTTTGAACGAAAACGACGTCTCCCGGTCGGAATATTATCGCTATTTTACGAGAAAAATCGCATAAAAATTGATCTTAAACAGCGTTTGACATGCTTCGAAGTATGTTAATGGAATTTTTTTACATTTTTTGTCACGATACGCACTGGCGCGTCACCCTTCGGATAGTGTCTTGAACGCAAGAACAAAACGCCGCTATTTGGATATAACTATGGATTATTTGGAACCAAAACAACATTGGGTGTAAACTAGAAGTCCTGGAAGTGCATTCTGACGAAGAACAGCAAAGGTAATCCAATTTTTCTTATAGTATATCTGAGTTTGGTGAGTGCCAAACTTGGTGGGTGTCAAAATAGCTAGCCATGATGGCCGGGCTATCTACTCAGAATATTGCAAAATGTGCTTTCACCGAAAAGCTATTTTAAAATCTGACACCGCGATTGCATAAAGGACTTCTGTATCTATAATTCTTAAAATAATTATGTTTTTTGTGAACGTTTATCGTGAGTAATTTAGTAAATTCACCGGAAGTTTCGGTGGGTATGCTAGTTCTGAACGTCACATGCTAATGTAAAAAGCTGTTTTTTGATATAAATATGAACTTGATTGAACAAAACATGCATGTATTGTATAACATAATGTCCTAGGAGTGTCATCTGATGAAGATCATCAAAGGTTAGTGCTGCATTTAGCTGTGGTTTTGGTTTTTGTGACATTATATGTTAGCTTGAAAAATGGGTGTGTGATTATTTCTGGCTGGGTACTCTCCTGACATAATCTAATGTTTTGCTTTCGTTGTAAAGCCTTTTTGAAATCGGACAATGTGGTTAGATAAAGGAGAGTCTTGTCTTTAAAATGGTGTAAAATAGTCATATGTTTGAAAAATTTAAGTTTTGGGATTTTTGAGGAGTTTGTAATTCGCGCCACGCCCTATCATTGGATATTGGAGCGGTGTTCCGCTAGCGGAACATCTAGATGTAAAAGGTTAAACCAAGACACATGGCAAGAGGGATGTATACGAAGGCTGCTGGGCAAAAGAAGATGAATAGCAGTGGGGCTAAGGATTTTAGAGATGAGGAGTGGGCCGATAAAGTGGGGGGACTGTTTATGGGACACCACCTGAAGGAGCAGATCCTGAATGGAGAGCCATACCCTCTGCCCGAGACGATAGCGGGGAGCCAGGGTCCGGTGGCGGTCCGCCTGTCACCGATACCTGGAGAGGGTCTTAAGAAGAGCGGACCGGGCCCTCTTCCCGGTACGCCGACAGTGGCAGACGAACATCTGGGCTAAGGGTATGCTGACTTCAGGGAAGAGCGGAGGCTGGTAACCCAAGGAACACTCAAAGGGCAAGAGACCAGTGGCCGAGCAGGGAAGGGTGTTGCGGGCGTAATCCAACCACACGAGTTGCAGGCTCCAGGTGGTGGGGTTGGCAGAGACAAGGCAACGAAGAGTTGTCTCCAGGTCCTGATTGGCTCGCTCCAACTGGCCATTAGATTGTGGATGAAACCCGGAGGACAGCCTGGCCGATGACTCAATGAGGGTGCAGAACACCTTCCAGAATCTGGACGAGAACTGAGGACCACGATCGGCGACCATGTCGACCGGAAGTCCATGGATCTGGAAGACGTGCTGTACCGTGAGCTGGTCCATCTCCTTGGCTGAGGGTAACTTGGGAAGGGGAATGAAATGGCCGGCTTTGGAAAACCTATCCACTACCGTAAGGATGGTGGTGTTGGAGACGTCAGGAACCATGGTAGGCCACCAAAACCATTGTCAGAGGAAAGCCAGGGTCTGGTGGGAGCTGGAATGGCAGGTGAGGTTAGAGGAATGATCCCATTCCAGGACTGCGGCTCTTGATACCCCAGATGAGTGTAAATGCCAGACAGGAGGTAGAGAGGATGGTCTCTGGGTCAAACGGTGTAGCCGCGGAACAATGCAAGCGAGAGAGGGCATCAGGCTTCACATTCTTGGACACAGGGTGGTAGGAGATGGTCGAATTAAAACGAGTGAATAACAGAGCTCAACGAGCCTGCCTTGAGTTGAGGCGCTTGGCGGTGCAGAGATATTCCAGATTGGATATTCTAGCCAGTGTTTCCATTACTCCAGCGCAATCTTGACCGTAAGAAGTTCCCTATTTCCCACGTCATAGTTCCTCTCAGCGGGATTAAGAGGATGGGACAGGAAAGTGCAGGGATGGAGCTTTTGGTCCTGGGTAGAATGCTGGGACAGGACGCCTCCACTTCAATGTCCGAGGTGTTGACCCCCACCACGAACTGACGGGATGGGTCCGGATGGGACCACGTGAACAGAACCTTGGGTGAGTGCAGAGAGGGGGACAGCCAGGGTGCTGTAGCCCAGAATTAAGCGGCGGTAGAAATTAGCAATCCCCAGGAAGCTTTGAAGCTGCACTCTGGAGCTGGGTTGGGGTCACTCCACCCACATTGTTAATATCCATCTGAATGGTGTCGTATACCAGAAAAAAGATAGTGGAGCGATGGAATTCACATTTTTCAGCTTTAACAAACAACTGGTTCTCCAGTAGGCACTGGAGTACTTGTCTGACGTGGAGAACATGCTCTTGAGCCGAACGAGATAAGGATGTCATCGAGGTAGACAAACACGAACCGGTTCAACATGTCACGGAGCAGGTCGTTGACCAGGGCCTGGAACACTGCCGGAGCGTTGGTCAGTTGTCAGTTCAGGTGTTTTAATAAAACATTTTTTTTGACATGTCAATATATTTAGTATAGTCCCTTCCTCCTCTGAGGAGACTCCACTGTACTATTCATGGTTTCATTACACAATTATGGTGTTTTGAGTCTTTCTATTTTTACAGTGCAATCAAGGAAAATTGGTATCCAGTGTAAAATGTTTTGATTTACCCATACATTTGCCGCTGCTCAATGTTACATTATATCAGTCTACCCATTGTGTTTCTGCATTACTGTGTAACTGTTACTAACTTGAGAGTATATTGCATATTTTTAGCACAATTCAAGCATAAACCACGCAAATCTGGGAACATCACAATGTAGGTTTTAGAATCCACACTTCTAGGTTGAGAAGAGGTATTGTTAATCTGGGTAATTGTTATTTGTTCAAGGGAGAGGAAGACAGTAAAAAACAACCCAGTGATGTCCACACAGTGCATTCATCATGATGTTGTCTATCTCTTGCTACCTTCTTTTAAGGTCTTACATTTTCTTTGAAAATAAGAAATGGGACCAAAACTTCCCCCATTCTTTGATATGTATTACCCTTTGCATGGACCCTGAGGACTGCTCTTAAAACCTGTTAGGGCTAGGGGGCAGTATTGACACGGCCGGATAAAAAACGTACCCGATTTAATCTGGTTACTACTCCTGCCCAGTAACTAGAATATGCATATAATTAGTAGATTTGGATAGAAAACACCCTAAAGTTTCTAAAACTGTTTGAATGGTGACTGTGAGTATAACAGAACTCATATGGCAGGCAAAAACCTGAGAAGATTCTGAACAGGAAGTGGCCTGTCTGACAAGTTGTTGTTCATCTTGGCTCTTTTTATTGAAGACTGAGGATCTTTGCTGTAACGTGACACTTCCTACGGCTCCCATAGGCTCTCAGAGCCCGGGAAAAAGCTGAATGATATCGAGGCAGCCCCAGGCTGAAACACATTATCGCGTTTGGATAGTAGCTGGTCAGAGTACTCTGAGACTCAGGCTCGTGCACGAGGGCACGAGATGTTTTTATTTTCTCTCTCTTTGTACGTATACACGCTTTCCCGGTCGGAATATTATCGCTTTTTTACGAGAAAAATGGCATAAAAATTGATTTTAAACAGCGGTTGACATGCTTCGAAGTACGGTAATGGAATATTTAGAATTTTTTTGTCACGAAATGTGCCATGCTCGTCACCCTTATTTACCATTTCGGATAGTGTCTTGAACGCACGAACAAAACATTGCTATTTGGATATAACAATGGATTATTTGGGACCAAACCAACATTTGAATCCTACAGACGAAGAACCGTATATGTGACATTTTTCAAAAAAACGAGATATACATGAAAAATCATTATTGGACACCCTTTTTCTATAGTGAACCGGTTTCACAAGCTTTCCACGCGCTAATTAACAATATGTTTAAATTTAAAGATAGGCTCTCGTGGAATAACCGTTTATGTGCACCACTCAGAATGGACGGACAAGTGCACAACTTTTCTGTTGCTGATGAAAATCACCGAAATGTGGGAAAGAAATGTAAAACAAAACTAAAAGAATGGAAAGACAGGCAAAGGAAGATCTTACGGGATGCGGGAAAACCCTATACAAATCGTAAGGGTCAAGAAAAAACTGGGAAAAGCTGTCCAAAAGAGGTATGTGGAAGAACCGTATATCAAACAATCAAGCTAGCTAGCTATAGAGTACAGTAACTAACATGTATGTTCTGGGTTGTCTAATTTGTAACTATAGAGAAAACATATTAGCTAAAGTTCGTTGGCTACTAACTTATACATTATCGTTACAAATGTTATTGCTAGATTATAGAAGAAACATAGCTAGCTACTTTTTGTCCATCCACCGGATGATTCGACATGGCTACAGTAGCTAGCTAGTTATATGTAACGTTACACTGTATCCTGCAGGGAAGAGCGTGTTCCACGACGTGCAGAAAGGATTGTGGAAAGTTGATTGATGAGCGCAAGCTGCATCTGTTCAACAGTTTCTACACTGTCCCATACGAGAAACAACAAGCACAACCAGCAAAACCATTCAAGGTGATGAGGATGCAATGTGAAGACTTCAGTCACCTCCCAGATTCTGTTCTCAAGCGACCAGCTGGACTACAGACCACTTCAGTGAGGTGGTTAAAAGTCACATGTATTGCACAGAGAATAGTTTACTAACATCCCATCAACATGCAACATGTTGTTCTAACAATAAAATATCCTAATGATTCCCTTTTTTTATTCATTACAATATACATCTCTGTCACCACATTTAGCATCAACTCTAAGCAGTTAATACTTATTTACTGCTGTCACCTCAGTACAGGACGTTTCTTGCCTTTAGCATGGGTTTAACGCAATTCAAAACTTAATTGCAGATCATAGTGTTAAACGCAAAGAGAATGGTTTTCTGAACATTTTGTAATATTGACCTTAGGGACCTGCATAATGGACATGCATATTGGCACATCACATTGATCCATATTTGATATGTACAAGTTGTACTTCTTTTGATTGAATTAATTTAATTGTATTCTATTTTGTAGTTATTCTATGGTATGTTCACATTGAGGGCTTCATTTTAAATGAGACTAAGATTTCATGACTCAACTTTTAAGAAAAGTCATCGGTGCTAAAGTTGATAGACCACCTTTAAATAAACCTCCATTAAATGAATTAACTACATATTGCATTTAAGTTATTTACATGAAGGGCATCTGTACTTGAAAGTACTTAAAACATCATATCAGGTATTAAAAAAGGACATCTTACAAGTGTCATGCAAAATGTCACATATACTGTTCTTCCACAAACTGAAATCATCACTGGAGATATACTGTTCTTCCACATTCTAAAAATTAAAACGGCAATAAAAAAAGTATTTTTTGAAATAACAAAAAAATATCAATTGTTGTTGGAAGATATGAGTATGGTGAATTATTTGTCAACCATAAAACACCCAATGTGGTACACACAATGAATAATATAAAAATAACTGATTATCTTAAAATGGAAAAATTGTCACATATATGGTTCTTCGTCTGTAGGATTAATTTGTTATTGAAGTAGAAGTCCTGGGAGTGCATTCTGACGAAGAACACCAAAGGTTATAACATTTTTCTTAAAGTAAATCTGACTTTATGCTGTGTGTATGTGGCTGCTATGAAAGTGAACTTTGTTTACGGGTGATCAGGGGTGTATTTATTCCACCAATTCTGTTTAAAAATGTTTCTTAAAAGGAAGTGAATAGAATGGAAAGGGGATAAACGTACCTGAATTTGCCCAATAGAAACTCTTTTTTGCAGCTGTTGGACTAATGATTGCAAGAGTGTGCAATGTAGTATTGAATGTGTCACTGTCTGCCACCTTGACTACTAAAATATGTCTCTCGACCTGTGCACGTACGTTGTAAACTTTCATTCATAGGCTAGGTTGTAGAAACGTCATTATGAGTATAGGGGAAATTAGAGTACCATGTAGTAGCCTAAACCAATCGATGTTACATTGAGCTGGGTGAATAGAATATGAATGACAGTCATCCAATATGATGTAATATAAATAAGGTCCCATGACAAAATGTGTAAAATTGCAGGAAATGTTAAATGTTATCTCTGCGGCCAACAGGAGGGCCTCTCAAATGTTGAAACTTTTCCACGGCTGCTGAAAAAAAAATGCTATTGGAAACACTGCAGCTCATGTTTAAAACAAATACAATATGTAAAAACACCACTGGAGATACAACTCACTACCATAACTCGGCCTCTGCTCTAGACATTTTGTTTGCATCCCTGTTGTGCTTTCTTTCTCAGCTGTCACACTGTGCTTCTTCGTGTTCTCTGTCTGTCTAGCCCCGTTTATACCTGGTGCTAACATACGTCCGTTGTCCTGATCTGGTCCACATTTTGATTGTACCCACATTTTTACACCGATGTAGATGATTAAAAGACGTATTGTGATCTGACTGAGATCAGATCTTTCTGACAAGCTCCGCCCGGTAGCTGGTCAGGTGGCAATATTAACTTATGAAATCAATATGTGTCTGAAAGTAGATATCAGTAGAGTCAGCCAAAAGCGAGTTGCATAGTGCTCAGCCAAAAGGGAGTTGCTGTAGTCCAGACAGGAGATGACAAGTACCTGGAATAGGACCTGTGCAGCTTCCTGTGTGAGGTAGGGTCGTACTTTACGGATGTTGTAGAGCATGAACCTGCAGGAGTGAGTCACTGCTTTGATGGTTGCAGAGAACGACAGGGTATTGTCCAGGGTCACACTCTGTGAAGGCAACACTGGAGATATCAACTGTAATGGAGAGGTCTTTGAGCGGGCAGGCCATCCCCGAGAGGAAGATAAGTTCCGTCTTGTCGAGGTTGAGCCTGTGGTGGTGTGCCGACATTCAAGTTGAGATATCTGCCAGGTACGCAGAGATGTGTCACCACCTGGGTGTCAGAAGGGGAGAAGGAGAAAAGTAGTTGAGTGTCATCTGCATAGCAATGATAGGAGAGACCATGTGAGGATATGATGGAGCCGAGTGACTTGGTGTATAGAGAGAAGAGGAGAGGGCATAGAACCGAGCCCTGGGGGACACCAGTAGTGAGAGTACGTTGGGCAGTCACAGATCCTCTCTACGTCACCTGGAAGGAGTGGCCTGCCAGGTAGGATGCAATCCAAGAGTATGCAGAGCCTGAGACGCCCAGCCCTGACAAGGTGGAGAGGAGGATCTGATGGTTCACGGAGTCAAAGGCAGCGGATAGATCTAGGAGGATAAGAACAGAGGAGAGAGAGTCAGCTTTGGCAGTGCGGAGAGCCTCCCTGACACAGAGAAGAGCAGTCGGTTGAGTGACCCATCTTGAAGCCTGACTGGTTGGGGTCAAGAAGATTGTTCCGAGAGAGATAACAAGAAAGTTGATCAGCGATAAGTGTTTTGGAAAGAAAAGAAAGAAGGGATACAGGTCTATAGTTTTTGACGTCAGATGAGTCGATTGTTGGTTTCTTGAGGAGGGGAGCGACTCGGGCCATTTTGAAGTCAGAGGGATGAGTTCATGAAGGAAGTGAGGAATGAGAGAAGGTCTCCAGTGATGGTCTGGAGAAGGGAGGAGGGGACGGGGTCGAGAGGGCAGGTTGTCGGGCGGCCAGTCCTCACTAGTCGCAGGATATCATCTGGAGAGAGAGGGGAGAAAGAGGTCAAGGCGTAGGGTAGTTCTGTGTGAGTGAGACCAGTGGACTCAATAGGCTAAGTGAATGAGTAGCGGATGTTGTCAACCTTCTTTTCAAAGTGGTTGACAAAGTCATCCGCAAAGAGGGAGGGGGAGGGGAAGGGGGTGGAGGATTATGGAGGGAGAAGAAGGTGGAAACGAGTTTCCTAGGGTTAGAGACAGAAGCTTGAAATTTAGCATGGTAGAAAGTGGCTTTAGCATCGGATACAGAGTATGAGAAGTTAGAGAGGATGGAGTAAAACAAAAATAGGTCCTCCAGAAGTTTAGTTTTCCTCCATTTTTGCTCAGTTACCCACAGCCCTGTTCTGTAAGCTTGCAATGAATCACTCAGCCATGGAGCAGGAGGGGAGGGTCGAGCCGGCCGGGAGGAAATGGGACAGTGCAAGTCATAGGATGCGGAAAGGAAGGAGAGTAGGGTCAAAGAGGCAGAATCAGGAGACAGAAGGGAGAAGGATTTAGCAGAAGGGAGAGATGATAGGATAGAAGAGGAGAGAGTAGTGGGAGAGAGAGAGTGAAGATTGCGATGGTGCATGACCATCTGAGTAGGGGATGAGTGGTTAGGGTTGGAGGAAAGGGAGACAGAAAAATAAACAAAGTAGTGATCATAGACCTGGAAGAGGGTTTCAGTGAGATTAGTAGGCAAGCAGCCTCTAGTAAAGATGAGGTCAAGCGAATTGCCTGCCTTGTGAGTTGGAGGGGATTGAGAAAGGATGAGGTCAAAAGAGGCAAGGAGGGGAAAGAGAGAGTTGGAAAGAAATTAATCCAAGGCAGTTGTCGGGAGGTTGAAATCGCAAAATACGAAGAGCGGTACCAATCACATCAGATATTTTCACATCAGATCTTTTCAGAGCTGATCTAATTGGTCAAAAGATGAAATTGTGAAAAAAAGATCTGAATTGGGCTGCCTGTCTAAACGTAACCTTAGATACATTTTAATACCATGTGTAGACGGATTTCTGAAAATGTGGGCACAACCAGAATGTGGACAAGATCAGGACACAGGATGCTTGTTTGCGCAGATATAAACAGGTCTTCTGTCTGCTTAAATCTTATACTTTATAAAAGCCAAGCTAACGACTTAGGATATATTGCAAATTAATGCCTGTTATATGTGTTCCCTTGAATCAACACCTATCCTAAGTGTTAATTACTACTACAGCTCTCCAGACGAATATTTTCCCCTGGTGTCACTGGTGCCACTAACTTTTACAGTTGGTGGCACCACAACCAAATCATGAGTAATCATCGTATAAAGTAATTCATAGTGCTGTATTAAGAAGTATAATAAATAGACTACTGAGGTATTCAAGAAAAACTGTATGTTATTTCATCTAACACATCCATGCAGGAATTTCTTCTGCAACCTAATCCAGTGATTGTCAATCATTTTTTGTTGGCAATTAGACAATAGTTGCTGTATTTTACTGCTAAAATAGGACTACTATTTATTTTTTTATTTGTTCAATAGAGATTAATTACATATTCATGTAGATTAAATAATATAATATGCTAATTAATTTGGGCTTCAACACCTGATGAAGTGGAAACTCAAAACACGAGATCGTAACTCCACATATAATACCCACTGCTAGTAACCATGTATACATTCAACAGTAAATTATGTATTATTTCAGTTAGACTACTACTCATGAGACATATAGGCCTATGCCCTCGTAATGGCTGTTGTGCATTTTGTGGTCCGCCGCTCCATATCTCAAAGCCATATCAAATATCTTGGATGTTAAATAGTTGCGATTGAGGTGAATATTGAGAGTTGAGAAGAAAAAAAAACCTACAGGGACAAGGGGTGAAGTTTCCAAAATTCTATTTTTCCCACAATTGCATTTTGAAATCAGAAAGCATTTTTCTATCAAGCGCATGGGGGGCCAGGAGAGTGGCTCGCTCATCACAGCAGCAGGCCACAGCGAGGGCACAGGCACAGGGGCAGCGCAGACACTAAAAGTAGGATGTTTTGAGTGAGGTGACTATGTAGAATGTTCTCTTTTTATGCGTATAGGCACCCTTTCCGTTTTTTACGATCCATGATCTTGGCTGTCTAACTGATGAGAGTCGGAGCAGATGAGTATCCTACGAAGTACGTTTGATCTACTCAGGGTTTTCTGAAGCTACCCAGCTTCAGTCAGCTTCACATTCCAGCTCAGGCTTCATCCCTACGACGACGGTGGATATTTCTTGTCCGCATGCTGCTAGTCGAACTCTGAACTCTTCAATGAGACAATGCTAAAACATCAGTCCAGGGGCGAGTCAGTGCCACATTTTAATTTGTGCTCATATCAAAATGAAAGAAAAGTTATCTTGCAAATTCAGCAGGCTATGGTGTGAAATAGGCTTTTAGAAGTGCCGTCTTTATTTTATTGCTTATCGTTAATGCAGACTTATGTGCTTATCAATGCACAACTACAAGCAACTTTTTCCCACTCCTATCGATAAAATAATTTGATTTAGTCATACAAAGTGTTACTGCACGTGAAGTTTAAAATGCATTCTGTCATTAGTAACTGTAATGTGATATACACTATTTTAACATTAATATTTTTTAACACGAAAACATTTGATTAATAAAATATTAAATCTGTCGTCTTCCTTAATGAACGGGATGATGACACAATCTTTGCAAGAGGGAGGGAATCTGATTTCATTGGTCCTCAACTCATGGCTCAGTAATTTAATTCAATGTGAGTGGAGTTAGCTGTCAGTTAGCCTGCCCCTGAGCAGGTTAGTTCTGAAGGATTTGTTGCCATAGAAATTTACCTCGCTAAAAGGTGAAGCACTTTCGTATGACCGGTTATGCCGAGTCAAACTTAGAGTTGATCAAAGTTAGAATACCTTTCTAACTCCTCAAATCTGCTTCGTAAGATACCCCTCAGGTCTTTTTGCTGATGCCGCGTTTGACTTTAAACATGGTTGTGTCAGAAAACCATCTTGGTTGGGCCCACTGATCAGCCAAAGGCTGATTATAGATTGTTGTTTTATTCATTGTTTTATATATATATAAAAAATATTGGGGTGTGTGTCAATTTCGACCAGCCCACTCCACTATAAAATGGTTCTGCCCATCTGGTATTTATCAGAATTACCAGATGGCCAATCCGCCCGTGGTGGTGTTACAACACACCATGTACTGTTTCAAAACATTTCAGGGTGATTCAATATTGTGTTTCAATATTCCAGCAATATTAGGGTTTTGTTTCCTACGTGTTGGTGGCAGCTCAGTTACCACTAGTTTTGGTGTTACAAAGCACTTCATTTTAACAGGCCGTCATTGTAAATAAGAATTTGTTCTTAACTGACTTGCCTAGTTAAATAAAGATTAAATAAATAAGTAAATAAAAAAAATAAAAAGTGTAGACAAAGAAATGGCCTACACCTTGTATAGAAATGCAAATATATTGATTGCTGATGAAATCACCATTCGTGATCAATCAAATTAAACATTATTTTCACAATTTCAGGTATAAGGTGCCTATACTTTAACTAAGCACACATTAAAAGTAATTATAAGCATTGTCTCTCTCGCTTTGATACCCTGAAAATAGAATATTTGCTCAGCCAAGCACACACACACACACACACACACACACACACACACACACACACACACACACACACACACACACACACACACACACACACACACACACACACACACAGATTCTCTGAATATAGAATATTTGGCTCACCCAAGCACACAGACGCACTTGCGCATGCACGCATGCGCTCACACAGACACACATCATAGTCTCTGTTCTTCAAGCAGATAAAAGACAGATCAAACACAGCAGCAGCAATTGAAACCACAATACTGAGAACTCCTGCATGGACAGATTCCGCTGGCTCAGCACACCAGTCAAAAGCACAGTACAAGTGCTACACTTAAAAACACATTTTTCCTGTCTTCGGATTTGGAAAAACAACACAGAGCAGGATGGATTCAATCAAATATGCCAAATAGCATTGTTTATGCATTGCCCTTGTTTACATACCACTTACAGCACACTGATATTCAACTATTACATTCTACTCACCATACTGTATACTAATGTAGCATACACTCAGTAGCCAGTTTATTAGGTACACCAATCTTGTACCGGGTCGAACCCCCCTTTGCCTCCAGAACAGCCTGAATTATTTGGGACATGGAAACATTGCTCAATTGGTATCAAAGGACCTAACATGTGCCAGGAAAACATTACCCACACCATGACACCTACACCACCGCCACCAGCCTGTACCGTTGACACCAGTCAAGATTTCACACCATTCTCTGTAAACCCTAGATATTGGTTGTGCGTGAAAAGCTCAGGAAGCCCGCCGTTTCTGAGATACTGGAACCGGCGCGCCTGACACCTACGATCATACCACACTCAAAGTCGCTTAGGTCACTCGTTTTGCCCATTCTCACGTTCCATCGAATAGTAACTGAATGCCTCGATACCTGTCTGCCTGCTTTATAAACACTATATATACAAAAGTATGTGGACACACCTTCAAATTAGAGGATTCAGCTATTTCAACCACACCCCTTGCTGACAGGTGATTAAATCAAGCACACAGCCATACAATCTCCAAAGACAAACATTGGCAGTAGACTGGCCTTACCGAAGAGTTCAGTGACTTTCAATGTGGCACCATCTTAGGATGCCACCTTTCCAACAAGTAAGTTTGTAAAATTTCTGCCCTGCTAGAGCTGACCTGGTCAACTGTAAGTGCTGTTATAGTGAAGTGGAAACGTCTAGGAGCAACAATGGCTCAGCAGCGATGTGGTAGGCCATACAAGCTCATAGAAAGTGCGAAGCAGATAAGTCTTCTGTCCTCGGTTGCAACACTCATTAACAAGTTCCAAACTGCCACTAGAAGCAACATCAGCACAATAACTGTTCGTTGGGAGATTAATGAAATGGGGTTCCATGGCCGATCAACGGCAAACAAGCCTAAGATCACCATGTGTAATGCTAAGTGTCGGCTGGAGTGGTGTAAAGCTCGCCGCCATTGGACTCTGGAGCAGTGGAAATGCATTCTCTAGAGTGATGAATCACGCTTTACCATCTGGGAGTCCGATGGACGAAATTGGGATTGGCGGATGCCAGGAGAACACTACCTGCCCCAATGTGCCAACTGTAAAGGCAATAGTTTGGGGAAGGCCCTTTCCTGTTTCAGCATGACAATGCCCCCATCCACAAAGCAAGGTCCATACAGAAATGGTTTGTCGAGATCGGTGTGGAAGAACTTGACTGGCCTGTAAAGAGCCCTGACCTCAACCCCATCGAACACCTATGGGATGAAATGGAGCGCCGACTGCGAGACAGGCCTAATCGCCCAACATCAGTGCCCGACCTCACTAACGCTCTTGTGGCTAAATGGAAACAAGTCCCTGCAGCAATGTTCAACATTTAGATGAAAGCCTTCCCAGAAGAGTGGAGATTGTTATAGCAGCAAAGGGGGGGACAAACTACATATTAATGCCCATGCTTTGGGAATGAGATGTTCGACACGCAGTTGTCCACATGTAGCAAGCCACGTGACGCACCGTCTGTAAGAACGAACCATTTTCGTGAACGGGGCGGGGTACCAAATAAACTGGTCACTGACTGTACATTATACTGCATACAGAACACACTACATTTTAGTCATTTAGTAGACGCTCATATACAGAGCAACTGACAGTGAATGCATACATTTTCATGCAGGGTTTCATGGATATCCTCTGCAAGTTGCCAATCCACCTCTACTAGGTTAACTATGATTTGGGCTGGTTAATAAGAACCACTGTGCTCCACTGCTCTTTGACAAAGTCATTTTATGAAGACGGATGGCTGAAGGGGCTGCCAGATTGGTCCTGTGAAATCACATTAAAACCATTTTTTACAGCATGATATGATGAATGGGGCTGAACTCCCCTGGCCCTGACCTATGATCTCTACACATGACCTTGAGATGGGGGGCGGGGTTCCAGTGGAGGTGGAGAGGGAACTTCTATCACTTGCGGCTGTAGAACAACCGTCTCCACCGTTCCCCGTGACTGACTGCTTGGCGTGATAATCAAATAAAATCAAATTTTATTTGTCACATGCGCCGAATACAACAGGTGTAGACATTACCGTGAAATGCTTACTTACAACAATGCAGTTAAGTTTTTAAATATTTACTAAATAAACAAAAGTAAAAAATAAAAGAGCAACAATAATTTTACAATAACGAGGCTATACACAAAGGGCACCGGTACCGAGTCAATGTGCCAGGTGTAACGATCGTCAAAAGAAGTCGATCAAGGTGCAGCGTGGAATATGTTCATCTTGAGATTTATTTTACTCAGAAAACGATAAAAGTAATGAACAAAGAAAATACGAACGTCACGTTCTGTAGGCACACAAAGCAATACAAAAATAAGATCCCACAAACACAGGTGGGGAAAAAGGCTGCCTAAGTATGGTTCCTAATCAGAGGCAACGATAGACAGCTGCCTCTGGTTAGGAACCACTCGGCCCAACACAAACTAATACAAAACATAGAATGCCCACCCCACCCCCTGACCTAACCACATAGAGAAACAAACCCTCTCTCTCAGGTCAGGGCGTGACACCAGGGTACAGGTTAGTCAAGGTAATTCAGGTAATATCTAAAGTGGGGGGGAAAAGTATTTGATCCCCTGCTGATTTTGTACGTTTGCCCACTTACAAAGAAATGATCAGTCTATAATTTTAATGGTAGGTTTATTTGAACAGTGAGAGACAGAATAACAACAAAAAAATCCAGAAAAACGCATGTCAAAAATGTTATAAAATGATTTCCATTTTAATGAGGGAAATAAGTATTTGACCCCTCTGCAAAACATGACTTAGTACTTGGTGGCAAAACCCTTGTTGGCAATCACAGAGGTCAGACGTTTCTTGTAGTTGGCCACCAGGTTTGCACACATCTCAGGAGGGATTTTGTCCCACTCCTCTTTGCAGATCTTCTCAAGTCATTAAGGTTTCGAGGCTGACGTTTGGCAACTCAAACTTTCAGCTCCCTCCACAGATTTTCTATGGGATTAACTGCATCCACTATGGGTCCGCGGTCAAACGACCACCTCTGAAAGGATATTAACCTCATCCCGTCAGTCGAGGATTCTTGGTCGTTCTTTAACCTGTTAGGGCTAGGGGGCAGTATTTGCACGGCTGGATAAAAAAAATGTACCCGATTTAATCTGGTTACTAATCCTACCCAGTAACTAGAATATGCATATACTTATTATATATGGATAGAAAACACTCTAAAGTTTCTAAAACTGTTTGAATGGTGTCTGTGAGTATAACAGAACTCATTTGGCAGGCAAAACCCTGAGACATTTTCTGACAGGAAGTGGATACCTGATGTGTTGTATTACCTTTAAACCTATGCCATTGAAAAACACAGGGGCTGAGGAATATTTTGGCACTTCCTATTGCTTCCACTAGATGTCACCAGCCTTTACAAAGTGTTTTGAGTCTTCTGGAGGGAGATCTGACCGAACAAGAGCCATGGAACGATGATGGCCCATTAGACACCTGGCGCGCGAGTTCATGTTGGGTACCCTCGTTCCAATACCTTATAAAAGAGAATGCATTCGTCCACCTTGAATATTATTCATGTTCTGGTTAAAAAAGGCCCTAATGATTTATGCTATACAACGTTTGACATGTTTGAACGAACGTAAATATATTTTTTCCCCTCGTTCATGACGAGAAGTCCGGCTGGCTTAGATCATGTGCTAACAAGACGTAGATTTTTGGACATAAATGATGAGCTTTTTTGAACAAAACTACATTCGTTATGGACCTGTGATACCTGGAAGTGACATCTGATGAAGAGAATCAAAGGTAATGGATTATTTACATAGTATTTTCGATTTTAGATCTCCCCAACATGACGTCTAGTCTGTATCGCAACGCGTATTTTTCTGGGCTCAGTGCTCAGATTATTGCAAAGTGTGATTTCCCAGTAAGGTTATTTTTAAATCTGGCAAGTTGATTGCGTTCAAGAGATGTAAATCTATAATTCTTTAAATGACAATATAATATTTTACCAATGTTTTCTAATTTTAATTATTTAATTTGTGGTACTGACTTGACTGCCGGTTATTGGAGGGAAACGATTTCCTCAACATCAATGCCATAGTAAAACGCTGTTTTTGGATATAAATATGAACTTGATAGAACTAAAAATGCATGCATTGTCTAACATAATGTCCTAGGAGTGTCATCTGATGGAGATTGTAAAAGGTTAGTGCATCATTTTAGCTGGTTTTATGGTTTTGGTGACCCCGTCTTTGAATTGACAAAACATTACACACAACTCTTGTAAATGTACTGTCCTAACATACTCTAAATTTATGCTTTCGCCGTAAAACCTTTTTGAAATCGTAAAACGTGGTTAGATTAAGGAGATGTTTATCTTTCAAAGGGTGTAAAATAGTTGTATGTTTGAAAAATTTGAATTTTGACATTTATTTGGATTCAAATTTGCCGCTCTTGAAATGCACCTGCTGTTGATGGAGTGCACCACGGGTGGGACGCTTGCGTCCCACCTAGCCCATAGAGGTTAAAATTATTTTCCTCACCATCTTAAATAAGCATGCCCCTTTCAAAAATTGTAGGACTAAGAACAGATATAGGCCTTGGTTCACTCCAGACCTGACTGCCCTCGACCAGCACAAAAACATCCTGTAGCGGACTGCACTAGCATCGAATAGTCCCCGCCATATGCAACTTTTCAGGGAAGTCAGGAACCAATACACGCAGTTAGTCAGGAAAGCAAAGGCTAGCTAGAAATTTGCATCCTGTAGCTCTAACTCCAAAAACTTTTGGGACACTGTAATGTCCGTGGAGAATAAGAGCACCTCCTCCCAGCTGCCCACTGCACTGAGGCTAGGTAACACTGTCACCACCAATAAATCCACGATAATCGAGAATTTCAGTAAGCATTTCTCTACAGCTGGCCATGCTTTCCTTCTGGCTACCCCAACCTCGGCCAACAGCTCTGCACCCCCTGCAGCTACTTGCCCAAGCCTACCCAGCTTCTCCTTTATACAAATCCAGATAGCAGATGTTCTGAAAGAGCTGCAAAACCAGGACCCGTACAAATCAGCTGGGCTAGACAATCTGGACCCTCTCTTTCTAAAATTATCCGCCGCCATTGTTGCAACCCTTATTACCAGTCTGTTCAACCTGTTTTTCGTATCATCTGAGATCCCTAGAGATTGGAAAGCTGCCGCAGTCATCCTCCTCTTCAAAGGGGGTGACACTCTAGACCCAAACTGTTATATACCTATATCCATCCTGCCCTACCTTTCTAAAGTCTTTGAAAGCCAAGTTAATAAACAGATCAATGATCATTTTGAATCCCACCGTACCTTCTCCGCTGTGCAATTCAATTTTCGAGCTGGTGCACCTCAGCCACGGTCAAGGTACTAAGCGATATCATAACCGTCATCAATAAAAGACAATACTGTGCAGCCGTCTTCATCGACCTGGCCAAGGCTTTCGACTCTGTCAATCACCGTATTCTTATCGGCAGACTCAACAGCCTTGGTTTCTCAAATGACTGCCTCGCCTGGTTCACCAACTACTTCTCAGACAGAGTTCAGTGTGTCAAATTGGAAGGACTGTTGTCAGGACCTCTGGCAGTCTCTATGGGGGTACAACAGGGTTCAATTCTTGGGCCGACTCTTTTCTCTGTATATATCAACGATGTCGCTCTTGCTGTGGGTGATTTCCTGATCCACCTCTACGCAGACGACACCATTCTGTATACATCTATCCCTTCTTTGGACACTGTGTTAACTAACCTCCAAACGAGCTTCAATGCCATACAACACTCCTTCCGTTGCCTCCAACTGCTCTTTAACGCTAGTAAAACCAAATGCATGCTTTTCAACCGTTCGCTGCCCGCCCCCGCCCGCCCGTTGAGCATCAGTACTCTGGACGGTTCTAACTTAGAATATGTGGACAACTACAAATAACTAGGTGTCTAGCTAGACTGTAAACTCTCCTTCCAGACCCACATTAAACATCTCCAATCCAAAATTAAATCTAGAATCGGCTTCCTATTTTGCAACAAAGCCTCCTTCACTCACACCGCCAAACATACCCTCGTAAAACTGACTATCCAACCGATCCTCGACTTCGGCGATGTCATTTACAAAATAGCTTCCAATACTCTACTCAGCAAACTAGATGCAGTCTATCACATTGCCATCCGTTTTGTCACCAAAGCCCGTTATACTAATACCACCTCGACCTGTATGCTCTAGTCGGCTGGCCCTCACTACATATTTGTCGCCAGACCGCTGGCTCCAGGTCATTTATAAGTCTCTGCTCGATCTCAGCTCACTGGTCACATAAACAACACCCACCCGTAGCACATGCTCCAGCAGGTATATCTCACTGGTCATCCCCAAAGCCAACACCTCTTTGGCCGCCTTTCCTTCCAGTTCTCTGCTGCCAATGACTGGAATGAATTGCAAAAATCGCTGAAGCTGGAGACTTATATTTCCCTCACTAACTTTAAACATTAGCTATCTGAGCAGCTTACCGATCGCTGCAGCTGTACATAGCCCATCTGTAAATAGCCCACCCAATCTACCTACCTCATCCCCATATTGTTTTTATTTACTTTTCTGCTCTTTTGCACACCAGTATTTCTACTTGCACATCACCATCTGCTCATCTATCTCTCCAGTGTTCATTTGCTAAATTGTATTTACTTCGCTACTATGGCCTATTTATTGCATTACCTCCTCACGCCATTTGCACACACTGTATAAAGACTTTCGTTTTTTTCTATTGTGTTATTGACTGTACGCTTGTTTATTCCATGTGTAACTCGTGTTGTTGTTTGTGTCGCACTGCTTTGCTTTATCTTGGCCAGGTCGCAGTTGTAATTGAGAACTTGTTCTCATCTAGCTTACCTGGTTAAATAAAGGTGAAATAATTTTTTTTTAAATAAAAATAACCTGAAAGGCCGCTCAGCAAGGAAGAAGCCACTGCTCCAAAACCACCATAAAAAAGCCAGACTACAGTTTGCAACTGCACATGGGGACAAATACTTTTTGGAGAAATGTCCTCTGGTCTGATGAAACAAAATAGAACTGTTTGGCCATAATGACCATCGTTATGTTTGGAGGAAAAAGGGGGAGGCTTGCAAGCCGAGAACACCCTCCCAACCGTGAAGCACAGGGGTGGCAGCATCATGTTGTGGGGGTGCTTTGCTGCAGGAGGGACTGGTGCACTTCACAAAATAGATGGCATCATGAGGCAGGAAAATGATGTGGATATATTGAAGCAACATCTCAAGACATCTGTCAGGAAGTTAAAGCTTGGTCGTAAATGGGTCTTCCAAATGGACAATGACCCCAAGCATACTTCCAAATTTGTGGCAAAATGGCTTAAGGACAACAAAGTCAAGGTATTGGAGTGGCCATCACAAAGCCCTAACCTCAACCCTACAGAAAATTGTCCGCAGAACTGAAAATGCTGGTGCGAGCAAGGAGTCCTACAAACCTGACTCAGTTACACCAGCTCTGTCAGGAGGAATGAGCCAAAATTCCACTTCTTGTAGGAGGCTTGTGGAAGGCTACACGAAACGTTTGACCAAAGTTAAACAATTTAAACGCAATGCTACCAAATACTAATTGAGTGTATGTAAACTTCTGACACACTGGGAATGTGATGAAAGAAATAAAAGCTGAAATAAATCATTCTGTACTATTATTCTGACATTTCACATTCTTAAAAGAAAGTGGTGATCCTAACTGACCTAAGACAAGACATTTTTATTTGGATTAAATGTCAGGAATTGTGAAAGACTGAGCTTAAATGTATTTGGCTAAGGTGTATGTAAACTTCCAACTTCAGCTGTATCTGTCTGCTCCTCAGTTTGTTCACTGTGTCAGCATTGCGGCAGGTAGCCTAGTGGTTAGAGCATTGGACTAGTAACCGAAGGTTGCAAGATCAAATCCCTGAGCAGACTAGGTAGAAATCTGTTGTTCTGCCCGTGAGCAAGGCAGTCAACCCACTGTTCCTAGGCCATCATTGAAAATAAGAACTTGTTCTTAACTGACTTGCCTAGTAAAATAAATTGAAGTTGTTATTTTTCTCGTCCAGACGCTGGCACTCCAGCCTGATCCCCTGTATCGGCGTCTTCTGTTCATTCGAATGACAGGGATTTGGGCCTGGTCAGGTATCTCGACTAAATCCTTTGCGTCCGACTAGTTAAAGAAAAATCATAGTCCAGTTCAAGGTGAGTAAGCGCTGTTCTGATATCCAGAAGCTTTTCGGTCATAAGAGACGGTGGCAGAGACATTATAAAGACTCCTGTTTTTGTTACTGTGATTACTGGAATATTTTCTGAATGTCATTTTAGATCGTATGGTACGGTCTTTTGAACCACGACTGGACACACAGTAAATCAGTATGTATTATGATTTATATTTACAATAAAAGTGACTCCAAAATCACACGATAAATTATTTACCATTAATTTCTATTGGGCACCAAATAATCTGAAACACAACCAAAACGAACTGCAAATGCATCCAACAAGTTTGTAGAGTCACGAGATTGACGTAGTCATTGTGTGCTAGGAATATGGGACCAAATATTAAACTTTTGACTACTTTATTTATAAGACTCTTTAGGGGTGAGAAAAATTACTTGTTAAACAAAATCTCTTTCTATGAACAATTGTATTAGTATAAAATAATATAATTTGAGTTTAGTATTTGAATACAGTCAATATTGCTAATCTTTATCAAGGGTGTCAATAATTTCGGACTCCACTGTATATACAGTATTCTGGTTAATAAATATTTCACCTTTATGATCCAGTGCTGGGGGGCATTTCACCATTCACACTGCTGTCTGTGGTAATAGAAGGAGGCACTTCTGGTGCACTTTAATTCATGTCACAAAGTAGAATACAGCATCAGGGAGTCCTAGTAGTTGTACGATGGAACCCACTACATAATGTATTATTGAAACACCATTGATGAATTATAAACGTAAATGTTTTTAACTTTTCACATGATACAGTAATATATTTATTCCTTGTCAATCTCTTCACATTTCTGCTCATCTGTAGCCATGGGAAATAGGATCATATGCTTTTGAAAGTCGTTTAATATTACATTCTGCAATCAGTGATTTGATAGTTCATAGACAGAATTGATGTTTAGTACTGCGGTAATTGTAGTTTATATGAATATTAATAAGCTATGTGAGAAGATATGTCTCAATATTCTGTCTCAGTATGAATCACTAGCTTATATGAATATTAATAAGCTATGTGAGAAGACGTTTCAATATTCTGTCTCAGTATGAATCACTAGCTTATATGAATATTAATAAGCTATGTGAGAAGATATGTCTAAATATTCTGTTTCAGTATGAATCACAAGAACACTTTAACATTTTAAAATACGCCCACACAAAAATATAAACTTTCCTTGCAGTATGAAATTATCAATTCGACAGTAGGGAAACAAACTTCTTGAGAGATTGTACTCCTCATGAAAATATCAATAACATTTCCTTCTGGAATATTTCATAAAGCTCTTTGAACATCTGTGAACATCTGAGGGGTCATCATGTTCAACAAGCTCTCACAGACTAGTCTCACTGCAGAATCAGACATCCAAACCCTTGTTCATACACGTAAAATTTCGAAGGTTAAGTTTAGGCATTAATTCCGAATGGTTAAGATTAAAGGTTTATTTAGGGTTAAAACAAAAACTCCTCCACTGTTAAGTTTAGGCATTAATTCAGAATGTTTAAGCTTGGGGCTAGGCGTCCCGCCAGCAGGACACCTGTCGACAAATTCAAATAAATAATCATAAATAATTATGGCTATTAAACATCTAGGCACATACAAGTGTCTTATATTGGTTAAAAGCTTAAATTCTTGTTAATCTAACTGCATTGTCCAATTTACAATAGGCTTTACAGGCAAAGAAAGCCATGCGATTGTTTGAGGACGGCGCCCCACATCAAAATATTTTTCAACCAGCAAGGGTTTTATAAATTCAAAAATAGCGATTAAATATTGACTTACTTTTTGAAAATCTTCTTCTGATTTGCAATCTAAAGAGTCCCAGCTACAACATGCATGGTCGTTTTGTTAGATAAAATCGTTCGTTATATCCCAAAAAGTCTGTTTAGTTGGCGCCATCGATTTTATGTTAAAACAAGTCAAATATGTTTCTATTTAATCCTCAGGTACCCCAAAATGTAATTAAACTATAATATTTCATACGGAAAGAAGTATGTTCAATAGGAAAGTAATATTAGCAGGAGCAAATCCTCTTCGTCGCGCGAGCACAGACTGATTTCCAACTCTGACTCCCTGTACCAAAACTCAAAATTCTTCCTTGTTTGGGAAGAAACAAGCCTGAAACCTTGAGCAAAGACTGTAGACATCTAGTGGAAGCCATAGGAATTGCAATCTGGGAGATGGATTTGCATATGCCCCATAGCTTTCCATTGTAAGAGCATGGGCTCTCAAAAAAAATAATTCTGGTTTGTTTTTCTTTGGATTTTCTCCTACCATATCAATTGGGTTATAGTCTCATACATTATTTTATCATTTCTACAAATTACAAAGTGTTTTCTATCCAATGGTACCAATTATATGCATATCCTGGCTTCTGGGCCTGAGTAACAGGCAGTTTACTTTGGGCACGTCAGTCAGACAGGAAGTGGAGAAAAATAGACCCCTTAATAAAGGTATCAAGGCACAAGGCGAGACCCAGATGCAGACACAGGAGGCAGATGGTTGGAGTCTTACAATGTTTATTAATCCAAAAAGGGGTAGGCAAGAGAATGGTCATGTACAGGCAAAAGGGAAAAACCAGTTCAGAGTCCAATAGGTACCGAAGAGCAGGCTGTCACGACTTCCGCCGAAGTCGGCTCCTCTCCTTGTTCGGGCGGCGCTCGGCGCTCGACGTCACCGGCTTTCTAGCCATCGCCGCTCCATTTTTCATTTATCCATTTGTTTTGTCTTGTTCCCTGCACACCTGGTTTTCATTCCCCAATCACAATACATGTATTTATTCCTCTGTTCCCCCTAATGTCTTTGTGTGGAATTGTTTTGTGTTACGTCAATTTTTGATGTGCTAGACTGGTGTTTGTTTATTCCATGTTTTGTCACGAGGTATGTTTATTTGTTTGAACATAATTATTGTGACTGTTTGCGCGTTTTGCACTTTTGCCAATTGGCTGGAGGTTTTGATGCAATGGTGTCCGTCTGTTGGTTTCTCCTGCCTCAATAAAGTGTGTCCCTGTTCACAGCTCTCTGCACCTGACTACGCTCCCAGTACGCACACCATTGACAGGCAGATTCAAGGTCAGGGCAGGCAGAACTTTCACGGACTAACAACCAACAATTTCATGAAATAGACACATACACACACATACAAACCCAAAGCAACACAGAAACTGGGGAACGTAACACGCCCAACCCAAAACTTTCAAACTCCCAGTTTGCAACAACAAAAACCAACACACACCCCCAGTTACTAAACCCGTGATAGAGCATCAGCGACCACATTCGCCGCTCCCTTCACATAGTGAATATGTCAATTGTATTGCTGTACAATCAGAGCCCACCGCAAGGCGGCAGTTCTGATTGTACATTTGCCTAAGAAACACCAAAGGATTATGGTCCGTGAAGACCAGAACAGGTAAGGCACCGGAGCCCACATATACCTCAAAAAACTGTAAGGCTAGCAATAAAGCCAGCGTCTCTTGTTCAATGGTGGAGTACCTTCTCCTTTCCCCCTTCTGATAACCAGGTGGCGAATCGCATCTCTGCATGTCTGGCAGACATATCATTGTGGATGATGGATCACCACCTCAAGCTGAACCTCGGCAAGACGGAGCTGCTCTTCCTCCCGGGGAAGGACTGCCCGTTCCATGATCTCGCCATCACGGTTGACAACTCCATTGTGTCCTCCTCCCAGAGTGCTAAGAACCTTGGCGTGACCCTAGACAACACCCTGTCGTTCTCTACTAACATCAAGGCAGTGACCCGATCCTGTAGGTTCATGCTCTACAACATTCGCAGAGTACGACCCTGCCTCACACAGGAAGCGGCACAGGTCCTAATCCAGGCACTTGTCATCTCCCGTCTGGATTACTGCAACTCGCTGTTGGCTGGGCTCCCTGCCTGTGCCATTAAACCCCTACAACTCATCCAGAACGCCGCAGCCCATCTGGTGTTCAACCTTCCCAAGTTTTCTCACATCACCCGCTCCTACGCTCTCTCCACTGGCTTCCTGTTGAAGCTCGCATCCGCTACAAGACCATGGTGCTTGCCTACGGAGCTGTGAGGGGAACGGCACCTCCGTACCTTCAGGCTCTGATCAGGCCCTACACCCAAACAAGGGCACTGCGTTCATCCACCTCTGGCCTGCTCGCCTCCCTACCTCTGAGGAAGCACAGTTCCCGCTCAGCCCAGTCAAAACTGTTCGCTGCTCTGGCACCCCAATGGTGGAACAAGCTCCCTCACGACGCCAGGACAGCGGAGTCAATCACCACCTTCCGGAGACACCTGAAACCCCACCTCTTTAAGGAATACCAGGGATAGGATAAAGTAATCCTTCTAATCCCCCCCCCCCTTAAAAGATTTAGATGCACTATTGTAAAGTGGTTGTTCCACTGGATATCATAAGGTGAATCCACCAATTTGTAAGTCGCTCTGGATAAGAGCGTCTGCTAAATGACTTAAATGTAAATGTAATGTACCTTGACTGACACGAGTTGAACTTAGAAGAAACTGACGGGCCGATCCACTCCCTCCTCATCTTCCTGCAAGAGAACCGCACCCGAGGTGGGTTTGTCAAAGTTGGGGGCGGCAAGCATTGGGGCACTACAAAGTAGCGCTTTGGCAGACTCAAAAGCATAGTTACATTCCTGGGACCACTTAAATGGTACTTTGGGACTGAGCAGAGATGTAAGGGGAGCTACTACCGTCAAAAAATTCTTACAGAATGTACGATAGTACCCTACCATCCCCAGGAATCTGCGCAACTGGTAACTGACCTCGTCCCACCCGCTTCCCCAAGTAAGTCACAGTAGCCTTCCCAAACTCACACTTGGCCAAACTGAGGGTTAAAGAAGCATTCTCCAACCACTGAAACACCCATTTCAAGGTGGCGAGATGATCAGACCAAGTAGACGAATGAATCACCACATCGTCAAGGTAAGCAATATAATTTGGCACATCCGTGAACACAATGTTAACTAGGCGCTGAAAAGTAGCAGGTGCATTACACATTCCAAAGGGTATCACAGTGTATTGTACGAAGCTATCAGGCATAACGAAAGCCGAGATGTCAGAAGTTCGAGAGGTCAGAGACACCTGCCAATAACCTTTTAGCAAATCTAACTTACTAACGTCAGCAGCAGAGCCAATTCTATCAATGCCGTCATCTAAGCGAGGTAGAGGAAAATAATCCGATTTTGTAACGGAATTTACGCAACTATAGTCTGTACATAAGCGGGCCGTACCGTGAGGCTTAGTAACCAGAATACACGGGGAACTCCAGGAGCTGTTATTGGGTTTTGCCATGTCATTCTGTAATAAATAAGATACCTCACTTTTCATTACCTCCCTTTTCTTAGTGTTAACTAGTGCCTTCACCAAAGTCTTAGCCATTATAGTACGGAGAGGGATCGCCTCTGGGTATCGAGTAGCACTGCACATTATTGTTAGTAATAACTGGTTACCTGACCTGGTTTTCGGCAACGGACCTACACAATCGATTATCACAGACAAAAGAATGTCATGTAATTTGGGCGCAATTTCGGGTTAAAACCGTTGGCCTTGCAGAAGGAATACTCAAAAATGGAACTAGACATTTCCACCACATCTCCCAGCTTGCGAGATTGTGCCCTCGTTAACCTCTATGGGCTAGGTGGGACGCTAGCGTGCCACCCGTGGTGCACTCCATCAACAGCAGGTGCATTTCAAGAGCGGCAAATTTGAATCCAAATAAATGTCAAAATTCTAATTTTTCAAAAATACAACTATTTTACACCATTTGAAAGATAAACATCTCCTTAATCTAACCACATTTTACGATTTCAAAAAGGTTTTACGGCGAAAGCATAAATTTAGAGTATGTTAGGACAGTACATTTACAAGAGTTGTGTGTAATGTTTTGTCAAGTCAAAGACAGGGTCACCAAAACCATAAAACCAGCTAAAATGATGCACTAACCTTTTACAATCTCCATCAGATGACACTCCTAGGACATTATGTTAGACAATACATGCATTTTTAGTTCTATCAAGTTCATATTTATATCCAAAAACAGCGTTTTACTATGGCATTGATGTTGAGGAAATCGTTTCCCTCCAATAACCGGCAGTCAAGTCAGCGTCACAAATTAAATAATTAAAATTAGAAAACATTGGTAAAATATTATATTGTCATTTAAAGAATTATAGATTTACATCTCTTGAACACAATCAACTTGCCAGATTTAAAAATAACCTTACTGGGAAATCACACTTTGCAATAATCTGAGCACTGCGCCCAGAAAAATACGCGTTGCGATACAGACTAGAAGTCATGTTGGGGAGATCTAAAATCGAAAATACTATGTAAATAATCCATTACCTTTGATTCTCTTCATCAGATGTCACTTCCAGGTATCACAGGTCCATAACGAATGTAGTTTTGTTCAAAAAAGCTCATCATTTATGTCCAAAAATCTCCGTCGAGTTAGCACATGATCTAAGCCAGCCGGACTTCTCGTCATGAACGAGGGGAAAAAATATATTTCCGTTCGTTCAAACATGTCAAACGTTGTATAGCATAAATCATTAGGGCCTTTTTTAACCAGAACATGAATAATATTCAAGGTGGACGAATGCATACTCTTTTATAACGTATTGGAACGAGGGTACCCAACATGAACTCGCGCGCCAGGTGTCTAATGGGACATCATCGTTCCATGGCTCTTGTTCGGTCAGATCTCCCTCCAGAAGACTCAAAACACTTTGTAAAGGCTGGTGACATCTAGTGGAAGCAATAGGAAGTGCCAAAATATTCCTCAGCCCCTGTGTTTTTCAATGGGATAGGTTTAAAGTCAATACAACACATCAGGTATCCACTTCCTGTCAGAAAATGTCTCAGGGTTTTGCCTGCCAAATGAGTTCTGTTATACTCACAGACACCATTCAAACAGTTTTAGAAACTTTAGTGTTTTCTATCCATATATAATAAGTATATGCATATTCTAGTTACTGGGTAGGATTAGTAACCAGATTAAATCGGGTACATTTTTTTTATCCAGACGTGCAAATGCTGCCCCCTAGCCCTAACAGGTTAACACACAAGCAGGAAAAACATGAGGAAATGCTTGAACCAATTTATCACCTGCAGTTTTGATTTCTGGGTTGTCTACTACTTCTAACACAGGAGTCACATTACCACCAGAGATATCGTTCCATATTAGCAATGTGACTCCTTTTACTGGCAGGGTAGACACTACACCAACACGCAAACGTCCTGATACCAGTGTAATGGTACAGGTACGGTTTTTGTCTCTATGCCCTGTAATATAAAATGCGAGCCACAATACGTTTCAGGGGACCAGAGTAAAGCATCAGTAACGATTACTGACTGCGTCGCCCCGATGTCTCGTAAGATTTGTATGGGCTTTTGATCAGCTTGTTCTCCAGTTAACCCATCCAGCGAAAAATCCTATCGCCATTAGCAAAACAAAATTTAATACTTTTTTTTTTTCAATTTTTTTTTCAAATTATATCATTTTATAGATACACCTCTCCTGAATCGAACCACGTTGTCTGATTTCAAAAAGGCTTTACAGCAAAAGCAAAACATTAGATTATGTTAGAGGAGTATATCGTAAAAGTAGCCACATAGCCATTTTCCGACCAACCACATGCATCACAAATAACCAAAAAACAGCTAAATGCAGCACTAACCTTTGACAATCTTCATCAGATGACACACCTAGGACATCATGTTACACAATACATGCATTCTTTTGTTCGATAAAGTTCATATTTATATATAAAACAGCATTTTACATCGGTGCGTAACGTTGACTAACTATTTTCCCTCAAATGCATCCTATGAAACAGCGCTACAATTTACTAAATTACTAATCGAAAACATTTTTAAAATGTAATATTGTCATTCTAAGATTTATAGATGAATATCTCTTGAAAGCACCTGTAATGCCAGATTTAAAAATAACTTTACTGGGTAATCACACTTTGCGATAAAAGGGGATGCGATACTCAGAACAATACGCTAGCAATAGCAATAGGCTAGCCATCTTGGAACAATCGCATATCAAATCTAGTCTTGTATACTATTGTCAATAATCCCTTACCTTTGATTATCTTCATCCTTAGGCACTTTCAGGAATCCCAGGTCCACAACAAATGTATTTTCGTTCGAAAAAGTTCATCCTTTATGTTCCATTAGCTTGTTGTTGTTAACGCGTTCTGAAGACTGCACCAAAAGTTCCGACGTGCGCGGGGCTACTCTTTCAACAAAATGCATTTTTTTCTTATTTAGGTTCGTTCAAACATGTCAAACGTTGTATAACATAAATCTTTAGGGCTTTTTTCAACCAGAGCTCCAATAAGATTCAAGGGGGACGATTGCATTGTGTTTCAAAACGTTTAGAAAGGGGAGGGTAGCCAGGGGCGCCGGCGTCATAATGGTGATGGCCCTCTCCATGTGACCACGTTCCACAGCGTGTCATTCTGTCAGTTTTCACAGTAGGAGACTCAAATCACTTTGTAAAGACTGGGGACATCTAGTGGAAGCAATAGGAAGTGCTCAATGAACCATAGCTCACGGTGTGATTAATAGGCAACGTGATGAAGTTGAGTCCGCAATTCAGAATTCCACTTCCTGTTTCGATCTGTCTCGGGGTTTTGACTGCCATATGAGTTCTGTTATACTCACAGACATCATTCAAACAGTTTTAGAAACTTTAGGGTGTTTTCTATCCACAAGTATTAACCTGTCTGGGCCAGTGGGACGCTTGCGTCCCACCCTAATCAACAGCCAGTGGAATCGCGTCGCGCTAAATGCAAAACCTCATAAATGCTATAACTTCAATTTCTCAAACATATGACTATTTTACACCGTTTTATAGATACACCTCTCCTGAATCGAACCACGTTGTCCGATTTCAAAAAGGCTTTACAGCAAAAGCAAAACATTAGATTATGTCAGCAGAGTACCCAGCCAGAAATAATCACACAGCCATTTTCAAAGCAACTAGCATGCATCACAAATACCCAAAACACAGCTAAATGCAGCACTAACCTTTGACAACCTTCATCAGATGACACTCCTAGGACATCATGTTACACAACACATGCATTTTTTGTTCAATAAAGTTCATATTTATATATAAAAACAGCATTTTAGATCGGCGCATGACGTTCAGAAAATCTTTTCCCTCAAATGCTTCCAATGATCAGCGCTACAATTTACAAAATTACTATTCGAAAACATTGTTAAAATGTAATATTGTCATTCAAAGACTTATAGATTAACATGTCTTGAATGCCATCTCTTTGCCAGATTTAAAAATAACTTTACTGGGAAATCACACTTTGCAATAAACGACGTGGTATGCCCAGAAAAAAAGTCTAGGCTATAAATGTTGGAGCCATCTTGGAACGATCAACCATCAAAAATACTATTGTAAATAATCCCTTACCTTTGATTATCTTTATCAGAAGGCACTTCTAGGAATCCCAGGTCCATAACAAATGTAGTTTTGTTCAAAAAAGTTAATTTATGTCCCAATAGTGTTAGCGCGCTCCGAAGGCTAGTGAAAATGTACCGTGTGCGTCTGACTTGTCGTCAGGAATGAGCAAAAAATATATATTTAAGTTCGTTCAAACATGTCAAACGTTGTATAACATAAATCTTTAGGGGCTTTTTCAACCAGGGCTTCAATAATATTCCATTGGGACGGTTGCATTTTCTTTCAAAACGTTTCGAAAAGGGAGAGTACCCATGGGCGCCGACGTCACAATGGTAATGGCCCATACCCTGTGACCAAGGTAAACATCCTCTCTTTCAGTCAATTTTGATAGTAGGAGGGTCAAACCACTTTGTAAAGACTGGGGACATCTAGTGGAAGCCATAGGAAGTGCTAAATGAATCACAAGCCCCTGTGTGTTTCAATGGCAAATGTTTGAAGTGATATCCACACATCAGATTTCAGTTTCCTGTCAGGATTTGTCTCAGGGTTTTGACTGCCATATGAGTTCTGTTATACTCAGACACCATTCAAACAGTTTTAGAAACTTTTGGGTGTTTTCTATCCAAATCAACAATTATATGCATATTCTAGTTACTGGGCAGGAGTAGTAACCAGATTAAATCGGGTACGTTTTTTTATCCGGCCGTGCAAATACTGCCCCCTAGCCCTAACAGGTTAATTATATGCATATCCTAGCTTTTGAGTTTGAGTAGTAGGCCGTTTAAAATGGGCACAATTTTTTTTCAAAATGCGCTGTGGCGCCCCCTATCCTAGGCGACCGTCAAGAGGTTAAGGAAACATAACTGGCAGAGATAAACGGAGCACAGATAGGATCCGGTTTCCCAAATTCTGAATCAATAATTTGGACAAGCCAAAGACTGAACTAAACCCACGCTTTTTAATAGAGGGGATGGTGATGGGGACTGTTTCGGGTTTTTATTTCAAAACTGGGCAGTCCACAATCACGTGACCCTTTTGCTGACAGTAAAAACTTTCTCGGATTTCGTGCTACGGCTTAGGGTCATTGGAGAAAAAGCGACCCGAACGAGGCACTGATGACGTAATCGTTCGGCCTTCAAAGGTCCAAGGCCAGCATCCCGGAGTTGCCTCTTCACTGTGGACATTGAGACTGGTGTTTTGTGGGTACTATTTAATCAAGCTGCCAGTTGAGGACTTGTGAGGTGTCCGTTTCTCAAACTAGACCTTTTAATGTACTTGTCCTCTTGCTCAGTTGTGCACCGGGGCCTCGCACTCTTTCTATTCTGGTTATGCCAGTTTGCGCTGTTCTGTGAAGGGAGTTGTACAGTACACAGCTTTGTACGAGATCTTCAGTTTCTTGGCAATTCTCGCATGGAATAGCCTATATTTCTCAGATACAAGAACAGACTGACGAGTTTCAGAAGAAAGGTCTTTGTTTCTGGCCATTTTGAGTCTGTAATCAAACCCACAAATGCTGATGATCCAAATACTCAACTAGTCTAAAGAAGGCCAGTTTTATTGCTTCTTTAACCAGAACAACAGTTTTCAGCTGTGCTAACATAATTGCAAAATAGTTTTTTAATGATCAATTAGCCTTTTAAAATGATAAACTTGGATTAGCTAACACAACGTGCCATTGGAACACAGGAGTGAAGGTTGTTGATAATGGGCCTCTGTACGCCAATGTAGATATTCCATTAAAAATTTGCCGTTTCCAGCTACAATACTCATTTACAACATTAACAATGTCTACACTTTTTTTCTGATCAATTTGATGTTATGTTAATGGACAAAAAATGTGCTTTTCTTTCAAAAACAAGGACATTTCTAAGTGACCCGAAACTTTTGAACGGTAGTGTACATGCAGGTAGAGTTATTAAAGTAACTATGCATAGGTAATAACAGAGAGTAGCAGCAGCATAGAAGAGGATGGGGGGCAATGCAAATAGTCTGGGTATCCATTTGATTAGCTGTTATCGAGTCTTATACCTTGGGGGTAGAAGCCTCTTGGACCTAGACTTGGCGCTCCGGTACCGCTTGCCGTGCAGTAGCAGAGAGAGCAGTCTATGACTAGGGTGGCTGGAGTCTGACAATTTTTAGGGCCTTCCTCTGACACGGCCTACTATAGAGGTCCTGCATGCGGCTGGTTGCGAGCGACGGAATGCCGGTGTTCATACCAAAGATGGAAGTGAGGGGTCTTTGGTCCATCAGCAGTGTGAATTGTTGGCCAAACAGAAACTGATGAAATTTCTTAACTCCAAACACGATGGCAAGCGCTTCACGCTCTATCTGTGCATAATTGCTCTCCGTGATGCGTGTGATTGGTCAATGTGATTGGTCCGGGATGCAAAAGTAATTTACCTTTCTTCACCTGATGGTATGTTGTGTGAGACAACAGCACCAACGCCATAAGGTGATGCATCACATGCCAACTGCAATGGAAAGTTGGCTTGCAAGTGTGTTAGGGCCTCCGACTTAGCTAAAGCTGTTTTCACTTTCTTGAAGGCCTCCTCACATCTGTCTGTCCACTTCCACTGTTTGGTTTGTTCAAAAGTTCATGCAGTTAGCTTTGCGTAGTATGTCAGTAGCCCTAAGAATGATCTCAGCTGACTCATGTTCTGTGCGGATGGAGCTTCCGCGATGGCCTTCACCTTTGATGACACCTCGTGGAGCATTCCAATGTATGTAAGTAGGGGGGTGTTGCAGGTGCCCTAAAGGGACAACCTAGAATATCAATACACAACAGTAATGTAATTCCAAAACATTGGTTTACTTTAATGTAGCTGTAAGGTAGGCGTTGATAGCAACTGGCTGATTCATGCAGTGCTAACGTAATGTTAGCCTGCTGGTAGGGCTAAAGTTAGCAGGCTAGTAGGGCTAACGTTAGCAGATTACTTCGGCTAGCAACCTTGACAGCTGATTTGTAACAAATTTATATTTGCTTGTAAATTGGCTGGAAATGAATTTGAAACCAGTAGTCAAATGATTTGGTTTAATCTGAAGTTATTTCTGTTAGAGTTTACATTATAGGGAATAGGCTGGCTTTCCGGTTCCTCCATATTATGCCACACCCCGCAAAAGCATTTGGTTACACTTTATTCGGATAGTACGGATTCTTCATCTATAGATGCTCTGCAGATGGACATACTATCAACAGTCTATCTGTTGTTAAGCAACAGCTTGCTAAGTTTAGGGTTAGGGTATCAGGTTTGAAGGTAAGACCCAAGTGCATGCAATTTCGAAGTAACTAAAGTTTATTAAATCGAACACGGGCAGGCAAAGGTACAGGATGGCAGGCAGGCTCAGGGTCAGGTCAGGCAGAGGTCGGTAATCTAGAGTAGTGGGGCAAAGGTACAGGACGGTAGACAGGCTCAGGGTAAGGGCAGGCAGAGGTCGGTAATCCAGAGTAGTGGGGCAAAGGTACAGGACGGTAGGCAGGCTCAGGTTCAGGGCAGGCAGAAAGGTCAAAACCGGGAAAACTAGGAAGCAGGCACTATAGACAGGACAGGAGCGAGGGGAAAACCGCTGGTAGGTCTGAATGAACAAACGAACTGGCAACAGACAAACAGAGAACACAGGTATAAATACACAGGGGATAATGGGGAAGATGGATGACACCTGGAGGGGGGTGGAGACAATCACAAAGACAGGTGAAACAGATCAGGGTGTGACATAGGGTTAGAATAAGGATTAGGGTAAGGGTTAAGGTTATGGATAAGGTTAGGGTAAGGGTTAAGTTTAGGGTTAGGATAAGGGTTAAGGTTAGGGTTAGAGCTATGGTTAGGGTTAGTAAGTAGTTAGTTGAAATGTTACTGATAGTCTGTAGAGCATCTACAGATGGACAATGCAAATAAAGTGTTACCAAACATTTTCCGGCATGACTTAGGCATTATTCAGAATTCTGATCGGTTTTGTGTAATAACTCGAAAAATAGATAAATGTGAGGTAACTTTGCATATATGTTACATGTGGTTACGTTTATGTTACCTACCCTTTAAAACCCTCATAGTCGATGTCCACACCTCACGTAAAAATAATTAGCATAATAAAAAAATCCCCATAAAAATCTGTCAGTTTAAGCTAGAGATATCTCAGATATCAGCATAGCCTAGTGGCAGCGTAGCCTAGTGGTTAGAGCATTGGACTATTTACTGAAAGGTTGCAAGTTCAAATCCCTGAGCTGACAAGGTACAAATCTGTTGTTCTGAACAAGGCAGTTAACCCACTGTTCCTAGGCTGTCATTGAAAATAAGAATTTGTTCTAAACTGACTTGCCTAGTTAAATAAAGGTAAAATAAATATAGGACAGACACCTCAGAACAAACTTCCTTTTATATTTTGGGGGGGGGGGGGGGGAATTATCTGTTGTTCCATGTACAGTGCCTTGCAAATGTATTCATCCCCCTTGGCCTTTTTCCTATTTTATTTCTTTACAACCTGTAATTTAAATTGATTTCTATTTGGATTTCATGTAATGGACATACACAAAATAGTCCAAATTGGTGAAGTCAAATAAAAAAAATTACTTAAAAACGGAAAAGTGGTGCGTGCATATGTATTCACTCCCTTTGCTATGAAGCCCCTAAATAAGATCTGGTGCAACCAAATACCTTCAGAAGTCACATAATTAGTTAATTAAAGTCCACCTGTGTGCAATCTAAGTATCACATGATCTGTCATATGATCTCAGTATATACACACCTGTTCTGAAAGGCCCCAGAGTCTGCCACACCACCAAGCAAGGGGCACCATGAAGAACAAGGAGCTCTCCAAACAAGTCATCCCACGGAGGACCATTAAATCCATTATTAAAAAATTGAAAGAATATGGCACCACAGCAAACCTGCCAAGAGAGGGCCGCCCACCAAAACTCATGGACCAGGCAAGGAGGGCATTAATCAGAGAGGCAACAAAGAGACCAAAGATAACCCTTAAGGAGCTGCAAAGCGTATTTGAGTATCTGTCCATAGGACCTCTTTAAGCCATACACTCCACAGAGCTGGGCTTTAGGGAAGAGTGGCCAGAAAAAAGCCATTGCGTAAAGAAAAAAATAAGCAAACGTGTTTGGTTTTCGCCAAAAGGCATGTGGGAGACTCCCCAAACATATGGAAGAAGGTACTCTGGTCAGATTAGACTAAAACGGAGCTTTTTGGCCATCAAGGAAAACTTTATGTCTGGCGCAAACCCAACACCTCTCATCACCGCGAGAACACCATCCACATAGTGAAGCATGGTGGTGGCAGCATCATGCTGTGGGGATGTTTTTCATCAGCAGGGACTGGGAAACTGGTCGGAATTGAAGGAATGATGGATGGCACTAAATACAGGGAAATTCTTGAGGGAAACCTGTTTCAGTCTTCCAGAGATTTGAGACTGGGATGGAGGTTCACCTTCCTGCAGGACAATGACCCTAAGCATACTGCTAAAGCAACACTCAAGTGGTTTAAGGGGAAACATTTAAATGTCTTGGAATGGCCTAGTCAAAGCCCAGACCTAAATCGAATTGAGAATCTGTGGTATGACTTAAAGATTGTTGTACACCAGCGGAATCCATCCAACTTGAAGGAGCTGGAGCAGTTTTGCCTTGAAGAATGGGCAAAAAATCCCAGTGGCTAGATGTGCCAGCTTATAGAGACATACCCCAAGAGACTTGCTGCAAAAGGTGGCTCAACAAAGTATTGACTTTGGGTGGGTGAATAGTTATGTACGCTCAAGTTTTCCGTTGTTTTGTCTTTTTTCTTGTTTGTTTCACAATAAAAAATATTTTGCATCTTCAAAGTGGTAGTCAGGTTGTGTAAATGAAAAGATACAAACCCCCCAAAAATCTAGTTTACTTCCAGGTTGTAAGGCAACAAAATAGGAAAAATGCCAAGAGGGGTGAATACTTTCGCAAGCCACTGTAGTAAATATCTTATTCCATGCCTTTGCATTGGGCTAATAGTAGTAAGGCCCCACTTAGGTTGTTATGGGTTAAAGATTCTCCAATTAAGTATACACCTACAGTAGAGGCTGTTTAAAGCTGTAGAAAATATATTTCTGAACTAATAATTACTGTGTTGGTAACAGCTAATGTGATCAAAGAAATACACAGAAACTGGTTGAATTCCGGCTTGAAGGACCACAATTTAGTAGAGGAATAGGTGGCCTGTACAGTGCCATTTTTAGTGTTACAACATGAATTTTAAATTTAATTGTTGTGTCATTGACCTACACACAATACCCCATAATGTCAAAGTGAAATTACATTTTTAGACATTTTTACAAATTAATTAAAAATGAAAAACTAATATCTTGAGTCAATAAGTATTCAACCCCTTTGTTATGGCAATCCTAAATAAGTTCAGGAGTAAAGGTTTGCTTAACAAGTAAATAATAAGTTGCATGGACTCTGTGTGCAATAATAGTGTTTAACATGATTTTTTAATGACTACCTCATCTCTGTACCCCACACATACAATTATCTGTAAGGTCACTCAGTCGAGCAGTGAATTTCAAACACAGTTTCAACCACAAAGACCAGGGAAGTTTTCCTATGCCTCGCAAAGAATGCCACCTATTGGTAGGTGGGTGAAAAAAAAGCAGATATTGAAAATCCCTTTGAGCATGGTGAAGTTATTAAATCACACTGGATGGTGTATCAATGCACCTAGTCACTACAAAGATAGAGGCGCTCTTCCAGACTCAGTTGCAGGAGAGGAAGTAAACCACTCAGGGAGGCAAAAACAAGTAGAGTTTAAAGGCTGTGATACGAGCAAACTGAGTATAGATTAACAACGTTGTAATTACTCCACAATATTAACCTAAATAACAAAGTGAAAAGAAGGAAGCTCGTACGTACATAAATATTCGAAAACATGCAACCTGTTGCAATAAGGCATTCAAGTGAAACTGAAAAAAATGTGGCAAAGAAATTAACTTTTTGACCTGAATACAAAGCATTATCTTTGGGGCAAATCCAACAACACATCACTGAGTACCACTCTACATATTTTCAAGCATGGTGGTGGCTGGATCATGTTATGGGTATGCTTGTCATTGGCAAGGACTAGGGAGATTTTTAGAATAAAACTAAATGGAATAGAGTTAAGCGCAGGCAAAAGTATACACTGCGTGCACAATTATTAGGCAAATTGTATTCCTTGGGATTAATTTTATTGTTGAACAAACACAATGCTCTCAGTCAATCCAAAATGTTATTGAACCTCAAACCTGAATGTTTAACAAAGGAAAAGTGAGTTTTGTCTTTCTCAGGGAAAGATATAAGTGTGCACAATTATTAGGCAACTATTAGTGTGCAGAATTATTAGGCTAAATTACAAAAATTATTTCTCTCAACTCACTTGTTTATTCTCAATTTTTAGAGTAAGTGTAACAGATAAGTAACACAAAATAACAATTATATAACATTTTTGGCCTTTCAAAAATATTCAGTGACCAATATAGCCACCCTTATTTTCAATAACTGCCATGAGCCTTCCATCCATGGAGTCTGTCAGTTTCTTGATCTGTTCACGATCAATTTCCGCTGAAGCAGCAACCACAGCCTCCCAAATGCTGTTCAAAAAGGTGTATTGTCTTCCATCACTGTAAATCTCACGTTTGAGAAGGGCCCACAAGTTCTCAATAGGATTTAAGTCAGGTGAGGAAGGGGGCCAGGTCATTATTCAGGCATCTTTGAGGCCCTTGCTGGCTAGCCAAGCAGTGGAGTACTTGGATGCATGTGATGGAGCATTGTCCTGCATAAAGATCATGGCCTTCTAGAATGCTGAGGACTTCTTCCTGTACCACTGTTTGACGAAAGAATCTTCCAGAAACTGGCAGTAGGTTTGGGAGTTGAGTTTCAGTCCATCTTCAACCCAAAAAGATCCAACTACCTCATCCTCAATGATAGCAGCCCATACCAGTACCCCTCCTTCACCTTGCTGGCACCTGACTCAAAGTGGTGCCCTGTGTCCATTACTGATCCAGCCACAGGCCCATCCATTTGGTCCATCAAGAGTCACTTTCATTTCATCTGTCCATAAAACCTTTGAAAAATCTGTCTTCAGGTATGTCTTTACCCAATCTTGACGCTTCAACTTGTGAACCTTATTTAGTGGTGGTCTTGTTTCAGTCTTCTTGACCTTGGCCATGTCTCTCAGCACTTGACACCTTGTACTTCTTAACACTCCAGGTAGGTTGCAGTTCTGGAATACGGTGGCACTGGAGGATAATGGATTCCTGGTAGTTTGACATTTAATTCTTCTCAAGTCTTTTGCAGTTAATTTGTGCCTTTTCTTCCCCATGCGTTTTTTGCGCCCCAGTTGACTATTCGCAACAAAACGTTTGAATGTCCGGTGGTCACACCTCAATAGTTTAGCTATTTAAAGAGTGTCGCATCTGTCTGAAAGTCATTTTACATTTTTGGTTTTTCAGTGTCAGTTAAATTTCTTTTTTGGCCCATTTTACCTGAGGTAATGAGGCTGCCTAATAATTATGCACACCTTGATATAAGGTGTTATTCACTTGCGCCACACCCTCCCTCATTACACAAATACATATCACCTGAAAATGATTAAATCCAATAAGCATTCAAGTTTATATGGTTTGGAGTTCGAAAATGTGAATAGAAACAATGATAAGATCAGAATACTCACTTGCCTAATAATTGTGCACGCAGTGTATACAGAATGGTGTCGTCTGCGTAGAGGTGGATCAGAGAATCACCAGCAGCAAGAGCGACATTGATGTATACAGAGAAAAAGAGTCGGCCCGAGAATTGAACACTGTGACACCCCCATGGAGACTGCCAGAGATCTGGACAACAGGCCCTCCGATTTGACACACTGAACTCTATCAGAGAAGTAGTTGGTGAACCAGGCGAGGCAGTCATTTGAGAAACCAAGGCTGTTGAGTCTGCCAATAAGGATGTGGTGATTGACAGAGTCGAAAGCCTTGGCCAGGTCAATGAATACAGCTGCACAGTATTGTCTCTTATCGATGGCGGTTATGATATCGTTTAGGACCTTGAGCGTGGCTGAGGTGCACCCATGACCAGCTCAGAAACCAGATTGCATAGCGGAGAAGGTACGGTGGGATTCAAAATGGTCGGTGATCTGTTAACTTGGCTTTTGAAGACCTTAGAAAGGCAGGGTAAGATAGATATAGGTCTGTAGCAGTTCGGGTCTAGAGTGTCTCCCCTTGAAGAGGGGGATGACCGCGGCAGCTTTCCACTCTTTGGGGATCTCAGACTATACGAAAGAGGTTGAACAGGCTAGTAATAGGGGTTGCAACAATTTCGGCAGATCATTTTAGAAAGAGAGGGTCCAGATTGTCTAGCCGGCTGATTTGTAGGGGTCCAGATTTTGCAGATCTTTCAGAACATCAGCTATCTGGATTTGGGTGAAGGAGAAATGTGGGAGGCTTGGGCAAGTTGCTGTGGAGGGTGCAGAGCTGTTGACCGGGGTAGGGGTAGCCAGGTGGAAAGCATGGCCAGCCGTAAAAAAAGGCTTATTGAAATTCTCAATTATCGTGGATTTATCGGTGGTGACAGTGTTACCTAGCCTCAGTGCAGTGGGCAGCTGGGAGGAGGTGCTCTTATTCTCCATGGACTTTACAGTGTCCCAGAACTTTTTGGAGTTTGCGCTACAGGATGCAAATTTCTGCTTGAAAAACCTAGCCTTTGCTTTCCTAACTGCCTGTGTATATTGGTTCCTAACTTCCCTGAAAAGTTGCATATCACGGGGGCTATTTGATGCTAATGCAGTACGCCACAGGATGTTTTTGTGCTGGTCAAGGGCAGTCAGGTCTGGAGTGAACCAAGGGCTATATCTGTTTCTTGGTTCTACATTTTTTGAACAGGGAGTAAGGAAGGCCAAAAAGATCATCAAGGACATCAACCACCTGAGCCACTGCCTGTTCACCCCGCTATCATCCAGAAGGCGAGGTCAATACAGGTCCATCAAAGCTGGAACCGAGAGACTGAAAAACAGCTTCTAACAGCCATCACAGCACATTAGAGACTGCTGCCTATAGGCATAGACTAGGAATCACTGGCCACTTTAAGGAATGGAACACTAGTCACTTGAATAATGTTTTACATATCTGGCATTACACTTCTCATATGTATATACTGTATTCTATGGTATCTTAGACACTTAATTCTTACATATCTTGCATTACTCATCTCATATGTATATACTGTTTTTCTATACTATTCTACTGTACCTTAGTCCGTTCCGCTCTGACATCGCTCGTCCATATGTATATAGTCTTAATTCATTCCTACTTAGATGTGTGTATATGTTGTGTAATTTATTATTTGTTAGATATTACTGCACTGTCAGAGCTAGAAGCACAAGAATTGCGCTACACCCGCAATAACATCATGTGTATGTGACCAATAAAATGTTATTTGATTTGAATGTTTATAGATGAAGCTGTGCATTTGGGTCAGCGTTGGTGTGGCTCCCGTAGAGTACCTGTGTAGTTTGAGCTCATTCTCCTGGAACATCTCTGTCATGATCTGCAGTTTCTGCTGGAGTCTCTGCACCTGGCCCGTGTACTTCTCACTGTCTGTCTGCAGAGAGGCCTTCTCATTCTCCAGTTTCTTAACCCCCTCTGCAACACAACAGTAAAGCTGTTTAGTCCAGGTCTAGGCTCAAAGAGATACTTTGGGATTTTGGTAATGAGGCCCTTTAATCGACTTCCCCAAAGTCAGATGAACTTGGATACCAGTTTAATGTATCTCTGTCCAGTATGAAGGAAGTGAGAGGTAGTTTCACGAACAAATGCTAACTAGCTTTAGTGCAATAACTGGAAGTCTATGGGTATTTACTAGTAATGCTAAGTATCCCTTTAATCTGTGTCTGGGAAACCGACCTTTTGTCTTTGCATCTGGATTATTCCCAAAACACCCTCGCTTTTCTTGAACTAACCCTAGTATTTGTCTTTTCCTACTTGCACTGACTTTGCTAATAGCTACCTCATTGAGGAAAACGTTTACTTACTATGATTGCGATATGTGGTTCTCACCTAGCTATTTTAAGATTAATGCACTAACTGTAAGTCGCTCTGGATAAGAGCATCTGCTAAATTACTAAAATGTAAAAATTGTCTGTTATCATGAAAACAGCTATTGAAGCGTCTTTCAATAGACCTTCATTTTATGTACATTATGAAACAAACGTTGTTTTGTTACCCACCGTGATCAGAGGAATTACTATTGAACAGCTGACTACTCTGCTTACCTTGGAGGTCCTCCTTGGCCTTGACTTCATCTGCTAGCTTAGCAAACATCCTGTCCTTGGAATACGCTGGCACTGGAGGATAATGGGTTCCTGGTAGTTTGACGTTTAATTCTTCTCAAGTCTTTTGCAGTTAATTTGCGCCTTTTCTTCCCCATGCATTTTTTGCGCCCCAGTTGACTATTCGCAACAAAACTTTTGAATGTCCGGTGGTCACACCTCAATAGTTTAGCTATTTAAAGAGTGTCGCATCCGTCTGAAAGTCATTTTACATTTTTGGCTTTTCAGTGTCAGTTAAATTTCTTTTTTGGCCCATTTTACCTGAGGTAATGAGGCTACCTAATAATTATGCACACCTTGATATAAGGTGTTATTCACTTGCGCCACACCCTCCCTCATTACACAAATACATATCACCTGAAAATGATTAAATCCAATAAGCATTCAAGTTTATATGGTTTGGAGTTCGAAAATGTGAATAGAAACAATGATAAGATCAGAATACTCACTTGCCTAATAATTGTGCATGCAGTGTATAGGAAACCTGGTTCAGTCTGCTTTCCAACAGACACTGGGAGACAAATTCACCTTTCAGCAGGAAAATAACATAAAACACAAGGCCAAATATACACTGGAGTTGCTTACCAAGATGACATTGAATGTTCCTGAGTGGCCTAGTTACAGTTTTGACTGAAATCGGCATGAAAATCTATTGCAAGACAACCAACTTGGCAGAGCTTCAAGAATTCTAAAAAGAATAATGTGCAAATATTGTACAATCCAGATGTGCAAAGCTTTTAGAATCTTACCCAAGAAGACTCACAGCTGTAATAGCAGCCAAAGATGATTCTAACATGTATTTACTCAGTGGTGTGATTACTTATGTAAATAACATATCTCTGTATTTTATTTTCAATACATAAAAATGTCAAAAAACATGTTTTCACTTTGTCGTTATGGGGTATAGTGTATAGATGGGTGAGAAAAAAAAGTATACTTAATAAATGTTGAACTCAGACTGTAACACAACAATATATGGAATAAGTCAAGGGGTATGAATACTTTCTAAAGGCACTGTATGTACCTTTCTTTAATAGATTGCATGTCTGCTAAGCAAAGGTAAAGATGAGTACTATCAAGAGTTGCGAGTACACAACATACATTTTTACCCTGGCAAACAGAAATGTACCTTTACCATACATTGAGAGTGTAATGATTGTAACTTTTGTATTCAAAATAATAGGTACAAAAATGTACCATCATGCACTTTATCTGCACATCAGAGGAGGCTGGTGGGAGGAGCTATAGAAGGATGGGCTCATTGTAGTGGCTGGAATTGAATAAATGGAATGGTATCAAACACATCAAACATATGGATATGTTCCATTTATTCCATTCCAGCCATTACAATGAACATGTCCTCCTATAGCTCCTCCCACCAGCCTTCACTATCGCACATGTACTCTAAAAGGTACCAAACAGTAACATGTGAGATCCTATGTGTACCTCTGAAGGTAGATTGTGTATTTTTATATTTTTTGTATCACAGGGAACAATACTGTACCCTTATTTCTAAGACTGTAGTCTGTTGGTAGACACACCATAAGAAGGTTTCAAGCAGAGGCGTTGTAATGCCTTCCTCGACTTGATTTTGTGTGTAGAGCACACGTCTGTCAAAATGTAAAATGTACTGTATGCACGCATGACTGTAAGTCCCTTTGGATAAAAGTGGCAGCAAAATGGCATATACATCATATTATATTACACTGAACAAAAATATAAACGCAACATGTAAAGTGTTGTTCCCATGTTTCATGAGCTGAAATAAAAAAGTCCGGAAACATCTAATTCTGATTGGCTGGGTCTGGCTCCCCTGTGGGTGGGCATGGCTGCCAAGTGGGTGGGCCTATGCCCTCCCAGGCCAACCCATGGCTGCACCTCTGCCCAGTCATGTGAAATCCGTAGATTAGGGCCTAATTTATTTATTTAAAGTGACTGATTTCTTTATATGAACTGTAACTCAGTAAAATCATTGAAATTACTCCATGTTGCATTTATATTTTTGTTCAGTATATATATATTATGTATGCTAGCTTGCAATGTTGCAAACTAGCATATATATCTGTATTTATTTTAAATAAATTTGTAAAAATGTCTAAAAACATGTTTTCACTTATTCCATTACGGGGTATTGTGTGTAGATCTGTGAGAGAAAAACATATATTTAATCCAATTTGAATTCAGGCTGTAACACAACAAAATGTATGAATACTTTCTGAAAGGCACTGTGTATCTTTAGATCGTTGGTTCAAATCCAACTCCACTGACCAATGCACTGCATGAACTAGTTTTATGGGCGGGACTAAGAACTTATTAAGTGACAGGTGTTTCAGGGTATTTTTTACAGGTTAGGTGAGGGCACATTAATATGGTGCAAAAAGTCTCTAATATACAAAATATAATCATCCAAACAAATTATAGAATAGTACTTGGTGGATTTCTTCTCATTACCCCAGTATTATACTAGGCTGACCTTGATAATTGTAATTGATGATGGTGCCCTACATCGGGCTGATGAAGTATTTAATAACATTTAGGGTTCTAACGGCCAATTAACTCCTGTAGCTAGTCATACCCTCCAATAGACTTGATTACTGACTGAAACAACCCCACTGTACTGGACTGCTTAGGGAGACTGAAACAACCCCACTGGTCTAAGACAAGAGAGTAGTTTGCACACCTTACCTGGGTGCATTGAGGACAATTATTGGGTACTGGACTGTACTGTGAGACAGAGTAGTCGAAAGAGAGTAGGTTGCACATCTTAGGTGGGTCTATTGAGGGCAATAACTGGCTGCTGGACTGTTGTGAGAGACTGCTATAACCCCACTGATCCTCCCTATACTAGTTGAAAAGAGACTATAACCAACAATTTAAGGACCATTAGAATTATTTAAACGTCAATTTCGCGTTTTATACAGAATGTGTGCATACTTACATAGGGCAGGATGAAAAATATCAATAAATTAATGGTGCTTTAAAATGGAAACCCCTAGGGGTCCGCGGAGATACTGCAGGGGGTCCGCGAAAATATGAGGAAAGAATATATTGCTAGCTACAACAGAATAAACTAAGTCTGAATTACATACCAACAGTATAAAAGAGGAGAATATATATTTTTCTGAAATCCTAATATTGATCAAATTACACTCACTGGAGTATCTTGCATAGGCTTTGAAAAAGCACCTGCTAGTAGTTATCAATTGATAGTGACAGAATTAGATTACTTCCCAAGCAAAGTACATATTCTGTCTCCTTCGGCTATAGAAGGTTGTAGCTCAGCCTCTGAATGTCGAAGAAACAAAACAATGATATCCCCATATCCATCGGAGTAACTTCTTTCCCAAGTATTTTACAGCTTTTTCTACCTTAAAGCATTTTGGACCAAAGCGCTGTTACAGAGTCATAAGCTAACAAGGGGTAGGCCTGTTCTTTTTGTCATTTTCTTTAATAAAAGGTTGGCCGATGGCATACCCTCTCATATCCCCTCAATCCCCTCACTGACACAGAGGTAGGCTATTTAAAGAGTGCATGGTAGGTGGAAGAATTGGCAGATAAATATATGGATTAAGCAGCCTATAACCTAATTGTCTGTCAAACAGGTAGAACTACCTCTTTTTTCTTAAATAATAAGATATCGGCTCCAACACAAAGCCCTCTTGTAGTTAGTAAAGTCTAATTAAAATGAAGATTAATTAATTATGCCTACTTGAATTTGCGTACTTTCAGCACCATGAACATTTCTGATTGATTGTGCTGCTGTGTTCTCATCTTACATTTACATTTTACATTTAAGTCATTTAGCAGACGCTCTTATCCAGAGCGACTTACAAAATGGTGCATTCACCTTATGATATCCAGTGGAACAACCACTTTACAATAGTGCATCTAAATTTTTTAAGGGGGGGGGGGGTGGGGGGGGGGGGGGGGGGGGGGGGGGTTAGAAGGATTACTTTATCCTATCCTAGGTATTCCTTAAAGAGGTGGGGTTTCAGGTGTCTCCGGAAGGTGGTGATTGACTCCGCTGTCCTGGCGTCGTGAGGGAGCTTGTTCCACCATTGGGGTGCCAGGGCAGCGAACAGTTTTGACTGGGCTGAGCGGGAACTGTGCTTCCTCAGAGGTAGGGGGGCCAGCAGGCCAGTGGTGGATGAACGCAGTGCCCTTGTTTGGGTGTAGGGCCTGATCAGAGCCTGAAGGTATGGAGGTGCCGTTCCCTTCACAGCTCCGTAGGCAATCACCATGGTCTTGTAGCGGATGCGAGCTTCAACTGGAAGCCAGTGGAGAGAGCGGAGGAGCGGGGTGACGTGAGAGAACTTGGGAAGGTTGAACACCAGACGGGCTGCGGCGTTCTGGATGAGTTGTAGGGGTTTAATGGCACAGGCAGGGAGCCCAGCCAACAGCGAGTTGCAGTAATCCAGACGGGAGATGACAAGTGCCTGGATTAGGACCTGCGCCGCTTCCTGTGTGAGGCAGGGTCGTACTCTGCGAATGTTGTAGAGCATGAACCTACAGGATCGGGTCACCGCCTTGATGTTAGTGGAGAACGACAGGGTGTTGTCCAGGATCACGCCAAGGTTCTTAGCACTCTGGGAGGAGGACACAAGGGAGTTGTCAACCGTGATGGCGAGATCATGGAACGGGCAGTCCTTCCCCGGGAGGAAGAGCAGCTCCGTCTTGCCGAGGTTCAGCTTGAGCTGGTGATCCGTCATCCACACTGATCTTCTCGCTCTCCTTCTCAAACTGAACAGAACATAGGCTATAGGCTAGTCCACGCACAAGATATTGCATTTTTGGGACTAGGCCTAATCCCCCAATAATTTGTGAAGAAGCCTTTGACTCTCCTCCTGAACTGCCACTGTAGGCCTACACAGCACAGAATTGGTGACACAGCACACAAAAAATGTTTTGATCAGCAAGAGCTGAGCAGGCCGGGGCTCAGGGTTTGAGTATCCATTGCCGTGTGTAATGCAGCCTAACTTTATTTACACCATCCCAGCAGCTATCTTATAAATATAACTTTTAAATGTGCTTCTCCAAGCATACATTTCGTAGCCTATAGGCTATGGATCATTTTGATTGAGACTACACTAAATAGCCTATACTTGATATGGTGCGCCCAGCGGAGAATCAGAGATGAGGGGCGGCATCGGGTACACACCGATATATAGCCTAATAAACATCTAATTCTAAAACACTGAGAAATATTGAAACTTCGTCAATTACAAGTTACATGACCCTCCCCTGGACTAGATAAACAAAAATACTAAATCCTCCCCCATTTTCCTCCAGGTACACATTCTATACATTACGATCCACCCCCATTTATAATGTGGGGAGGACAAAAGGATGAAAAACTATCATCTACCAAATCTATTCATTTTAAACTGTTTATTACTTACTGATAAGACAAGACATGTTAAAAAATTATTTTTGCTAATGTATGATGGGGGTCCTGGATTGGCGTTTGCCTGGGCGGGAGTCCCTGGGGCAGAAAACGTTCAAGACCTCTGACATAGGGAATAGGGTGATATTTCAGATGTAGACCTGGTTCAGACCTAGAGCAAACATAAATACTGCTGTCTGTCAGCCAAGGGGGCATTCTTGTTCAGTAGAGCAAGGTACTCTGTGTACCTTCCTTCCATTATTCATTTCCCTTTATCATTTTCACGCCTCAGAAAAACTTTATCTCAGGTTGTGCTGCCTGGGCAATTTTAAACCCTGTTCTTCTCTTCTCTTTCTCCTCCTCTCCAAATAGAATAATGTAACCTAAGCCTCCTTGAACGAATTATCCTCTTTATTCACAATTTCTGGGGGCGGCCCTGATGCCTTCCTCGTCGGTACTGCTACCACATATTACTTACAGACCTGTGCCTCTGTACACCTCAGGGGCCCAAAGTGATGGCTGACTGGGTTTTTACATCTGTTCTCATATGTACATACCTCTGTGGTTGGTTAGCATTAATATTACTGACCCTTTTCATCTATCTACACTAGGTCTCAGAGTAGATAGAGAGAGGAGGGCTGGTAGATATTGACTATAAAATCCACATTTAATTTAGCCTGTACTGGAAACAGCTTTTCATCGAATAAGGCCCTGATCTAGCAAGAGACACCAAAGTCAATCAAAATCCAACTTAATCCAAATTAAATGTTGTAAATTACATGTAATCAGACAACAATGTTTTAAAATGAGGAAAGTGTCCACAAATTAAGAAAAAGCAAAGCCAAAATTTCTCCAGTTAAATATCAGTATTGAGGACCATTTTAAGAGTCAAGCATTTTAATTCTTCCTAGAGAGAAACGCTCAGGTTTACCCACCTGGCTGCAAATGTACTTTAATTGAATCTGTGTTCAGTGTAACAAATAGCTAGCATGCCCAGTAAACAATTTCACATTTAGTTTAATTAAAGTGTGGTTTAATGAAGATTACAAAACTTGTTTGCGGTTACTTGTTTGCGGTTATTTCCTATTTTTTGATCAACAGTTTAAAGTATGAAGTGATAGTCTTCCTTCACAGTACGTCTCACCACACTATAACCTTGTGCATTTTTATATACAGCTCCTTTTGTTGTAGCGTTGCATTGGCTGCTGTTGAGTGGAAGTTGGAAGTCACATTTGTAATGGGTGTTATCTAAGAGGAAATACATAACATGTGCATTGGTTAACACGTTTTGTCATTTGTGTATGATGGATGTAATTTATAGTACATTTTTATTCAGTGGATGTCAGTTTGACTGCTGCTAGCCCGCTGGGCTCAGAACTTCCTGGAGCCATAGCTCCTCCAGCTGTGTGAGCCGGGAGGATGCCTGCGGAGAGCCATTACATATCAAATCACGGTTACATATCAGACTAGCCCCAATGAGGAAGATCACACCCAGCAGGGGAACAGCCACCCATCCAGCAGGCAGAACCACCCAGCATGCAACAAGCAGAACCACTCTGCAGGCAAGCAAGGATGTAGGGATGCTCTGGATCCGCGACTCACTCTAGCTCATTTCTCTCTCTCGCTTTCTCTCTCTCTCTCTCTCTGTCTCTCTCTCTCCCTATCTCTCCTCTCTCTCTCTGTCACCAAACAGGATAAAAGTGGTTGCTCAGTGCTCTGCGTATCTCAAAGCAACACACAACACACTCCGTATTGATATTGAGCTATGAGAATGTCTTAGTGTTTTGAAATTATAACAAAAAGGTAAACTATGGTTGTGCTTTTATATCGTCATTTTCTCCTCAATGGATGCAAAGCTTTATTGAATTGGAGGCTTCTTATCACAATGTGAGCAGTTACTTGTCTAGGTTGTGAGACAGGATTGCACTGAATCATGGGGGCACACATGTACGCACGCACACATGTACGCACGCAGACAAGAACGCACACGCAAACACACTGACTAATGCACTCACACACACAAACACATTCAGACTCAATAGGAGTTTTTTCACGTGGACTTACTAAAATAAAAATAGGCACCTCTATTCATGAACTAAAAAAAACTTTGAAATAACGTACACTGTAGTGAATAGTATCTGGTGAAACGATAACACTCTATAGCCCCTAAACATCATGTTGAGAGATTTATGTGTCTGGCCTTCAAAGTAAACAGGTGTGTGTGTGTGTGTGTGTGTGTGTGTGTGTGTGTGTGTGTGTGTGTGTGTGTGTGTGTGTGTGTGTGTGTGTGTGTGTGTGTGTGTGTGTGTGTGTGTGTGTGTGTGTGTGTGTGTGTGCGCACGTGCATCACTCCGTAAATTAGTCAGGGAAGATGTTTCTTCTCCTTTCTATTCCTGAGAAGTTTGAATTATGTGCCGTCTGACAGAGACAAGAGTCCCTGCTTTGAACATTTCAATCCAAATGAGTTGTGTGCATCACCGGGGTTTGCAGTTCTCTTCATCTCCCATTCAGAAGATGCTGATATCGGCTTTCCTTGTAAATGACGCACAGAGCGGCTATAGCTCACAAAAGCTAATTGTGTCACCATACCCAGGTGAGAGAATAGGTTGAGATAGTGGTGTAATGTGTTATCAAGTTCATTACTGTTTATTCAGTTTTAAAGCCAAACACGGCGAGACCTTTGTTACTCCAAAACCACTTGGCTCACACTTTGTCCGCATTACTCTGGCACTGTATTTGATTTACAACACAAAAGAAGTTGCTGTCTGCACAGTCATGATAACTTTTTCTAGCTTCAAAATAAAGAATAATGACTCATGATCATTTCACTTAAAGTAATGTAAAAAGTTGAATTTCAGGACATCTTATGGAAAATGTGTCATTATTGTAGCTTAAGGCAAAATGCATCAGACATGTTCCTTTTAATTGGAAGTTTTTGTTTTAATTAGTTTGACCCTGTAAACCTTGTATTTTTTTCAGCAATGCTGTTATAGTTGCATTGTGTGTTTGATTAAATAGAATTCCAGCCTTAGTATGTAACTCTAGGTCTAAAACAGCTAGGGTTAGAGTTAGTGTAGCCACTGTTTTAATATTCTGTTTTAATATATAATATCAAATTCAAATCAAATCAAATGTATTTATAAAGCCCTTCTTACATCAGCTGATATCTCAAAGTGCTGTACAGAAACCCAGCCTAAAACCCCAAACAGCAAGCAATGCAGGTGTAGAAGCATGGTGGCTGGGAAAAACTCCCTAGAAAGGCCAGAACCTAGGAAGAAACCTAGAGAGGAAACAGGCTATGAGGGGTGGCCAGTCCTCTTCTGGCTGTGCCGGGTGGAGCTTATAACAGAACATGGCCAAGATGTTCAAATGTTCATGGATGATCAGCAGGGTCAAATAATAATAATCACAGTGGTTGTCGTCAGTGCAACAGGTCAGCGCCTCAGGAGTAAATGTCAGTTGGCGTTTCATAGCCGATCATTCAGAGTATCTCTACCGCTCCTGCTATCTCTAGAGAGTTGAAAACAGCAGGTCTGGGACTGGTGGCACGTCCGCTGAACAGGTCAGGGTTCCATAGCCTCAGGCAGAACAGTTGAAACTGGAGCAGCAGCACGGCCAGGTGGACTGGGGACAGCAAGGAGTCATCAGGCCAGGTAGTCCTGAGGCATAGTCCTAGGGCTCAGGTCCTCCGAGAGAGAGAAAGAACGAAAGAAAGAGAGAAAGGGGGAAAGAAAGAGAGAGAGAATTAGAGAGAGCATACTTAAATTCACACAGGACACCGGATAAGACAGGAGAAATACTCCAGCTATAACGGACTGACCACAGCCCCCCGACACATAAACTACTGCAGCATAAATACTGGAGGCTGAGACAGGAGGGGTCGGGAGACACTGTGGCCCCATCCGATGAAACCCCCGGACAGGGCCAAACAGGCAGGATATAACCCCACCCACTTTGCCAAAGCACAGTCCCCACACCACTAGAGGGATATCTTCATCCAGCAACTTACCATCCTGAGACAAGATCGAGTATAGCCCAAGAAGATCTCCGCCACGGCACAACCCAAGGGGAGGCACCAACCCAGACAGGAAGATCATGTCAGTGACTCAACCCACTCAAGTGACGCACCCCTTCTAGGGACGGCATGGAAGAGCACCAGTAAGCCAGTGACTCAGCCCCTGTAATAGGGTTAGAGGCAGAGAATCCCAGTGGAGAGAGGGGAACCGGCCAGGCAGAGACAGCAAGGGCGGTTCGTTGCTCCAGTGCCTTTCCGTTCACCTTCACACTCCTGAGCCAGACTACACTCAATCATAGGACCTACTGAAGAGATGAGTCTTCAATAAAGACTTAAAGGTTGAGACCAAGTCTGCGTCTCTCACATGGGTATATGCCAACTAGTAGACACCTTTCTCCAAAGAGACTTAGTCACGTGCATACATTTGAAGTTTTGCTAAAAGTGTGTGCTATACACATAAAATCAAGTCGGTGAAGGCATTGCAACTCCTTGGGAAAAGGTATAGGAGGAAGGGATCATTGTAATGGCTGGAATGGAATAAATAGAACGGAGTCAAACATGTGGTTTTCATATGTTTGTTGTGTTTGATACCGTTCCATTTATTCAATTCCAGTCATTTCAATAAGCCCATCCTCCTATAGCCCACTCCACCAGCCTCCTCCTATATGCGGATAAAGAGTATGATGGTACATTTTTTTACCCAATATTTTGAATAAATAAAAGGTACAATCATCACATTCTCAATCTCAACGTACAGTGAATGTACATTTCTGTTTCCCAGGGTACAAATATAATTTGTGTACCCTCAACATTTGATGGTACTGATCTGTACCTTTGCTTAGCAGAAACACAACGTATTAAAGAAAGGTACATACAGTGCCTTTAGAAAGTATTCATACCTCTTGACTTATTTCACATTTTGTTGTCTTACAGCCTGAATTCATTTTTTCCCCACACTTCTACACACAATACCCTATAATGACAAAGTGAAAAATATTTTAGCAATTTTAGAAATTTATTGAAAATGAAATAAATATTTTACACCCCTGTGTAAACACCCCTGTGTCAACACATGTTAGAATCACCTTTGGCAGCGATTACAGTGGTGAGTCTTTCTGGGTAAGTCTCTAAGAGCTTTGCACACCTGGATTGTACAATATTTGCATATTAATATTTTTTTTAATTCTTCAAGTTGGTTGTTGATCATTGCTAGACAGCCATCTTGCCATAGATTTAAGCCGATTTAAGTCAAAACTGTAACTAGGCCACTCAGGAACATTCAATGTCATCTTGGTAAGCCACTCCAGCATATATTTGGCCTTGTGTTTTAAGTTATTGTCCTGCTGAAAGATGAATTGGTCTCCCAATGTCAGATGGAATGCAGACTGAACCAGATTTTTCTCTAGGATTTTGCCTGTGCTTAGCTCTATTCCAGATATTTGTATCCTAAAAACTCCTTAGTCCTTGTCAATGACAAGCATACCCATAACATGATGCAGCCACGACCATGTCTCAAAACATGAAGAGTGGTACTCAGTGATGTGATGTGTTGTGTTTGATTTGCCCCAAACATAACACTTTGTATTCAGGACAAAAAGTTAATTTCTTTGCCAATTTATTTAGCAGTTTTACTTTAGTGCCTTATTGCAAACAGCATGCATGTTTTGGAATATTTGTATTCCTTCTTTTCACTCTGTCGTTTAGGTTAGTATTGTGGAGAATTAGAATGTTGTTGACCCATCCTCAGTTTTCTCCTATCACAGCCATTAAACTCTATAACTGTTTAATGTCACCACTGGCCTCATTGTGAAATCCCTGAGCAGCGGTTTAATTCTTCTCCGGCAAGTGAGTTATGAAGGACACCTGTATCTTTGTAATGACTGGGTCTATTGATACACCATTCAAAATATCATTAATAACTTCACCATGCTCAAAGGGATATTCAATGTCTGGTTTTATTTTTACCCGTCTACCCATAGGTGCCCTCCTTTGAGAGTCATTGGAAAATCTTTTTCTTTTATTTCACCTTTATTTAACCAGGTAAGCTAGTTAAGAACAAGTTCTCATTTGCAACTGCGACCTGGCCAAGATAAAGCAAAGCAGTTCAACACACACAACAACACAGAGTTACACATGGAATAAACAAACATACAATCAATAATACAGTAGAAAAATCTATATACAGCATGTGCAAATGAGGTAGGATAAGAGCGGTAAGTCAATAAATAGGTCGTGGTGGCGAAGTAATTACAATATAGCAATTAAACACTGGAATGGTAGGATGTGCAGAAAATTAATGTGCAGGTAGAGATACTGGGGTGCAAAGGAGCAAGATAAATAAATACAGTATGGGGATAAGGTAGATTGGATGGGCTGTTTACAGATGAGCTATGTTCAGGTGCAGTGATCTGTGAGCTGTTCTGACAGCTGGTGCTAAAGCTAGTGAGGGAGGTGAGAGTCTCCAGCTTTAGTGTTTTTTGCAGTTCGTTCCAGTCATTGGCAGCAGAGAACTGGAAGGAGAGGCGGCCGAAGGAAGAATTGGCTTTGGCGGTGACCAGTGAGATATACCTGCTGGAGCGTGTGCTACAGGTGGGTGCTGCTATGGTGACCAGTGAGCTGAGATAAGGCGGGGCTTTACCTAGCAGAGACTTGTAGATGACCTGGAGCCAGTGGGTTTGGCGATGAGTATGAAGCGAGGGCCAGCCAACGAGAGCATACAGGTTGCAGTGGTGGGTAGTGTATGGGGCTTTGGTGACAAAATGGAGGGCACTGTGGTAGACTGCATCCAATTTGTTGAGTAGAGTGTTGAAGGCTATTTTTTAAATGACATCGCCAAAGTCGAGGATCGGTAGGATAGTCAGTTTTAAGAGGGTTTGTTTGGCAGCATGAGTGAAGGATGCTTTGTTGCGAAATAGGAAGCTAATTCTGGATTTAATTTTGGATTGGAGATGTTTAATGTGAGTCTGGAAGGAGAGTTTACAGTCTAACCTGACACCTAGATATTTGTAGTTGTCCACATATTCTAAGTCAGAACCGTCCAGTGTAGTGATGCTGGACGGGCGGGCAGGTGCGGGTAGCGATCGGTTGAAGAGCATGCATTTAGTTTTACTTGCATTTAAGTACCATGATCATTATTTTATTTCCCAGCATGCTCTACCGCAGGTGGATTTTCTGGGATTGTTTTTAATATCTGTGTTTTTTCATGTACATTGATTGATTAATCTTATGCTGTACAAAGACAAATAACATACATTTTTCTAAAATAATCCAATCAGTTAGATGGATTTTTTTTGCCCCTTCTACTTTAAATGGCTTAGGTAGTCTCCTCACAATGTTCCTAACCCTGGCAGTCAAACTGAATGCCGGTTGTGGGTGAATAAAAATTCCAACCGTTGGATATCCTAACTCTGGCTGGAACTTTACAAATTACTCAAAAAGGCAAGGCACACTGGGAAATTATATTGGAGGTGTGGCTTAGTAGGGGCGTCATTTTAAGTTCGTTATTTTTTGCCACCTGTGATTGTAAGTGTTGTATCAGTTTAAATGGTCTGTGGTAGAGGTACATGTTTGCCACTTTCAAGGAACAAATTGCTTTGTCACTGTGGTGGTTCCTTATAAAGGCAACATTTTCTAAAAGTACACTTTTGTACCTGTGAACTATATGTAAGAAAAGTACTATCTGAAATATGGGGTACAATTATGTACCTATAACTAAAGCTACAAGGGATGTACCTTACTGGGTACCAGACCAGGGACATGGGTTTTCAGGTGCAAATTAAGAGTTTATTTCTAGTACGCTATGTCCACCAATTTTTTACATTTGTGTTTTTTCACCAGAAATGATTGCCTATAGGTACCTTCATGTGTATGTATTAATGTTTAATGTTAATGTTTAATGTTCTCAGATTTTTTATTATTAGATTTATATTCAATGTTTAGCTGGAACGGAATATTAATTTGCTGTATATTTGACTGTAATATGTGGTTGTCTCATCTAGCTATTTACATTTACATTTACGTCATTTAGCAGACGCTCTTATCCAGAACGACTTACAAATTGGTGCATTCACCTTATGATATCCAGTGGAACAACCACTTTACAATAGTACATCTATATATTTTTTTTTGGGGGGGGGGGGGGGGGGTTAGAAGGATTACTATATCCTATCCCAGGTATTCTTTAAAGAGGTGGGGTTTCAGGTGTCTACGGAAGGTGGTGATTGACTCCGCTGTCCTGGCGTCGTGAGGGAGCTTGTTCCACCATTGGGGTGCCAGAGCAGCGAACAGTTTTGACTGGGCTGAGCGGGAACTGTGCTTCCGCAGAGGTAGGGGGGCCAGCAGGCCAGAGGTGGATGAACGCAGTGCCCTTGTTTGGGTGTAGGGCCTGATCAGAGCCTGAAGGTACGGAGGTGCCGTTCCCCTCACAGCTTCGTAGGCAAGCACCATGGTCTTGTAGCAGCTATCTTAAGTTGAATGCACTCACTGTAAGTCACTCTGTATAAGAGCATATGCTAAATTACACTTTTCAAATGTAAATGTTTTACATACAGATCTCATACTACTTTATTGATTCATTTTTTAAAAACATGTTTTTAAATTATTGATGTCACATGTAAGATGTGTACAGTTCTTTATTAAAAATGTAGTTATTTGTTACATTTGACTGTGTAAAACCTAGTAGTACTACTTATTTCTCTGAGAGTGAGGCGGACACTGTATATAGAGTTTTGCAAAAAAAAACATGATTATTTGTCTCTCTGAAATGAAACCATCAAGTGATAGATTTCAAACAAATACTTATCTGCCATTGAATAACCCCATGCCTTGAAAAGATATTGAAAAAAAACACACCAATCTCTTTCATAAGTTCTTTAAACAATAAAAGCTTGTTTCTTCCTTTTAGAGTCATACGGTTTTAATCAGCAATTTCACAGCCATCCTCACGCTGTTGCTCCTATGGCACTAATCTAGTGGACACCTTTTGAACACCGTCCAATCAAGGCATTTGATTGGTTTGACATGTTGTGAGGCGTCACTTATTTACACTGGGTTTCCACCACTTTGTAGCTACTTTCTGCTATTGACTTCACCAGGCTTTCTGATTAAGGATGGATGCCTGGTTCTCAACAAGGCTAGGGTTGAGTTTGAGGGTTAGGGTTAAACCGAGATGAAGACATGACGCTAGGGTTAGGGTTAGGGTTGAACCAGGTTGTGGACATGAAGCCAGGGTCAGGGTTTGAGTTGAACTGGGATGTGGACCTGGAGTTAGGGTTAGGGTTGAACAGGGATGTGTATGTTATCCCTTCTATACACCACACAGCACTTTTCATTTCATCTTTTTTTTTACATCAAATTTTGCACATTTACTGTATCTAGGAAACTACCTAAAGAGAACCCTATACCAAGGGAAGGGAGAAGAGCTAAGGGAAGCGGACAAAATTAGGTAAACTTTAATTTCATTTGTAAAATGACCCATGAATCCAACTGCTGCTGTTGTGGCCTGATTAATATATCAGATGCAATCCAGCTTAACAAGGATCAAGATGGCTTTGCATTTTCTGTTATTAAAAATCTCCTCACAGATGCTCACCACCACCTCAATGCTGTGTATGTGCATCATGTGAATTATACCTTTTTAATTGCAGTTTGCATATTCAAACGGTCTGAAATAGTCTCTGCTTTGTGTTACGGGGGGAAACACAATTTCATATTTGTGACACTTATGAGATGCAGTAAGTATAAGAGTATGAGATAAGTGTCAATAAGTAAACAGTTGCAGGAAAATTATTTTAATATTGTGAACTTGGCATGATACTTTGTGTTTGATGTTATTTTGGTATTTATTCATACATTTTTTTTAAATCACAACGATTTATGGACAGAAGTGTCACATACATACAGTATGCATGCTGTATCATTTCCCTTCATATGGCCTCAATGTTTTACAAAATTAATATTATATAGAGGGAGGGGGTGAGCAGGCGGAAAGCATTAAAGCTATTTAGCTCTAAACTGGATCACACCTTTCAGTTCTGGAATAAGAAGGAAGGATGATAGCCAGGGTCTGCTCCACCGAGATAGACCAGAGCAGAATTATAACACCTAAATTAGGGATTATTTGCTCAAAGGAGGATGAAAGGTTGTTTTATAGGCCCACAAGTGAAAAGAAAGTCTGATTCAGCACAAGACTATTTTGCCAAGTGAAAAGCAAAAAAAAAGTATTTTAGATAATAGAGCTGAAGATGAAAGGTGATTAATCATTGAGTCTATTAAAAATCTAATCTTATGGTAGAGGATTTATATTTGGCTATCACTGTGGAACAGGCAGGCACGTTTTTTCAATTGTGACTGAAATCAAGGTGGTTTCTTATAAAAAAATATATATTTCTAACTTTTACAAAGAAGAGTGACTTTTTTAATATTGAACGTTTTCAGTACAGTAGGCCTGTGTTATTGAGAAATATTTTTTAAAATGTATACAGTTGAAGTCGGAAGTTTACATACACCTTAGCCAAATACATTTAAACTCAGTTTTTCACAATTCCTGACAGTTAATCCTAGTAAAAAATCCCTGTTTAAGGTCAGTTAGGATCACCAGTTTATTTTAAGAATGTGAAATGTCAAAATAATAGTAGCGAGAATGATTTATTTTAGCTTTTATTTCTTTCATTACATTCCCAGTGGGTCAGAAGTTTACTTACACTTAATTAGTATTTGGTAGCATTGCCTTTAAATTGTTTAATTTACATCAAACATTTGGGGTAGCCTTCCAAAAGCTTCCCATAATAAGTTGCAAACTGTAGTCTGGCTTTTTTATGGCAGTTTTGGAGCAGTGGCTACTTCTTTGCTGAGCAGCCTTTCAAGTTATGTCGATATAGGACTCGTTTTACTGTGGATATTGATACTTTTGTACCCGTTTCCTCCAGCATCTTCTCAAGGTCCTTTGCTGTTGTTCTGGGATTGATTTGCACTTTTCGCACCAAAGTACGCTCATCTCTAGTAGACAGAACGCGTCTCCTTCCTGATCGGTATGATGGATGCGTGGTCCGATGGTGTATATACTTGCGTACTATTCTTTGTACAGATGAACGTGGTACCTTCAGGCGTTTGGAAATTGTTCCCAAAGATGAATCAGACTTGTGGAGGTCTACAATTTGTTTTCTGAGGTCTTCCTTTTGATTTTCCCTTGATGTCAAGCAAAGAGGCACTCAGTTTGAAGGTAGGCCTTGAAATACATCCACAGGTACACCTCCAATTGACTCAAATGATGTCAATTAGCCTATCAGAAGCTTCTAAAGCCATGACATCATGGCAGTCAACTTAGTGTATGTAAACTTCTGACCCACTGGAATTGTGATACTGTGAATGATAAGTGAAATAATCTGTCTGTAAACAATTGTTGGAAAAATGACTTGTGTCATGCACAAAGTAGATGTCCTAACCGACTTGCCAAAACTATAGGTTGTTAACAAGAAATTTGTGGAGTGGTTGAAAAACGAGTTTTAATGACTCCAACCTAAGTGATGTAAACTTCCGACTTCAACTGTATTTGTTTGAAAGGTACATGCTCATGTAAATGTACCAGTTTGCTGAATGCATGTATTTCTTTTTTAAAGACATTTACATATTAATTTTAACCTTGAAAATGAAATCAAAGATGAATACATCTAAAATCATTTAAATGAATACTTAGAGGCTCAAAGCAGTGGTGGAAAAAGTACCCAATTGTCATACTTGAGTAAAAGTAAAGATACCTTAATAGAAAATGACTCAAGTAAAAGTGAATGTCACCGGGTAAAATACTACTTGAGTAAAAGTTTAAAAGTATTTCGTTTTAAATATACTTAAGTATCAAATGTAAAAGTATAAATCATTTGAAATTGCTTATGTTAAGCAAACCAAACGATACAATGTTCTTGTTTTTCTATCTACAGATAGCCAGAGGCTGACTCCAACAGTCAGACATCATTTACAAATGAAGCATTTGTGTTTAGTGAGTCCGCCAAATCAGAGGCAGTAGGGATGACCAGGGATGTCAAATCAAATCAAATGCAACAGGTGTAGACCTTACATTGAAATGCTTACTTACAAGCCCTTAAGCAACAATGGAGTTCAAGAAATAGAGTTAAGAAAATATTTACTCAATAAACTAAAGTCAAAAATACAATAAAAAGTAACACAATAAAATAACAATAATGAGGCTATATACAGGGGGCACTGGTACCGAGTCAATATGTGGGGTTAGTCTAGGTAATTTGTACATGTAGGTAAGGGTAAAGTGACTATGCATAGATAATAAACAGTGAGTAGCAGCAGTGTAAAAACAAAGGGGGGGGGGGGGGGGTCAATGTAAATAGTCTGGGTGACCATTTGATTAATTGTTCAGCACTCTTATGCCTTGGGAGTAGAAGCTGTTAAGGAGCCTTTTGGACCTAGACTTGGTGCTCCGGTACCGCTTGCCGTGCGGTAGCAGAGAGAACAGTCTACGACTCAGCTCATCCCAGTCTACAAAGTGCGTCTGCAGCGAGAGAAGGCTAAAAAGGTGGAGAATTAAAGCTGGACTCCAGAAGCAACTGAAGCCCTCCAGGACTGTTTTGAGTCCACTGACTGGGCAGCCCTGATGGACAGCGCCGATGACCTGGAAGAGGCAATGGATACCGTCTCTGAGTACATCCGTTTCTGTGAGGATCTCGTTATTCCCAAAAAGAAAGTTAACATCTACCCCAATAATAAACTGTGGGTAACTCAGGAATTAAAAAAACTCCCCAACCAGAAAAAAATTATGTTTAAATCAGGTGACAGTAAAGAGAAAAGGAAAAATATTCAGACGCAAGGCAGCATACAAAGACAAAATAGAAAACCTTTTCAAGGACAGCAGAAAAGCCTGGCAAGGGCTAAAAACCATCACAGACTACAAATCAAAGAGACATTGTATGACCGTCAAAAATGACCTTGCTTTTGCAAATGATTTGAACAGGTTTGACATGTGTGATTTTACATCGCAGCAGAACGTGGCCTTGCACAGTATAGACAGCATACCAGCTGTTGAAATACAGATCTCTGTGAATGACGTCAAGCAACACATTCAACATGTCAACCCACGAAAATCATATGGTCCAGACAGCGTCAGCAGTAAGGCATTTTAGGCATGCGCAGACTAGCTCACATTACCATTACAGAAACTTTTCCAGCTGTCACTGAACAGTGGGATAATTCCAGACTTATGGAAGAAGTCGCTGATTGTCCCAATTATTCAAAAACAAATTCTCTCTGGTCTCTCATCCCAATTAGACTCAAATCAATTCGCCTACGGTGCCTCCAGGGGTGTTGATAATGCGTTACTGTTCATGCTGAACAATATCTACAAACATTTAGAAAAGGCAAATAGCCTAATGAAAATTGTATTAATTGATTTCATTAGTGCGTTTAACACAATCCAACCCCACCTACAGGTGGATAAAGTGGTACATTTGGGTGTCAACTCTCTACTAATCAAGTGGATTAATAGTTTCCTTGTGAACCGTACCCAACAAGCGAAGTTTAACTCCGCCATCTCTAGAACGGTGAATACGGGAGCCCCTCAAGGTTGCATACTTTCATCGATGCAGTACACACTGTACACAAACGATTGTCAAGCCTCTGACGCAGATGACACTGTAAATATGCAGATGACACCTCTGTTTAGGGTTTCTTCCACCCAGTCTCTCCACAAGGTTTTGACAGAGAAACAGAAAAATGTGTCCAATGGTGTGGGATAATAACTTTTGTGAAATAAACGTTAAGAAAACAAAAGAGATGGAGATTGAAGGAACAAAACTCCAGTACCCCCTACGAAGATCAATGGGGAATCAGTTGATAGAGTGACCACATAAGTACCTGGGAATCGAAATAGACAATAAACTGAAATTCAGTGACTATGCCTTTCCAAAGATAAAGAAATTTCAACAGAGAATGTTTTTTTACACAAACTGATCCATTTTAATGTCGACCACCATATATTACAAATGTTCAATAAATCTGTCCTGCAGAGTGTCCTGCAGAGTGTCCTACAGAGTGTCCTGCAGAGTGCGCTGTCCTGTGGTCTGATATGCATGTTTGGAAACATGCGAGTGCAAGACCAAGTCAAGCTTCAGCGTTTGATTAAGACGATTAGGACAGTACTCATCCCCCTTCACTCAACATTACACCACAGCAGCAGCAAGGGGAAAGACTTCTTCAAAATAAAATTAAAACAGATAGATAGATATGTGGACTCTTTAATTCCAACAGCCATTAGGCTGTATAATAAATTGACTGTTCGTCTCTTGAGTATACAGTATATTGCACTTTCACTTTAAATGTGTAGCTGTAGCACTTTGAATAAATTATTTAGTGTAGTTTGTGTGTTCATGTTTTATGTACTGTCTTTTTAAGCACATGACCAAATGAATTTCCCCCTAGTGGGATAATGAAGTTGATCTGAATCTGACTTGAGTGATTGGAGTCTTTGACCATTTTTTGGGCCTTCCTCGGACAACACCTAGTATATAGGTCCTGGATGGAAGGAAGCTTAGGCCCAGTGATGTACAGGGCCGTGCGTACTACCCTCTGTAGCGCCTTGCGGTCAGATGCCGAGAAGTTGCCATACAATCAATCAGGATAATCTCAATGGTGCAGCTGTTGAACTTTTTGAGGATCTGGGGACCAATGCCAAATCTTTTCAGTCTCCTGATTGGGAAAAGGTGTTTTCGTGCCCTCTTCACTACTGTCTTGGTGTGTTTGGACCATGATAGTTTGTTGGTGATGTGGACACCAAGGAACTTGAAGCTCTCGACCCGCTCCACTACATTCCCTTCGATGAGAATGGGGTCCTGTTCGGCCCTCCTTTTCCTTTAGTCCATGATTAGCTCCTTTGTCTTGCTCACCTTGAGGGAGAGGTTATTGAGGATCTGCATGGCAGATGTGTTGTTGCCTACTCTTACCACCTGGGGGCGGCTCGTCAGGAAGTCCAGGATCCAGTTGCAGAGGGAGGTGTTTAGTCCCAGGATCCTCAGCTTAGTGATGAGCTTTGTGGGCACTATTGTTTTGAACGCTGAGCTGTAGTCAATGAAGAGCATTCTCACATAGGTGTTCCTTTTGTCCAGGTGGGAGTGTGATTGAGATTGCGCCATCTGTGGATCTGTTGGGGCGGTATGCGAATTGGAGTGGGTCTAGGGTTTCCGGGATGATGGTGTGGATTTGAGCCATAACCAGTCTTTCAAGTCTCTTCATGGCTACTGACGTGAGTGCTAAGGGGCAGTAGTCATTAAGCAGGATACCTTCGCTTTCTTGGGCATAGTGACATTGTGGTCTGCTTGAAACATGTAGGTGCTGCAGACTCGGTCAGAGAGAGGTTGAAAATCTCAGTGAAAACATGCTCTGAGTACACATCCTGGTAATCCGTCTGGCCCCACGGCCTTGTGAATGTTGACCTGTTTAATGGTCTTGCTCACAACGGCTACAGAGAGGGTGATCACAGTCATCTGCAACAGCTGGTGCTCTCATGAATGCTTCAGTGTTGCTTGCCTCGAAGCGAGCATAAAAAGCATTTAGCTCGTCTGGTAGGCTTGCTTCACTGGGCAGCTCGCGGCTGGTCTCTTGATAAGTGTGTGAATTTTTCCTGTCCTGCTAAGCATTCTAAATGTAATGAGTACTTTGGGTGTCAGGGAAAATATATGGAGTAAAAAGTACATTCTTTTATTTAGGAATGTGGTGAAGTAAAAGTTGTCAAAAATATAAAAAGTAAAGTACAGATACACCCAAAAACTATTTAAGTAGTACTTTAAAGTTTTTTAACTTAAGTACTTTACACCCCTGGCTAAAAGACATCTCATTCAACATAGACTAACAACTAGCTAGCCACTACTGCCTCACATTGCATTTTCAAAAGCTAAAATGTCAAAGGAATATTATTAAGCTGTAATACTGTATGTGAGTAAAGCTATCAAAGTTGATTAATAATTCAAGCATGAAGCTTCCATTTAGCTGAGCTCAATTGGATAAAATGATCATTTGGGAACTTTTCTCCCTGATCCTTTTCTTCCTTTAAATGTATGGTTGTCAACTGTCCAGCTCTATGTGAGAGTTATTCTCCCATTTCTTATGATCTTTACCCTTGACACTGACATAGGGTTTATTCAGACTAATGTTCTTGTCATGAGATATACAGTATGTGGCAGTTAGAATGTGAATCATCCAAAGAACCTTGCTGGTTGCACTTCATTTTCATAACACGCTGATCTAAAAGTTTTTATCCCAGTCCAAGCTCTTCCCTGTCCTGGCACCCCAATGGTGGAACCAGCTTTCCCCTAAAGCTAGGACACCCCCATAAAGATTATGCCAGACGACTGTTTGAAATAGTTTCGAAATACAAGTATTTCATTAATTATGAGTTAACATCTTCATGGGGGGGGGTCTCACCATGCTGTTGGGAGGAAAAGAGATCTATGCATATTTTACAGGAACTGTCTAAAACTCCAGTTATTTGTTGACATTTAGAGTAAAAGAAAGAAGAAAGAGACATATTTGACAAGTAATCTTTTGGCTGCAGACCGAAACAGATCCGGGGATGGGGGAGTTTAAATACAAAACACCCACGGAGCAACAACTATGTGTTTTGTTTTCCAGGAAAGTATAGCATTAGACTCCTTGGTTCCTCTGGTATTATCTTCAAAGGGGGAGTCATGTATTTGGTTGCTGGAGTATTACTGTGATCAAAGCCGATGGGGTATAATAAACAGCTTTAGATAATGTGTGGCGTTATTTTAAAATAGATGCCTCTCTGGTGCAGATTACAGAACATAGCCAAGTGGAGCAAAGGATTAATTTACATCTGGGGCCTGTCCATTTGTGCATGTGTAAGGAAAAAACATCAGGTATTGATCTATCTGGAAATATTTTCTTTATCAACGCTAAGCTGGGAAATATTACAGAAGCTCATCTAGAGAATTTTTTCCAATTTGTTCTAAACAGCCTGTGCTTTGAGTTGTGCCGAAAGTGTGTGTGTGCACTTTGAGTTGGTATTTGGAAAGGTGGAGCTGTGTTGGGAATCATGTTGTTAATGCAGTGGAAATAGAACGCCCTGGGGGAACTATCAATCGTGTGTGTGTGTGTGTGTGTGTGTGTGTGTGTGTGTGTGTGTGTGTGTGTGTGTGTGTGCGTGTGTGCGTGTGCGTGTGTGTGTTTAAGTTAGCTGGAGAAAAAAAGCAAGAGAATTAGATAAGCTTTGCTGAACCATGGGTAAATGACTAGATGTTTCTAAGGCTATTTCATAAATGTTATAATTTTTCAATCTTTGAAGTCCAGGATATGTACACTATATATACAAAAGTATGTGGACACTCCAAATTAGTGGATTTGCCTATTTCAGCCACACCCGTTGCTGACTGGTGTATAAAATCGAGCACACAGCCATGCAATCTCCATAGACAAACATTGGCAGTAGAGTACTGAAGAGCTCATTGACTTTCAACATGGCAATGCCATAGGATGCCACCTTTCCAACAAGTCAGTCCAGTCAAATTTCTGCCCTGTTAGAACTGCCCCGGTCAACTGTAAGTGCTGTTATTGTGAAGTGGAAACGTCTAGGAGCAACAATGGCTCAGCCGAAAAGTGGTAGGCCTCATAAGCTCACAGAACGGGACCACCAAGTGCTGAAACGCGTAGCGTGTAAAAATGGTCTGTTCTCAGTTGCAACACTCACTACTGAGTTCCAAACTTCCTGTGGAAGCAACGTCAGCACAAGAACTGTTTGTCAGGAGCTTCATGAAATGGGTTTCCATGGCCGAGCAGCCGCACACAAGAGTGGTGTAAAGCTCACCGCCATTGGACCCTGGAGCAGTGGAAATGCATTCTCTGGAGTGATGAATCCCGCTTCCCCATCTGGCAGTCCGGCAAACAAATCTGGTTTTGGCGGATGGCAGGAGGAACCTACCTGCCCGAATTAGAGGTCGACCGATTAATCGGAATGGCCGATTAATTAGGGCCGATTTCAAGTTTTCATAACAATCGGTATTTTTGGGCACCGATTTGCCGATTTTTTTTGTTTTTTATAAAAAAATCTATATATAATTACACCTTTATTTTACTAGGCAAGTCAGATTAAGAACACATTCTTATTTTCAATGACGGCCTAGGAACGGGGGTTAACTGCCTTGTTCAGGGGGGATTCGGGGATTCGTTTTTGCAACCTTCTGGTTACTAGTCCAACGCTCTAACCACCTGCCTTACATTGCACTCCACGAGGAGCCTGCATGGCAGGCTGACTACCAGTTACGCAAGGGCAGCAAGAAGCCAAGGTAAGTTGCTAGCTAGCATTAAACTTATCTTATAAAAAAACGATCAATCTTAACATAATCACTAGTTAACTACACATGGTTGATGATATTACTAGTTTATCTAACGTGTCCTGCGTTTAATATAATCGATGCGGTGCCTGTTAATTTCTCATCGAATCACAGCCTACTTCAACAAACGGGTGATGACTTAACAAGCGCATTTGCGAAAAAAGCACTGTTGTTGCACCAATGTACCTAACCATAAACATCAATGCCTTTCTTTAAAATCAATACACAAGTATATATTTTTAAACCTGCATATTTAGTTAATATTGCCTGCTGACATGAAATTGTGTCACTGCTCTTGCGTTCATTGCCTGGCTCGTTGCGAACCAATTTGCCAGAATTTTATGTAATTATGACATTCCATTGAAGGTTGTGCAATGTAACAGCAATATTTAGACTTAGGGATGCCACCCGTTAGATAAAATACAGACCGGTTCCGTATTTCACTGAAAGAAAAAAACGTTTTGTTTTCGAGATGATAGTTTCCGGATTCGACCATATTAATGACCTAAGGCTCGTATTTCTGTGTGTTTATTATATTATAATTAAGTCTATGATTTGATAGAGCAGTCTGATTGCGCGGTGGTAGGCACCAGCAGGCTCGTAAGCATTCATTCATACAGCACTTTCGTGTGTTTTGCCAGCAGCTCTTCGCAATGCATTGCACTGTTTATGACTTCAAGCCTGTCAACTCCCAAGATTAGGCTGGTGTAACCGATATGAAATGGCTAGCTAGTTAGCGGGTGCGCGCTAATAGCGTTTCAAACGTCACTCGCTCTGAGATTTGGGAGTGGTTGTTCCCATTCCTCTGCATGGGTAACCTGCTTCGAGGGTGGCTGTTGTCGATGTGTTCCTGGTTCGAGCCCAGGTAGGAACGAGGAGAGCGACGGAAGCTATACTGTTACACTGGCAATACTAAAGTGCCTATAAGAACATCCAATAGTCAAAGGTATATGAAATACAAATCGTATAGAGAGAAATAGTCCTATAATAACTACAACCTAAAACTTCTTACCTGGGAATATTGAAGACTCATGTTAAAAGGAACCATCAGCTTTCATATGTTCCCATGTTCTAAGCAAGGCACTTAAACATTAGCTTTCTTACATGGCACATATTGCACTTTTACTTTCTTCGCCAACACTTTGTTTTTGCATGATTTAAACCAAATTGAACATGTTTCATTATTTATTTGAGACTAAATTGATTTTATTGATGTATTATATTAAGTTAAAATAAGTGTTCATTCAGTATTGTTGTAATTGTCATTATTACAAATAAATAAAACAAATTGGCCGACTAATCGGCATCAACTTTTTTGGTCCTCCAATAATTGGTATTGGTATCGGCGTTGAAAAATCATAATCGGTCGACCTCTAGCCCGAATGCATAGTGCCAACAGTAAAGTTTGGTGGAGGAGAAATAATGGTCTGGGGCTTTTTTTCATGGTTCAGGCTAGGCTCCTTAGTTCCAATGAAGGGAAATCTTAATACTACAGCATTCTAGACAATTCTATGCTTCCAACTTTGTGGCAACAGTTTGGGGAAATCCCTTTCCTTTTTCAGAATGACAATGCACCCGTGCACAAAGCGAGGTCCGTACAGAAATGGTTTGTCTAGATCAGTGTGGAAGAACTTGAACGGCCTGCACAAAACCCTGACCTCAACCCCATCAAACGTCTTTGGGATTAATTGGAACATTGACTGGAACGCCGACTGTGAGCCACATACTTTTGGTCATGTAGTGTACTGTATGTATTCTGCTCCCACCCTACACCCAAACAAACATGTTTGAATCAGCACTTTTAACTCTTCAAGTCATCCCCCTCCTATGTTATTTTCAATTCCATTTCTCATCCCAGTACCATCATTGGAGCTTCATTCATTGTCAGAATGCGACCACAATTCTAGAACCCATTTCTTGTCCCTGGTGGCATTTTCATCAAGCAGCTAGTTTATTCTCTAGCTTCAATCCCATTCTGAAATGTGAAATCCCTTCCATCCCCTCTATCCCCGCCATGACACAGAACTCCATCACCATTGTTTGCCCCAGTTTCAAAGCAAACATCTTATCTTCACCCTCTCTGTATTTTATTTACAGTGCCTTCAAAAAGTATTCACACCCATTGACTTTTTTGTGTTACAGCCTGAATTTAAAGTTGATTAAATTGAGATTTTGTGTCACTTGCCTACACACAATACACCACAATGTCAGAATTTGTACAAATTCATAAAAAAATGTTAAGCTTAAATGTCTTGAGTCAATAAGTATTCAACGCCTTTGTTATGGCAAGCCTAAATAAGTTCAGAAGTAACAATTTACTTAACAAGTCACATAATAAGTTGCATGGACTCACTCTGTGTACAATAATAGTGTTTAACATGATTTTTGAATGACTACCTCATCTCTGTTACCCACACATGCATATAATTGTAAGGTCCCTCAGTCGAGGACTGCATTTGAAACACAGATTCAACCACAAACACCAGGGAGGTTTTGTAATAGGCCACCGTAGAGCATGGTGAAGGGATTTCACAATGAGGCCAATGGTGACTTTAAAACAAGCTGTGATAGGAGTTCACTGAGGATGGATCAGCAACATTGTAGTTACTCCACAATACTAACCTAAATGACAGAATGAAAAGAAGGAAGCCTGTACAGAATAAAAATATTCCAAGACATGCATCCTGTTTGCAATAAGGCACTAAAGTAATACGGCAAAAAATGTGGCAAAGAAATGTACTTTATGTCCTGAATACAAAGCATTATGTTTGGGGCAAATCCAACACAACACATTACTGAGTACCACTCTTCATATTGTCAAGCATGTTGGTGGCTGCATGAGCATGCTTGTCATCTGCAAGGACTAAGGAGTTTTTTAGGATAAAAATAAATGGATTAGAGCTAAGCACAGGCAAAATCCTAGAGAAAAACCTGGTTCAGTCTGCTTTCCAACAGATACTGGGAGACAAATTAATCTTTCAGCAGGACAATAACCTAAAACTCAAGGCCAAATATACACTGGAGTTGCTTACCAAGACTACATTGAATGTTCATAAGTGGCCTAGTTACAATTATGACTTGCATTTTCTTGAAAATCTATGGCAAGACTTGAAAATGGCTGTCTAGAAATGATCAACAACAACTTGATAGAGCTTGAAGAATTTTAAAAAGAATAATGTGCAAATATTGTACAATCCAGGTGTGCAAAGCTCTTAAGAGACTTACCCAGAAATACTTACAGCTATAATCGCTTTGATTCTTACATGGGATTCTAACATGTATTATAAAGCCCTTTTTACATCAGCAGATGTCACGAATTGCTATACAGAAACCCAGCCTAAAACCCCAAACAGCAAGCAATGCAGATGTAAAAGTATTGACTCAGGGGTGTGAATACTTATGTAAATGAAATATTTCTGCATTTTATCTCTAAAAACACGTTTTCACTTTGTCATTATGGGGTATTGTGTGTACAGTAGATGGGTGAGAAAATAAAGGCATTTCATCCATTTTGAATTTAGGCCGTAACATAAGAAAATGTGGAATACGTTTTGGGGTATGAATACTTTCTGAAGGCACTGTATATCCTTAGATCGTTGAAACCACTTTGTTACAGGTGTCCACTACTCAGCCAAGAAATACACTCCCTCCGTAACCTGGATAACCCCTGACACACAGATGCCTGGTGTTTGATACTATGACTTGTACAATACGTGAGCCATATCGCTTGTTGTAGGCCTACTTCTGCTTTTGAAATAACTACAGGCTTCAGTTCAGGCTAACCATATATCTGGATTAGCAATTACACTGAGATGTTCTGAAAAAGGTCTGTACTGTAATAACCAAATTCCAATTTATAGCGTTATAAAATAACATTAGACAAATGAACTACAGAGATAGAAAGAGATAAAGAGAGAGTTATTTATCCATCAGCCATCAGTAATGTACAGTATTAGCCCTGGATCTCGTGAACATTCTGTTTCCTTCATCTCTCAGTGGAGTACGTGTGCATTTGTGCATGCATGCTTGCATGTGACCAATGTTTTCTTGCAAACAGAGAGTTGATCAACAGTTCAAGTTGAAGCTATAATGGCCGAGTCAGAGCTCAGAAGGACTAGAAGACAAATAGAAGATGTTTCTGCTGCTACAGCACTTCCTTCTTCCCCCATGAGAGATCAAGGATGTGACTGTCTGGATGACTTAGGTGGAACAGGGACTACCCTCTTTACATTCACCGACAGTTTTTTACTTCAACTTTTAATGTCACTTTTGAACTAAAGCTGAGTGAAAACCAAGGTAATACATTTCTGCCCTTGACATGCTCTTGAGTTGTGCAGCTGAGAGCTGTGCTGAACAGCCTGCCTGAGTAAGACTCACAATGACACTTGCTGCATATGCAATTTCTAAACGCCCACCTTGGCTATATCGCAGTTAGTCCAAGAAGGCTCTAAGATCATTGGCAAGTCAAGTATATTAATTTGACTTTTACTGTACAGTATCTATGCTATGCGGCTGATGTCTGTGTTAGCAGTCGTATTAACTTTTCATTATAAAGCCGTAGGGAATAGATTCCCACTACAGATGTAGGATCTTGTAGTGTATTTGAGGTTTAAAAAGGTTTTTGAAGTTTGTAATTTCCACTTTGACATATCAGGCTTGATTTTCCCTTACGAAAAATGTATCAACACCTACATGAATTAAAATCCATGTAATCATTCACATTTCCTGTTGCTGCAGAATTATTTTCCTTCTGTAGCAAACAGGCTCAAAAAAGATCCTATATCTGTAACAGAGTTCTTTTAACTCCCAATGTTCATTAGTCATTCCTGAAGAAACGTATCCTTGCTCCGCGCTCTGCCTCTGTTCCAGCAAAGCTCTTTGAACTATTGCAACTCTTGAGCTGTGAATTGAAATAGAAAGGGTTGTCAGAGAGACAGAGAAAGCAGCCCACTTCACAGCCATGTTCTACAGGTTCTGTTGTACTACAGTAAATAGGCTAGCTGCAGGTCCCCTCGTCTCGTCTCAGCTCGGCAGACCAAGCTCAGTGAGAACCAAAGGAGTGCCTGTTGTGCTGATTCCTAATGTCTGACTGTGACACTTCACAAGCCTCATTCTGTCCTGTGATCTCTGTTTGCTCTCCCAAATGCAGAGCAGCGCAAGGAAAAACGCCTCTTATGATGAGCCTCCACTGCCAGAATGGCTTGACGTCTGGAGCTGAGGAACTACCCCGTTGCTTCTAGCATACAGACACTTATTTCCTAAGGTTTGAGGAAAACCTAAGCCCAAACCTGCTCTGAGAAAAATGGGATACTGTTATCTTTTACTCCACTATTATATTATCATCTCCTTCTTCTCATGATTGTTTCCTGCCTAGCTGCAGTGAGATCAGGTATGATCTCTATATTGTGTGTAGACGTACAGTTGAAGTCGGAAGTTTACATTTACATTTACATTTAAGTCATTTAGCAGACGCTCTTATCCAGAGCGACTTACAAATTGGTGGATTCACCTTATGATATCCAGTGGAACAACCACTTTACAATAGTGCATCTAAATGTTTGGGGGGGGGGGGGGGTTAGAAGGATTACTTTATCCTATCCTAGGTATTCCTTAAAGAGGTGGGGTTTCAGGTATCTCCGGAAGGTGGTGATTGACTCCGCTGTCCTGGCGTCGTGAGGGAGCTTGTTCCACCATTGGGGTGCCAGAGCAGCGAACAGTTTTGACTGGGCTGAGCGGGAACTGTGCTTCCTCAGAGGTAGGGAGGCGAGCAGGCCAGAGGTGGATGAACGCAGTGCCCTTGTTTGGGTGTAGGGCCTGATCAGAGCCTGAAGGTACGGAGGTGCCGTTTCCTTCACAGCTCCGTAGGCATACACTTAAGTTAGAGTCAATAAAACGAGTTTTTCAACCACTCCACAAATGTCTTGTTAACAAACTATAGTTTTGGCAAGTCGGTTAGGACATCTACTTTGTGCATGACACAAGTCATTTTTCCAACAATTGTTTACAGACAGATTATTTCACTTATAATTCACAGTATCACAATTCCAGTGGGTCAGAAGTTTACATACACTAAGTTGACTGTGCCTTTAAACAGCTTGGAAAATTCCAGAAAATGATGTCATGGCTTTAGAAGCTTCTGATAGGCTAATTGATATCATTTGAGTCATTTGGAGGTTTACTTGTGGATGTATTTCAAGGCCTACCTTCAAACTCAGTGCCTCTTTGCTTGACATCAAGGGAAAATCAAAAGAACTCAGCCAAGCCCTCAGAAAACAAATTGTAGACCTCCACAAGTCTGGTTCATCCTTGGGAACAATTTCCAAACACCTGAAGGTACCACGTTCATCTGTACAAACAATAGTACACAAGTATAAACACCATCGGACCACACAGCTGTCATACCGCTCAGGAAGGAGAGGCGTTCTGTCTCCTAGAGATGAACGTACTTTGGTGCGAAAAGTGCAAATCAATCCCAGAACAACAGCAAAGGACCTTGTGAAGATGCTGGAGGAAACAGGTACAAAAGTATCTATATCCACAGCCATAGTAAAATGAGTCCTATATCGACATAACCTGAAAGGAAGCTCAGCAAGGAAGAAGCCACTGCTCCAAAACCGGCATAAAAAAGCCAGACTACGGTTTGCAACTGCACATGGGGACAAAGATCGTACTTTTTGGAGAAATGTCCTCTGGTCTAATGAAACAAAAATAGAACTGTTTGGCCATAATGACCATCGTTATGTTTAGAGGAAAAAGGCGGATGCTTGCAAGCCGAAGAACACCATCCCAACCTTTGAAGCACGGGGGTGGCTGCATCATGTTGGGTGGTGCTATGCTGCAGGAGGGACTGGTGCACTTCACAAAATAGATGGCATCATGAGGCAGGAAAATTATGTGGATATATTGAAGCAACATCTCAAGACATCAGTCAGGAAGTTAAAAGCTTGGTCGCAAATGGGTCTTCCAAATGGACAATGACCCCAAGCATACTTCCAAAGTTGGGGCAAAATGGCTTAAGGACAACAAAGTCAAAGCATTGGAGTGGTCATCAGAAAGCCCTGACCTCAATCCCATAGAAAATTTGTGGGCAGAACTGAAAAAGCGTGTGAGAGCAGGGAGGCCTACAGACCTGACTCAGTTCCACCAGCTCTGTCAGGAGGAATGGGCCAAAATTCACCCAACTTATTGTGGGAAGCTTGTGGAAGGCTACCCAAAATGTTTGACCCAAGTTAAACAATTTAAAGGCAATGCTACCAAACACTAATTGAGTGTATGTAAACTTCTGACCCACTGGGAAATGTGACGAAAGAAATGAAAGCTGAAATAAATAATTCACTCTACTATTATTCTGACATTTCACATTCTTAAAATAAAGTGGTGATCATAACTGACCTAAGACAGGGAATTTTTATTAGGATTAAATGTCAGGAATTGTGAAAAACTGAGTTTAAATGTATTTGGCTAAGGTGTATGTAAACTTCCGACTTCAACTCTATATGCCTACTAGTGTGTTGGCTCATTGATGTAAAATACCCCTATTGATGTGTACATTTATGCCAGATGAATCAAATCGGAACCCAATTCATGCAGTATTGCGTTGGAAGAACAATTTACATAGAAGGCCACAAGTCAAGTGTCTACTTTGATAATGGAGCGTATATTGCATGTACAGAAAATAACACTGTAAATGAACAAAACAATCCCTCGTTCTCAAGATTTATGCTATCACAATATTATACCAGCAATGTTATATGCTGACAATATAAATCATTATTTCACTTCTAGGTTACTTATCTCATTTGGTGCCATTGGGTTTCTTACTGCAATCTCATAATCAACACTGCATTGACTAATGGCTTGTGAACCAAACCTTGCAGCTGTCAAAGTGGGTACAAATCATGATTTAAAAGCCCTGGTGGCTACTATAGCACAGTCCAATTGCACAACACTAGAATCTGAGAAGTCACTTCAGCTTTGACAGCTTGCCAATAGAATCATTAACAATAGCCTTAAAGAATCAAACAAAACAACAAATAAGAGCGACAAACTAAAAACACTTCAAGAAACAACATGCAATTTGTCACTACAGAGATGGAGAACAGCACAAATAACTGGTGGGAATGCCATGTGTCACATTACGTACTGGGAGAGAATCTACGTCCCAAATGGCACCCTATTCCCTATATAGTGCACTACACTGGTCATAGTATTACGCTCGTCGTTTGAAAGAGGAGACCAAGGTGCAGCGTGGTAGGCGTACATCATTAACTTTAATAATGAACACCAACAAACAAGAAAATGCAAAAACCAACCGTAACGTTCTGCAGGGCTAGACAGTACAATGCAAAAACAAGATCCCACAATCATAGGTGGGAAAAAGGGCTGCCTAAGTATGATCCCCAAACAGAGACAACGATGAACAGCTGCCTCTGATTGGGAACCATACTAGGCCAACAAAGAAATATAAACATAGATTTGCCCACCCAAGCCACACCCTGACCTAACCAAATAGAGAACAAAACAGACTCTCTAAGGTCAGGGCGTGACACATAGGTAGTGCACTACATAGAGAATAGGGTGCCATTTGGAATGTGCAGTTGAAGTCGGAAGTTTACATACACTTAGGTTGGCATCATTAAACTCATTTTTCAACCACTCCACAAATTTCTTGTGAACAAACTATAATTTTGGCAAGTCGGTTAGGACATCTACTTTGTGCATGACACAAGTCATTTTTCCAACAATTGTTTACAGACAGATTATTTCACTTATAATTCACGGTATCACAATTCCAGTGGGTCAGAAGTTTACATACACTAAGTTGACTGTGCCTTTAAACAGCTTGGAAAATTCCAGAAAATGGTATCATGCATTTAGAAGCTTCTGATAGGCTAATTGACATCATTTGAGTCAATTGGAGGTGTACCTGTGGATGTATTTCAAGGCCTACCTTCAAACTCAGTGCCTCTTTGCTTGACATCAAGGGAAAATCAAAAGAACTCAGCCAAGCCCTCAGAAAGAGCAATTTCCAAACGCCTGAAGGTACCACGTTCATCTGTACAAGCAATAGTAGGCAAGTATAAACACCATGGGACCACGCAGCTGTCATACCGCTCAGGAAGGAGACGCGTTCTGTCTCCTAGAGATTAACGTACTTTGGTGCGAAAAGTGCAAATCAATCCCAGAACAACAGCAAACGACCTTGTGAAGATGCTGGAGGAAACAGGTACAAAAGTATCTATATCCACAGTAAAATCAAATCAAATCAAATGTATTTATATAGCGCTTCTTACATCAGCTGATATCTCAAAGTGCTGTACAGAAACCCAGCCTAAAACCCCAAACAGCAAGCAATGCAGGTGTAGAAGCATAAAATGAGTCCTATATCAACATAACCTGAAAGGCCGCTCAGCAAGGAAGAAGCCACTGCTCCAAAACCGCCATAACAAAAGCCAGACTATGCTTTGCAACTGCACATGGGGACAAAGATCGTACTTTTTGGAGAAATGTGCTCTGGTCTGATGAAACAAAAATAGAACTGTTTGGCCATAATGGCCATCGTTATGTTTGGAGGAAAAAGGGGGATGCTTGCAAGCCAAAGAACACCATCCCAACCATGAAGCACGGGGGTGGCTGCATCATGTTTTGGGGTGCTTTGCGGCAGGAGGGACTGGTGCACTTCACAAAATAGATGTAATCATGAGGCAGGAAAATTATGTGGATATATTGAAGCAACATCTCAAGACATCAGTCAGGAAGTTAAAAGCTTGGTCGCAAATGGGTCTTCCAAATGGACAATGACCCCCAAGCATACTTCCAAAGTTGTGGCAAAATGGCTTAAGGACAACAAAGTCAAGGTATTGGAGTGGCCATCACAAAGCCCTGACCTCAATCATATAGAAAATGTGTGGTCAGAACTGAAAAATCTTGTGTGAGCAAGGAGGCCTACAAACCTGACTCAGTTACACCAGCTCTGTCAGGAGGAATGGGCCAAAATTCACCCAACTAATTTTGGGAAGCTTGTGGAAGGCTACCCAAAATGTTTGACCCAAGTTAAACAATTTAAAGGCAATGCTACCCAACACTAATTGAGTGTATGTAAACTTCTGACCCATTGGGAATGTGATGAAAAAAATAAAAGCTGAAATAAATCATTCTCGCTACTATTATTCTGACATTTCACATTCTTAAAATAAAGTGGTGATCCTAACTGACCTCAGACAGGGAATTTTTATTAGGATTAAATGTCAGGAATTGTGAAAAACTGAGTTTAAATGTATTTGGCTAAGGTGTACGTAAACGTCCGACTTCAACTGTAGATTCTCTCCCAGTATGTTATGTGACACATGCCTCAAATCCCTGTTATGCCTCGTCATCTTCTACAGAACATGAACGGACCTGTTACCTTCATCACCGCCACCTCCTCCTGTCTTCTACTATAGTCTAAGCTTGCAAAAAATTATATTTCATAGTGTACATTTCACCAAAGGACATGAGATCCCAACTGTATGCACATTGAATATGAGAGAGAGAGATAGAAAAGGGGGGAGAGAGAGAAAAGAGATCTCTTCAGCCTGTTGCTGGTTTGCATGCCAGGCATGGATGGAGCACGGACGGAGCACGGATGGAGCCTGCCCCTCGCGGCAACTGTGTGTATTATTTCTGTCATCACCCTCCCCACCACACACAAGTACACCAACATAAATACACACACACACACACACACACACACACACACACACACACACACACACACACACACACACACACACACACACACACACACACACACACACACACACACACACACACACACACACCACCCGGCAGAGCTCACTGGCTGAGACACCACGTTAACATCCAGCGGCGCCTCACCCATAAGGGCGTTAGGGGCCGCGCTCCACTTGTGATTGGTCCCAAAAAATACAAATAAACACTTTTATTTAAATATATATACATATATATATATATATATATATATATATATATATATATATATATATATTAGAGGTCGACCGATTAATCGGAATGGACGATTAATTAGGGCCGATTTCAAGTTTTCATAACAATCGGTAATCGGTATTTTTGGCCACCGATTTGCAGATTTTTTTTTTTTTTTTAAATATATATATTATCATTATTTTATTTTTTTTGCACCTTTATTTTACTAGGCAAGTCAGATTAAGAACACATTCTTATTTTCAATGACGGCCTAGGAACGGGGGTTAACTGCCTTGTTCAGGGGGGATTCGGGGATTCGTTTTTGCAACCTTCCGGTTACTAGTCCAACGCTCTAACCACCTGCCTTACATTGCACTCCACGAGGAGCCTGCATGGCAGGCTGACAACCTGTTACGCAAGGGCAGCAAGAAGCCAAGGTAAGTTGCTAGCTAGCATTAAACTTATCTTATAAAAAACTATCAATCTTAACATAATCACTAGTTAACTACACATGGTTGATGATATTACTAGTTTATCTAACGTGTCCTGCGTTGCATATAATCGATGCGGTGCCTGTTAATTTCTCATTGAATCACAGCCTACTTCAACAAACGGCTGTTGATTTAGCAAGCGCATTTGCGAAAAAAGCACTGTCGTTGCACCAATGTACCTAACCATAAACACCAATGCCTTTCTTTAAATCCAATACACAAGTATATATTTTTAAACCTGCATATTTAGTTAATATTGCCTGCTAACATGAAATTATGTCACTTATCTTGCGTTCATTGCACGCAGTCAGGGTATGTGCAACAGTTTGGGCTGCCTGGCTCGTTGCGAACTAATTTGCCAGAATTTTACGTAATTATGACATAACTTTGAAGGTTGTGCAATGTAACAGGAATATTTAGACTTAGGGATGCCACTCGTTAGATAAAATACGGAACGGTTCCGTATTTCACTGAAAGAAAAAAAAATTGTTTTCGAGATAATAGTTTCCGGATTCGACCATATTAATGACCTAAGGCTCGTATTTCTGTGTGTCATTATGTTATAATTAAGTCTATGATTTGATATTTGATAGAGCAGTCTGACTGAGCGGTGGTAGGCACCAGCAGGCTCATAAGCATTCATTCAGACAGCACTTTCGTGCGTTTTGCCAGCAGCTCTTCGCTGTGCTTCAAGCTGTTTATGACTTCAAGCCGGGTGGGTATAATTTGTGGAATGTTCCAACAGGAATCTATTCCAAAACCATCGTAAATAACAAGGTTGCCAAAAAACAACACATACAAGTTGTATAGCGGCAGAATAAGATACCGGGTAGGGAGTGGTCTATTTCATTGCGTTATTCACTCATCACGTTTATTCCGAAAAATGTCTGTCCTCACTCTGGTTGCCTATGGACAAACATTAAGAATAAGCTACGTGGTGAGTTTATGCCTATTCGGCAGCTAGTTAGCTAGGTTTGTATGCGTTGCTACTTTGTATGCGTTGTTGGTTGGCAACCTTTTACTTTACTTTTTTTGGAACAGATTCCTGTTGGAACATTCCACAAATTATACCCACCCCTTCAAGCCTACCAACTCCCAAGATTAGGCTGGTGTAACCGATGTGAAATGGCTAGCTAGTTAGCGGGTGCGCGCTAATAGCGTTTCAAACGTCACTCACTCTGAGACTTGGAGTAGTTGTTCCCCTTGCTCTGCATGGGTAACGCTGCTTCGAGGGTGGCTGTTGTTGATGTGTTCCTGGTTCGAGCCCAGGTAGGAGCAAGGAGAGGGACGGAAGCTATACTGTTACACTGGCAATACTAAAGTGCCTATAAGAACATCCAATAGTCAAAGGTATATGAAATACAAATCGTATAGAGAGAAATAGTCCTATAATCCCTATAATAACTACAACCTAAAACTTCTTACCTGGGAATATTGAAGACTCATGTTTAAAGGAACCACCAGCTTTCAAATATTCCCATGTTCTGAGCAAGGCACGTAAACGTTAGATTTCTTACATGGCACATATTGCACTTTTACTTTCTTCTCCAACACTTTGTTTTGCATTATTTAAACCAAATTGAAAATTGTTCATTATTTATTTGATGCTAAATTGATTTTATTGATGTATTATATTAAGTTAAAATAAGTGTTCATTCAGTATTGTTGTAATTGTCATTATTACAAATAAATAAATTGCAAAAAAATCGGCCGATTAATCGGTACCAGCCTTTTCGGTCCTCCAATAATCGGTATCGGCATTGAAAAATCATAAACGGCCGAACTCTAATATAAAATAAAGGGAACACTTAAACAACACAATGTAACTCCAAGTCAATCACACTTCTGTGAAATCAAACTGTCCACTTAGGAAGCAACACTTATTGACAGTAAATTTCACATGCTGTTGTGCAAATGTAATAGACAACAGGTGGAAATTATAGGCAATTAGCAAGACACCCCCAATAAAGGAGTGGTTCTGCAGGTGGGGACCACAGACCACTTATCAGGTCCTATGCTTCCTGGCTGATGTTTTGGTCACTTTTGAATGCTGGCGGTGCTTTCACTTTAGTGGTAGCATGAGACGGAGTCTACAACCCACACAAGTGGCTCAGGTAGTGCAGCTCATCCAGGATGGCACATCAATGCGAGCTGGTGCAAGAAGGTTTGCTGTGTCTGTCAGCGTAGTGTCCAGAGAATGGAGGCGCTACCAGGAGACAGGCCAGTACATCAGGAGACGTGGAGGAGGCCGTAGGAGGGCAACAACCCAGCAGCAGGACCGCTACCTCCGCCTTTGTGCAAGGAGGAGCAGGAGGAGCACTGCCAGAGCCCTGCAAAATGACCTCCAGCAGGCCACAAATGTGCATGTGTCTGCTCAAACGGTCAGAAACAGACTCCATGAGGGTGGTATGAGGGCGTGATGTCCACAGGTGGGGGTTGTGCTTACAGCCCAACACCGTGCAGGATGTTTGGCATTTGCCAGAGAACACCAAGATTTGCAAATTCACCACTGGCGCCCTGTGCTCTTCACAGATGAAAGCAGGTTCACACTGAGCACATGTGACAGACGTGACAGAGTCTGGAGACGCTGTGGAGAACGTTCTGCTGCCTGCAACATCCTCCAGCATGACCGGTTTGGCGGTGGGTCAGTCATAGTGTGGGGTGGCATTTCTTTGGGGGGATGCACAGCCCTCCATGTGCTCGCCAGAGGTAGCCTGACTGCCATTAGGTACCAAGATGAGATCCTCAGACCCCTTGTGAGACCATATGCTGGTGTGGTTGGCCCTGGGTTCCTCCTAATGCAAGACAATGCTAGACCTCATGTGGCTGGAGTGTGTCAGCAGTTCCTGCAAGAGGAAGGCATTGATGCTATGGACTGGCCCGCCCGTTCCCCAGACCTGAATCCAATTGAGCACATCTGGGACATCATGTCTCGCTCCATCCACCAACGCTACGTTGCACCACAGACTGTCCAGGAGTTGGCGGATGCTTTAGTCCAGGTCTGGGAGGAGATCCCTCAGGAGACCATCCGCCACCTCATCAGGAGCATGCCCAGGCATTGTAGGGAGGTCATACAGGCACGTGGAGGCCACACACACTACTGAGCCTCATTTTGACTTGTTTTAAGGACATTACATCAAAGTTGGATCAGCCTGTAGTGTGGTTTTCCACTTTCATTTTGAGTGTGACTCCAAATCCAGACCTCCATGGGTTGATAAATTGGATTTCCATTGATTATTTTTGTGTGATTTTGTTGTCAGCACATTCAACTATGTAAAGAAAAAAGTATTTATTAAGATTATTTCATTCATTCAGATCTAGGATGTGTTATTTTAGTGTTCCCTTTATTTTTTTGAGCAGTGTATATTATATAATTCATGGATTGTTAAAAAAATATATTGTTCAAAACAAGCTGTTCAGTTACTTACTACTCAGGCCCTCAGTGACTGCCAGCTTCGTGGGAGCATAGGTCATACGAACATTGCTTTGATTGTTGTGCCAGCTATTTGCTATGAGGGGGAACTGCCCCAATGAAAATAGCATAAGTAAATGGACCATCCTGGGGGGGTCAAATCCGTTCAGTCAGAACTTCTGGGTCTGCTGTAGTCTCCCTTCCCCATTTAGTCTCTCGCGCCAGACAGCTTATTTCCACACGTGAGACTAGATCTGCTCTATCAGGTACAGATGCAAAAAGCTAATTGTAATTAACTTGTAAATAAATAATCCTAACAGTCATGGGATCCTGGGACCTGATAAACCGGACCACTACATCCAATAAGATTTGAAGGACAGAAGGATACACTAGTTAGAACCTTACATTAAGCTCTGGTAGGACAAAAAGCATGGCTAATGTTCTTGTTGTAAGTGATAGGGCTAAAACAGCATATAACCGGGTGTATCACAAAGCATGATCAAATTAATTAGCCAGCTACGGTAATTTGAGAAACATTGAGAAATTGGTAGATTTTTTGGTAAAATTAACCATTTAGCTATCTACCTTAAATAAGCAGCTACCTATAGCTGCTGGCACCCCGCTGGTGCATGTCCTCCGATTCACCCTAAAACCCCACGGAAGAACTCCCCATCCCCACCAAACACACATGCACACACACACACACACAGACACAAGGGGGGGAACAATAACAAACACTAGCAAATCTTTCTAATCTAATATCTGAGTAACTCTGAAATATTAAGTTATTTCAGAATGAAAGTTAACTGGCTAGCGCGTCATGCTTTGTGTCATTATGTTAGTTAGCTATCCCCAATTAGATAATGTGTTATCACTTATTGCATTGTTGCGTTCTCCCTGGTGCACTCATTATTTCGTGAGTTGGCTGCTTGTTCTAAATAATATAATCTAATCTGTTCAAAACAGTAGTAGCAGGTGCAACTTTGGTCATTCAGTTTTTGACATGCAAAAGTGAAATACTGTAGATGTATACTGAACAAAAATATAAACATAACATGCAACAATTTCAAAGATTTTACTGAGTTACAGTTCATATGAGGAAATAAATAAATTAGGCCTTAATCTATGGATTTCACATGACTGGGCAGGGGTGCAGCCTAGGAAGGCCCACCCACTTGGGAGCCAGGTCTACCCATTGGGGAGCCAGGCCCAGCCAATCAGAATGATTCTATCCCCACAAAATGGCACTATTACAGACAGAAATACTCCTCAGCACCCCTCCTCCCCCTCCTCAGACGATCCAGCAGGTGAAGAAGCTGGATGTGGAGGTCCTGGGCTGGCGTGGTTACACGTGGTTACGGTTGTAAGGCCGGTTGGATATACTTCCAAATTCTCTAAAACGACGTTGGCAAAGCCACAGATGTCTCAAGTTTTGAGGGAAAGTGCACTTGGCATGCTGACTGCAGGAATGTCCAACAGAGCTGTTTAGAAGCCGCCTCCAACGTCGTTTTAGAGAATTTGGAAGTATATCCAACCGGCCTTACAACCGTAGTCACGTGTAACCACGCCAGCCCAGGACCTCCGCATCCAGCAAATGCACATTTAGAGTGGCCTTTTATTGTCCCCAGCACCTGTGTAATGATCATGCTGTTTAATCAGCTTCTTGATATGCCACACCTGTCAGGTGGATGGATTATCTTGGCAAAGGAGAAATGCTCATTAACAGGGATGCAAACACATTTTTACACAACGTTTGAGAGAAATAAGCTTTTTGTAAAGTATGGAACATTTCTGGATTTTTTTTTATTTTAGCTCATGAAAAATGGGACCAACCAACACTTTACATTGCATTGCATTTATATTTTTGTTCACTATATTTATGCTTTGTTGAAATGCACAGATCACTTTATATCTTCTCAAAGAAACTACCGGTAGTTCGAAAACTTGGCATCATATTTCTGTCATGCTGTTGACAACCACCTCGCGCACCGTGTTTTCAGCCAATCAGTGGCCGCTGCTGTTTCTTTAGAATTGAAACATCACTCTTAAAATGTTGCCTCAAATACTGCTTAGCAACCAGGTCTAAGAATATGGATGTTGTCTGAATGTGTGTGTCCGTGTGTCAGCGTGCGTGCCTGGGTGTGTGTGTGTGTGTGTGTGTGTGTGTGGACATGTTTAACTATACTTGTGGGGACCAGAAGCCCCCACAAGAATAGTAAACTAACAAAAATTTGACCAACTGGGGACATAACATTTTTGTTGGTCCCCACAAGGTGAAATTATATTTGTAATGGGTGTAGGGTTAAGGTTAGAATTAGCGTTAGGTTTAGAATTAGGTTTAGGGTTAGGAGCTAGGGTTAGTTTTAGGGTTAAGGTTAAGGTTCTATTTCAGGGTTAAGGTTAAGGGTTAGGGAAAATTGGATTTTGAATGGGACTGAATTGTATGTCCCCACAAGGTTAGCTACATAAGACTCTGTGTGTGTGTGCGTGCGCGCATGCGTAGGGGCCGTACAAATGGACAACCGTGGGGACTGACTGATGCACCACAATTCGTATTTCTCCAATTTCTCTCTCGTTCTCCCTCCTCCTGTTTCTCCCTCCCTCCCTCCCCCAGTGTGTCAGCCGGGTGGGTGGGGCTGACGTCAGAGCAGCAAGGTCAAAGCAGTCTCAGTAACCTGTGAATTATGAGGGAGAAAATAACTCCCCTCCACTCTGACCCCGTAGGCCCGTCTGTCCGCTGCTCGCTGGCCAGACCACCCCTGGCCATGATGTCAAGTTATACTTCCTTCATTTACCTTGCTGCCAGGCTGATCAATAATGCAGCAACACAATCATTAACAGGGTCAACAACAGGCACTGAGGAGGGAGAAAGAGAGGTAGAGAGAGGGCATAGGATTGGAATGCTACATGGATAAGGAATGGCTGGAAAGATCCCATTTAGGAAAATATAAATTATAATGCAGGTATTAACTGCTGCCTATTTGATGGGTCAGCTAATGTATTGGTGGATGCCCTGGTCAAGTCATATAACATGAGAAAGAACCCATTCAATATATCTGCATTCCATGAGCAAATAAAATCAATGGCTAAAGCATTCTGCCTGCGCCCAAGTGAAATCTTCTCTTTTCCTTCTGAGGCTGGATGGTGGTGGTGGATGGGCATGTAAATATAAAGTAATCACAGATATTCACCTATCACCTGTCTTAATTTCATAGAACAAATTACGAATATTTGGGAGTTTGGTCATGCATCTCCTTCTTAAGCTGTGCTTTCCACACTCTCCTCAGTATGAGTGGGTTGGAATAATAGTGAGCTACGGCTGAAGAGCTGCCAATTCAAAAAGCCCAGAATCAACTAACTAGCAGTTTGTGCCTGAATGTGTCTGTGTCTGATGATATAGCATTTTATCAGCCATCTGCCTAGCAATAGTTATAAGAAATAGAGACAATGCTATGGTGCTAGTACTGCTAATATCTCTTGTCTTGGTCTAAGTATTTTCCATTTTAGCGACAAATCTAGTGATTTTACTGTTGGAGATGCTGCAGCTGCTCCATGAGCATCATTATAATGTCTCCATTAGCTGACCTATGAGACGTGGCGAATATTATGAACTCATCATAACAATTGATCAATTTAATCAAAAATGTAATGGGCTATGACATGATTGACCTTTGCTGTAAGTTACTCTGCACACGTAACTCTGCCAGCAAACAGAAAGAGAACAAAGCTGGCTCTGGTTCCTCGGTGGTTTGGATGCAGTGAGTATAGGCTGTAGCCTTCGCAGCACAGCCACAGTGTGCCTGCCTTCGACTAGCTGGGAGGCAGCACATTTATCTTACAGGGTTTTGAACTGCCTGGGTATCAACTTGGCATCCCATGGAGGTTACCAATGCAAATAAATTGCTACAGCACTTCTGTATATCATTTAACTCCGTCTAAGTGAAACCCCCACTCACACTACACACACACACACACAAATACACATACAAACACACATACAAATATACAGACACCCACACACACAAACACACACTCTCCACCATTACCTCTCCTCTTGAGTGCTCCTCCTAGTGTTGAAGAATGTGGGAGGGAGAGGCTATCTTTTATAGGCCTTGTAATGTCCCTCCACCTCATAGGGATGAGGGAGAGGCTCTACATGGGCAATGTTTTGGAGCACCTCTTTTGGGTGCTGTTGAGATGGATGGCAATTGTATGGCAGGAGAGTAGGAACATTATCAGCTGGGAGGACCATGGAGGATAAATGGTGCTTCACCTGGACCAGAGTTCAAGTCAAAGGGACCTATTTGGAGAGCAATTGTCAGGGGTGAAGATGCAGCCTCTACACTCCTGTTGTCTTTAGGCCCATAGAGAGAGAGAGAGAGAGAGAGAGAGAGAGAGAGAGAGAGATTAAAAAATACCTTTATTGACCCAATAGTTACATTAAAATAAAACTTTATTTCATTTTAACAGACCTAGAAAGTTAGAAATAATCCCCACTCCTTGTCCACTGTACATCGAACCCCCCTGACTTCCCACACCACTACAAAATCCCCCAGATGGTTCACCAGCCCCTGGGGTCTGTACACCCCGCTCACTTCACCTCATGTTTCCTGGTCATTGGCACATTGGCATTTTTGCCTGCCCCAACAGGTAGTTTACTAGCCTGTTGGCTATGCTATTCCTAGGCCCTCCAAATTGTAGGTCCAGAGTCATCCCCAAACCTAGGCCTGTCCACCACCCACCCAGGACAGAAACAACCCTTCCATCCTGGAAAAAGAAAAAACAGATGCTGCACTGTCTCCTCATCCCCACAGAACAGGCACCCCTCCCCACTAATGACTCAAGATCCGACACTTACCTGTTCGTAGCAATAGCAGCAACACGTTTCTCTATGAGTACCAACAACCTCTCAGAGAAGAGTCGGTAGGTTCGCTAGACCTTATTCATCCTCGCGCGTAAAGGTGGTGGAATTATTAGGGAATTAAGCCAAGGTCAGAATAAGGTGTATCTCTTGCTACACCTTTATTTATTCGATCTTCACCCAAAATGAAAAGCAGGTGAATAGCACACTATTCTCATGTTCAAGGTCAGAATACGCATAGAGAGAAAAGGGCATAAAAAGGGAATTTTGTTCCATTTATGCATGCTTAACTCTGGTTGGAATCAGGACCCTGTCTTTAATATGCTGCTCCAGCCTCTGAATAGTAGACCTTATCCTAGCTGTCCCATGGGCAGAGTGCTGCTGGCAAAACACCCTTAGTATATTACCCATCTCCCACCATTTTCTTAGGATCTCAAACTCATCTTTCCTCCATTTCCAACTCTCCCAAAAACACAGAACCCCTCACAATCATGTAATAATTTAGCACTAAACAGCCAGTGACAAGTTATACTCTACTTGTACCATGTGACCACTGGAAGCTATAGCGGATGTTTTACGGACTCCTGACCAATTATGCTATTTTGTGTCTTATTTTTACTGATCAGATTATTTTTTGTGCATGTAATGTTTCCTCCATCGTATCCTATGACCGAAAAGAGCTTCTGGACATCAGAACAGCTATCACTAACTTCGATTTGGATGAGGCCTTCTACTTCAATAAGTCGGAGGCGAAAGACATTGATTACCAGGCCCAAATCCCCAACACTCGAAGAAGGAGGAGACGGAGCTATAGAGGCCGGCGTGCAGGACACTTGGAGAAACTACGTCGGAGAGTGGATAAATCGCCTTTACCCTTTTTCTATTGGCGAGCGTACAATTACTGGAGAATAAACTGGATGAGGTCCGTTCGAGACTATCCTATCAACATGATCTGAAAACTGTAATATCCTATGTTTTGCTGAGTTAAGGCTGAACAAGGACATGGTAAATATAAATCTAGCTGGAAAATATAAATCTAGCTGGTTTTTCTATACATTTGCAGGACCGAACGGCAGCGCCAGGGAAGCTCAGAAGAGGTTAATCTCTTTGTTAACAACAGTTGGTGTGCAATCTCTAATAGTAAGGAAGTCTCAAGGTTCTCCTTATCGGAGTTAGAATACCTCATAATAAGCTGTAGACCAGGTATTCCCAAATTGAGGATTAATACTTTTTTTTGTAAAAAAAAATCTTCAAATCTTCAAACAGTCCGTTTATATTTTCCAACAGGGCTATACATTTGGATGAGGTTTTTTTCCTCGCCTAAGTAGGCTCGTTTCACTGCCAAAAATAAAATTAAACCATCTAGTGTTCAGCGAAATAACAACACAATGTCAAATACAGGTAGCCTAGTCAAGTAATTAACATCCAATCACATTAAAAGTTACTCTCTCACGGGAATTGAACTCAAGCTTACGGACAATGTCAAATGTGATATAGCGAAGCACCTGAGTGAGTTGGGTGCGCAATTACGCAGGTACTTTCCCGAAACGGATGACACAAACAACTGGATTTGTTATCCTTTTCATGCCCTGCCTCCAGTCCACTTATCGATATCTGAACAAGAGAGCCTCATCGAAATTGCAACAAGCGGATCTGTGAAAATTTCATTTAATCAGAAGCCACTGCCAGATCTCTGGATTGGGCTGCGCTCAAAGTATCCTGCCTTGGCAAATCGCGCTGTTAAGACAATGATGGCCCTTTGCAACCACGTACAGTTGAAGTCAGAAGTTTTACATACCCTTAGGTTGGAGTCATTAAAACGAGTTTTTCAACCACTCCACAAATTTCTTGTTAACAAACTATAGTTTTGGCAAGTTGGTTAGGACATCTACTTTGTGCATGACACAAGTCATTCTTCCAACAATTGTTTACAGACAGATAATTTCACTTATATTTCACTGTATCACAATTCCAGTGGGACAGAAGTTAACATACACTAAGTTGACTTTGCCTTTAAACAGCTTGGAAAATTCCAGAAAATGATGTCATGGCTTTAGATGATTCTGATAGGCTAATTGACATCATTTGAGTCAATTGAAGGTGTACCTGTGGATGTATTTTAAGGCCTACCTTCAAACTGAGTGCCTCTTTGCTTGACATCATGGGGAAATCAAAAGAAATCAGGCAAGACCTCAGAAAAACAATTGTAGACCTTGTGGGAGCAAAACTCATGACTTTACATTTCTATTATTAGCAGCATCTAGACTGTCCACTACGATTATAACGGGGTGGCAGGGTAGCCTAGTGGTTAGAGCCTTGGGTTAGTAACCTGAAAGGTTGCAATTTAAAATCCCTGAGCTGACAAGGTACCAATCTTTCATTCTGCCCCTGAACAAGGCAGTTAACCCACTGTTCCTAGGCAGTCATTGAAAATAAGAATTTGTTTTTAACTGACTTGCCTAGTTAAATAAAGGTATAAAATAAAATAATCTATACAGCTGTCAGATGTGGGCGTTAACAAGCAAGAACTGAGATGGAAAGATAATGGTGGAGAAAGGTCAAGGGAAGCTATTTTCATATGTAGGGCGGGGATTCTATATGTTATGCAAAGACAGAATACTATAAAGGCAGGGCTCTGTGATATGAGAATTTAGATGTTCCATGGAATTGCTCGGCTCTGTTACTTTGTAATAAAGTCTAACTGAATCAACAAGTTCCGGTACCTGTGCAAATATTTGACTCAATATTTCCACAACAACCTCCACAAGTCTGGTTCATCCTTGGGAGCAATTTCCAAACGCTTAAAGGTACCAAGTTCATCTGTACAAACAATAGTACGCAAGTATAAACACCATGGGACCACGCAGCCATCATCACGCTCAGGAAGGAGACGCATTCCGTCTCCTAGAGAAGAACTTACTTTGGTGCGAAAAGTGCAAATCAATCCCAGAACAACAGCAAAGGACCTTGTGAAAATGCTGGAGGAAACAGGTACAAAAGTATCTATATCCACGGTAAAACAAGACTTATATTGACATAACCTGAAAGGCCACTTAGCAAGGAAGAAGCCACTGCTCCAAAACCGGCATAAAAAATCCAGACTACGGTTTGCAACTGCACATGGGGACAAAGATCGTACATTTTGGAGAAATTTCCTCTGGTCTGATGAAACAAAATAGAACTGTTTGGCCATAATGACCATTGTTATGTTTGGAGGAAAAGGGGGGAGGCTTGCAAGCCGAAGAACACCATCCCAACCATGAAGCACGGTGGTGGCAGCATCATGTTGTGGGGGTGCTTTGCTGCAGGACGGACTGGTGCACTTCACAAAATAGATGGCATCATGAGGCAGGAAAATTATGTGGTTGTATTGAAGCAACATCTCAAGACATCAGTCAGGAAGGTAAAGCTTGGTCGTAAATGGGTCTTCCAAATGGACAATGACCCCAAGCATACTTCCAAAGTTGTGGCAAAATGGCTTAAGGACAACAAAGTCAAGGTATTGGAGTGGCCATCACAATTCCCTGACTTCAATCCTATAGAAAATTTGTGGGCAGAACTGAAAAAGCGTGTGCGAGCAAGGAGGCCTACAAAACCTGACTCCGTTACACCAGCTCTGTCAGGAGGAATGGTCAAAAATTCACCCAACGTATTATGGGAAGCTTGTGGAAAGCTACCCGAAACGTTTGACCCAAGTTAAACAATTTAAAGGCAATGCTACCCAACACTAATTGAGTGTATGTAAACTTCTGACCCACTGGGAATGTGATGAAAGAAATAAAAGCTGAAATAAATAATTTTCTATACTATTATTCTGACATTTCACATTCTTAAAATAATGTGGGAATTTTTATTAGGATTAAATGTCAGGAATTGTGAAAAACTGAGTTTAAATGTATTTGGCTAAGGTGAATGTAAACTTCCGACTTCAACTGTACCTATGTGAGAGTGGATTCTCAACCCTCACTAGCATGAAAACTAAATACAGGCACAGACTGTGTGTGGAAAATCATTTAAGACTGAGACTCTCTCTAATACAACCAAACATTGCGGAGTTATGTGCCTCCTTTCAAGCACACCCTTCTCATTAACCTGTGGTGAGTTATTCACAATTTTTGATGAACAAACAAGGTTTTATATGTAAGATGGTTAAATAAAAGAGTAAAAGTATTGGTTATTATGTTATTATTTGTGCCCTGGTCCTATAAGAACTCTTTGTCACTTCCCACGAGCCGGCTTGTGACAAAAACTCACACTCATTCATATGTTTAATAAATGTATCGTATAGTGTGTGTGTGGCAGGCTTACAATGATGGAAAAAAACAACATTTGAGAGGGCGCTGACCCTAGTGCTAGAGGGAGTATGCAGCTGGAGGTTGAATGTTTGAAGGGGTACGGGACTATAAAACGTTTGGGAACCACTGCTGTTGACCATACTATTTACCAAGAGATAAGATATATATTTTTCATAGCTGTCTATTTACCACCACAAACCGATGCTAAGACCGCACTCAACAAGCTGTATAACGCCATAAGCAAACAAGAAAATTCTCACCCTAAGACAACTTTTTATTTTACTTCACTACATTCCTAATGAAAATAATGTACTTTTTACTCCATACACTTTCCCTGACACCCAAAAGAACTCGTTACATGTTGAATGCTTAGCAGGACAGGAAAATGGTCCAATTCCCGCACTTATGAAGAGAACATCCTGGTCATCCCTATTGCCTCTGATCTGGCGGACTCACGAAATACGAATGCTTCGATTGTAAATTATGTCTGAGTTTTGGAGAGTGCCCCTGGCTATCCGTAAATGTAAAAAAAACGTGTGCCATCTGGTTTGCTAAATATAAGGAATTTGAAATGATTTATACTTTTATTTTTACTTTGATACTTAAGTATATTTTAGCAATTACATTTACTTTTGATACTTTATATTTAAAACTTTTACTGAAGTACTATTTTACTGGGTGACTTTCACTTTTACTTGAGTCATTTTCTATTAAGGTATCTTTAATTTTACTCAAATATGACTATTGGGTACTTTTTCCACCACTGAGGAAAACTGAAATCTGTTTTACCTCATTTCTACCAGCATTTTACATGTGCAACTAGAGCAGAGGTGACCTTAATTATGCAATTATTATTTATTTATTTTACGCAGAAAAAAATGTGTGTTGCATTCTGAAAACGCATTTGTACTGTCCATGACATTCAATTTCAAGTTCCAAATGTTTATATTTAATCTCTGTGATTATCCGAAACGTCTCATTCATCCTCCAAACCACACACTTTCTCTCTGCCTGTCTGCGGCAGTGCAGGGAGGGTGTGTGTGGTGGGAGTAACACTTTCATTGCTAGGTTACGTTTAAACCGCAGGAAAAAGCTTAAATTAATGTAATGGCTAGCCAACATAAACAATGATGAGTCAATTCACAGAAAGAACACTACTAGGGTTCTTTATAGCCTCCGCAAATCAAAATGAATGTGAGAGAGTCTGCGACAGAATGTAACAGAGACAGTGACAGAGACTGTGAGAGAGACTGCGACAGAATGTGACAGAGACAGTCTCTGTCACTTAGACAAACATTTGAATATGGAGAAAAGCAAACAAACGACTACAAAATGGTGCAACTGCGAACTGTATACTATATGGAAATAGAGGACATACCAGACAGCAAGTTCAGTGTTGATAGAGCTGCAAAAAGAAAACGGCTGCCCTGCCCTTCAGTCGGGTACCACCAAAACACATAGGTCAAACACTAACTGAGAAGGACATACAGGAAACAGAACGTAGTCTGTGTTTAAATAATCATAGACGAGTCTGTGATAGTTGCAGTCGAGACGAAACTTGTGATGGCCGTGAGGTATGTGCATGAGGGCCAGGCAAATACTATCTTCTTAACATATGTAATGATACCGCATGTAGATGCCGAAACAATCACAAATGCCATTCTGGCAACATTCAAAACAAAGGGTATCAATTTTAAGAACGTGGCGGGACTGGGCAGCGACGGTGCAAGTGTCATGACTGGAAAACGCACAGGGGTGGGTCAGAAACCTGTACCTGCTCCAAGTGCACTGTGGTGCGCATCATGTTGCGCTTGTGGCCTCCAACACGTCAAACGGCACAGAGAAAATTGCTAGAAACAAAGACACCGGAAACAACATATACAAGTACTTTGAGTATGCAGCTTGTCTTTACTCAGTGCTCCACAAACTCCAATTCAGCGGGGATGGCAATGTGAGCGCATAAAGGCGAGTGTGCACAGACTTCATCTCACACCTGATCCAGGGCATAAACGACAGATTCGCAGAGCATGATCTGAGCCATCAAACTTCTAAACCCTGCCAATCTACATGACAATGAGAGAGACCTTACCCAGCATGGAGCTCCCAAACTTGACGGTCTGTGCAATATCTTCATAGATATTCTACCAACCAATGTCCTGTGGAAGAATTCACCCAGGTAAAATATACACTGGGAACATCACCCTGTGTGTCAGTAATTACACTGGGCACATCACCCTTCGTTTCTGTAATTACACTGGGCACATCTCCCTGTGTGTCAGTAATTACACTGGGCACATCACCCTTCGTTTCTGTAATTACACTGGGCACATCACCCTGTGTGTCAGTAATTACACTGGGCACATCACCCTTCGTTTCTGTAATTACACTGGGCACATCACCCTTCGTTTCTGTAATTACACTGGGCACATCACCCTGCGTATCAGTAATTACAGTGGGCACATCACCCTTCGTTTCAGTAATTACACTGGGCACATGCCCTGTGTGTCAGTAATTACACTGGGCACATGCCCTGTGTGTCAGTAATTACACTGGGCACATCACCCTGCGTGTCAGTAATTACACTGGGCACATCACCCTTCGTTTCAGTAATTACACTGGGCACATCACCCTTCGTGTCAGTAATTACACTGGGCACATCACCCTGTGCGTCAGTAATTACACTGGGCACATCACACTGCGTGTCAGTAATTACACTGGGCACATCACCCTGCGCGTCAGTAATTACACTGGGCACATCACCCTGCGTGTCAATAATTACACTGGGCACATCACCCTGCGTGTCAGTAATTACACTGGGCACATCACCCTTCGTTTCAGTAATTACACTGGGCACATGCCCTGTGTGTCAGTAATTACACTGGGCACATGACCCTGTGCGTGTATGCCTGCTGCTTATGTTCAATCTCCCCTCAATCAAAACACTTGACTACCTGTGGTCTCATAAACCATGTAGGTTTTCCCCTCAAACCTCACCAATACGAAATGTCAAAAGTTTTTGTCAGTGAGTCTAAAAACATGAAAACCTGCGTTCTACAAGCAGTAACATGTTTCATCAGTGGGTTTTTACATCCAAGCAATAACTCTCTCATTGGGCTGGCAAATTTCCCGTAACATGCGAGCTCTCGCATCAGGTCGCCATCGGGAATGAACGTTGGCACAGCGAGGATAACATCCTCCACCGTCACATAAGGCTCAGGCATAAAACTGAAACCATGACAGAGAGACAGGGACGGCTTTTTCACGTGAGACGCCATCCCCACCAAACGACACCCAAGCCACTAACTAATGTCACCACTAAAATAAATCACTTAGCCTAAATCATGCAGGGGAAAATGTTAAAGAAATAAGAAATTAACAGCAAACCCTTTCACAACCAACTCCTGAGAGAGAGAGAGAGAGAGAGAGAGAGAGAGAGAGAGAGACGGACAGAGAGAATAATTTTTTCCTGATTTTTTTTAGAAATATTAATGGAACTATCAACATTAATATCCAATAGTATTCTACTTAATTAGGTAAAAACTGCTGAACACCTGTCTCTGTCTCTCTCTCCCTGTCTCCCTGAGAGAGAGAAAGAGAGACAGCATGAGTGTGGTGTAATTTTTGTCTTCTCAGAGGTCAGGTAATTACTCTCAGAGCATTTCTCCGTGTGAAGGAGCACTTAACAAACAACCCAGGGGAGAGAGAGGGGAGAGAGGAGATATGGAGCCAGACGCCACCTCAGCAAGTCTGAGTCTGCATTCCAAAAGGCACCCTATTCCCTATTTAAGGCACAACTTTTGACCAGGGTCCATAGGGCTTTCATCAAAAGTGGTGCACTATATATATATATATATATATATATATATATATATATATATATATATATATATGTATATGAGACAGCCTAATAAGTGTGGGCTGGGAAAGATGTAAGGGGCCATCGTGAATTCAGGGAGCCTGGTTGATCCTACTCCCCATCGTCCCTGTACAGAAGATAGGGAAATGTGTGAACATGAAATGTGAATTACTGTTCCACATTAACACAGAGCAGAGCCACATTAACAAGATGAACGCTGGTGCGAAAGAATGCCAGAGGAATTCCACTGAAGGGCCTGTAGGCATAACATTTGACCCCAAAGCACCCTGATATTAAAGCAGCAATGGAAGTGGTATGCTTTGAGACTTTGTCAGTCAGCCAGCAAGCCAGTCAGCAAACCATTCAGTCATTCAACCAGTCAGTCGGTCAGCCAGCCAGTAGAGATGGATCAGCCAGATGTCCCTGATGACACTTTGAAGTTCCTTTTTCTGTGAGCCTGGCCTCTGTGTTAGACGCAGCTCACACCCCTGACCGATCCCTAGTGCTGGGTGGTGGGGAGCCAAACGCATGTCAGCTGTCAATGCTCTCAAACTAATCGCACCGCTCTGTGGTAAAATACACCTGTTTGCTGTTCCCTCACTATGCTGATGAATTCTGCATACTGTATGTCCACGGGAATAGATGCTTCCCCCTTGTTGTGAATTGTTAACCCACGGCCTGTCTATTTATGGCTGGTTCTCGTGTCAAGGAGAAGAGAGGAGAGGGTGTCAGAGATTACATGGCCAACGTACATGCGCTTCTCTCGCTGGATGAGCTGCTGTTGTCTGACAGTGTGTGTTTTTCTATTCCCCCACTGCTTAAACTACATTTAATTAACTTTCTCACACAATGCATATAACCAACCCACCCACTAGCCCACCGCCATTCTCATCCACCAACCCACCTACCCCATCCCTTCTTACCTCATTCACTCAGCAAACTAACTGCAAACTAAGTGATGTGTGATAAAGCAGCTAGCTAATGCAACCGCTGCTACAGTAGGAACAGCCAGCCAACCTCTGCACATATGCACAAATGATAGTGATTGCAATTGGAATGATTCCCTCCACATATTAACCACAATATATGTGCCGGCCAGATAGCAGAAACAAAAGTTCCTCCTCATTCCCATGACATGCCTTTCTCTAACCCTCTAGTTACTCTACAGCACAGAGAGAGATAGAGAAAGATGTTCAGCAGTTTTTACCTAATTAAGTAGAGTACTATTGGATATTAATGTTGATAGTTCCATTTAAATTCCTAAAATATCAGGGGAAAAATCTCTCTCTCTCTCTGAGTCACCCAGACAAGTTAGGGTCACACTAACCTAGCTCCGACGTTATAATAACTACCCGTTTCTGTCACGGTTGTCGTCTGGAATGGAGGACCAAAACGCAGCAGGAATGTGGATGCTCATCTTGATTTATTTATAAAATAAAGTGAACACCAAAATAATACACAACGAAGAACTCACGAACAACAAACAGTCTTGTAAGGATCACAAAGGCAAAACAAGAAACAATCTCTCACAAACACTAAACCAAACAATTACCCATATATAGGACTCTCAATCAGAGGCAACGAGAAAGCACCTGCGTCCAATTGAGAGTCCAACCCCCCCATTAACCTAAACATAGAAATACAACTAACTAGACTAAACATAGAAATACATAAACAAGGAACAGTGCCCAAAAACCCCGGAATACATAAATCAAATACCCTTCTACCAAAACACCACCCCGAACCACATAAAACAAATACCCTCTGCCACGTCCTGACCAAACTATAATAACAAATAACCCTTATACTGGTCAGGACGTGACAGTTTCGCATGAGTCTTGGTTTCTCCCTCTCTGTCACACACATTTTACCCAATTATTAGCTATATTTCCCATTGTCAGATTAATGAAAGTCGTGTTTGTTTTGAAATGGGGAAACTGAGAGATGCACACCATTCAACACCTTTCACCATCTGTTGCCACAGAAATATACGTAGAACTGTTGTTTCCGATCAACATTAATTGCAACATTTTCGTTGTTGTATTGTACTGGAACTAGTGACAACAAACTGTAATATAATGCGTTCAATTAAGAAAACAATTGTCATTGGATTCTGATTGGGGTGACAAAATCCTACAAAACGTATAAAAAACCTATAGGATCCAATCAGATTACTTTGATTTCCAATAGGAAAAAAAGTAATCCAACAGGTTTCCAATAGGATTTTAAAAGAGGGGCTACAAAATCTTATAGGATTGTGAGAATCATATAGGGTCCAATATGATAACTTTTTATTTCCAATTTGAAAAAAGTAGTCCAATAGGATTCCAATAGGATTCTGATATAGGTGCTACAAAATCCTATAGGACTGCGAAAATCCTATAGGATTATATTGGAAAAATGACTAATCCCGTAGGATTTTTTTACTTGTGTCATCTCCAGGGAGAGAAGTAATATTGGGATTCTGATGTTAGGTGTGATTCCATCGTTGGCACATACTGTACCTTCAAATGGGTGGGCTAGATAAATAAAAAGTGCCCTCAAATAAAAGATGACATTCTGCCAAATGAAACATGTTAGCTTCACTGTCCAAAGAAATACGTAGGAGAGTGTACTGTATCGTAAGTATTTGGACAAATTCACATATAGTATATTACATTTAGTCAACAGTTTAGTGTTTGGTCCAATATTCCTAGCACGCAATGTATACTCTACAAACTTGTTGGATGCGTTTGCAGTTTGTGGGAGCTTATATTTGTGCTTAATGGTTGTGTTTCAGATTAATGGTAAATAATCTATTGTGTCATTTTGCAGTCACTTTTATTGTAAATAAGAATAGAATATGTTTCTTGACACTTCTACATTAATGTGGATGCTACCATGATTATGGATAATCCTTACTGAATTGTGAATAATGATGAGTGAGAAAGTTACAGAGGAGTGAAGATCATAACCCCCCCCCCTAAAAAAATGCTAACCTTCTCTGTTATTGGTAATGGTGAGAGGTAAGTATGTTTTTGGGGGTATGATCTTTGACCCTCTTGTGCCATTTTTCTTGACTGAATAGCACTACTGAATGTTATCCCTTTAAATGTCCTTTCGGTGAAGATTTCATAGACTTTCTATTACTTGAGAGAAGTATTAGGTGTCATGCGGTGGAGCATGTATGCTATTGACCGGTGATCTGCATTGCTAATCAATAAAATATTATATTTCCCTGTGAGTGGTTATGGAGTCAGCCACTGATTAACAGCCACTGATCAACCACTGATTATAGGTTATATGCCTGCTGGTTAGAAGGAAGAGGAAATAAGAGATTGTGTGTTCTTGTTCGAGTCGTGAACCAACATCCGTTCAATATTGAGCATGTTATTGAGCATGTTATTGAGCATGTTATTGAGCATGTTATTGATCATGTTATTGAGCATGTTATTGAGCTTGTTATTGAGCATGTTATTGAGCATGTTATTGAGCATGTTATTAAGCTTGTTATTGAGCATGTTATTGAGCATGTTATTGAGCATGTTATTGATCATGTTATTGAGCATGTTATTGATCATATTATTGAGCATGTTATTGAGCATGTTATCGAGCATGTTATTGAGCTTGTTATTGAGCATGTTATTGAGCATGTTATTGATCATGCTATTGAGCATGTTATTGAGCTTGTTATTGAGCTTGTTATTGAGCATGTTATTGAGCATGTTATTGAGCTTGTTATTGAGCTTGTTATTGAGCTTGTTATTGAGCATGTTATTGAGCATGTTATTGGGCATGTTGCAACCTAACATTTTGGACCATGACATGACCATTTCTCTTAAATACTCATTGGATTACATGGCAGAGAAAAATCCCATACACATGCTAAAAATGTATGCACTCACTTAGTATGCACTAAATTGCTTTGGATAAACAACATGAGAAATCAGGCTGGGATGAAAGTGTCTGCAATGTGGCACATGTTATATTATATATTTTATTTTAGTAAGTAACTGATTTGGAAGTTAGCAATGGTGTTGTTGTTGATACAGTTGGTGCATTATGACATTCATATGGAAAAGAGCAAATATACTGTATCTGGCACCACATAAAATGTGCTTGGTTTTTGATTTGGCTTATATTCTAATCCTGTTTGATATTGTCATATGTTGAAATACACTATTCCCTAAAAACCCTGGCACTGGGAAAAGGAAGTGAGTAATTTCTAATTAAAATATCCATCTGTGACAGATCATAAAAAAGTATTATGTAACAGAAATCGCCTGGAGCTGCCAGAGGAGAGAATATGATGAATGTATAGTAGTAGTATTCATTATATGCCCCATAGGCAACGGACTGTTTCAAGTACAATCTAATTCTGCATGTTATAAAGATGATCCCGTTCTCCTGTTCTCTCCTCTCCTCTTCATCAACACTTCTCTCCTACCAAACAAGCTGGACAGTCACACATACACTCAGGCACACACACGCGCACACACACGCACACACATGCACGCACACACACGCACACATGCACGCACGTGCGCACAGCTCTCAGACTCAGGCAGCACACCTGCCAGATATGGTGATCTGAAGTGTTTTTTTTCTCTTTTTCACAGCACTCTCTGGAACATGGAACAAAATACTTCAGATGTTGGAAGAATGCATTACGTTTGATCCTCCAAGCTGTTACATTTGCCAATATTGAAGATTTTACATTTCCCTAGATGATTCTCATCATTTATTTTGCCAAAGTCATTGATTACTACCCAGGTCACAAACCTCTACCAAAAATATAGCCATATTTCAGATTTCATATACTGTATGCAATATCTGAAGTTTTTTGCCTTTTGAGTTCTACCTCTATAGCTGTAACTACAGTGTATTTGAATGTATGAAGGTGTTAAACCACATAAGCTCTCCTGTTTGGCTAAAATTCTAGAGTCATTGGTGAATAGGCAACTAGAATAATTTTTAACTGTTAACAATACTCTTTCTAGCAATCAATCTTGCTTCAGATCTAAACACAGTACCACTATGGCCACTGTACGTGTTGTAAATTATATTACTAATGCCCTAGAAAATATAAAATACTGTGCCGCTTTGTTCATAGATGTGTCTAAAGCTGTAGACCATGCGATACTTTTGGGTAAGCTGTCGTCAATAGGACTGGGATCAGATGCCTGTCGTTGGTTTCATGACTATCTAAAGGATAGAAGTCAGGCTGTTAGAGTCATTGGCATCCAGTCGGAGCCATTGGAGTTGGTTAAAGGGGTCCCACAAGGTTCTATACTTGGTCCATTACTGTTCACTCTCTACATAAACAATATCGGTGATGAGATAAGAAAGTGTAAAATTCACCTATATGCTGATGACACTGTCACGTACTCTATCGCTTCAACGGCTGACCAAGCATTATCACAATTGGAGACAGATTTTAAGATATTACAAAGGTCTTTTATACAGCTGAAACTTGTTTTAAATGCAAAGAAAACACATTTTATTCTTTTTAATAGGTTCAAAAAGTTGGTTGAAAATACACTTGCACTTACGAGCTTAGATGGCTCTCGAATTAATCAGGTCTCTGCATATAAATACTTAGGGATATGGTTGGATGATAAACTGTCTTTTAAAGTGGATGTTGACGAACTTTGTAAACGGCTAAAAATCAAGCTAGGCTTCCTCTATAGAAACAGGACATGTTTGTCACTGTACAAATAGAAGACAAATTGTGCAAGCTACTTCTTTGTCTGTTATAGATTATGGAGATATTATCTACATGCATGCTACGGCATCCACACTTTAATCGCTGGATGCTACTTATCATTGTGCAATTAGGTTTATTACGGGTGCTAGCTACAGAACTCACCACTGTGTTTTATATCAAAATGTGGGTTGGGCTTCGCTGTCCGTGAGACGAGAACAACATGCTCTCGTGTTTGTCTATAAAGCACTTCTGAATAAACTACCTTCTTATTTATCATCACTCATCAACATTAGAATTATAATTCCTAAACCAGGTCTCAAGCATAGATTACACTTGAGGCCCATGCGATTTCCACAGAGTTGGGTATGGCTGCCTTTTCCTGTTACGCTCCTTGCTTATGGAGTAGCCTGCAGACTAAACTTAAACTTGAGACTCTTGTCCCCTTTGCCCATTTTAAACATTTATTGGAGGATTTTTATTTTTGTATTGCTTGTATCTGCTTTGGGTAATGCAAGTTCTTGTGCTGTTAGGGGAATAACCTGTGTGTAAATGTAATAATCTGCTGCTGTATTTGTTTGTGTTATCTGTGATCGTTTTGTTTGTCTTGTGTAGTTTCTTAATCATTGTACCTAAACTGTATGTGTAAACATGTATACGCAGGGCCCAGCTTTAAAAGAGACCTTGGTCTCGGTCTGTGTTCCTTGTTGAAATAAAGGTATAATATGGTTCCTATGTCTGGCACGGCGGTACAGGGGTCTGTGTATGTAGGCAGCAAACACCAGGCAGGCTGACAAGTGTGCTGCTTGGCTGTATGTGGCCAGTGCTGTGTGTGATTAATGAGTCTATTTTCAGAGCCCACAGCTCCACACACACACACACACACACACACACACACACACACACACACACACACACACACACACACACACACACACAGCTACTAGATATCTGAAATAATTCTGTGTGCGACCAACAAACTATGAGGTATAGTGCAATAGTCATTTAGAGGAGCAATTTCATCTTCTTCATCAGAGAGAATTCTGGAATTATCTAGTTAGCAATATTCTATGAAACACTCTTGGGCTCTTAAAGTCATCTTCATAAGATTCTCACAACCACAATATGGTGATAACTAGAGACTGCAACCATGGTGAAGTCATACACAAGTGGTGAAGAAAAAAAAATTGTCAATAGAGGTGAAAGTGACGTACAGTCGTAGGATTAGTTGAGTGCTTTTAACTTCCTTTTTGTTTTTTATACAAATGACTATGAATAATCAGGAGAGTGGTGCTAGTGGAGGTTGGCACAGAAAAATAGCACACTTCTCTCCTCATGCAACATGGTTCAAGTGGAGCCTTCCTGCCCTGTATTATTCCTGAAACACACATTATAGCAAATGTCACACACACACACACACACACACACTAAAATATTTCACAAACACAGCACATGTGCGCACACTCACACATTCTAAATGTTTTTTTTGAATACACAAATCATATTACAGTCGAGAAGGATTCAAACATCTCAAAGGACACGGATATCTGGATACAGAAAGCACCTTCTTCTCCACACGGCTAGGCTGCCTATGACAGCTGACACGGAGCAGTACCTCGCTAGCTGCAAAGAGCCTGCTAATATTGGTAATGACTGCAAGTTATTTGCAGTTCACAGAGAATGATAAACGAATATATAAAATGTACAGGTTTGTAGAGAGAGACTTCCATTTTATATGTCGAGAAGAATGGATAGAATGTAGTAATGTAGTATTGACCTGGAATGATGAAAAGGAATTGCATTTTGCCTTAAAATGTGTGAAACAGAATAAACCAAAAATGGAGAGCCTACGGACCTAAATAAAACGGTGTCATTTTAGAATCCAGAACCATTCTGGTGGTGGCATTACATTGTCATTGTCAGTTGATATTTTCTAAAACCTGACTGTCAGCCTGGAGGGTGTAAATGATTTAGCAACACGTGCTGATTCCTGTATTTACTCCCCCTGCATGTCTTTAGCCACAGTAATGTTCATATAATGTTCCCAGGAATTTTTGGGAAGTAGAAGCTCATTTACTGCATTTCTAAACAATTTAAAAAGTCTAAAATGCTATTTGGAGAACAGCAAAAACAAATCAAAATGATCCCAGCCATTAATTATCACCGCAATATTAGGTGTAACCCTGTTGATTCTATGTAAATCCTGACTGGTTACTGTATCCTGTCCTCTCCTGCTCCCAGGGGGGTCAGTAGTGTGATGATGTTAGATTGCTTTGGCAGGCTGCAATAGCCTGTGTGTTTTATGGGGTGACAAATTAAGCGGTGGGAGGGTTGCAGTGCGGCAGACACTAGAAAGTGGTGGCGGTGGCAGGCGGTCGGTGTGGTATCATAAACGTGCAACAGAACATTGTGTAGGGTGGGGGGGGTGATTACAGCCTCATTGGACTGTTAGTGGGAATGGAGCAGCCATATTTAGAGGCCTGTAAACCACACGGCGGCTTTACTGTGGTAATGCCTAATGGAATCACTCCAATGCAGACATGTTATTGCAAAGGCATGGAGGCTGGCAGGACGGCACAGGTGCAAGAATAAGGGAAAACTAAATCTGCTAAAAGTCACGTACCACGTGAGTACTCTCTCTGTTGCACATACCACCCTCTGTCTCTTCTGCCTCAATCACTCTCTCTCTCTGAACCTCTCATGTTCTTTTGGGAGCTTACTCTGAATGGTTAGATAACTTGCTAAAACTGAATCACTGAACAAGTCATGGTAAGTGTTCAGAGAGAGAGACTAGAGGGAGGGAGAGAGAGAGAGAGAAAGGGGAGAACAGTGAGTGTGAGAGAGATGAGAGAGAGGGGGGAGGGAGAGAGAGAAAGAAAGGGGAGAACAGTGAGTGTGAGAGACAGATAAGAGAGAGAAAGGGGAGAACAGTGAGTGTGGAGAGACAGATAAGAGAGAGGGAGGGAGAGAGAAAGGGGAGAACAGCGAGTATGAGAGACAGATGAGAGAGAGGGGGAGGGAGAGAGAGAAAGGGGAGAACAGTGATTGTGAGAGACAAATGAGAGAGAGAGAGAGAGAGAGAGACTAGAGGGAGGGTGAGAGAGAGAAAGGGGAGCACAGTGAGTGTGAGAGACAGATGAGAGAGAGACTAGAGGGAGGGGGAGAGAGAGAAAGGGGAGCACAGTGAGTGTGAGAGACAGATGAGAGAGAGACTAGAGGGAGGGGGAGAGAGAGAAAGGGGAGCACAGTGAGTGTGAGAGACAGATGAGAGAGACAGCAGTGTGGAGGTGGTAGGCATGGGCAGGAGGGAGTATAGGTTGATAATCTAAGTATGTCATGTCTTATTTAGCTTTTCTTCTTAAGGACTTGAGTGGAATAGGAAAATACTGGAGAAAACACTAGAGTAATACAATGAGACAGTCCTAAAACAGCTTCTGTTATGTTTTTTTTTCTCTCATCAGCAGGATAGAACCAGTATGGCTTTCTGTTCTGACTCCCAGCTCTGCTCTGAGATGCACTGTAATTGTTTTGGTTTTAAATAAGCTGCTTGAATTATTCTGTGCTACTTAGACAAAGAGCCTGTTAATATTGATTCTGATTGGTTATGGCTGCAAGTTATTTGCAGTTCACAGAGAATGGGCATGAATATATAAAGTGTACAGGTTTGTAGAGAGAGATACACTTCCATGTAATATTACTACAAGAACGAATAGGCAGTAATGCAGTATTTAGCTGCTGATGAAAATGAATTGCATTTTGCTCTAAAATGTGTTGAGACAGAATAAACCAAAAATGGAGGGCCGACAGAACTAAATAAAACTGTTTCATTTTGGAATCCAGATCCATTCTGGTGGTGGCCTTACATTAAAGTGTTCCATTGTCATTGTCAGTTCATATTTTCTAAAACCTGACTGTCAGCCTGGAGGGTGTACATTATTTAGCAACACATATATTGATTCCTATATTTACTCCCCCCCTGCATGTCTTTAGCCACAGTAATGTTTATATAATGTTCCCAGGATGCTGCCTGGCTGCCTGTGGTGCAGAGAGGCCTGGCTGCCTGTGGTGCTGAGAGGCCTGGCTGCCTGTGGTGCTGAGAGGCCTGGCTGCCTGTGGTGCTGAGAGGCCTGGCTGCCTGTGGTGCTGAGAGGCCTAGCTGCCTGTGGTGCTGAGAGGCCTGGCTGCCTGTGGTGCTGAGAGGCCTGGCTGCCTGTGGTGCTGAGAGGCCTGGCTGCCTGTAGTGCTGAGAGGCCTGGCTGCCTGTAGTGCTGAGAGGCCTAGCTGCCTGTGGTGCTGAGAGGCCTAGCTGCCTGTGGTGCTGAGAGGCCTGGCTGCCTGTGGTGCTGAGAGGCCTAGCTGCCTGTGGTGCTGAGAGGCCTGGCTGCCTGTGGTGCTGAGAGGCCTGGCTGCCTGTGGACTAAATGAGGCTGCTTGACCTGCTGCTGTGGCCCGGTGACATTGTGCGTGTGTGTGTCTGCAGGACCCAGTGACTTTCCACAGAACAAAGCTCACTGAATAAATGATAGGATACATTGACAGCCTGTCTTTCTTAACACTGAAAGCGGGGAGGAGTCAGGTCAGATTCTGAGTACAAGGACATAAAAACCATAAAGGGAGCGAGAAAGAGAGTGAGAGAGAGTGTGAAAGACTGAATAAACAGGCTTGAGGGAGCACTTGTCTCCAATGCGATCCCTAGCCAGCGGCTCCAGTGAAGTGGAAGGGTATGGCAGGGTGATCAAGCCTCTCAGGCTGTCTGTCTTTCTGGCAGGACTAACCGTGTGACGTGTGAAAGCAAGTTTCAAAGTTTATTTGTCACGTGGTGTAAAACAGTACAGTGCAATGCTTACTTGTAAGTAGGGTTTAATAGTGGGTACCGGGTTACCGAGATTTCCTGCTCAAACCTGGTTTCTCTACAGCCCTCTCTGCTCTGCTAGTCATTTACACTTAATGTGAGTGAGTGAGTGAGTGAGTGAGTGAGTGAGTGAGTGAGTGAGTGAGTGAGTGAGTGAGTGAGTGAGTGAGTGAGTGAGTGAGTGAGTGAGTGAGTGAGTGAGTGAGTGAGTGAGTGAGTGAGTGAGTGAGTGAGTGAGTGAGTGAGTGAGTGAGCGAGTGAGCTTTGTAGCCTAGAAAGAGAAATTGGCGTGCTACAAAAGGGTACAAAAGGCATATACTGGAAAAAGGAAAAACCTGCACTCACTTAAATATTTTTTCAGTTTTAACGTCTTGTTTTTTAAAAGCAGAGGTCAAAACAAACACTTTTCGGCAGCAGCCTTTGTCAGCGTTTGGAGAACATTAGACATCCCGCTGTTGTAGCCTACCATATTTACACAAAGTTGCCATAAATTCAAAGCACACGCATTGCTTATGCTGAAACTGTACACGTGACCTTGAAATGCAGCTAATACAGTGATAAAATGAGCCGTTGAGCTACCGGTAGGTAGGCCTACCTGCTTTTATTCATTCAAAAATGCTTACAGTTCTGTGTGGCAAAGCTTCACTAAAATAAATGCCACCGAGGCAGAATGCAAAATCTGCATACACACAATAAAATGTGCAGGCGGTTTGACAAGTGGATTGATCTGACATGCAGGCCTCCACCCCCAATATAGTGCGTTAAGTGCAGAGGGAGCATCAGCAGCAAAGCATCGCTTACTTGGATGGCTTCTATCAATTGAATTGCTAACTATCATGTGCAGGCTACACATGACCTCTCGACGCAGATACGGTAGACAAACTCCAATCTCAATCTCCATCTCACATTCAAGTCACCTAACTATGTGTGGCACTAGCATCAGCTTAAATTATAAACTGTCTCCTCACAAAATGGCTAAACTGTTTCATGATGTAACGCTAACAAATGTGAGAGCACTGAGGGCAATTAATCACCATAGTGCTATCCATGGTGCTTAATCTCTGCTACTAGCTTATTATCTGTTTGAATAGCAGAGAATCGAATGTGTTCCCTGACAAAGTCACCACAAATGAAATAAAAACAACCACAAACTTCCACATTTCCCACGATAGCCAGGTGCAAGGGGAGAGAAAAGGATTATGCTTTCTGACATCTTTCAGTCAAAGGTAGGCTAAAATGAATGTAATTTGACTGTAATAACCTCATAATATTTTAAGTCGGTCAACAGTGCTTCATTGGCCGACATTAAAACTAGGCTACATCAACGAAATAGTGTGGTGCATGAGAGAAGTTTAACTTGATTAAATAGTAACAAATTCAACAATAAACTGTTAGATTCGTGTGTATATTTCTCAATTTACAGTGGTATAATCTTGTACAATTTTTATTTGCTGTATTATATGCTTTGAAATAGCACTTGCGGTTTAAATGGTAATTTCTTGCCATTTTCTCATAATGAAAAATTTGTAGATTTTCGCAAAAACAAATATTCCAAAATCATGGGCATTAATAGAGAGTTGATCCCTCCTTTGCTGCTATAACAGCATCCACTCTTCTGGGAAAGATTTCCACTAGATGGTGAAACATTGCTGCAGGAACTTGCTTCCATTCAGCCACAAGAGCATTAGTGAGGTCGAGCCCTGACGTTGGGCGATTAGGCCTGGCTCATAGTCGCAGTTCCAATTCATCCCCAAAGTGTTCTATGGGCTTGAGGTCAGGGCTCTGTGTAGGCCAGTCAAGTTCTTCCACACTGATCTCGTCAGAACATTTCTGTATGGACCTCGCTTTGCGCATGGGGGCATTGTCATGCTGAAACTTTGAAAGGACCTTCCCCCCTGTTGCCACAAAGTTGGAAGCACAGAATTGTCAGAATGTCATTGTGTGCTGTAGATTTCCCTTCACTGGAACTAAGGGGCCGAGCCTGAACCATGAAAAACAGCCTCAGACCATTAGTCCTCCTCCACCAAACTTTACAGTTGGCACTATGCATTCGGGCAGGTAGCGTTCTCCTGCCATCCACCAAACCCAGATTCATCCATCGGACTGCCAGATGGTGAAGCATGATTCATTACTCAAGAGAACGTGTTTCAACTGCTCCAGAGTCCAATGGCGACAAGCTTTACATCACTCCAGCCGACACTTGGCATTGCACATGGTGATCTTAGAGTTGTGTGAGGCTGCTCGACCAAGGAAACCCATTACATGAAGCTCCCGATGAACAGTTCTTGTGCTGACGTTGCTTTGAGGCAGTTTGGAACTCGGTAGTGTGTGTTAAAACTGAGGACAGACGATTGTTATGCGCTACACACATCAGCACTCACCGGTCCCGCATATCTTGGGCAGAAATTTTACGAACTGACTTGCTGGAAAGGTGGCATCCTATGACGGTGCCACGTTGAAAGTCACTGATCTCTTCAGTAAGGCCATTATACTGCAAATGTTTGTCTGTGGCTGAAATAGCCAAATCCAATAATTTGAAGGGGTGTCCACATACTTTTAGTGTATCTACATGTAAACAGGGGTAAAATGTGACTGGTAACAGGATAAATACTAATGGTAATAATAATTAATATAGCAGCAGTGTAAGTGGTGAGTGGGTATGTGCATGGTGATGAGCGTGTGTGTGTGTGTGTTGGTGCGTGCGTGCGTGCGTGTGTGTCTGTGACTGTATTTGTGTGGTGTCAGTAGTGAGTGTGTGTGTGAGTATGTGTGTATGCGTGTGTGTGCAGGAGTGTCAGTGTGTGTGAGAATGTGTGGGTAGAGACCTATGGGTGAGAATAGAGTCAGTGCAGATGTGCAGAGTCCGTGGGAGAGGGTGGGCAACTGTGGTTTAGCTGTTCAGCAGTCTTATAGCTTGGGGAAAGAAGCTATCTCGGACCCTGTTGGTCTGACCCGATGCCTGCCGGACAGTAGCAGAGAGAACTGGCTGGGATGACTGGAGTCTTTGGCAATTTTTGGGGCCTTCCTCAGACACTGCCTGGTATGAATGTCCTGATTGGTTGGGAGCTCACCTCCAGTAAAACACGGGGCCATCCACACCACCCTCTGTAGGGCCTTGCATCGAGGGCGGTGCAGTTTCCATACCAGGCGGGGATGCAACCAGTTATTGAGGTTCTGAGGGGCCTTGCCAAATCTCTTCAGCCTTCTTCACGACTGTGCTGGTGTGAGAGGACCATGTTAAGTCCTCAGTGATGTGGACATCAAGGAACTTGAAGCTCTTGACCCTCTCCACTGTGGCCTCGTTGATGTGGATGGGGGTGTTCACCCCCCCCCCCCCCCCCCCCCCTGTTTCCTGTAGTCCACAATAGTTGGAGTCATGTGTGGTCACTCAGATGTGGCTAAACAGGGAGTGTAGGAGGGGAATAAGCAGACATCCCTGGGGGGGAAGGGGGGCAGTGTTAGGGGGCAGAATGGCGGAGGTGTTGTTGCCTACCCTCACCATCTGGGGTCGGCCAGTCAGGAAGAGTCCAGAATCCAGTTGCAGAGAGAGGTGTTAAGGCCCAGGGTCCCGAGCATGGTGACGAGCTTGGAGGGCACTATAGTGTTGATGAACAGTCAATGAACAGCATTCTCATAGGTATTCTTCTTGTCTAGGTGTTAGAGGGCAGTGATGAGTGCAATTGAGTGCCTCATCTGTGGATCTTTTGGGGTGGTATGCAAATTAGAGTGGTGTCTGGGATGACAGAGTTGATGTGTGCCATGTCCAGCCTTTTAAAGCACTTCATGATTACATATTTGAGTGCTACTGGGTGGTAGTTATTGTGGCAGGACACCTTAGAGTTTTTTGGAACAGTAAAGATTGTGGTCAGCATGTGGGGATTACAGATTGGGACAAGGAGAGGTTGAAAATGTCCATAAAGATGCCTGCCAGCTGGTCTCCGCATGCTCTGAGGAAATGCCCTGGTATTCCATCTGGCACTACGGCCTTGCGAATGTTGACCCGTTTAATAGTCTTACTCGCGTTGGCCTCGGAGAACGTGATCACCCAGTCCATCAGAACAGCGGGAGCCCTAATGCAAGGGTCATTCTTGTTTTCATTGACACGTGCATAAAAAGCATTGTATCCGTGTTTGTGGGTCCAATAACAGTGATCCAGAGTTTTAGCGCCCCTAGTGGCACAGGAGACATGCTGGTAAAAGTTAGGCATCACATGTTTTGATAGTTAAAGTCTGTGGGTGTGTGGTTTCCTGTTTGATCAGAGCCTTGCACAGTCCCTTGAGGCGTGGCGTTTGCCTGAGGTGGGATGTAGACAGCAGTGAGGATACCAGATAAGGAGAGAGAGAGAGAGAGAGAGAGAGAGAGAGAGAGAGAGAGAGAGAGAGAGAGAGAGAGAGAGAGAGAGAGAGAGAGAGAGAGAGAGAGAGAGAGAGCGATAAAAGGGTCTGCATTTAACCATCAGGTATTCCAGGTCGGTTGAACAATATGACACGACTGTCTCTGCACACCATTATTGATGAGGAAACATACCCAAATCCTTTGCTTGGTCCCCTTGGTGAATGGAGAATCCATCTAGTTGGACTGCCATGGGGGTATCGAGAGCCATGTTTCCTAGAGGCAGAGTACATTGCCATCTCTACAGATATAGGGTTTTAATTTGATCACTTTTGTTCCTGAGAATTTTCCTTCACAGCAGGAAATGCAAACTTATAGTGTATTCAAGGTTTAAAAGGGATTCTTACGATTGTAATTTCCACTTTAAAATGTCAGACTTGCTTTGCCCTAACTAAAAATATATCAGCCCCTACAAATATCACCCCCCCCCCCCCCCCCCCCCCCCTTCACCTTAGTCTCACCAGGATGCCCACTCTCTTGCCCCTTTTTTGCTGCTGATGGGGACCTGGTCGGAGGTAAACAAATAGTCCAGGGCTGAGGAGTCCAAGTTAATGTCAAAAGTAAGGTTAGTGACTGATGATCTGATGTCCAAAAGTGCTTGTCGGTCATAAGAGATTATAGCGGACACATTCTGCAAAAAACAAAAACAAAGATAAACACCAAAATAAATCACAAAATAGCAAAGCTGGGTCGGAGCTCGCAAGACGGCAACCTTACAGTACGGAGCCATCTTGAAAATAGCACATCAGCAGGGTTATAATGGTTGTTAGCCGTTAAAGGGGAGTGTGTTGTATATAGATTTTTTTCTATTGTGTTATTGACTGCACGTTTGTTTATTCCATGTGTAACTCTGTTGTTGTTTGTGTCGCACTGCTTTGCTTTATCTTGGCCAGGTCGCAGTTGTAAATGAGAACTTGTTCTCAACTGGCCACCTGGTTAAATAAAGGTGAAATAAAAATAAAAGTGTTGTGGCTTGTGAAATCATCCTAACAGAGGCTGAGGCATGTGGTGGACCTGACTCAGAGTGGAGTCAGAGCCATGGTCAATCTCCATGGAGCCAAAAAGCGAACTGGGTCAATTTATTTGTATGACAACGATGGGCTGGCTGGCCGGCGGTGAAAGGAAAGGAAAATGGCAGATGTTTTGTTATGGCGGTTTCTATGGTTATTGAGCATAAAGTGGAGGCTCTCCCATTGACTGACTAATTGATAAACAAACAAAAACAGACAACAGCTAAATCAAGAATAATAGATTCTGAACCTGCAGTTTATTTGGATGCTGCATGAGAAGCAGATTGCTTGGGAAAATCTTGACATTTTTATGCTCCTGAGCAGTGAGTGCATACGTGTGTATGTTTGGTTTGATAAATTAGGTCCTCTGAGAGATGGTCAAAGAAGACACTGAACAGGAAAGAGGTCATTAAAGCCATGAATTCTGAACAAAACATTGTCATAGATGGTAGTGCTGTGGAGAGGTTGTGGCCATTGTGGGGGGCGGGGCATTGTAGTCAGTTGCTCATCAACAGATATCTGTAGAGCGTGTGTGTGTGTGTGTGTGTGTGTGTGCGTGTGCGTGTGCATGTGTATGTGTACAGTATGTGTTGTGGATTAAATGCCAGCTGAGACAGATCAATGCAGGTTTGTAATCAATGTTGACTCCCTCTATCACAGTATAATTGCATAGAGTATAGAGTTGAGCTGGAGCACGACGCTTACCGACAGAAACCCTGTTGTCTTATAAATGAAGGCATTCTTTATTTCTTTATGTCAGAGACATTTAATCATCCCTGATAATTGGATGATATAGAAAACAGAACTTAGCATAGTAAATGTAAATAATTTTCTCCTTTGGCACGACAACTTCCTCGGTCTTGGTTTCATCTGGTTAGCATGGGGGAAAACTTGTGTTGTGGCCACACTCACACGCACGCACGGGCGGGCACACACGCGTAGACACACACAAACAAAAGTTAATTTATGAGCTTTAATACAGCATTCATATCAGAAAGCAGCAGACAGTAGTGTTAATCAGAGCTAATACAAGTCAGCAATTATCATGTTCTCTGAAGTCATTTGTTCCACTCAGTGTGCATTGGAGGCTGTTTTTAGAGCCGTGGTGTGCCTGAATGAGAATTGTATGAGTTTATTAATTAACTTTCCATCATACCAATATAAATCCTTTAGTGAGATGACTGACAGTTATTTGGTTGCCTCAAATGATCTGAATTGAATGGATGATGTCTCCCAAAGTGGAGCTGAGTAGTGAATAGAGAGCAGCCTGATGAGGCCAAACATTGCATTTCTTATTTGATATGTTGCTCCTCAGTTGAGATGCTATGCAGGCCAACATTCAGAAGGCTAAAGTTGAATCTATTATTTAGCTCATTAATAAGATCAGTTTATTGCTTGGGGATATGTCAGTTCTCATATTGACATGAACAAAAATGAATAGTTAGTACACTATTGTTTAAAAAATGAAAAGATAAACATTCTCACAGAAAACTTTAGAGTTTTATAAACAAACAAATCCAATAGGGGGATATCTAGCTAAGCATTACACAGGGTCAATTAATCCGCCAAAATCAAAACAACGGCATCTGTCACGTCAAGACCAGTAATAGGGGTTATTGGCTATTGTCGTTTGGTCAGGACGTGGCAGGGGGTATTTGTTTTATGTGTTAGAGCATGTGTTTATGTAGAGGGGTGTTTGATTTATTAGTGCGTTTTTTTTTGGTTAAGTTCTATGTTGTATATTTCTATGTCTGTTCTAGGGTGTTTAGATCTATGTTTAGGTTTTGGGATCGGGGCCTTCAATTGGAGGCAGCTGTTTATCGTTGCCTCTGATTGAAGGTCCTATAATTAGGAGTATGTTTGTTATGGGAATTGTGGGAGGTTGTTCTTTGCACTGCTGTGTTTAGCCTGCAAGACTGTTAGTGTGTTCGTTTATTGTTTTGTTTATTTGAGTGTTCAAAATAAAAGTGAAAATGAGCACGCAACCCGCTGCGCCTTGGTCCACTTCCTACGACGACCGTGACAGCTTCAGAACTATCAAAAGCCTTCATTATGAGGATACAAAAACAAACAACAACCAAAATGAAATAAAGATACATAACCAACAGTGGGGTGCATATTCACTGAGAAATGAACTTCCTTTATGGGCTATCTCGCCCAGATAAACCAAGCCGCAGCAGAGGCAGAAGATTGGGCATAAAGTGTGTTTGTTTGGCAGAGAGATGGTAATTAAGGTTTGATAAAAGGCTACAAATGAAGGGTGGAGATCTTTTTTTGTAGTGTGAGGACTGAAAACGGCATTTGTTAGGTGGCTTTTATGCGTTGAAATTAAGCATGGGAAAGATGAATGGCAATTTCCTGCGCAGTCAAACGTCATTAATTCTTCTGAGGAAGAGAGTGTGTGCGCGTCTGTGTTGGGGGGTGGTTGGGAGCAGGAGGATGGGGAGGGGGGTAGTGTCCCGCTGTCTCTCACTCAGGCCTCTGTTCTTTATTGGCCATTACTCATCTAACTCATCTATAATAAGAAACGCTTCTGAAAGCAATTACGGTTTAAAGGAAAGACAGGGAGAGTTTCACATTTTATTTTTCTGAGGCTGAGTTACTGTTGTTGATGATGTTTTTCTTTCTCTACTCATGTCATTTGGAGAGAAAAAAAAGAGTGAGAGAGAGACCGACAGATCCCCCCCCCCCCAAACTGTGGCTATAATTCCACTATAGGAGGGCATCCTCATGAAGGAGAGGGAAGAAGGAGAATACAGGGTGCTGTGAAGCAAGGCAGTGGAGGGTAGAGGCGGTGGAGGGTAGAGGCGGTGGAGGGTAGAGGGTAGAGGGTAGAGGAGAGTAGCGTCTGCATGCGTGTCTTGGGTCTCTCACTCAGGCCTCTGTTCTTTTATTGGCCATTACTCATCTAACTCATTTATAATTCAAAATGCTTTTGGAAGCAATTAAGGTTTAAAAGAAAGACAGAAAAATAAATGTGAAACTCTGTTACTGTGGATGTTGTTGTTGATTATGTTTTTCTTTCTCTTTAACCATGTAATTTGGAAAACCTTTCAAGCAACAAAAAAGAGAGAGAGAAATTAACGTGTTGAAAATTCCAAATTGTTTGCATAGTCAAATTACGCACAGCTCTGACACATACACTTTAACCACCCGACATGCCAACAAGGGTCTATTCATAGTTAAATTCATAGTCAAATCTAGAACAAATTCAGGAAAATATATAGTATTATATAGGGCCATTATTGCATGGAACTCCCTTCCATCTCATATTGCTCAAATGAACAGTCAACCTGTTTTCAAAAATCAGATAAAGCAACACCTCATGGCACAGTGCCTCTCCCCTATTTGACCTAGATATTTTGTGTGGATGTATCACAGGAGGTTGGTGGGACCTTAATTGGGGAGGACGGGCTCGTAGTAAGGGCTGGAGCGAAATCAGTGGAATGGTATCAAATACATCAAACATATGGTTTCCATGTGTTTGATGCCATTCCATTTGCTCTGTTTCAGCCATTATTATGAGCCGTCCTCCCCTAAGCAGCCTCCCCTGGTATGTATTGATATGTAGGCTGTGCGTGCCGTTTTTAAATGTACACTACCGTTCAAAAGTTTGGGGTCACTTAGAAATGTCCTTGTTTTTGAAAGAAAAGCAACTTTTTTGTTCATTTAAATTAACATCAAATTGATCAGAAATACAGTGTAGATATTGTTAATGTTGTAAATGTCTATTGTAGCTGGAAATGGCAGATTTTTTATGGAAGATCTACATAGGCGTACAGAGGCCCATTATCAGCAACCATAACTCCTGTGTTCCAATGGCACGCTGTGTTAGCTAATCCAAGTTTATCATTTTAAAAGGCTAATTGATCATTAGAAAACCCTTTTGCAATGGCCTTCTTTAGACTAGTTGAGTATCTGGAGCATCAGCATTTTGTGGGTTCGATTACAGGCTCAAAATGGCCAGAAACAAAGACCTTTCTTCTGAAACTATTCTTGTTCTGAGAAAATAAGGCTATTCCATCCGATCAATTGCCAAGAAACTGAAAATCTCGTACAACGCTATGTACTACTCCCTTGTTTTCTCAGAGCAAGAATAGGTGATGAGTTTCAGAAGAAACTCTGGCCATTGAGCCTGTCATCCAACCCACAAATGCTGATGCTCCAGATACTCAACTAGTCTAAAGAAGGCCAGTTTCATTCCTTCTTTAATCAGAACAACAGTTTTCACCTGTGCTAACGTAATTGCAAAAGGGTTTTCTAATGATCAATTAGCCTTTTAAAATGATAAACTTGGATTAGCAAACACAATGTGCCATTGTGATGGTTGCTGATAATGGGCCTCTGTAGATATTCCATAAAAAATCTGCCGTTTCCAGCTACAATAGTCATTTACAACATTAACAATGTCTACACTGTATTTCTGATCAATTTGATGTTATTTAAATGAACAAAATAATTAGCTTTTCTTTCAAAAACTAGGACATTTCTAAGTGACCCCAAACTTTTGAACGGTAGTGTATGTAGCGCTGTCCCTGAGCTGTTCTTGTCTATTAATGCTCTGTATTATGTCATATTTCATGCTCGGGGGGAGACTCCAGGAAGAGTAGCTGTGCCTTTCACAACACCTAATGGGGATTGTATGAGGCTATACAATGTTTGTTTACATTTACAATGTTTACAAACATTGGAGAAAAACGTGAGGCATTTATAAGTAATATTCTTTAAGAATCAATGGTTAGACACATACATATAGGTATATACACACACACACACACATACATACATAGAGTACCGGTCAAAAGTTTTATAACACCAACTCATTCAAAGGATTTTCTTTATTTTTACTATTTTCTACATTGTTGAATACTAGTGAAGACAGCAACACTATGAAATAACACACATGGAATCATGTAGTAACCTAAGAAGTGTTAAACAAATCAAAATACATTTTATATTTGAGATTCATCAAATAGCCAACCTTTGCCTTGATGACAGCTTTGCAAACTCTTGACATTTTCTCAACAAGCTTCATGAGGTAGTCACCTGGAATGCATTTCAATTAACGGGTATGCCTCATTAAAAGTTCATTTGTGGAATTTATTTCCTTCTTAATGCATTTGAGCCAATCAGTTGTGTTGTGACAAGGTAGGGGGATATACAGAAGATAGCCCTATTTGATCAAACACCAAGTCCATATTATTGCAAGAACAGCTCAAATAAGCAAAGAGAAACGACAGTCCATCATTACTTTAAGACATGAAGGTCAGTCAATGCGGAACATTTCAAGAACTTTAAATGTTTCTTCAAATGCAGTCACAAAAACCAACAAGTGCTATGATGAAACTGGAACTCATGAGGACCGCCACAGGAATGGAAGACCCAGAGTTACCTCTGCTGCAGAGGATAAGTTCATTAGAGTTACAAGCCTCATAAATTGCAGCCCAAATAAATGCTTCACAGAGTTCAAGTAACAGACACGTCTCAACATCAACTGTTCAGAGGAGACTGTTTGAATCAGGCCTTCATGGTAGAATTGCTGCAAAGAAACCACTACTAAAGGACACCAATAAGAAGAAGAGACTTGCTTGGGCCAAGAAACATTGCCAATGGACATGGTGGAAATGTGTCCTTTGGTCTGGAGTCCAAATTGGAGATTTTTGGTTCAAACCGGCGTGTCTTTGTGAGATGCGGTGTGGGTGAATGGATGATCTCTGCATGTGTATTTCCCTCCGTAAGCATGGAGGAGTTGTTATGGTGTGGGGATGCTTTGCTGGTGACACTCTCTGTGATTTATTTATAATTCAAGGCTACTACAGCATTCTGCAGCGATACGCCATCTGTTGTATAGCACACTGTATTACTTATACAACTAATATAAGGACAGGACATGAGACGGGAGTAGAAATTAACGTGGGCATTGTTTAATGCGTTTCACAGGAAGAACATTCAAAGCATTTCAACGTAGGTAAGCAAGGGGGGTTACAGGTGCCCTAAAGGGACAAAATTAGAATATCAATACACAACATATTACTCCCCTTTTACCTTTGATGACTCATAAGGAAAAAGTAAATATTCACTGTTTTGGCTATTGTTTTCTTTTTAACATAAGTTCTCTTAATGCAAATAAATGAACTTTTCAGAATAACCTTTTCTAAACTAGGGAAAGAGGGTAGACTGCCTCAGTTCCCAGACTTAACCCTGGGGTGTATTCTGCCCCAATGTCGGAGGTTAGTCTGAACTAAATAGTCAACTTGTCAGGGAGTTGTCTTTCTCTTGCAGGGTAATGACGACGTACAGGTGAGTCTACAGTCACATTGTCTCTGAGTCTGAGTGGTGATGGTGTATGCCCAGACTGGGGTGCAACAGTACCCTGAGTAGGCACTCTGGCTGATTCAGGTGAGTCTGGAGCACTTTCCACATTTGTCGGTTGCTGCAGTGGATGTTCAGGTGATGGCTCGTAGTCATGGTAGGTCTTCAGTAGCTGATCTTGGTTTGTCACTTGACAGGAGTCATCTCTGAGGTTGGTTCCTGGCACCAGTTGATCCACCTGTCTCCTCCAAATGATGCTTTCCGGTGTGTGAACTATGTAGGACACAGGCCGTGTTTGTGCAACCACTGTTGCTGGTATCCACTTTGGACCTTTGCAGTAGTTCCGAGCAAGAACTCTCTCTCCAGCTATGAAGCTTCTGTCTTTTGCTTTGCTCCGTGTCTCCACCTGTGATCTCTGTTGTGTCTGTTCAACCTGTTTAGTCTTTGGAGGTCTCAGGAGGTTGAGTAGCGTGCGAAGCTGTCTTTTCATCATGGCTGACGCGGATGCCACTTTGGTTGTAGCGTGGGGAGTGTTTCTGGAGGTTAAAAGGAAGGTGTTTAGGCGCCTATCGAGGGAGCCGTTCTCTTGTGATGATATTAAAGCTTGCTTCATCGTTTGGACAAACCTTTCAATGAGGCCGTTCGTTGCAGGGTGATACGGCACTGACTTTATGTGTTGAATTCCATTTGCTTCCATGAATGACCGGAACTCTTCAGACACCAGTTGGGGGCCATTATCACTAACGAGTTGCGTTGGCAAGCCGAAGCGACTGAAGATTGACCATAGCTCTTCGATGGTTCTCTCCACTGAGGTGCTCTTCATCACTGTGACCTCAGGCCATTTGCTGTGTGCGTCAACTACGACCAAGAACATACGATCCTCCAGTGGGCCTGAATAGTCTATGTGGACTCGCTGCCAAGGCTCCTCTGGGAAGTCCCATGGGTAGTGGCGCTAGCTGAGGCATGTTCCTCATCTTTTGACAAGCAGAACATGACTTGACCTTGTCTTCGATAGCTGCGTCCAGACCTGGCCACCAAAAGTAGCTGCGTGAAATCTCCTTCATTCGCACCATGCCACAGTGCCCTGAATGGAGTTCTTCAAGCACCTGCCTTCTCAGTGGCGGTGGTATGATGACTCAAAAACCCATAGCAAGCATCCAAACTGAACTGTGAGCTTGTTTCTCCTCACTAGGTAAGGTTGAAGGCTGTCCGACATCTCTCCTTCTTTTCCACGAGTGACAATGTCCACGACCTCAGACATCACTGGATCAGTGTGGGTGAACTTTTTCACTTGGACAGATGTAACTGGGGCGTTCGTCACTTCCTTGACGTAGAATATTTCAGCCTGGGAGTGCTCAGTGTGTGCGACAGGTAAGGGATTGCATTGCAGTGCTGCTCAGACCTTCTGTACTTGATATCGTACTGGTGAGCAGATAACAATAACGCCCATCGCTGCATGCGGCTGGCTGCAAGCGACAGAATGCCGGTGTGGGGATCAAAGATGGAGGTGAGGGGTCTATGGTCCGTCAGCAGTGTGAATCGTCGGCCAAACAGAAACTGATGAAATTTCTTAACTCCAAACACAATGGCGAGTGCTTCACCCTATATCTGTGCATAATTGCTCTCGGCTTTACTTAAGGTCTGTGATGCGAAAGCAATTGGCCTTTCTTCACCTGATGGCATGATGTGTGAGACAACCGCACCAACGCCAAACGGCGATGCATCACATGCCAACTGTAATGGCAAGTTGGGGTTGAACTGGGTTAGGGCCTCTGACTGAGCTAGGGCTGTTTTCACTTTCTTGAAGGCCTCCTCACATCTGTCTGTCCACTTCCACTGTTTGGTTTTGTTCAAAAGTTCATGCAGTGGCTTTAACATGTTAGCTAGGTTTGGCACAAACTTTGCGTAGTATGTCAGTAGTCCTAAGAATGATCTCAGCTGACTCACGTTCTGTGGGGATGGAGCTTCCGCAACAGCCTTCACCTTCGATGGCGCCTTGTGGAGCCCCAAACAGTCGATGACGTGGCCCAGGTACTCAACAGACGGACGGAAAAATTTGCATTTGTCCTTCCAGACCCTCAGACCGTACTCCTCCCATCTCTGTAGTGTAGCATTCAGGTTTCTCAGGTGCTCCTGCTCGTCTTTGCCAGTGATGAGTAGATCAATCGAGGTAACATTGGACCCCAGTGAGCCCGCTCAGTGTCTGTTCCATAGCTCTGAAACAAGGCCGGAGCTGAGGTGGTTCCAAAAGGAAGCCTCCGGTACCTGTACAGTCCTTTGTGAGTCACTATGGTCAACAGTTCTTGTGACTCTTGGTCCACATGCATCTGTAGATAGGCCTGACATAAGTCTATCGTACTGCATTTTTGTCCTCTAGCTAAACCAGAAAAGAGGTTGTCAATGAGGGGTAGTGGATATTTTTCAGCAGTCAAGACTGGGTTAATGGTGACTTTGAAATCACCACAGAGTCTGAGTGAACCATCTTTTTTTATGACTGGAACAACGGGTGTAGCCCATTCACTAACATTCACTGGATCCAATACTCCACTCTCCACTAGTCTGTTTAGCTCAATTTCAACTTTTGGTTTTATGGCGTATGGGACAGGTCTATCTTTGAAGCATTTTGGCTTGCTGTCTGGTTTCACGGTCAGTTTAACTGTTATGTCCTTCATACTGCCAAGTTCTCGTTTGAACACATCCGCATGTTTCCTCAATATCCCTTGTAGGTATGTGTCCTCTTTTGCAACAATGTGAATTTCCTTCCAGTTTAGTTTGATATTTTCCAGCCATGTGTGTCCTAGCAATGCTGGATGGTTGCCTTTCACAATGTAGAGTGGTAGCTTTACCTTCTCTTTGTTGAGGTCCACTGTAACAATCACGCTTCCTCTCACTGGAACAATCTCACCTGTGTATGTTTTCAGCGTCATCTTTGTAGGCTGTATTGTGAGGTGATGTAGTTTCTCCTTGTATACAGCCTCAGACAGCAAAAATATGGCTGCTCCACTTGCATCCGTACTGCGTTTCCATCCAGTAGCGGTGTCACCCAGTATCCGTGTCCATTGTCTGAAATTGACAAAACATGCAAAGATTCTTCCCCTTCAGACAGGGTATCACTTTGTTTATCCTCTGTGTGCTCCATTTTATGCACTTTCTTTTTGTTCTCCCTGAAGTAGCTTTTTCTTTGTTCAGTACTTTTGTTTGATTGTCTCTTTTTGTTTTTACATGCACGTTCGATGTGACCCTTTTTTCCACAACTTCTGCAGTCTAAGTCTTTGCCCCAACACTCCTCTGCTTGGTGACCTGGTTTCCCACAGCGATAGCATGGCTTGCCACCTCCTGCCTTGTTTTTTAACCTCTTGGGGCTATGTGGGACGCTAGCGTGCCACCTGTGGTGCACCCTATCAACAGCAGGTGCATTTCAAGAGTGGCAAATTTGAAACCAAATAAATGTCAAAATTCAAATTTTTCAAACATACAACTATCTTACACCCTTTGAAAGATAAACATCTCCTTAATCTAACCACATTGTCCGATTTCAAAAAGGTTTTAAGGCGAAAGCATAAAGTTAGATTATGTTAGGAGAGTACATTGACAATAGCTGTGTGTAATGTTTTGTCAATTCAAAGACAGGCGTCACCAAAACCATAAAACCAGCTAAAATGATGCACTAACCTTTGACAATCTCCATCAGATGACACTCCTAGGACATTATGTTAGACAATGCATGCATTTTTAGTTCTATCAAGTTCATATTTATATCCAAAAACAGCGTTTTACTATGGCGTTGATGTTCAGGAAATCGTTTCCCTTCAATAACCGGCAGTCAAGTCAGCACCACAAATTAAATAATTAAAATTAGAAAACATTGGTAAAATATTATATTGTCATTTAAAGAATTATAGATTTACATCTCTTGAACGCAATCGACTTGCCAGATTTAAAAATAACCTTACTGGGAAATCACACTTTGCAATAATCTGAGCACTGCGCCCAGAAAAATACGCTTTGCGATACAGACTAGGCGCCATGTTGGAGAGATCTAAAATCGAAAATACTATTACATCATCAGATGTCACTTCCAGGAATCCCAGGTCCATAACGAATGTAGTTTTGTTCAAAAAAGCTCATCATTTATGTCCAAAAAGCTCCGTGTTGTTAGCACATGATCTAAGCCCGCCGGACTTCACTTCATGAACGAGGGGAAAAAATATATTTACGTTAGTTCAAACATGTCAAACGTTGTATAGCATAAATCATTAGTGCCTTTTTTAACCAGAACATGAATAACATTCAAGGTGGACGAATGCATTCTCTTTTAAAACGTATTGGAACGAGGGTACCCAACATGACCTCGCGCGCCAGAGTCTAATCGGCCATCACCGTTCCAAGGCTCTTGTTCGGTCAGATCTCACAGTAGAAGACTCAAAACACTTTGTAAAGGCTGGTGACATCTAGTGGAAGCAATAGGAAGTGCCAAAACATTAATCAGCCCCTGTGTGTTTCAATGGCATAGGCTTAAAGGTAATTCAACACATCAGGTATCCACTTCCTGTCAGAATATGTCTCAGGGTTTTGCCTGCCAAATGAGTTCTGTTATACTCACAGACACCATTCAAACAGTTTTAGAAACTTTAGGGTGTTTTCTATCCATATATAATAAGTATATGCATATTCTAGTTACTGGGTAGGATTAGTAACCAGATTAAATCGGGTACGTTTTTTTATCCAGCCGTGAAAATACTGCCCCCTAGCCCCAACAGGTTAACTCCGTAGACACCTTATGCATTTGGGTCCATGCACTTAGCTGTTGTGCGTCTTTATTTGCCATTTCCATTGACGTACTCACTTCTATTGCTCTCTGCAATGTTATGTTACTCTCAGTCGAAAGGCGTTTCTGAATTGCCTCGCAGTGCATACCACACACTAACCTATCACGTATAGTGTCACTCATTGATCGCCCAAATTCACAGTGTTCAGATAACTGCTTCAATACAGCCACAAACTGTGAGATTGATTCCCCCTCCTCTTGATTTCTCTTATGAAACCTGAATCTCTCTGCGATTATCAGTGGTTTGGGAGAATAATGTCCTTTTGAGGTCGCCACAATTTCATCATATGATTTATCACCAGGTTTATCAGGCGTTACTAGGCTGCGCAGTAGATTGAATGTTTTTCCTCCCATAACAGTCAAAAATGTTGGCACAACAACTTCTGCTTTAATTCCATTTGCCAACACAAAGTACTCAAACCGTTCTGTGTAAAAACTCCATTGTTCCACAGATTCATCAAATGTTCCTATATTTCCAACCAATGCAGACATTTTCAGTTTATTTTTCTTTCTCACACTTTTCAGACGGTCCCTTACTCCCAGCCCCTTTTTTTTCTCTTTTAACTCACGCTGACTTCACTTTCTCCCGCAGCGAAACTCTTCCTATCCCTCAAGGGTCTCGTTGCTGTGACATCAAAAGCTAGTTAGCATCACTCGACTGGCTAGCTCCACGTTTTATTTGCGTCTTTCTACAGCGATTTTTTTTTTACGAATTTAACTCCGACTTTCTGCCAAAGATAACGAGTTTAAACGTGAGAACGTTTCTTCCTCGTTGCCAGTTTTGTTGTATTACTTATACAAATAATATAAGGACAGGACATGAGACGTGAGTAGAAATTAATGTGGGCATTGATTAATGCAGGAAGAACATTCCAAGCATTTCAACGTGGGTAAGCAAGGGGTGGTTACAGGTGCCCTAAAGGGCCAAAACTAGAATATCAATACACAACATCATCCCACCTGGTTTGGGCTTAGTGGGACTATCATTTGTTTTCAACAGGACAATGACCCAACACACCTCCAGGCTGTGTATGGAGTGCTGCATCAGATGACCTGGCCTCCACAATCCCCTGACCTCAACCAAATTGAGATGGTTTGGGATGAGTTGGACTGCAGAGTGAAGGAAAAGCAGCCAACAAGTGCTCAGCATATGTGGGAACTCCTTCAAGACTGTTGGAAAAGCATTTCAGGTGTAGCTGGCTGAGAGATTGCCAAGAGTGTGCAAAGATGTCATCAAGGCAAAGGGTGGCTATTTGAAGAATCTCAAATATAAAATATATTTACATTTGTTTAACACTTTTCTGGTTACTACATGATTCCATATGTGTTATTTCATAGTTTTGATGTCTTCACTATTATTCTACAATGTAGAAAATAGTAAAAATAAAGAAAAAGCCTTCAATGAGTAGGTGTTCTGAAACTTTTGACCGATAGTGTCAACTGCGTTTATTTTCAGCAAACTTAATGTGTAAATATTTGTATGAACATAACAAGATTCAACAACTGAGACATAAAATGCACAAGATCCACAGACATGTGACTAACAGAAATGGAAAAATGTGTCCCTGAACAAAGGGGGGGTCAAAATCAAAAGAAACAGTCATTATCTCCTCCTCATGGACTGCACCAGATTTGCCAGTTCTTGCTGTGAGATGTTACCCCACTCTTCCACCATGGCACCTGCACATTCCCGGACATTTCTGGGGGGAATGGCCCTAGCCCTCACCCTCCGACCAACAGGTCCCAGACGTGCTCAATGGGATTGAGATCCGGGCTCTTCACTGGCCATGGCAGAACACTGACATTCCTGTCTTGCAGGAAATCATGCACAGAATGAGCAGTATGACTGGTGGCATTGTCATGCTGAAGGGTCATGTCAGGATGAGACTGCAAGAAGGGTACCACATGAGGGAGGAGGATGTCTTCCCTGTAATGCACAGCATTGAGATTTCCTGCAATGACAACAAGCTCAGTCCGATGATGCTGTGACACACCGCCCCAGACCACGACGGACCCTCCACCTCCAAATCGATCCTGCTCCAGAGTACAGGCCTCGGTGTAATGCTCATTCCTTCGACGATAAACGCGAATCCGACCATCACCCCTGGTGAGACAAAACCAGTGAAGAGCAGTGAAGAGCACTTTTTTCCAGTCCTGTCTGGTCCAGCGACGGTGGGTTTGTGCCCATAGGCGACATTGTTGTCGGTGATGTCTGGTGAGGACCTGCCTTACAACAGGCCTACAAGCCCTCAGTCCAGCCTCTCTCAGCCTATTGCGGGCAGTCTGAGCACTGATGGAGGGATTGTGCATTCCTGGTGTAACTCGGGCAGTTGTTGTTGCCATCCTGTACCTGTCCCGCAGGTGTGATGTTCGGATGTACCGATCCTGTGCAGGTGTTGTTACACATGGTCTGCCACTGTGAGGACGATCAGCTGTCTGTCTTGTCTTCCTGTAGCGCTGTCTTAGGTGTCTCACAGTACGGACATTGCAATTTATTGCCCTAGCCACATCTGCAGTCCTCATGCCTCCTTGCAGCATGCCTCCTTGCAGCATGCCTAAGGCACATTCACGCAGATGAGCAGGGACCCTGGGCATCTTTCTTTTGGTGATTTTCAGAGTCAGTAGAAAGGCCTCTTTAGTGCCCTACGTTTTCATAACTGTGACCTTAATTTCCTACCGTCTGTAAGCGCTTAGTGTCTTAATTACCGTTCCACAGGTGCATGTTCATAAATTGTTTATGGTTCATTGAACAAGCATGGGAAACAGTGTTTAAACACTTTACAATGAAGATCTGTGAAGATATTTGGATTTTTACGAATTATCTCTGAAAGACAGAGTCCTGAAAAAGGGACGTTTCTTTTTTGCTGCGTTATATAATATAATATTATATTATATAATATTTATGTCCAAAAATGGATGTAGCAACTAGATTGCCCCTTTACGTCTATCAAAAGTGTGCGAGTTTGAGCATGTGTCCATTAGGCCTATGCATTTATTAAGCATTAATTAAATTGAGCAATAAAAGCCCCACTTTTATTCCATAGGCTGGAATCCGCACCATGCAGATATTACAAGAGCACATTTTTCACTGGCTGTCCACTGGTTTCAAAAACATTGACTGATCGGCAGCTTAGACTTCTTCAATTTAGCCATTATTGGGTTCAAATAAAAACATTTAGATTTGTGAACAGCCATCCACAACAACCACAATCCGTAAGGTGCAAATAGCTAAATGATGTGCTATGTAGTTACAGTTGAAGTTGGAAGATTACATACACATTAGCCAAATACATTTAAACTTAGTTTTTCACAATTCCTGACATTTAATCCTTGTAAAAATGCCCTGTCTTAGGTCAGTTAGGATCACCACTGTCGTGTCTTTGGCATCATTAAACTGAAGACTTATTTGTAGTTTATCAAATCAATTATCTGTCATTATTATTACGTGATTAACTAATCAGGAGGATGTAATTAACTAGGAAGTCAGGGCACCAAAGAAAATATTCAGATTACAAAGTTAGAATTTTCCTAATATAACTTTCAGATATTTTAATATCTGATCAATCAGTCTTCTAATTAATGATGAATTATTCTTTACCTGACGTTAGTCTCATTCCAAACGTTGGTTATCTGCACGAACCCAGTCTTCACTATGGGTCATCCATACATTAATTGTCTTAAATCTTTTATATATTAACTAACTAAATAATCACAGAAATGCACAAACAAACAAGTAGATATGGTTACAAGGAAATGATAGGGGAATGTGCCCTAGTGGGCTAAACCGGCATGGCGGCTTGGTGGACAAAAAGGGAAGTGGGGGTCGACTGAGATAAAAGACACTAAAAAAGTTGATAATTATAACAATTGAAATGCTAAGCCTTTGCACATGAACGCTCACTCATTCGGGAATAATTGCAATTGATACATATATTTACACTCAGTGGGTCGTCTTGATCTCTGTTGGAAAGTTTGTTTCTGTTGGAGAGTTTGTCCGCTCTCTCTCTCTCTGCCGTGATTAGAATGTATAGTTCAGAGTAACATTCAGCAATGTTGTTATAGAATAGATGTTTCGGCGGTTGTCGGTCTTCGTGTTCAATGATACTGAATTCCTAGCTGCAGACTAGTAATTAGTATCAAAGATTTGTTCTTATTCTGTCAGTTAGATAGTCTCAGAGTTTACCCACGTGGTATGGTTAAGAATTCAGCAATGGGCTCAAACCTTAGCCCTCTCGTAATTGAGGTAAGCTTAGTCTCTACTCATCCTTAGCCCTCTCGTAATTGAGAGAAGCATGGTCTATACTCAAACCTTAGCCCTCATGGTAATCGAGGTAAGCTTGGTCTGAAGTGGGAAAACCCAGGTGGGGGTTTTATTCGGAACATAAAAAAGGGCTGTCCCGTGATGCCAGGTCATGTCTGTGCTCCTGGGGGCGGGCCAATGACTTTGTGAAACTTTAAACAGAAATACAATTCTCTCACATTAACATCTTTACATAGCATCACATCATTTCACAAATAGTTACATCTTTACTCATTCATTGTATACCACAATTAGATGCAGGCCTCACAACTGAGACTCTTGTATAAACAGGGTTATGGTAATATGGCTATAATGTCTCATGAGTTTCACAAAATTGTACCAAACAGACCAGTTCGTAGCTGGCTACTTCACCGACCTTTTATACATTCTCCAGAACATGAATATTGTTCAGTTCTCAAGTTCTGTGAGGTGGAAGAAATTCCTTTGTTCTCTCTATGAAAACTCACTCTCTCTCTATACTGTCTGGCCATGAGGAAGAATCTCCTCCAGGAATTTATGACCTGCCAAACAGCAGCCTGGGTGTAGGAGAGAGAGAGGGGGGGATGGTGCAGAGAGAGGGGGATGGTGCTCGCTGTACCCAAAGAGGGCAACGTCATGACACCACTTTATTTTAAGAATGTGAAATGTCAGAATAATAGTAGCGAGAATTATTTCTTTCAGCTTTTATTTCTTTCATCACACTCCCAGTGGGTCAGAAGTTTACATACACTCAATTAGTATTTGGTAGCATTGCCTTTAAACTGTTTAACTTGGGTCAAACGTTTCAGGTAGACTTCCACAAGCTTCCCACAATAAGTTGGGTGAATTTTGGCCCATTCCTCCTGACATAGCTGGTGTAACGGAGTCAGGTTTGTAGGCCTCCTTAGTCGCACACGCTTTTTTAGTTCTGCCCACAAATTTTCTATAGGCTTGAGGTCAGGGCTTTGTGATGGTCACTCCCAATACCTTGACTTTGTTGGCCTTAAGCCATTTTGCCAGAACTTTGGAAGTATGCTTGGATCATTGTCCATTTGGAAGACCCATTTGCGACCAAGCTTTACCTTCCTGACTGATGTCTTGAGATGTTGCTTCTATATATCCACGTCATTTTCCTTCCTCATGATGCCATCTAGTTTGTGAAGTGCACCAGTCCCTCCTGCAGCAAAGCACCCCCACAACATGATTCTGCCACCTCCGTGCTTCACGGTTGGGATGGTGTTCTTCGGCTTGCAAGCCTCCCCCTTTTTCCTCCAAACATAAAGATGGTCATTATGGCCAAACAGTTCTATTTTTGTTTCATCAGACCAGAGGACATATCTCCAAAAGTACGATCTTTGTCCCCACGTGCAGTTGCAAACCGTGGTCTGGCTTTTTTATGGCGGTTTTGGATCAGTGGCTTCTTCCTTGCTGAGAGGCCTTTCAAGTTATGTTGAGATAGGACTCGTTTTACTGTGGATATAGATACTTTTGTACCTTTTTCCTCCAGCATCTTCACAACGTCCTTTGCTGTTGTTCTGGGATTGATTTGCATTTTTCGCACCAAAGTATGTTCATCTCTAGGAGACTGAATGCGTCTCCTTCCTGAGCGGTATGACGGCTGTGTGGTCCCATGGTGTTTATACTTGCGTACTATTGTTTGAACAGATGAATGTGGTACCTTCAGGCATTTGGAAATTGCTCCCAAGGATGAACCAGACTTGTGGAGGTCTACAAATGTTTTTCTGAGGTCTTGGCTGATTTCTTTTGATTTTCCCAAGATGTCAAGCAAAGAGTCACTGAGTTTGAAGGTAGGCCTTGAAATACATCCACAGATACACCTCCAATTGACTCAAATGATGTCAATTAGCTTATCAAAAGCTTCTAAAGCCATGACATCATTATCTGGAATTTTCCAAGCTGTTTAAAGACACAGTCAACTTAGTGCATGTAAACTTCTGACCCACTGGAATTGTGATACAGTGAATTATAAGTGAAATAATCTATCTGTAAGCAATTGTTGGAAAAATTATTTGTTTCATGCACAAAGTAGATGTCCTAACCGACTTGCCAAAACTATAGTTTGTTAACAAGAAATTTGTGGAGTGGTTGAAAAATGAGTTTTAATGACTCCAACCTAAGTGTATGTAAACTTCCGACTTCAACTGTATGTAGCGAGCTAAAAACATGGAGCCTAATGTTAGCTAGCTAGCTAACTGCTAGGTGGATGTCATGTCATTGGAGGAGTGGGTGACTGACTGACTTTTTCCCTTCACATAGTTCTCTATGAACTTAAACTCAGACATCTCAAAATTAATAAAGTCAAACACAGACTGCGCATCTCTCCCACTTGACACATCAATGTAGGCCAAGAAACATTCCTGAATAAAGCCCTGATCATCCACATAGCTGACAACTGCAAGCAGACTGGTGGTACCATAGGTCCCGGAGTGGTGGGGCATTTTTTTACCCCCCTGGGGCCTGGAGTTTTTCCCTATATGTTAACCTAACTAGGAAACCTCAGGACCCTGTAAGGTATGACAGTGATTAATCAGTTGTAAAAAGGCTTTATATGGGCTGTTGGGACCAGTTTTTCCTAATCAGGTCACATGGTTTTCAAAAACTCCTGAAAAACACTCCTGGCCCTGGGGGGGATGAAAACCCTGTCAAACTGCAGCTACCTTATATTTGGTCATATAAATTATATTTAGACTAGATTAGGATGGAGATTTCCTCTACCCAGACACGTAGACAACAACAGAACTCACAGGGCTTAGCTTGCTTTATGCATGTTTGCATCATGCAGGCCTATGTACTCACATTTTTCATCACTATTATGTTGATTCATTAATTCCAGTTAATAGTTTTGGGTTAAAAACGTACAGGCAGCCTTGCCAGCCCAATTTTGAATATAATCTAAATTTGATCACATTCACATTTTCTCCTGACACACAAATTGACTATAAATACATAACGTTACCAATTAGTTACCCTGACCAGATGGACAGGGCACATAGGCTGTATGCAGCTGATCTTATTAGTAGCCTACAGTTGATCAGACTGAAAAATAGTCTTGGTTTCATCCCATACAGCATGTCAGATTTCTAATGTTTAGGTGTAGCCTAGGTTGTTGCAACATTTATATCATGAGTTTTTACTTGTGTCTGTCCGGAGTGATTATGTGTTATCATCTTTGCTAAATTAATACTGGAGGAAAGTGGAAAGCCTACTTGGGCGCGCCTGCAATAAAATGCACTGCGTCAACCTCTTTAATCTTAATGGATAATGCGATGGAAGCTATCAAATCATTCTGAATTATTTTCGACATCCCAGAAGTAAAGCATCGTAATGTGCAATTACCTCTGCAAGCTCCTTGTAGTTGCATTTGTTGGTGTAACTTTCCCTCTCGTCGTGTCTTCTAATAGAAAATTCTTGCAAGCCCAAAAACGCAGTGGTGCTTGATAAGCTGCTTGAGAACATCGCTGTTTTTCTTACTGTAAGGACAGACGCCAGGGACAAGAAGCAGGTACATGGAGTGAACATTTAATGAAATAACAGACATGAAACAGAACACGAACGGAATACAGACAGCGTCTGGACAGGGGAAACGACAACAATACAGGGAACACACGGGGAAGCAGACAGAAATAGGGAAGGCAATCAACAAATTAAAGGAGTCCAGGTGAGTCCAATGATGCATTGCTGCACATGATGGTGACCGGTGATGAAGCACAGGTGCGCATAACGATGGTGACAGGTGTGCGTAATGAAGGCAGCCTGGCACCCTCAAGCGCCAGAGAGGGAGTGCAGGAGCAGGCGTGACACTTTCTCATTATGTTCCGCAGTTTGAATACGCAGACCTTCATCCTAATCGATGCAGCTTTTTCGCAGAAGCTTGAATCTGATGTGGGTATTTATATGCTCCCTGCTTTTGATTTGCTCTTTAGCTGAACGATCGATGTTCTTCGGGTCTCTGTACCCACCTTTCAACCAAGGCTAAAACTTTCCAAAAAGCAGGCAAGGCCAGCAATACAGGCGTCTTGATGAAAGGCTCCCTGTTAACCAGCTATACTTTTGATACCAGTTGGTATTGAACGCCCTCCCCTTTTCGTCCTTCTTCATGAAACTGATCTCAGGCAGAGGTCGATGCTCGCTTTTAATTCACACTTTTTCCATGTACTCCAGAGAATGAAAGGGGTTCTTCAACAAAAAGTCCACAACATTTTCGGCAGCGTTAGCCATTCTACCATTCTGGCAGAGAAAACTGCACACTCGCGCTAGTAGCTAGCTAGCTACTAAAGTTAGCAAGGCAAATTTAAATAAATTGCACAAACTGGACACAAAAATAAAGTTCTGAAACCAAGAAAACAATTTATAATATACATCCTCAGTCTTCTGAAATTTGAAAAAAAGTCATTTGAATTGAATGATATTCTAAAAATGCTCAACTATCACTTTTCACTCATAATCTCTATCCAACATAATCTCTATCCAACAATGTCACCAAGCTTCTCAACACATAGAACCCCCATAATGCTCTGTGGCACAATCCCAATACAAAAACTCACTAGGTTCATTCTCTGATCCGGATTCTATGATTGGATGGACAACATGTCAGTTCATACAACAAAAGCTTTGATTGGTTGGAGGATGTCCTCTGGATGTGGTCATATTTACCATGTATGTCTATGCAAGGAGGTGAGGCCTACGAGCCTCTAAGGTTTTGTATTGAAGTCAATGCAGCCAGAGGAGGACAGAAGCTAGCTGTCCTCCAGCTACACCATGGTGCTACCCCAGACAGTGCTCTTGATGTTACTGTAGACCTTCATTGCAAAACTATTCACTATTTTAATTTTTTTGAAATTTCACTGAGGAGGATGGTCCTACCCTTCCTCCTCTGAGGAGCCTCCACTGGTACACACACCAACAGTACACACACCTATATATGTTATATCCCCTATCTTCCTCCATATGGTGATGGAGGAGTAGAAGGGCTCTTGCTCACTCCTGACCTTCCACAGCAGGAGGAGGAGAGGAGCACACAGGGAACTCAGTGTCCCTCATAGAACCCTCAGTCAGGGCTGCTCGCTCACACACACTTTTCTCTCTTTTTCTCTCTCCCCTTCCCTCTTTCTCTCCCTTCTTTTTCTGCCCTCCTCTATTCACTGCTGCACTAAGCTGGCACTCTCAAGCGGCGACTGTCTTGTCATGCCGATGCTGTGTCTCCAAGCTCAGAAAGTCCTGACTTGAAAGAGAGCATATAAGATCAAGCACTCTGTGGTGTCTCGTTTTGCACTTGGGGGATATCAGGAGAGAGAGAAAGAGACTGTGTTCACCAACAGAGAGAGAAAATCAAAAGAGAGAGAGGAACAAAAGAGTGAGTGAGAGAGAGAGAAACAAAAGAGCGAGAGAGAGAGAGACTATTCACAAACACAAACAGACCCCACAGAGCCCCAGGACAAATCATGAGAAAACAAAAAGATAATTACTTGACACATTGGAAATAATTAACCAAAAAACTGAGCAAACTGGAATGCTATTAGGCCCCAAACAGAGAGTGCACAGTTGCAGAAAACCTGACCACTGTGACTGATCCAAAATTAAGGAAAACTTTGCTATTCAGAGAGGCCTCTCAAGAGAAGACAGGCTATGTGCACACTGCCCACAATGAAGTGGAAACTGAGCTGCACTTCCTAACCTCCTGCCAAATGTATGACCATATTAGAGACACATATTTCCCTCAGATTACACAGACTCACAAAGAATTCGAAAACAAATCCAAATTTGACAAACTGCCATATCTACAGTATTACGTGAAATATCACAGTCTGCCATCACAGTAGCAAGATTTGTGACCTCATGCCACAAGAAAAGGCCAACCAGTGAAGAGCAAGCACCATTGTAAATACAGCCCATATTTATGTTTATTTATTTTCCCTTTTGTACTTCAACTATTTGCACATTGTTACAACCCTGTACATAGCTAAAATATGACATTTGAAAGGTCTATATTCCTTTGAAACTTTTGTGAGTGTAATGTTTACTGTTAATATCTAATTGATTATTTCAGTTATGTTTATTATCTATTTCACTTGCTTTGGCAATGTAAACATATGTTTCCCATGCCAATAAAGCCCATTGAATTTAATGGAGAGAGCAAGAGAACGAGAGAAAGAGAGAAATATTTCATCCATCTAAAAGCCCTACACATTTACAGTGCATTCAGAAAGTATTCAGACCCATGGACTTCCACATGTTGATACGTTACTCCCTTATTCTAAAATTGATTCTATATTTTTTTCCTCATCAATCTACACACAATACCCCATGATGATAAAGTGAAAACAGTTTTTTATTTTATTTTTGCAAATGTATTAAAAATAAAACCAGAAATACCTTATTTCTATAAGTATTTAGACCCTTTGCTATGAGACTCAAAATTGAGCTCAGGTGCATCCTGTTTCCATTGATCATCCTTGGGATGTTTCTACAACTTGATTGGTCCACCTGTGGTAAATTCAATTGATTGGACATGATTTGGAAAGGCACACACCTGTCTATATAAGGTCCCATTGTTGACGGTGCATGTCAGAGCAAAAACCAAGCCATGAGGTCGAAGGAGTTGTCTGTAGAGCTCTGAGACAGGATTGTGTCGAGGCACAAATCTGGGGAAGGCTACGAAAACATTTCTGCAGCATTGAAGGTCCCCAAGAACACAGTGACCTCCATCATTCTAAAATGGAAGAAGTTTGGAACCACCAAGACCTTCCTAGAGCTGGCCGCCCGGCCAAACTGAGCAATCAGGGGAGAAGGGCATTGGTCAGGGAGGTGACCAAGAACCTGATGGTCACTTTGACAGAGCGCCAGAGTTCTTCTATGGAGAAGGGAGAATCTTCCAGAAGGACAACCGTCTCTGCAGCACTCCACCAATCAGGCTTTTATGGTAGAGTGGCCAGACGGAAGCCACTCCTCAGTAAAAGGCACATGACAGCCCGCTTGGAGTTTGGCAAAAGGCACCATGCCTCAGGACTACCTGGCCTGATGACTCCTTGCGGTCCCAGTCCACCTAGCTGTGCTGCTGCTCCAGTTCTGCCTGCAGCTATAGAACCCTGACCTGTTCACCGGACGTGCTACCTGTCCCAGACCTGCTGTTTTCAACTGTCTAGAGACAGCAGGAGCGGTAGAGATACTCTGAATGATCGGCTATGAAAAGCCAACTGACATTTACTCCTGAGGTGCTGACCTGTTGCACCCTCGACAACCACTGTGATTATTATTATTTGACCCTGCTGGTCATATATGAACATTTCAACATCTTGGCCACGTTCTGTTATAATCTCCACCCGGCACAGCCAGAAGTGGAGGGCCACCCCTCATAGCCTGGTTCCTCTCTAGGTTTCGTCCTAGGTTCTGGCCTTTCTAGAGAGTTTTTCCTAGCCACCATGCTTCTACACCTGCATTGCTTGCTGTTTGGGGTTTTAGTCTGGGTTTCTGTACAGCACTTTGAGATATCAGCTGATGTAAGAAGGGCTTTATAAATACATTTGATTTGAAAGGACTCTCAGACCATGAGAAACAAGATTCTCTGATCTGATGAAACCAAGATTGAACTCTTTGGCCTGAATGCCAAGCGTCACGTCTGGAGGAAACCTGGCACCATCCCTACAGTGAAGCATGGTTGTGGCAGCATCATGCTGTGGGGATGTTTTTCAGCGGCAGGGACTGGGAGACTAGCCAGGATCAAGGGAAAGATGAAAAGAGCAAAGTACAGAGAGATGCTTGATGAAACCCTGCTCCAGAGCATTCAGGACCTCAGACTGGGGCAAAGGTTCACCTTCCAACAGGACAACGACCCTAAGCCCACAGCCAAGACAATGCAGGAGTCGCTTCGGGGCAAGTCTCTGAATTTCCTTGAGTTGCCCAGCCAGAGCCCGAACTTGAACCCGATCAAACATCTCTGGAGAGACCTGAAAATGGCTGTGCAGCGACACTCCCCATCCAACCTGACAGAGCTTGAGAGGTTCTGCAGAGAAGAATGGGAGAAACTCCCCATATACAGGTGTGCCAAGCTTGTAGCGTCATACTTAAGAAGACTCGCGGCTCTAATCGCTGCCAAAGCTGCTTCAACAAAGTACTGAGTAAAGGGTCTGAATACTTATGTAAATTTGATATTTCAGTTTCTTATCTTTAATAAATTAGCAAAAATGTGTAACCTGTTTTTGCTTTGTCATTATGGGGTATTGTGTGTAGATGTGGGAAAAGCAACAATTTAATCAATTTTAGAATAAGTCTGTAAAGTAGCAAAATGTGGAAAAAGTCAAGAGGTCTGAATAATATCTGAATGCACTGTACATGAACTTTACAGTGTCAGTTGATATTATACTGTTGCTGCACTGCTGGTAAACATTTTTTTATTCTCCCTGGTACTTAAAGTTGACTCACCTAGTTTCAGTTTTAAGTCAGTCCCTTAATAGAGGAGGAAGATGAAAACCAGCAGTGCTGTGGACTGAGATGACTCGGACAGTCATCTAACAAAATGGCGTCTCTCAATTCTGTCTGTATTTAACATCTCGAAAGGATACAAAACCACATTCAAGTTGGAAAGCAAACCATGTCTGTATGCAGTACGATTTAAATAGATTTAAAAGTCTACAAATGACAACACTGCAAATACTCACACGCTGGCGTGACAAGCATAGACTTGATGAATCAGCCATTAAGAAGCTTAAGTAGACTCTGGCAACTGCATGGAGCTCTATGGTGGCACACTGAGTTTCTTCATAACCTTATACTGCAGCATGTGAATATAGAGACATAAATCACGATGCTTAGAGAAGACATAAGAAAAAAATAGAGGCAGAGAGTAGTGGAGAGAGCCGGGAGCGCGTAGGAGAGCAGATCGAGAGAGTTTTATTTTTTTATTTCACCTTTATTTAACAAGGTAGGCTAGTTGAGAACAAGTTCTCATATGCAACTGCGACCTGGCCAAGATAAAGCATAGCAATTCATACATACACATACAACAACACAGAGTTACACATGGAATAAACAAAACATACAGTCAATAATACAGTAGAACAAACGAAAACAAAAAGTCTATATACAGTGAGTGCAAATGAGGTAAGTTAAGGCAATAAATAGGCCATGGTGGCGAAGTAATTACAATATAGCAATTAAACACTGGAATGGTAGATGTGCAGAAGATGAATGTGCAAGTAGAGATACTGGGGTGCAAAGGAGCAAGATAAATAAATAAATACAGTATGGGGATGAGGTAGGTAGATAGATGGGCTGTTTACAGGTGCAGTGATCTGTGAGCTGCTCTGACAGCTGGTGCTTAAAGCTAGTGAGGGAGATATGAGTCTCCAGCTTCAGAGATTTTTGCAGTTCGTTCCAGTCATTGGCAGCAGAGAACTGGAAGGAAAGACGACCAAAGGAGGAATTGGCTTTGGGGGTGACCAGTGAGATATACCTGCTGGAGCGCGTGCTACGAGTGGGTGCTGCTATGGTGACCAGTGAGCTGAGATAAGGCGGGGCTTTACCTAGCAAAGACTTGTAGATAACATGTAGCCTGTGGGTTTGGTGTCGAGTATGAAGCGAGGGCCAACCAACGAGAGCGTACAGGTCGCAATGGTGGATAGTGTATGGGGCTTTGGTGACAAAACAGATGGCACTGTGATAGACTGCATCCAGTTTACATTTTAGTCATTTAGCAGACACTCTTATCCAGAGCAACTTACAGTAGTGAAAGCATACATCTCATAAATGTATTTATTTTCTCTCTCCATACTGGTCCCCCGTGGGAATCAAACCCACAACCCTAGTGTTGCAAACACCATGCTCTACCAACTGAGCCACACGGGAGTTTGTTGAGTAGAGTGTTGGAGGCTATTTTATAGATGACATCACCGAAGTCGAGGATCGGTAGGATGGTCAGTTTTACGAGGGTATGTTTGGCAGCATGCGTGAAGGATGCTTTGTTGCGATATAGGAAGCCGATTCTAGATTTCATTTTGGATTGGAGAAGCTTAATGTGAGTCTGGAAAGAGAGTTTACAGTCTAACCAGACACCCAGGTATTTGTAGTTGTCCACGTATTCTAAGTCAGAGCCGTCCAGAGTAGTGATGCTGGACGGACGAGCAGTTGGAGGCCATGGAAGGAGAGTTGTATGGCATTGAAGCTCGTCTGGACACCATTGTAAATACAACCCAAACAAACACCCCAAACACCCCTTCCTCCTCTGGGGATTCTCCACTGGTCAGTCGGGATCAGGAGAGGAATAGCACTGGCTGAAAATGAAATTAAAATCTTCCTGCATGCCCTGTACAGTATGCCAAGGTGAAAAATTATTCTCAATCATGCTGCACACACACGTTTGCTCATGTAACGCACACGCTCACACACACGCTTACATTCACATGCTTGTCTGTGTGCATAGGCGCCTAAGAAATGGAGCAAACTGAGCAGCTTCACCCTCACTTTCAAAATAGGGGTGCAAACATATGTTTATGCACCCCAACCTTTTTACAAGAAAATTATGATCCACTCGGTAATTTGTCATTTTTAATGATTAGTAATGTTTTGAGCTAACAGATTGCATTTTTCACCCCCTTCCCTGTCGCCTCAAGATGAATTGTTTTGACCACTCAAGTTTTGCTTTGCTCCTGCACCCACTGTGTTGGTTCAGTGTAATTACAAAGCATTAGTTGCACCACTGATGTTTAAAATGAAACAGCACCTGCAAAAGAAAATTGTTTATTTATTTTGTTGTGCTGTTATTATATTTGTATCGTTGTTTTATGTACGATGGTGTTGGTTCAGTGGTGTTGTTACATATCATTTGAGCTGACTGAGTAGCCTTCCATCAGCCTACCAAAGGTTGCACCTTAGCAGGAAACTGCATGTCCAGTAGTTCGCGGGCTGTAGTTCACAAGTAGATAGTAAGAAGTAATAATCAGTAATATTACATGACTCAACCTGTGAAATCATTTATACGCATTTAACACCATTCTGCATTTTCACCATCTATTTTTCTAACTTCAATCTGTGAAATCATTTACACGCATTTAACACCATTCTGCATTTTCACCAGCTATTTTTCTAACTTCAATCGGTTAAATCACATTTAAAAAATGTTTTCATTAAGTTATAAAAGTAACAATCCTGGCTGAGCCCCATATGTAACTGCGAAGCGGCCAATGTAACCACTCTGTGTCTGTATGCGCCTATGCATCAAATGAAAAAGCACAGGATATTTGTGTCTAGATAAAACACTCTGCTTCTGGGCCCGGTTCCACGAAGGGGCAAAAAGGGGCTTAGCCACCTCAGTTGAAACTTGTGCCAAAAAGTTCAAATGATTGAGTGACAAGTTGGCGTGAAATCTGTATCTCCGCTGCGCTGTATCAGCACCATAGATAGAACGCGCTGCGGAGTGTGTAGGGGGGGCTACGGAAAGCCACTGGGCCGTTAGGTATAGTTCCTTTGAGTTTCCATAAAAAGCGTGAAAAAACGTGACATAGGCTATGTGAATAACACGGTAATATTGTAATATTTTATTTTGATGTGTAAGGATGAAACTGCTTCACTCAACTCTGCCTCACGACCCACCACTACAGAGTTTAGTTAGCTTCTTAGCTAGCTGGAAAAGGCATTAGTGTTATTAGCCTATTTAGCTCTAACCAGCTAATATGCCACTGCCATGATGGATATCAGAAATCAAATCACAGAGGCAGCAATGATGCTGCCGAGCTCCAGCTGGCTACACGTGAAGAGCTTACCTCCCCTTCCACAAGTGTCGCCAGGATAATGGCTCCACAGCCCCATCCTGTTCCTGATGATCTTGGAACAGAGGAGCCAGCTAGGTTAGCGTAGAATCTTACCATAACCTCAGGTTTTCTGTCCAAAAATGTTAATTTAATAGCAACTAGTTCATAGGAAGAGTTTGCTCCTTGCTTGATGAGTGCCGTTGATTTTATCAATTGCATGCTTCCAGTTAGAATACCTGCCTTGGGTGAAGGCCTTGCCTGCTGTCGTGTCTTTGGCATCATTAAACTAAAGACTGTTAGTTTATCAATCAATTCTCTGTAATTATTATTACGTGATTAACTAATCCGGTAAATGTAATTAACTAGGAAGTCGGGGCATCAAGGAAAATATTCAGATTACAAAGTTATAATTTTCCTAATACAACTTTAAAGATGTTTTAATATCTGATCAATTAGTCTTCTAATTAATGAATTATTCTTTACCTCACATTAGTCTCATTCCAAATGTCGTAAATTGTTGGTTATCTGCACGAACCCAGTCTTCACTATGAATCATCCATACATCAATTGTCTCAATCACTTATTTATTAACTAAGTAAATAATCACAGAAATGCATAAACAAACAAAGTAATAATGGCTACAGGGAAATGATAGGGGATGTGCCCTAGTGTGCTAAACCGGTATCGTGGCTTGGTAGACAAAGGGACTGAGAAGCGCACGAAAGATAAGACACTACAAAGTTGATAATTATAACCATTGAAATGCTAATCCTTTGCACATGAACGCTCACTCATTCGGGAATAATTGCAATCGATATATATATATATATTTACGCTCAGTGTGTCATCGTGATGTCTGTTGGAAGTTCATCCGCCCCTCTCTCTGCGTCCCTGGAGTCTTTGGTTAGAATGGCTACTTCAGAGTAACATTCAGAAATATTCTTATAGAATAGATGTTTCGGCGGTTGTCGGTCCTCGCATTCACGGGTACATCATTTCTAGCTGCAGACTAGTAATTAGTGTTGAAGAGTAGCTCTTATTCTGTCGGATCGATAGTCTCAGAGTTTAACCACGTGGTATGGTTAAAAAATTCAGCAATCTACTCAAACCTGTGATGAGGTACTGGTCTCTACTCAACCCTTAGCCCGCTCGTGGTAAGCGAGTTAAGCTGGTCTCAAGAGAAATTCCCACGGTTGGGGTTATATCCAGAACTGTAGAAAAGGCTGTCCCATGACGCCAGATCAATGTCTGTGCCCATGGGGCGGGCCTGTGACTTAGTTAAACTCCAAAGGGAATTGGAGTTTCCTTTCTTAAACAGTTTAAAATCACATTACATAATTTCACAAATAGTTTCATCTTTACTCATTCATTTTATACAACAATTAGATGCAAGCCTCACAACTGAGACTCTTGTATAAACAGAGTTAGGGTAATGTGGCTGTATTGTCTCTCATGAGTTTCACAAACATTAAACAAAATGGACCGGTCATAGCTGGATTCTTCCCCGACCGTGTACACATTCTCCAAAACATGGACATTGTTCAGTTCTCAAGTTCTGTGATGTGGAAGAGGTTCCTTTGTTCTCCTGTGAAACTCACTCTCTCTATACTCTCTGGCCATGAGGAGAAAACCTCCTCTAGAAATGTATGACCTGCCTAACAGAGCCTGGGTTGTAGGAGGAAGAGAGAGTGGTGAGAGAGAGAGGGGGATGGTGCAGAGAGAGGGGGATGGTGCTCGCTGTAACCAAATAGGGCCATTGCGTTAGCATTGGACCCAAGGAAGAGTGTGGCTGGAATTGGAAAAGTGTGGCTGGATTTTGGTTCCCATGTCAAAAGTTCAGCATTGGGTCCAATGCTAACGCAGACAAAGCCTTCACCCAAAGCGGCTATTCTAAATGGAAGCAGGCAATTGATAGAACCAAAGGCAAGGAGCATTTGAAATGCACTGCTCTTTGGAAAGAAAAACAAGTTCAAAGTGCAATGGGAACTGAGGTGTCAACACATGTTAATAATAGGCAGCTGGCAAGAACTCATTTTACACTTTGACAAGTGTGTTCAGTCAGCACAGATTAAGCATATTACATACAAGGAAAGCTCAACTAATCCAACTGGCATTTGAGGGGAATCTTACAAGAAGATTTTGGGGGGAATGGAATGATCGATTACTCAGGAAGTTCAACAGAGCATCAAGGAGGCTCTTCTGAAATGGTCAAAAACAATCTAGCTGGGTGGTTTTGATCAAAACCTTGATGGTATAGCCAGTGACGTAATGTTTCAGAAAAAACCTAGGGTATGGAATGGCAAAGCCTTCAATGGTCTCTGCATTTTATCTTTTATGTTTACTGTGGTATAGTGAGCTATAAGCAGAATTCAATATAATTTCTAATACAAGAACCCAAATGATGCCTGGGTATAGCTACATTTACGTAGGTATGTTTCATCATAGAAATAGATAGCCTACATTCTATTTCCATGGTTGTCTTGGTAACCTATTGCTTTTCCTCGTTGTAAATGGAACCGTAGTATTGGAAACGTGTTTATGGTAGGCCGGCATTGCTTAATTGATTAAGTGGGTGGGTCGAATTTGACAGAAGTGTATTGTGCCATATCGCAACGTGTTGCTGAACTCATGAGCTGCATGATTTTCCATGTTTGATGCGGGATTATAAGCCTATTTATTTGTCAAGACACCTGTGCATGGCTGCATCTGACTGTAGTAGGCTGTTGGATATGTTTTGGTTATTTGCATTCGCCTTTGTTTACTGCATTTGTTTTACTGTTAATGTAACTAGCCTAAATATAGTTTGTGTCATGCCTTTATCAATCTGATATTTTGTTTATAGGCCTATAGTGGGATCCTGAGTGGCGCAGCGGTCTAATGCACTGCATCGTGTCACTACAGACCCAGGTGCGATCCCGGGCTGTATCACAACCGGCCATGATCGGGAGTCCCATAGGGCGGCGCACAATTGACCCAGCGTCGTCCGGGTTAGAGAAAGGTTTGGCCGGGGTAGGCCGTCATTGTAAATAAGAATTTGTTCTTAACTAACTAGTTAAATAAAATGCAATAGTTCGCATTCGCAGTTCTAAGCCAAACTGCTATTCAGTATTTTTGTATAGCATGAATAACTAGGCTACTACTTTCAGCATTAAGTTAGCATTATTTTGGTGAGACAGCTGTGTGTACGGCTGTATTCAAAGGCTGTTTGTAATAGGTGAATTACCCTATCTATCTTGTAGCCTATATTCATTGCCAAATACATAAAATCAAATCAAACTTTATTTGTCACATGCGCCGAATACAACAAGTGTAGACTTTACCGTGAAATGCTTACTTACAAACCCTTAACCAACAGTGCAGTTCAAGAGGAGTTAAGAAAATATTTACCAAGTAGACTAAAATAAAAAGTAATAATAAAAAGTAGCACAATAAGAATAACAATAACGAGGCTATATACAGGGGGCACCGGTGCAGGTTAGTTGAGGTAATTTGTACATGTAGGTGGGGGTGAAGGGACTTTGCATAGATAATAAACAGCGAGTAGCAGCAGTGTACAAAGGGGGGGGGGGTGTCAATGTAAATTGTCCGGTGGCGATTTTATATATTGTTCAGCAGTCTTATAGATTGGGGGTAGAAGCTGTTAAGGAGCCTTTTGGTCCTAGACTTGGCGCTGCGGTACCGCTTGCCGTGCGGTAGCAGAGAAAACAGTCTATAACTTGGGTGACTGGAGTCTCTGACAGTTTTATGGGCTTTCCTCTGAAACCACCTATTGTATAGGTCCTGGATAGGTCCTGGATGGCAGGGTGCTTGGCCCCAGTGATGTACTGGGCCATTCGCAATACCCTCTGTAGTGCTTTATGGTCAGATGCCGAGCAGTTGCCATACCAGGCGGTGATGCAACAGGTCGGGATGCTCTCGACTGTGCAGCTGTAGAACCTTTTGAGGATCTGGGGACCCATGCCAAGTCTTTTCAGTCTCCTGAGGGAAAAAAATGGTTTTGTCGTGCCCTCTCACGACTGTCTTGGTATGTTTGGACCATGATAGTTCATTGGTGATGAAAGGAACTTGAAACTCTCAACCCGCTCCACTACAGCCCCATCTATGTTAATGAGGGCCTGTTGACCTCCTCCCTATAGGCTGTCTCATTGTTGTCGGTGATCAGGCCTACCACTGTTGTGTCGTCAGCAAACTTAATGATGGTGTTGGAGTCATGTTTGGCCATGCAGTCGTGGATGAACAGGGAATACAGGAGGGGACTAAGTACACCCCCCCGAGGGGCCCCAGCGTTAAGGATCTGCGTGGCAGACGTGTTGTTGCCTACTCTTACCACCTGGGGGCAGCTCGTCAAGAAGTCCAGGATCCAGTTGCAGAGGGAGGTGTTTAGTGCCAGAGTTCTTAGCTTAATGATGAGCTTCGTGGGCCCTATGGTGTTGATCGCTGAGCTGTAGTCAATGAACAGCATTCTCACATAGTTGTTCCTTTTGTCCAGGTGACAAAGGCAAGTGTGGAGTGCGATTGAGATTGCGTCATCTGTAGATCTGTTGGGGTGGTATGCGAATTGGAGTGGGTCTAGGTTGTTCGGGAGGATGCTGTTGATGTGAACTATGACCAGCCTATCAAAGCACTTCATGTGTACCGATGTGAGTGCCACGGGGCGGTAATCATTTAGGCAGGTTACCTTCGCTTCCTTGGGCACAGGGACTATGGTGGTCTGCTTGAAACATGTAGGTATTACAGACTCGGTCAGGGATAGGTTGAAAATGTCAGTGAAGACACTTGACAGTTGGTCTGCGCATGCTTTGAGTACATGTCCTGGTAATTCGTCTGGCCCAGCGGCTTTGTGAATGTTGATATTTTTAAAGGTTTTGTTGACATCGGCTACCGAGAGCATTATCACACAGTCATCCAGAACAGCTGGTGCTCTCATGCATGCTTCAGTGTTGCTTGCCTCGAAGTGAGCATAGAAGGCATTTAGCTTGTCTGCTTGGCTCGCATCACTGGACAGCTCGCGTCTGGGTTTCCCTTTGTAGTCTGAAATCATTTTCAAGCCCTGCCACATCCAACGAGCATCAGAACCGGTGTAGTAGGATTCAATCTTAATCCTGTCTTGACGCTTTGCTTGTTTTCTTGTTTGATAGTTCGTCTTAGGGCATAGCGGGATTTCTTATAATCGTCCGGATTAGTCTTTCGCTCCTTGAAAGTGGCAGCTCTAGCCTTTAGCTCGATGCGGATGTTGCCTGTAATCCATGACTTCTGGTTGGGATATGTACGTACAGTCACTGTGGGGATGACATCGTCGATGCACTTATTGATGAAGCCGATGACTGAGGTGGTGTACTTCTCAATGCCATTGGATGAATCCCGGAACATATTCCAGTCTGTGCTAGCAAAACAGTCCTGTAGTGTAGCATCCACGTCATCTGACCACCTCTGTATTGAGCGAGTCACTGGTACTTCCTGCTTTGGTATTTGCTTGTAAGCAGGAATCAGGAGGATATAATTATGGTCAGATTTGCCAAATGGAGGGCGGGGGAGAGCTTTGTATGCATCTCTGTGTGTGGAGTAAAGGTGGTCCAGGATATTTTTTCTCTGGTTGCACATGTGACATGCTGGTAAAAATTTGGTAAAACTGATTTGTTTGCCTGCATTAAAGTCCACGGCCACTAGGAGTGCCGCTTCTGGGTGAGCATTTTCTTCTTTGCTTATGGCCTTATAGAGTTGGTTGAGAGCGGTCTTAGTGCCAGCTTCCTTCCGTGGTGGTAAATAGACGGCTACAAATAATATAGATGAGAACTCTCTTGGTAGATAGTGTGGTCTACAGCTTATCATAAGGCAGTCTACCTCAGGCGAGCAATACCTCGAGACTTCTTTAATATTAGACATCGCGCACCAGCTGTTATTGACAAATAGACACACACCCTGTTGGGGTTCGTTTCCTTGTTCCTTGTCAATCATTGGCTCATTGGTGAAATTAGCATTATGACAATATCTTTAATTAAATAATTCTAAAATCTTTATTAATGCAATTGCAGACAGAAGTTGACAACAGGAACATAACGCATGTTTCCGAGTAAGTTCTGCATCAAAGAAAAAGTCCCAAGTTATTTTATTAAACCCGAAGTCCAGTCCTAGTGATGTCACTGCCTACGTCATTATCTTTTACTCATGAAACCAAAACCATGCCTACTCTACACTAAAACTCTTGTTTATATAGCTATCTAAAAGCTTAGCAGTAAATGTCCAAGTTGATTTATAGTGGAATGTCTGACTAATCTCTTATCTCTTACACTCCCCTACAGAGTTCTGTCTTCACAGTCACACATTTCTCAGAGGGGTCTCTTTATAAGAGGCAAAGAGACCAGAAAACAACTGTGGAACAATACTAAACCTCTATAATGAATATATATATTGTTAATCTGTAGTCTAGGACCCTATAAATGTAAGGAGGGAGGGGTCTTATAACCCATCCCCTTCTATTAATACAACATAAGCATAATCAATTATTATAATACATCAAACATTTGGTACAGCCCCTATCATGACCCCTAGGTGAACTCCTTTCAACCCCCACCCCTCGTCTTACCAGAGGTAGTGTCTCTGTTCTGCCGGTGTACGAAAATCTCGCTAGCTCTATTTTCTTTTCGAACATAAGAGACGGCAGCAGCAACATTATGTACATAATAATTAAAAAAAATGAGTTACACAAAACGCAAAAAAAACTAACAAAATAACACAATTCGTTGGGAGAATGTAAAACGTGAGCCATGTTCTTCGGCACCATCTTTCAACTAAATAGGCCTTGCTTTAGTGTGTAGGGTGCTGTCCATTGTGCTAATACCGTCCAGCGGAGATGGACTACAGATTTCACACCAACCAATCACACCAATATTTCACACCAACTTCAAAAGCACTTAATGGTCTCAGCGTTTCAGCATTTGAACTTTATGTTTATTGTGGTATAGCATAATGTAAGCAGAATTCAATATAATTCCAATGCAAGAGCCCCCCAAAATGGTGCCCCCTCACCGATTTCAACTGCCCCCTTAGTCACTTTATCCTGGCGTCGTCTGACTGCTTGGCTTAGTAAGTAATATCGACCAAATAAGCCATTTCTACCCTCTTTGCATCAATAATGAGACAAGTTCATTTAGAAAAAAATCATGGTGACAGCACTTCAAACAATGGCGCCAAGCTTTTGCACCCCTACTTTCAGACAAAGTCAGGCGCCCATGTCTGTGGGTGCGTGCTGGGTATGGCTGATCAGTGGTTTGGTGTCTCCCAGTAGCTCATTAGTAAGAGGAACAATGTTCCTGATGTGTTTTTACTGATGTGGAATTTATGTCTTCAGGGAGAAGAGGGGAAAGTAGATGATCTGATTGGACCGGACGTCTGGTTCCTTTGTATGTTTCTCCCATCATTCCCCTTGGATCTCGTGTGTGTGTGTGTGTGTGTGTGTGTGTGTGTGTGTGTGTGTGTGTGTGTGTGTGTGTGTGTGTGTGTGTGTGTGTGTGTTTCAAGTTTTATTGTCATGTGCACAGTGAAATGCCTTTCTTACCAGCTCTTTCCCAACAATGCTGTAATCAATATCAGTATTACTATTAAGTAGAACAAAAACTCACAAGAAATATAAATAAGTGGGTGTGTGTGTATGAGGGTGTGTGTGTGTGTGTGTGTGTGTGTGTGTGTGTGTGTGTGTGTGTGTGTGTGTGTGTGTGTGTGTGTGTGTGTGTGTGTGTGTGTGTGTGTGTGTGTGTGTGTGTGTGTGTGTGTGTGTGTGCGCGCAAGGGTATACCGGTAGAATGGGTTGGATGATGTCACAGTGACTCTATCACTCCTGCTCACATGGCAGCTCTCAAAACATCCCTGGACAACTCGTCATCATCTCCAACATGACTGCAAAATCCTGTATGAAAACAAGACTCCACCAACACAATTGGGTACACATGTATGCACACACACCTGTGCACACGCACACACACACACACACACCACACACACACACACACACATACACACACACACACATTTTCTGTTATTCTGTTCTTACACGCATGAACATTGACTTGCTATTTATTCAACAGATACATCACCATAATGACCTGCGAAATGTAAATGTATTCTGTCACCTATACATGTAGGATCTTAATTTGATCACCCCGTTGCAAGAGAACTTTCCTGCTATGCAGGACATTTTAAACGTGTAGTGTATTTGAGGTTTAAAAAGATTGTAATTTCCACTTTGACATTTCATACTTGAAAAGGGTATCAACCCCTACAAAAATGTCCATTAATTATAATCCACATAATAATTCACATTTCCTGTTGCTGCAGGATTATTTTCCTGCTGTAGCAAACTGGCTCAAATGAAGATCCTACATCTGTACTTACGCAAGCTCACATTATATAGTTCCAGAACTACTAGAATACATTCTGTCTTGTCTATCCATAATCCAGTGCGGTATTTTCTCCATTCAGACGACTCCTCGCCATGGCTCTGTAATTAATTAAGCTGTCTTCTTTTCTTTATCAGGAGAAAAATGTTGCACTTCACCCCATTATATGTGTTTAAAGCAATCGCTCAATCAATTGAGAGTCAAAAATCGTATTAAGGGAAACAATGAACTGAATAAAGCACTTCTTTCTTCTGGCATGATGAAGGGATGACGAAAAGAAGAGCCAGTCAGTATAATACAGTTCTAGTCTCCCCCAGAAGGCAGTCTGTCTGTCCGTCTACCACAGCTGGGTGAATCAGACCCCGAGGACACACTGACTCTGAAGAACTACAGATCCTCCTCCTCTAAGTAGCTAGCATGAGCACAAGAGGTTAAAATGGAAGGCAAGAAGAAGAAGAAGAAAGTTTAAAGCATTCAAATAAATTATCAGAACTTGTTTAGCCACCTCCCAGGTGGCATGCTGGGATTGGCTGGCTAAACCCGCGGGTCAGAAATGGATTGAGGTTTTTTGATGGTTGGAAAGAAGAATGACGAGAAATATGCAAATCTGTCGTGTTGAGAGGTGGGTGGAAGGGGTTCTGTCTGCATGACGACAGTAATCTCTCTACTCCACATGCAAATAAAGCAGCAGTAAAAGACTTCGCCACTGTGTCAGGCTTGTCAGTTAAATCTCTCATGCTCTCACAGTGTGTGCCGTAGGCCTCTATTTGTTTGAAGGATTGCTCAGACTCAAGGCAGTGACCCCACTAGAAGCTAACTAATTTTCTTCCTTAGCTCTAACTCTCTGCCCTGCCAGCCAGTCAACACAGTGTGATGTTTGCCGCTAAACCCTGCGTTGTCAAGATCAACATAAGTAGGTAACGATATAAAATATGGGCTCCCGAGTGGCACAGCGGTCTAAGGCACTGCATCTCAGTGCAAGAGGAGTAACTACAGTCCCTGATTTGAATCCAGGCTGTATCACATCCGGCCGTGATTGGGAGTCCCATAGGGCGGCGCAAAATTGGCCCAGCATCGTCCGGGTTTGGCCGGAGCAGGCCGTCATTGTAAATTAGAATTTGTTCTTAACTGACTTGCTTAGTTAAATAAAGATTACATTTAAAACCATTTTTACACATTTTTAAATACCTCTGTAACTGCCAGATATTGCATGTATTGTAGCCAGCAGCATTAAAGACCCAACAACACTTTGCAACACTGTGCTTCCCCATCCCATCCCAATCCATTGCATCCTAGGCTTCTTTTCCCCATGTAGATGGAGGCTTTAGTCTCTTATCCCCAGCCAGTTTGCTATTAGGAACTCCAGTATCCCTTCAGGCATGCAGCCAGAGAAATTCCCCACTGTGTGTGGACTAGCTGTTTGATACCCTTGACATGAGCAAGGGCTCTGTGAAACATCCAGAAAATATTTTCCTGTCGCTCAAGGAAAAACAGATTGTTAGTGAGCACCCATGGTCTGTAAAGCTCTTGTGTTTGGTTTGATTGATGAATGTAAAGCTGGCATTTTATCTCCAGTGGGATTGAAGTGTTCTGTGTCCATGTGGATTAGTGGGGGGCAGGTACGGTATGTGTGTATATGAGGGAGGGGTGCGGTTTAATAATTGTTCCGTTTACAAAAATAATGATGCGTCTAGGAAAGGATTTCTGGCTGCACTTCAGCCAACAGCGCTGTGAGTCTAATGTAGCTATGTCTTTATCATTTGTATTGTCTCTTACTAAGGTAAACCAGTAAGACACACCCGAGAAGGATGGAATCATACATTTAGTCAGAATAGCTTGCAGTTTGTCAGTGCTGTCAAGCTGTACAGACGTCAAGGACACAATATTATTATATTTTCCTTTCTCTAACACCTACTCTCCCACTTTTTTCCTCTTGCGCTCTCTCATTCTCTCTCTTCCTTTTTATCTCTCTCGTTCTTCGTCATCTGCCATTTTCATCTTGTACAATAGATGAGGACACGCAGACGAAATCACCTTGGCTTTTGTAATGTGTGGCTCTCGGGTTCACCTAACACAAAAGGACTGGATTGCCAGCTGTCTATTATGATAATTACATTCTGGCCTTGACACGTGACCTTGCAACTCCCCATGAAAATTATAAATCATGATTGCGTATTCAACAGCCTAAGAACACAGGGATGAAATAGTCATTGATATTGAGGGAAAAACAGGCCTAACACACTCATCATTGCCACAGTAGAATCCAAATAAATGACTGAGGTGGAGACAGAGATGGAAGCAAGAAAGGACAAAGAGAGGACAATGACGACTATAATAACTGATTTGAAATCACCTCTTAAAAACAAAACCTGTGGACAGTTTATAGCAATGTGCATGTCTAACACAGTGTTTGTGTTACCGTTGGAGGTCTTAATACTAAGATGTTCTAGCTCTCTGGTATTATAACAAAAAACTATAATGCTGGATGAAGGTTGAACACCAGGGACTTACTATTGACTATTACCATGAAATGCTGACTGTAAGTCATACTGGATAAGAGTGTCTTCTAAATTTCAAAAATTGATATATAAAATGCAAGTCAGTACAACGATTTTCCTTTTAACAACCACCTTTTCATTTCACCAATTCTCATTCCAACGACCACCATTCTGAACTAACCAAAGTAATACATCCCCATGTACTGTCTTTGTTCAGTATCAACAGCCTACGGACTTCCAACCAATCATTTTCTCTCTTCATATTTGGATATTAATGGGTTCAGCAGGTTGTGTTCTGACTGAGCCCCCTGTTCCCAATGTACAGCTGGAATTAGACTGTTAGAGCCTCCTGCTTTCCACAAGGTAACGCTTCAACTGTAATGAATCCAGTAATTAAGGCAGCACTGCATCCCCAATCCCCTGAACATGATGATGCCCCGTACAATACAGGAAAACAGTGCTACTACTCACAAGGATGATCCATACAACTCATACAGGATGATCCATACAGCTCATACAGGATGATCCATACAGCTCATACAGGATGATCCATACAGCTCATACAGGATGATCCACGTGGCTCAGAAAGGGAGAGTGACGTTAGCAGAGCCAAGGTCATGGGTTCAAATACCGCAGGGATCACATACAAATATTAAAAATGGAACAGGGGAGGGTCTTGGAATGAAAATATAGGGGGTAATAGAGGGAGTAATACAGGGGGTAATGTGGGGGGATAATAGGGAGGAGTAATGGGCGGAACATGGGGGGTAATGGGAGGGTGTAATTGTGGGGGAATGGGGGGAATAGGGGGTGTAATGGGGGGTAGTGGGGGGTAATAGGGTGGTAATAGGGATGTAGGTAAAGGGGTTGTGTTAGGGATGGTAATGGGCAGGACTGATGGAGGGGTAATAGGAGAGGATAATGGGGGGGTAATAGGGGTGGTACCATCCCTAACACAACCCCCTTACCTACATCCCTATTACCACCCCACTACCCCCACATTCCCTCCATTACACCCCTTATTCCTCCCTATTTGGGGGGTAATAGGGGTGGTAATAGGAGAGGATAATGGGGAGTAATAGGGGTAATTGTGGGGGAATAGGGGGTGTAATGGGGGGTAGTGGGGGGTAATAGGGTGGTAATAGGGATGTAGGTAAGGGGTTGTGTTAGGGATGGTAATGGACAGGACTGATGGAGGGGTAATAGGAGAGGATAATGGGGGGGTAATAGGGGTGGTACCATCCCTAACACAACCCCCTTACCTACATCCCTATTACCACCCCACTACCCCCACATTCCCTCCATTACACCCCTTATTCCTCCCTATTTGGGGGGTAATAGGGGTGGTAATAGGAGAGGATAATGGGGAGTAATAGGGGTGGTAATGGGGGGATAATATGGGTGGTAATATGGTGGTAATAGTAGTATGTGGGTATTAGGAGACAACATACAAATTCCTATTGACTGACTGAGAAGATGCAATGGATTTATTGTTGCCCACAGGTGTTCAGGCCAAAGCTGTGGCCATTTCCAAAGTTCACCGTTCTCTCCCGTGTCATAGCTCTGTCAGATTGCCCTCCGTTCTCTGGTCATCCTTCCTGGCTGACTGATCCAATTCCCTCTCATCATAACCCCTCCCAGGGTACAGGGATCTACTGATGCGTGAGTGAGGAGAGAAAAGCACCGCGGTAAAGGACAGGTGGCACAGTCAGCTTCTTGGCACCACTGACCTGATACTGCCAGCATTACCCATCTGCCCTTACAGAAAAACCACATACATTTCATATATGACCACAAACATTTTTCTTATGTGATCTAATGTGAAGTTAATGTGATAACATTAAACCATATATGACAAATCATGTGATTTTCTGTAGGGGTAATCCCAGAGGAAGAGAGAGCTCAGGTGGTGCTCTACCCTTGACTCTCTAAAGTCTAATGCACTTCAATGACCGTCAGACATACTAGACAGGTAGCACTTTATTCTACCGAAGTAACCAGGTATTTATGAAGAAATTACACTGTAAAATATTATTGTGGTAATAACTTGAAAAGGTTTTCAAACTTACATGGCAAGAGTTGAAACAATATGCCTATTAATATATAGACTGATATTTATATTAACTCTATACCAAACTTAGATTGTCAGTTAAGATTCTCCAGGCCTAAATTTAAAATGTTCCCAGTTTATAATCTTAAAGAAGCTGTAGCTTCTTTCCCAATGCCCTGTTAGTTTCCCTTTTATGAAGATGAAGCGCATCAAGTGAAATAACATGCAACAACTTAGGCTGACGATGTCATTGATGAATATGAGGCGACGGATCTACCAAAGCAATGACTTCCTATCCCACATAGAATTAGCCAAGAAAATGTATGTATCATGACACAAGGCGAGACCCAGATGCAGACACAGGAGGCAGATGGTTGGAGTCATACAATATTTATTAATCCAAAAGGGGTAGGCAAGAGAATGGTCGTGGACAGGCAAAAAGGTCAAAACCAGTTCAGAGTCCAAAAGGTACCGAAGGGCAGGCAGAATCAAGGTCCGGGCAGGAAGGATGATTAGGCAGGCGGGAAAGTAGTCCAGAGTCAGGCAGGGGTCAAAACTGGGAAGACTATCAAAAAGAGAATAGCAAAAGGAGACCGGTTAAAACACGCTGATTGACTTGACTAACATACGAGACGAATTGGCACAGAGAGACAGGAAACACAGGTATAAATACACTGGGGAAAATAAGCGACACCTGGAGGGGGTGGAGACAATCACAGGAACAGGTGAAACAGATCAGGGCGTGACAGTATGCCAACCAATCAGCTGTTAAATGGGGGTGAGAGGGAGGTAGCCCAACAAATTGAAGTTTAGAGATATTGTTCTGATACTCTTTTCAGCTCTACCTCTGGATGTATAGTTCAAACTCTAAATTAACAAAGTAATTGCAGTGATTGTTTAAAAGAAAGTGTAGTTTTATACAGAGCTGCTGAAAAAGGTGTTGATTATATTTGTGTGTCACGCCTGCTCCCGCTCTCCCTCTCTGGTGCTTGAGGGCGCCAGGCTGCCCTTCATTACGCACACCTGTCAACATCATTACACACAGCAGTGCTCATTGGACTCACCTGGACTCCTTCCCTTTGTTGATTGCCCTGTCTGCTCCGCCATTTGTTCCCTGTGTCAGCATGAATGTTTTTACGTCCAGACCCGGTCCTGTCCTGTTCCATGTCCGTCGCCATCAAATGTTCACTCCCTGTACCTGCTTCTCGTCTCTACCAGCGTCGACCCTTACAGAACGCAGAAACCACGAAAATAAGCATCAGGGAGTGTTAGTTGGTGACATCGGGTCCGGGGGCCATCGCCGAGGGAACCAGGGGGGCCTCAGCTAGCTCGTTGGGCTTCCACGCCATAGCTGGCTCGAGAGGTTGTCTTGCCTTGTTGGGCTCGGTAATGCTTCAGCTGGCACATCAGGCCACCACGCCTGAGCCGGATCGTCGGGCTCCCACGCCTGAGCCGGATCGTCGGGCTCTCACGCCTGAGCCGGATCGTCGGGCTTCTAGGTCCCAGCCGGCTTGTCCAGCGCCCATGCCTCAGCCGGCCCGTCAGGCTCGCTCAGGTGGGACGCCGGGTGGCTCCCCTAGAGGAGAGGGTACTGCCTGCTCCCGCTCTCTCCCTCTGGTACTCAAGGGCGCCAGGCTGCCCTTCATTACGCACACCTGTCACCATTATGCGCAGCAGCGCTCATGGGGCTCACCTGGACAATCCCTTTGATTGCCCCGTCTATAAATGTCTGCTCTCCTGTTTGTTCCCTGTGTCTGCATTAATGTTATGTGTTCACATCCAGACCCTGTCCTGTCCTGTTCCATGTTCATCGCCATTAAATGTTCACTCCCTGTACCTGCTTCTTGTCTCTACCAGCATCGACCCTTACATTGTGGCAGATTTACAAAGCTGTTACTGACTTTTACGATGTGTTTTTTTTTTTTTTTCATACGAATTTTTTATTCTGCCCCTGTGGATTTTCATTAAGGAAAACCATGTTGAAAAACATTACAATATAACCTCAAAGTTATGTTTTCAGTTTACATGGTTTTAGTGGCATTTTCAGCCAGAAATATTGCATGTTTTTCTTTGGAGAAATGAATGATAAATACTGAGCATCCATGATCAACTATTTAACCCTTCTCTAAGAACGTCAATATGAAAAACAATATGCTGTGTGCATTTCCAGTATACATTTCAAACCATGTTCTACAAATAGCCAATCTTACTGTACTATCGTACAGCATATAAGGACTTGATGAAGGAGAGTGGCTCCATTTCCCCTGACTGCCAGGTCAGCTGTATTACGCATAACCCATCACTTTTGATGACTCTAATAACCTGACAGAGCCCAGCTTCTTCACATCAAAGATAGATCTCAGCTAGTTCAGCTGTCATTGGCAACAGACGTTCAACTACGCGAATCTCTCCAGCTCCTGACAGTACATGGTGGACGTCCAACGACAGACGCAGTGAGCGAGACATAGAGATGGAAAGAAGAAAAAAACCTAGCATCTCAGTTGATTACTTTAAAATGGTAAACGCATTCAATGGTGTTGCCCATGCTAAAGCAAGCTTTGTGGCCTCCATACATCTCTACAGAGTGAGAGTAACTAGATTCATGTGAATAATTGAGTTGATGGGGATATCCAAATGGTTATTAACCTGTCTGAGGTGCACTAGTTTTTAATAGGACAAGTCAGGCCCTCTCTGCCCTTCTATTTGAGGGGTTGAGGCATGGGATCCTCAGTAATTGCAGAGTTGGGTGACAGAGGTGAAGAGCCTCATACATCTTACATGATCTCTCCAGGTTTCTCCCCCAAAGTATGTTTTAAAATGGAAGTACTGTTGTCTAGGATCCTAGGTTGCTGATTCACTGCTTTAATTAATAGAATCTTAGACACATAATGATGGACTGGAGACCAACTGTAAAAGGTTGGGAAACCTGCTACACACCTGCTACAGTACCTGTATATACTGTCTAGTTACTTAATTGATGATGCATATATTAAAGATACCCATGTGAACGCACAATCATAATATCCAAAGAAGAGTATATAGGCGTATGTAAAACTAAGCGTAATTCCAGTGCCAGCCAACTACGTGAACTCCGCTCATTCCCATTCTTGGCACGCTGAATAAATAGGTGAAACCTTGAAAAAAGAAACCCTTTTCAATGCAGAGAAAGACTCTATTCTGAAAGGAACACCACCGTCCAAGTAGTCTGCGTTTTTAGAGGCTGACTTGGCAAAGGCCCATAGCTGCAGGTGATAGGGATGGGGCTGAGGTTGGGAAGGTATACTGTGTCAAAAGTGCTAATGCCTTATCTTCTGCCCTCCGGTCCCTGCTAGCATCAGGACCACCAGACACAAAAGGGCTGTCAGAGAAACAAAAACGATCCTCTGACAGTCATGAAAAGGTTATTTTCTTTAAATGCTATAAAACTGTGAGCATGCATGCCCTATCAGAGGCACCAATCAAATTATTTGAATGTTACTGGGAGATACTGTGATACTGTGTTGGTTGCAATGGTGGGTCAGTAAACTGGTGAACTACCGGTAGAATGACATAAGGCCTCATCACAAATGCGATCAGCAATGGAGTCTCAATGAAAGATGGCACATAATTGCCAATTGTAATTTATCTGTCAGCGAAGACTATGCAAACTTTACCACATAGCTAATTGTGATATCACAGGTCTTGCCATGGCTTGCTAAACCCTCTCCCAGTCAGAGGATATTAGGCATATGGGAGCTGTTAGGTATTTCCAGGTATCTTTGTTATCGTCATGTGCAGTTATGGGACAAGTGTTCAGGGAACTGTATGACCTTCAGAATGTTGTCTGGCCTTGGAATGCTGTGTTAGAGAATGGAAAAATACCACTGAGCAGTCCGAGCAACGTCACGTGTATAGATGGGCAAATTATTAATATTTTTACAGTAACACATCCCCATCTACTGGAGAAATGATTTAGCACAACATGTTAGTTCCTCACATCAAATCTGTGTATGACGCTGGAGTGAGATATATACAAACCAAACCAGGACGTTTATAGAATTCTCTCCCCTGTTGCCGACCTCAATTCTCAGCTGATTACATGTTTAAGTTAAAAGAAGCTCTCTCCCCTACATATTTTCTCATCCCTCTGTACTTTGCTCCAAGCTGCAGGACAAGACAGCAGAAGAACAGGTGTGAAAATGTCATCCAGTTAATTAGTTACTTCCTAATGAGAATATGACAAAGTGCATCTGTCCAGACAAATTCTCCCCCTAGCCTGTACATGGTCTTTTATAATGTATGGATGGATAACATAGATCAACATCCATATGTCCTCATAAAAGAAAAAGAGTGGGTTGGATAGCAGTTATATGACTCCCAAGAAGCTTATTTATCTTTCACAGAAGTTTTCATTTTAAATGTCCCTCAGATTAATAGGCTTACAGTGGCTTAATGTTGGGAAATGTCTGCAGCAAACGCAGACCTCACTGAACAAACGAGGCATTTCCATATTTCATCAGTTTGGAGGTGTACCTACTTACCGTATCGCAGAGCATTATTAGGTTTTATGTCCCTTAAGGCTTTTGAAAAGATAAATGTGATGCTGCCGCGTCTCACTGACAGACTCTCATTATGAAATGCTAATGCTTTCAACAAATCTCCCAGTTTCACAAGGTGGAGAGGCACTTGTATTGAGAGGTAAAACATAAGTATATGTGCCATGAGCATAGAGATACCCTTCATATTTTAATTAACTTGCACTTGCAGACTACAGGATTGACACTGATTGGGCTATAACACACATATTTAAAGCTGATATCCGCATAAGGTGAAACAGTACCACTGGCCCAGGCGCATCTATTGTTTTTGAAACGGGGCAGGAGCATCATAGTATATACTCTACTGTTCCAATGAAACGTGTCTAGAACATCAATATCTTATATTCTGAGAACCATGTTCTGTGTATGTTTGTTGTGCCTTTGATGGAATATTATCCTAACCCTCAGAAAACTGGACAAATGAATGTTCTTGCAATGCCCCATGAAACGTGTCTAGAACATTAATAAATGATATTCTGAGAACATGGCAAACATGTTCTGTGTACGTTTGGTGTGACGTTGATGAAATATTCACCTAACCATCAGAAAACTTAACACATGAATGTTCTTGCAACATTCCCTTGAAATGTTATAGAACATTAATATCTTAGGCTATATTCTGAGAACATGGCAACCATGTTCTATGTATGTTTGGTGTGACGTTGATAGAATATTCTCCTAACCCCTTTCAATGAAACGTGTCAATTCTGAGAACATGGTGAGTTCTGTTTGACATTAAAGGAATGTTATCTAATGGCAAAATATTCTGAATAGGTTCTTAGGAGGTTTTTGCTAACATACATGCATAGAATGTTTCCGTAACTAACGGAAAACTGGACACAAACATCAGGGGAACATTACGGGTAACATTACACAAACTGGCTGGCTAGCTAATATACTGTGAAGATAATCTTCAAATGCATCTTATCACAGCACACTGGCTGACCAAGGCTGACTAACTCCCTGACCAAAATGGCTGACCTTTTATTCTGCCAGACCTTGCATGTCCTTTCTAAAATTCCTAATCCTATGATAGGCTTCATGAGCCGATTGAATGTAGCGCCTAAACAGTTTTATAGACCTAGTTGGATGTGTTGGAATTGGTGTAAAATGTAAATGAATCTCCATGAAGAACAACTTACTGATAGCTTCATATATCCTGGTTATAGTGTCTTCACCAATGATTTGGTCCTCACAGAACAGCCACAACAGGGTTTTCATCTGCGTTTTTCTTCATTTTGAAACGCTTCACTTGCCGTACTGTGACGTATTACGGGAGCGACGCTGAAAGACTGTCTGATAGCAAGCAGCTATGGTAAGTGAGGCAGCAGTTTATCCAAATCAATATTTGAATAATTTTACAGGATTTAATGACTATTTAACCTTAATTGATGATCATATTACGGACTGTCGTATTTTGTACAACGTGTTTACTGCATTTCAACTACAATCTGCCATTTGTAGCCAGTGGAAAGCTGTTAGCTAGCGTGTTAGCACTGCTAACTAGCTTGATGTCTAGTAAATTGTTATTGTTTTGGACTCCAATCAAGTTACTGTTACCAAATGCCTTTGAGTGTATCATCACTGTCTGTCCGACGTGATTTATTTGACAGGGTCAAAGTCAGAGTGGAGGACATGGACCCGGAGGAGGAAAGAAAGACGACAAGGTAAACAATCTATACTAGCTAACTAGCTACTCTGTCTCAAGTCTAGTAGCTAATGTTGCTAGTTAATAATACTAACCTTGTGAAAACTTTAATATTCATCTTACCAGTTTGGTACACACCGACCCTTCCTGTTGGATAGGGGATCACACTGTTCTGTAACTTTTGCTGCACTTTCCAGGATAAGAAAAAGAAATATGAACCACCAATCCCCACCAGGGTTGGGAAGAGGAAGAAGAAGAGCAAGGGACCTGATGCTGCCAGCAAGCTACCTCTTGGTAAGTTTAGTTAGGCTACTATTAACCTTAGACTTTTCACTATGTCATGGCAGAGTTCCTTTCTATCTACTGATGTTGAATTGTAAACCATGACAGAAAGTTGTTTACAATTTTACAACTGCTGTTTTTCCTGGACAGTTACCCATTGCATAGAACTGAATGCTCTAACTCTCACTCTCTCTCTCTCTTTCTCTCTCAGTAACTCCGCACACACACTGCAGGCTGAAACTGCTGAAGCAGGAGAGGATCAAAGACTACTTGCTGATGGAGGAGGAGTTTATCAGGAACCAGGAACAGATGAAACCCCTGGAGGAGAAACAGGAGGTATTCATCACGTGACAGAAAAGAAAATCAATTCAAATGCCTAGATATTTATTGTTTCCCAAAGGACACTTCATGTGCAGGCAGCGTAAGTCCTGTGTGGCACAGTCGGTAGAGCATGGCGCTTGCAACGCCAGGGTTGTGGGTTCGCTTCCCAGTACGGAAAAAGTATGAAAAATATACCCGCTCACTACTGTAAGTCGCTCTGGGTAAGAGCGTCTGCTAAATGACTCAAATGTAAATGTAAGGAAACATAAAAATAAACACAGGACCATAGGCTATATGAACAGTTTGTATCCTATCAGTATAATATAATATATCAGTCGATCTCTTTGCATCACTATAAAACCTTCACACTGCATCTTTTCATCTAAATATTAATTAATTCACCCATCCACTCTGCCTTCTGTTGTCCTGCAGGAGGAGAGGTCTAAGGTAGATGACCTGAGAGGGACTCCCATGTCAGTGGGGAACCTGGAGGAGATCATTGATGACAACCACGCCATCGTTTCCACGTCTGTGGGCTCTGAGCACTATGTCAGCATCCTCTCCTTCGTAGACAAAGATCTGCTGGAGCCGGGCTGCTCCGTCCTTCTCAACCACAAAGTACTGACTGAGTCTGCCCTTAAGTGAATTGAATCCTAAATTCATTGACCGATCGTGTTTCAGTCGAGTGAATTTGCTGTGTTTAGTTGTTGCCTTACTGTCATTAGCATTAATTGAAGAGCTCATCTTTACTGTGCAATGTCATTGAGTGACGTGTGCATGCGTGGTTTGGTTCTAAAATCTCCAAAAGTCCCCACAAGGAAAATTCTCCCTCGTGGGGACATTTCCCACATCCCCATGAGGACAAAGGCTATTTTAGGCATAGGGGTTACGGTTACAATTATGGTTAGGTTCGGGAAAATAGGATTTTTAATGGGAATACATTTTAGGTCCACACAAGGATAAAAGAATGTAACGTGCGTGTGTTCACAGGTCCATGCCGTCATTGGGGTCCTGATGGATGACACCGATCCTCTGGTGACCGTGATGAAGGTGGAGAAGGCTCCACAGGAAACATACGCTGACATTGGTGGACTGGACCAGCAGATCCAGGAAATTAAGGTGACATTTTCAGACATAGAGATCGTAGAGAAGATGAATACACGGCAAACTTTATTGTTAATGCTCTACTTAAGCACATCGTTTTATTGCGTGAGACTCCCAAGATCTTTCCAAACGAACTGTTCTGTATGCACAATGTTCATGTAAATATTTACAGCTGTGTCAGTGGAGGCTGGTGTCACTGAGTGAGAGAGATTTTGCTAGCTGCTCCTGTAGACTTCCAGTCATAGCACTAATGCTAGTTAATTGACAAAATCTCGAACTATCCCTTTAAATCGGAAGACTGGAATGGAACGATATCAAACGCATGGTAACCATTTCTACTGATTGACAACTGTACTTGTGGTTCCCTATGTTTCTCTCAGGAGTCTGTGGAGCTCCCTCTGACCCATCCAGAGTACTATGAAGAGATGGGCATCAAGCCTCCTAAAGGAGTCATTCTGTATGGAGCACCAGGGACAGGTAAGACAACTGAAACAATGATGGACAAAAATAAAGACAGAACAGAATTTGGATGTCTTTATTTTCTCTGGTAAATCTCAAAGGGGTGGTTTCCCATGCACAGATTAAGCTTAATCCTGGACTGAAAAGCATTTCAATGGAGATTTTCCATTGAGCTTGCTTTGTAGTCCAAAACTAATTAGAGAAACCGCCTCTAAAGGTGCCATAGATTGACACTGTTCCTATGGTGTGTTAGGGAAGACCCTACTGGCCAAAGCAGTGGCTAACCAGACGTCGGCGACCTTCCTGCGTGTGGTGGGCTCTGAGCTGATTCAGAAGTACCTAGGGGATGGGCCTAAGCTGGTCCGAGAGCTGTTCAGGGTGGCTGAGGAACACGCACCCTCCATCGTCTTCATCGACGAGATCGACGCTATCGGGACTAAGAGGCAAGGCTAGCTGTTCTTTAGTCAGGCCGTGGTCATGTGCAGAGTGTGTGTAATTTGTTGATGAGGAGTAAATTAGTTATAGTGAAAAAAATACAGTAGGCTCATTTCATGGAAAAAAACATCTATAGACTACTTTGCTACATTATTGCACATAGGGAGAAAGTGCGAACAAGTACACACTAACCCACTTTCCAACCGCCATGCCATCCCTCCCAATACAACAGTTGTCAGTAAGTGTTTTACATTATCTTGAGGTTATGGCTGCGTTTACAGGCAGCCCAATTCTGATTTTTTTTTCACTAAAAGATCTAATGTGATTGGTCAAAAGACCAGTTTAGTGGAAAATATCAGAATTTTGTCTTCCTGTCTAAATGCAACCTATGTCAAAATAAGAAAACAATGCTATTGCACAAACTCAGTGGCCTTATTAGAGTGTCCGCCTTGATATTGGCAGGTTGGGGGTTCAATCCCCGGTCGAGTCATACCAAAGACTCCAATGCCTCTCTGTATGGCACTCAGCATTGTTGGATTGGGGGGTAAGCGTCCTGTCCAGGGGGTGTACTGGTAGGCTGAAATCACGTCGCCTATCTCTACAGAAACAGGAGACAGTACAGTGAACACTGTGATTACAGTACGTTTTGTATACTTCGATGAACTTCCATGTATAGGAGGTCATCTCTACAATAGTATGGTGTGTCTCAGTGGTTGAGGCTGTGCTGAGTGCCGTGTCCTCTGCAGATATGACTCTAACTCAGGAGGGGAGCGAGAGATCCAAAGAACTTTGCTGGAGCTTCTCAACCAGCTGGATGGCTTTGACTCCAGAGGAGATGTTAAGGTCATTATGGCCACCAACAGGATAGAGACCCTGGACCCTGCACTCATCAGACCAGGTACACAATAACATGATCATATGGCTATGAATCATTAACAGAAAATACAATACTGGCTTTGCCCACCTAAATGAAGTAATGATAGGAGAGATCTTATGTGATTGCCCCATGTTGCATCTCCTCTGATTTGATATATCTTTGTGTGCGTCCCCACTCCTCAGGCCGTATTGACCGAAAGATAGAGTTCCCCCTGCCGGATGAGAAGACCAAGCGAAGGATCTTCCAGATCCACACCAGCAGGATGACTGTGGCAGACGATGTGATCCTGGACGACCTGATCCTAGCCAAGGATGACCTCTCCGGAGCTGACATCAAGGTGCAATACTGACATTACAGCAACCAGCTGGGGCATAGTAATTAGACTAACTGTAAAAATGCAGCCTACTGTATATAGCTCTTTCTGGAAATTGTAAGAATATTTTAAGATAATACACAACGCAGATGACTAGGGGTCAATAGGGAATTAATGATCAATGGAAATAGTTGTTTTTCAGTTCCAACATCTGGTTAGAATCTGTGTAGGGGCCTCCTGAGTGGCGCAGTGGTCTAAGGCACTGCATTGGGGGTTATAAATTACATCCTGTCTCTTTGTTCTGTGGAGAATCACTGATGACAGGGAAGAATGAACATCTACCATCTACTTCTCAGCATAACTATGATTTGAATAAACCTATTTTTATTTTACTTTCACCTTCTGGTTTTGCTGTCATCCTGTGGCACCTCAATGCATTTTCACTGTTAGTGTTTGTAACTTTCTCTCTCACTCTCTCTCTCAGGCCATTTGTACAGAGGCAGGGCTGATGGCTCTGAGAGAGCGCAGGATGAAGGTGACTAATGAGGACTTTAAGAAGTCAAAGGAGAACGTGCTGTACAAGAAACAGGAAGGGACACCAGAGGGCTTGTACCTCTAAACATGGACAGAACTCACCTCGGCAACATTCTAGTCTTTCACTTACTGCTTCGAAACTGTTATTAACGCCTAGTAAAACTTTCCATATGTGTTCATTGTATTGTTGGGTCTAGATGTAGCCAGCTGTTTGGTAGTCAATTCTGCAGCTATTAAATAAAAGTTGGATTTCTGAACAAATGAACGAACTGTATTCTGGTCTGTTACCATAACCGTCTTAAGTATTACCTCTTGAAGTACAATAATAACAAATAAACCATTTGGGAAGCTGTTTGTTCTGTATTTCAGATTTTTATTGTAAGTAAAGTATATATATTGATCTTTTTTTAGTTAACCATGGTAAATTCTTGTTTTACTATTTGATTAAAGGAAAAAGTTAGAATTCATGTTAAAAAAAAACAATTAGAATATTTCCATAATGTGCAGCTGACAGCTGTTGTTTCAATCAGGGAGGAAGGAGATAAGTGGATAACAACTTTGCATGTAAATAAACTGAGTGATAACTAATAAACACTTAAAGACAATTAACAAATTGCAGCCAACAAAACTATTAAAGTACAATGCCACAAAGTGTGTCATGGTAGCTTCTTGCTGCTCCAGGTGGTTGTCCTTCCCTTGAACCTGCATTTAAAAAATGAGAGTACCATAGAGGGCATTACATCATAAGAGGTCAGATTTACTGTATCAGTCAGTTTCTTCCCACCAACTGCCTCAATGACTTCAAACTGGAATCTCCTTTTCTCCAGCTGAGCTTTCTTTCATACCACCACCTAGCAATAGTGATGGACCAAGAGATAGGGAAAAGTTATGAGAGGGTAGCAGTGATATTGTACTGAATCTAGTGTAAAAGGAGTTTTGCTTTAATGCATTTAGACACACAGAAACACCAATAATAACGGCCAGAGAGGATGAGGGCAACAAAGCCTGGATTGATGGTCTTCATGTCCATGTGTGGGTGCTCATAGTGAAAGATCAGCACCTTAATGGAGTCCCTCACCACCTCTAGTCTCTGACCATCCATCTCGAGCCCAAATGTTTTGCTTTTCAACTAGATGGGATGGTAACATGGTTACATTTCACAGCGTAGTTAAAGGAAAATATCACCAGCCCTAACCAGACCTATGTACAAAAAAACATTACTTTGAATTATTTCTTAAAAATATGAAGCCCTTGAATAGAACACTACAAAGAGATATTCAATTACTTTACAATCAAACAGAGAACCTTTTTGAAGGGTCTGAAAGCAGATAAAGCTCTTACAATAAAATGTCTCACATCTCTCTCAATTTAGTAGGCCACAGTTGCTATGTTCAACAGCTCTTTGTCTGTCCCGTTGTCAGTCAGGCGGAAGGACACGTCCTGGTACAGCTCCTGCACTTGAGGGGGCCGACCGGCACACATTCATAAAGACATCTCTCACACATACACATGCAATCCCAAACAATAATGTATTAGAAAACGTCCCTGCTTACTCACACATACACTACCGGTCAAAAGATTTAGAACACCTACTCATTCAAGGGTTTTTCTTTATTTGTACTATTTTCTACATTGTAGAATAATAGTGAAGACATCAAAAATATGAAATAACAGATATGGAATCATGTACAGTTGAAGTCGTAAGTTTACATACACTTAGGTTGGAGTCATTAAAACTCATTTTTCAACCACTCCACAAATTTCTTGTTAAACTATAGTTTTGGCAAGTTGGTTAGGACATCTACTTTGTGCATGACACAAGTAACTTTTCCAAGAATTGTTTAGTTTACATACACTAAGTTGACTGTGCCTTTAAACAGCTTGGAAAATTCCAGAAAATGATGTCATGGCTTTAGAAGCTTCTGATAGGCTAATTGACATCATTTGAGTCAATTGGAGGTGTAGCTGTGGATGTATTTCAAGGCCTAGCTTCAAACTACGTGCCTCTTTGCTTGACATCATGGAAAAATCAAAAGAATTCAGCCAAGACCTCAGAAAAAACATTGTAGACCTCCACAAGTCTAGTTCATCCTTGGGAGCAATTTCCAAACGCCTGAAAGTACCAAGTTCATCTGTACAAACAATAGTACGCAAGTATAAACAACATGGGACCACGCAGCCGTCATACTGCTCCGGAAGGAGACGCGTTCTGTCTCCTAGAGATGAACGTACTTTGGTGCGAAAACTGCAAATCAATCCCAGAACAACAGCAAAGGACCTTGTGAAGATGCTGGAGGAAACAGGTACAAATGTATCTATATCCACAGTAAGACGTGTCCTATATCGACATAACCTGAAAAGCCGCTCAGCAAGGAAGAAGCCACTGCTCCAAAACCGTCATAAAAAAGCCAGACTACGGTTTGCAACTGCACATGGGGACAAAGAACATACTTTTTGGAGAAACGTCCTCTGGTCTGATGAAACAAAAATGGAACTGTTTGGCCATAATGACCATTGTTATGTTTGGAGGAAAAAGGGGGAGGCTTGCACGCCGAAGAACACCATGAAGCACGGGGGTGGCAGCATCATGTTGTGGATGTGCTTTGCTGCAGGAGGGACTGGTGCACTTCACAAAATAGATGGCATCCTGAGAGAGGGAAAATGATGTGAATTTATTGAAGAAACATCTCAAGACATCAGTCAGGAAGTTAAAGCTTGGTCGCAAATGGGTCTTCCAAATGGACAATGACCCCCAAGCATACTTCCAAAGTTGTGGCAAAATGGCTTAAGGACAACAAAGTCAAGGTATTGGAGTGGCCATCACAAAGCCCTGACCTCAGTCCTATAGAAAATTTGTGGGCAGAACTGAAAAAGTGTTTGTGAGCAAGGAGGCCTACAAACCTGACTCAGTTACACTAGCTCTGTCAAGACGAATGGGCCAAAATTCATCCAACTTGTTGTGGGAAGCTTGTGGAAGGCTACCCAAAACGTTTGACCCAAGTTAAACAATTTAAGGGCAATGCTACAAAATACTAATTGAGTGTATGTAAACTTCTGACCCACTGGGAATGTGATGAAAGAAATAAAAGCTGAAATAAATCATTCTCTCAACTATTATTCTAAAATGTCACATTCTTAAAATAAAGTGGTGATCCTTCTTGACCTGAGACAGGGAAATTTTACTAGGATTAAATGTCAGGAATTGTGAAAAACTGAGTTTAAATGTATTTGGCTAAGGTGTATGTAAACTTCTGACTTCAACTGTAGTAACAAAAAAAGTGTTAAACAAATCTAAATATTTTATTTTTGAGATTCTTCAAAGTACCCAACCTTTGCCTTGATGACAGCTTTCCAAACTCTTGGCATTCTCTCAACCAGCTTCATGACGTAGTCACGTGGAATGTAGTTCAATTAGGTGTGCCTTAAAAGTTAATTTGTGGAGTTTCTTTCCTTCTTAATGCGTTTGAGCCAATCGGTTGCTTTGTGACAAGGTAGGGGTGGTATACAGAAGACAGCTCTATTTGGTAAAAATCCATATTATGGCAAGAACAGTTCAAATTAGCAAAGAGAAATGACAGTCCATCATTACTTTAAGACATGAAGGTCAGTCAATGAAGAACATTTCAAGAACTTTTAAAGTTTCAAGTGCAGTCGCAAAACCATCAAGCGTTATGATGAAACTGGCTCTCATGAGGACTGCCACAGGAAAGGAAGACCCAGAGTTACCTCTGCTGCAGAGGATAAGTTCATTAGAGTTACCGGCCTCAGAAATTGCAGCCCAAATAAATGCTTCACAGAGTTCAAGTAACAGACACATCTCAACATCAACTGTTCAGAGGAGACTGCATGAATCAGGCCTTCATGGTTGAATTGCTGCAAAGAAACCACTACTAAAGGACACCAATAAGAAGAAGAGACTAGCTTGGGCCTAGAAACATGAGCAATGGACATTAGACCGGTGTAAATCTGTCCTTTGGTCTAATGAGTTCAAACTTGAGATTTGTTGTTCCAACCGCGACGCAGAGTTGGTGAACGGATGATCTCCGCATGTGTGGTTCCCACCGTGAAGCATTGATGAGGAGGTGCGATGGTGCTTTGCTGGTGACACTGTCTGTGATTTATTTCGAATTAAACGCACACTTAAACGGCATGGCTACCATAGCATTCTGCAGCAATACGCCATCCCATCTGTTTGGCGATTAGTGGGACTATCATTTGATTTTCAACAGGACAATGACCCAACACACATCCAGGCTGTGTAAGGGCTATTTGATCAAGAAGGAGAGTGATGCATCAAATGACCTCGCCTCCACAATCACCCGACCTCAACCCAATTGAGATGGTTTGGGATGTGTTTGACCGCAGAGTGAAGGAAAAGCAGCCAACAAGAGCTTACCATATTTGGGAACTCTTTCAAGACTGTTGGAAAAGCATTCCAGGTGAAGCTGGTTGAGAGAATGCCAAGTGTGTGCAAAGCTGTCATCAAGGCAAAGGGTGGCTACTTTGAAGAATCTCAAATATGAAATATGTTTTATACTTTTTTGGTTACTACATGATTCCATGTGTTATTTCATAGTTATGTCTTCACTATTATTCTACAATGTAGAAAATAGTAAAAATTAAATTAAAGCCCTTGAATGAGTAGGTTTTCTAAAACTTTTGACTGGTACTGTAAGTATTCAGACCCATTGCTATGAGATTCGAAAATGAGCTCAGGTGCATCCTGTTTCCATTGATTTTCCTTGAGCTGTTCTACAACTTGATTGGAGTCCACCTGTGGTAAATTCAATTGATTGGACATGATTTGGAAAGGCACACACCTGTCTATATAAGGTCCCACAGTTGACAGTGCATGTCAGAGCCAAAACCAAGCAATGAGGTCGAAGGTATTGTCCGTAGAGTTCCAAGACAAGATTGTGCAGCATTGAAGGTCCCCAACAACACAGTGGCCTCCATCATTCTTAAATGGAAGAAGTTTGGAACCACCAAGACTCTTCCGAGAGCTGGCTTCCCGGCCAAACTCAGCAGTCGGGGAAGAAGAGCCTTGGTCAGGGAGGTGCCCAGAACCCAATGGTCACTCTGACAGAGCACTAGAGTTCCTCTGTGGAGATGGGAGAACCTTCCAGAAGGACAACCATCTCTGCAGCACTCTACCAATCAGGCCTTTATGGTAGAATGGCCAGATGGAAGCCACTCCTCAGTAAAAGGCACATGACAGCCCGCTTGGAGTTTGCCAAAAGGCATCTAAAGGACTCTCAGACCATGAGAAACAAGATTGTCTGGTCTGATGAAACCAAGATTGAACTCTTTGGCCTGAATGCCAAGCGTCAGTTCTGGAGTAACCTGGCACCATCCCTACGGTGTAGCATGGTTGTGGCAGCATCATGCTGTGGGGATGTTTTTCAGCGGCAGGGACTGGGAGACAAGTCAAGATGGAGGCAAAGATGAACGGAACAAAGCACAGAGCTCCTTGATGAAAACCTGCTCAGGACCTCAGACTGAGGTGAAGGTTCACCTTCCAACAGGACAACAACCCTAAGCACACAGCCAATGCAGGAGTGGCTTCGGGACAAGTCTCTGAATGCCCTTGAGTGGCCCAGCCAGAGCCTGTACTTGAACCCGATCGAACATCTCTGTAGAGACCTGAAAATAGCTGTGCAGCAACACTCCCCATCCGACCAGACAGAGTTTGAGAGGATCTGCAGAGAAGAATGGGAGAAACTCCCCAAATACAGGTGTGCCAAGCTTGTAGCGTCATACCTAAGAAGACTCGAGGCTGTAATCGCAGCCAAAGGTGCTTCAACAAAGTACTGAGTAAAGGGTCTGAATACTTATGTAAATGTGATTTCCGTTTTTCATTTTAAATGCAAAAATTTATCAAATCCAGTTTTTGATTTGTCATTATGGGATATTGTGTGTAAATTGATGAAAAAAACAACAATTTAATCCATTTTAGAATAAGATTGTAACCGAACAAAATGTGGAAAAATTCAAGGGGTCTTAATACTTTCCGAAGGGGTTGTATATTTCACTAATGAAATATTACATCATCATAGCCTGAGTAGTATGTAGTAGATAGTTTACTGGATTGGCCTCTGACAGAGGAACATCATCATAGGTTAAAGGTCATCAGAAGCATCACTCACCCAAGACAGCCAGAGTAGATGCTCTACTACTCTGAAGGACAAGCATTAAAAAGACTATACAAAGCTTCTCTACCCTCGTGTGTGTTTCCTCTCTTCTTCCTGGCGCTGAAGTGTACACTCAGGTGTGCTCCTTTCCACACTGTTAATTAAGCTGTGATGATGTCGTTATCCACGCAGGAAATGCACACAAGCATCCCTCAGGGTTCACATTGGCTGAAAGCTCAGAGCTCATTCTTAAATAAAGGTTGATAGGCCAGCATTAGGAAACAAAGCGTTTATTTCAGTTCTCTTTTTTAATCCGTTTCAAAACAAATCTTTGACATAAAAATAGGATATTATATCCATCAAAATATGGATTAAGAATCCATAAAAAGCTGGAAATATAAAAATATGGATATGCAATACATCAAAATATTGAATTAACACTAATTAGTGTAACATCATTTATTCACACGTCTGTTTGAAAAGTAAAATGCTCTTCTTCATGAGGACACTTGGTTGTTCTATTGGTCAGTGCACAACTTTGGGTATCCACAGTGGAGTGTATGAGGAAGCCAGGCCCCAGTGCACTGTGGGAAGGGTTTTAGAGCATCAGTCCTCCAGCAGTATGTCCACCTCCTCCATGGGAACCCTCAGTCTGAGCTCCTTCTCTGTCATCAGGTCCAGGAACTCCTGCACGTGCTCAGGGAAGAGTTGCACCGCGTCCATGTATAAACCCTTTGGATGGACACGCGTGAGCACACACACACACGTCAGAAACCATGTCATATATTTTGACCAAAACACACCAAAGAGCTAACTAATTATCACCGTTTCATAATTTCATCGGTCACTGTGCTCACCTTGGCCCATGGGACGTCCTGTAGAGCCTTGTAGAAGATCCCTCTTCCCTTCTCCACCTTCCCCTCTGACACCTACAGCACACAACAAAACACCAGACGTCAGCGACAACACACAACAAAACACCAGACGTCAGCGACAACACGCAACAAAACACCAGACGTCAGCTACAACACACAACAAAACACCAGACGTCAGCTACAACATGCAACAAAACACCAGACGTCAGCTACAACACACAACAAACCACCAGACGTCAGCTACAACACACAACAACACACCAGACGTCAGCTACAACACACAACAACACACCAGACGTCAGCTACAACACACAACAAAACACCAGACGTTAGCTACAGCACACAACAAAACACCAGACGTCAGCTACAACACACAACAAAACACCAGACGTCAGCTACAACACGCAACAAAACACCAGACGTCAGCTACAACACACAACAAAACACCAGACGTCAGCTACAACACACAACAAAACACCAGACGTCAGCTACAACACGCAACAAAACACCAGACGTCAGCTACAACACGCAACAAAACACCAGACGTCAGCTACAACACACAACAAAACACCAGACGTCAGCTACAGCACACAACAAACCACCAGACGTCAGCTACAACACACAACAAACCACCAGACGTCAGCTACAACACACAACAAACCACCAGACGTCAGCTACAACACACAACAAACCACCAGACGTCAGCTACAACACACAACAAACCACCAGACGTCAGCTACAACACACAACAAAACACCAGACGTCAGCTACAACACACAACAAAACACCAGACGTCAGCTACAACACACAACAACACACCAGACGTCAGCGACAACACACAACAAAACACCAGACGTCAGCTACAGCACACAACAAAACACCAGACGTCAGCTACAACACACAACAACACACCAGACGTCAGCTACAACACACAACAACACACCAGACGTCAGCTACAACACACAACAAAACACCAGACGTTAGCTACAGCACACAACAAAACACCAGACGTCAGCTACAACACACAACAAAACACCAGACGTCAGCTACAACACGCAACAAACCACCAGACGTCAGCTACAACACACAACAACACACCAGACGTCAGCTACAACACACAACAACACACCAGACGTCAGCTACAACACACAACAAAACACCAGACGTTAGCTACAGCACACAACAAAACACCAGACGTCAGCTACAACACACAACAAAACACCAGACGTCAGCTACAACACGCAACAAAACACCAGACGTCAGCTACAACACACAACAAAACACCAGACGTCAGCTACAACACACAACAAAACACCAGACGTCAGCTACAACACGCAACAAAACACCAGACGTCAGCTACAACACGCAACAAAACACCAGACGTCAGCTACAACACACAACAAAACACCAGACGTCAGCTACAGCACACAACAAACCACCAGACGTCAGCTACAACACACAACAAACCACCAGACGTCAGCTACAACACACAACAAACCACCAGACGTCAGCTACAACACACAACAAACCACCAGACGTCAGCTACAACACACAACAAACCACCAGACGTCAGCTACAACACACAACAAAACACCAGACGTCAGCTACAACACACAACAAAACACCAGACGTCAGCTACAACACACAACAACACACCAGACGTCAGCGACAACACACAACAAAACACCAGACGTCAGCTACAGCACACAACAAAACACCAGACGTCAGCTACAACACAACAAAACACCAGACGCCAGCGACAACACACAACAAAACACCAGACGCCAGCGACAACACACAACAAAACACCAGACGCCAGCTTCAGCTATACTTCCAAGTCTCCTTCATCCCTCGGCTGTTGGAACAAACCTGAGGTTCTGATAACTGCAATGATTTAAAGGGTGTTTTAAAGAGGCGTCTTAACAGGAAGTTCATGTTTTAAAGAGGCGTCTTTTTTACCAGGAAGTTCATGTACATCCTCCACAGCAACGGACAGTGGACCCCGTGCTCTGTTGCTATGGCATTCTCAAATAGCGAGCGGATACGGTTGCTCAGGCCGTTCTCTGGCAGGGTGGAGAGGGTGTCGCCATAGCAATCAGACCTGCCAAGAAGAAAACAATAACAACTCATGGAAAAACATCCACGAAATGAATCTAAATGTGAGCTACTACAGTAGTTCTATTCCTTTTTTGTGTTTGTGTGTCCTGTTATTGACATTATTAGATTAAGTGATACTGATTAGAGCCTTCATCTTTAGTGTTCTCACCTCTGAACAGAGTCCACTAGCTGCTTCCTTTGCTGCTCTGCGCTGATGGCGAACAGGCGTGGCACGACACTGGTACTAGCCTTGGTCACGCTGTGGAAGAAGCGGCGAGCCCTGCCGGCGCTGTGGTAGCGGTTCTCCACCTGCACATACAACTGCCACAGAGAAGTGCTGGAGGCAAAGTGGGCCAGGGCCGAGGTCAGCGCCAGTCTGATATGGCTAAGCGGGTACACGTTGGTGCTGGTGTGGTAGCGCAGCAGCGCCACCTGCTGGACAGCCAGGGCCTCACACTCTGAGACAGAGCTCAGTGTCTGTATGTCACACATAACTTCACTGCTAGCTGACTCCTGGGCTGACATACTGGAGTGTTGCTCCAGCCTCTTCCTGGCTAGGTTGTAGACTGCATCAGCAGCATCGACCCCCACAGTCAGGTACTGGAATAGGGCGTAACACCCCACCAGACCTTTGACCCGCCTGGACTTCTTGGATTGCCCCTGCCCCGCGGCCCCCTCGTCCAGCCCAGGCAGGGAGCTCACCACAGCCTGCTCATAGGCCTTCCTGGCCTTCAGCACAGCCACTGGAGCCAACTGTCCCAAGAAGGGGGCATACGAACTACCCTCTGCTAGCTTGGTGAGGATATAGACCGCTGGTGAAGACATAGCGGTCGTAACAGTCGTCCCTGCTCCGCCCTTATCCCTTCGCCAGGCCTCCTCCACCTCCAGCTGGGCGTAGAGCAGGCAGAGGTCACACAGGGCAGGGTCTGCCAGCCCTCCTGCCACGCCCAGTCCCAGGGCCGTGTCGAACACCTTGTGGGCCTCGTCCAAATTCCCTAGCAGCCACTCCAGGTGGGCGTACTCCCTCCACAGGCTGAGGCGGCCCCGGTTCTCTGGCTCTTTCAGCAGGCGCTTGGCCAGGCGCTTGCTCCTCTTCCCCTGGGATTTCACACGCTTCTTGTTCCTGCCGCGCACGCACCTCAGCACCTTAATGTTACATACAGAGTGGAAGGACAGGAGAGACATGAGCATTAGTGGGAGAATCTCAATGGAGAATGAAATGGGAAGGACACAAAGTTCAGCATTAAAATGGAATGAAAATATGTACATTTCATCCTGACTACAATTAACTTAAAATTCCTTCACGATTACCAAAGTAATTGAACTTGGCTGAGCATATGCTTGCCTGGCTCTAAAGCTTATAGCTGGGGTAACCTGGATTTACCTTGAGCTTCTCATACTGTATCCAGTGTAGTGAGAGGACAGCTCTCTCCTGAGCAGAGAACAGAGGCAGAACCATCTGGAACACGTTGTCTACAAACTCCTCCCCCTGCTTACACAGCCCCGCCCCCCTCCTGGTACCCTGCAGGGAGGTCATGTGACCCACGGGGCTGACCCCAGGAACAGGGAGGTCATAGGAGGTCAGTGGTGAGTCAGGGTGGTGAACATCCCCCAGTAGAGCCTGATCATCCAGCAGCAGGCTACAGGAGGGGGCGCTGTAACAGGAAGTGTCAGCAGGCAGACCCAGGAAGTGCAGGAAGGACAGAAGAAGACATAGCTGGAGGTCTGGGCGGACCAGCCGGATCATAGACGGCCCAATGTCATCAAACAGCACCTACATAGAACACACACATGCAGGCAAGTGGTAAGACATAAATAGCAACAGTAAGAACCCATTTTTTAATGGTAGATATGTCCCAGTTTTGGCACCACTATCACCAGTAATCACAGCCAATACCTGTCGGTCCGGGTCCTCACAGTCCTCCACCGATTGGCCCTTGGTTTTGTCCGGCCTCCACGGCAGCCAATGGATGGCCTCGCGTGATGTCTCCACATCCAACCAGATCCTCCACTTGGGCCAGGTTTTATCCTTCACCTCCAATTCCTCCTGATCTTCTTCATCTCCATCATCTGTCACACAGAGGTTCCAAAGGTTAACATTACAACACTATGACTTACGTCGCCAAAACGTCCTAATATTATGCTGCTACTAGTGCAATTAAAGTGTTATAACACAGAAATAAGAGCAACCATGTAAAGTGTTAGTACAGGTTTTAGTACAGGCAAGGCTATAAAGTTGCTAACCTTGTTCACTGGGTTGGAGCCAGCCCCCTCTCTCCTGCTGGGTCATCCAGGCTCTCCATCCACTGGCCCCTCTCTCCCCGACACGGGGCTCCCCACTGTCCCAGAATGGCTCAAAGAACTCCACCTGGAGGACCACAAAGGGCAAAGGCCAAAGGGATGATTTAATACAACACAGATATGTATATCAATCCCTCAATACTACAGTAATTAATACTGTACAATCACACAGAGGGTGGAGGAGAGGGAATGTTGGGTATTTCAACAATGTAATAATTCGTAAACATATCATGTTTCATGGGTTGATGGTCAGTTGTCTCCATCTGCGCTGAGGTCAGCAGTTCTCCTGACAGGAAGAACAACAGACTGAACTGCAGGACAGCCTGCAGGACAATAACTAGATGGAATTAATTAGCCCCTCCACGGTAGTGCATGTCTCTCTCTGCCGTCAACACAGTGCTGCAGCGATCAGCAGACCAGACCTCCATGAAGAACAGCAGAAACTCAGAGTGTGGAATAAAAGGTAGTCCTGTTTAATACTGCATTTGTTTCTGGAGGACACATTGCTTGAGACAAAAGACAGACAGGCTCTGAACATGGAGCTTTGGGCATGAGTACTTCCAAATTCGGTAGAGACATCCTATATGGTGTCTTAACAATATCTTAACAATACAAAGCTCAATTGACCTAGACTATTTTCCAATAGCCACACCACTTGAAATGCATAGCCAATACATATTGCTTCATTTTAGTGCTACGCTAGTATAGGCCTTGGAACAGAGACGTAGTGTTAAGGGATGATCTCTCATCAACAAATACAACCCTGATCAATTAAAACAGTTCATGAAAGCTAATGCTGTGTTTACCCTGCGGACACACACATAGCAACATGCCCTTGCTTCATTTGAGGTATTATACATTCAGAATTATGTCTCCATTATGTAATGTTGCTGGTGCTGGGGGGACAGTGAGCTGTGAGCCACTACAGCAGTTCTGACAGAAGAGCAAACAGGCAATTTCTCTCGAATTAGAATGCCCCACTGCTGGAAAAAGGTCTCTATTAAAACCTGGTCATGCATTTTAAAACGACCCCCTTAGCATAGCAAAGTTTCCATGTAGTGTGTAAAGTGACAAAGCCCAGACCAGTCTGAAGGGCACTCTCTGGAAAGGGCCCCAGCACTGCTTTAACGCCAGTGACAAAAAACAAACAGCATTGGTGCATTGGCTTTGGATAAACAGCCAATTCATCATCAGTCTATTCTGGAGGGAGCTACCAGCTGTATATGAGTACATGTGTTGGAACATGTGTGTTCTTTGCAGAGGAACTTGGGGAATGACTGTGTGTGTACCTGTTGTCTGGTGGGTAGGTCCTTGACAGTGTCTGGCTTGAAGAAGGTGAAGTCCAGTAGGCCCTGGAACAGACACACAGCTTTCTCTGAGTGGCCAGCCTGCCTGAGGAAATGACACTGCTGGACGAAGATGGCTGCAGAGAGGAGACAGCATACAATACCACATCAGGAATTATAATTCTTCACACAGAGCACCCAGTTCACTTCCACCTATTAGAACCAGCATGTGTGCATTTGTTTAGTATGAGCTCTTAAAGATGAATCCATTGAAAAATCCTCAGACTTTCAGAGAAAAAAAAATAGTATGATCAGGAAAAAAGTGAGAGATGTTTATTTATTTTTAAAGTAATAACAGATGGATAATCTTCCCTGAATGAAAAACTCAGCAGGCGAATTAAAGCTGCACATCCCTAAGGTCACATGATATGTCAGCTTCTCAAAAGCTTTTTATTGCCCCTCACAGTAGTCTTTATTATTCGGAATAATTATCAAGTTATAATTAATGCAACCGTCTCCTGCAGATGTTCCCTTTAAGTTGGGGTTACATTGTAACCTGGTCCCAGATCTGTTTGTGCTGTCAATGGTCATAGGAGTTGGCAAGACAGCACAAACAGATCTGGGACCAGGCTACCTGCCTTGTACTGCCAGTACAGAGACCGTCTGCATTTTCTAAAAGGAACCAAACAGTCAAAAAGACCAACAGTCTCCCTCAGAGGTCAGGTGGAGATATATGCCCAACACTGCTATGTAAGCAGAGGCTATGGTTGAATTTTAGTACATACAGCATACATCTCCCACACGGTTTGATCCGTCCACAGTGCAGCTTCAGATATGCTAGAAATATGTACTATTCAACCACAAGAGGGAGTCTGGGACCATCATCTTATAACAGTAAAATCACACAAAAATTGAAGAGCTTCTGTATCTATTAGGTAGAGTTGAGAATACCAAAGATGCCATGAGTGATGACATACATTGGTTGAACCTGAAACAGCTAGCCTATTTTCTATGAGTTGCAGTAGGTGATCTATAAACCTAAATAGTTCCAGTATGTTCAATAAAATTCTAGGTGATTTCAATAAGCGAAGCATCACTGGATACCATCAAATTTTTCTACCCTTACATAACAGTTAGCTGTGGTCAACAGATAAGACTGTTTGAGTGGGCTAAAGCATGGGAAACCCTGGGCTAAAGAATGTGAGGCACTCACTTCTGTTTCTGATTGTTTAAACCTTATCAATACCTTACCATTCTTTTTCATTAAATTAAGGCTGTACTTGAAATGCTCCTGGAGTGCGTCCCATCCTTATCATTGTTCAGTAGGCTAAAGCCCTGACAAGACAGTTCCATGTCCAGCCCAGCAGCAGTCCAGCCCAGACTGACCACTGGTCAGCTAGTCTAACTAGATGATAGTTTCATTAGGCTAATTGAGGGGCAGATGCCAGAGGGCCAGGAGAATAGACCAGGACTGTAGTACTCATATCATAACTCAGCAGCATGGACACTGGAGTGGACATCCATGATCCTCTCTCCCTTTCTCACCCTCCTTTTCCCTCTCCCCTAGTCCATCTGTTCCTCATCTCCTGTCAGTGGTCAGAAGCATTACGCAGCACAACCCTGTTTGGGGGTCTGTTCAGGAGAATGAAAGATGTTATAGAACATTGCAGATAGATATGTACTGTGTAAAACAGATATAATTGTCAGTCATTGGGAAAAAGGAATCTTGTCAGTTCTATTTAGGACATTTCTAGCTGCAAAATTCTACATTTGCCTACTGAACGAGGCCCTGTGCCACACCCACAAACATCTGGCAATGACATCATGATACACATAACCAGTTAGCTAGCCAGCTAATTAAATTTAGTCTGTCACGACAGATTATAACCACATCAAATCCATACCAAAGACTTCTGAAAGGAGTTTAAAGGAGATACAGTGCCGTGAAAAAGTATTGTCCCCTTTCTGATTCACTATACTGAATGCTATCTTCAACCAAAACCTAATATTAGATAAAGGGAACCGAGTTTACAAATAACGCCAAAAAAAAGGTATACTTATTTTATTTATTTAATTAACAATATTATGCAACACTCAATTCCCCTGTGTGAAAAGGTAATTGCCACCTTACACTCAATAACTGGTTGTGCCATCTTTAACTCCAATGACTGCAACCAAATGCTTTCTGTAGTTGTTGATCAGTCTCTCGCATGGCTGTGGAGGAATTTTGGCCCATTCTTGCATGCAGAACTGCTTTAACTCAGCAACATTTGTGAGTTTTCAAGCATGAACTACTCGTTTCAAATCCTGACACATCTCAATTTGGATTAGTTCGGGACTTTGACTAGGCCATTCCAAAACTTCAAATGTGTTGCTTTTTAACCATTTTCATGTAGACTTAATTTTGTGTTTTGGATCATTGTCTTGCTGCATCACCCAGCTGCGCTTCAGCTCACAGACGGATTGCCTGACATTCTTCTGTAGAATTCTCTGATACAGAGCAGAATTCATGGTTCCTTCTATTAAGGCAAGTCGATCAGGTCCTGAGGCAGCAAAGCATCCCCAAACCATCACACTACCACCACCATGCTTGACCGTTGGTATGAGGTTCTTACTGTGGAATGCAGTGTTTGGTTTTCGTCAGACTTAATGGGACCCATCTCATCCAAAAAGTTGACTCAAGTTTGACAAAAAACACCTGGAAGCACCTGAATAATCATCAAGAATCTTGGAAGAATGTTCTATGGACAGATGATTCAATAGTGTAACTTTTTGGGTGTATGGGGGCAATTACTTTTTCACACAGGGAATTGGGTGTTGCATAACTTTGTTAATTGAATACATAAAATAAGTAGCACTTTTTTTGTTATTTGCAAACTCAGGTTCCCTTTATCTAATATTAGGTTTTGGTTAAAGATCTGATAATTCAGTTTGAAAAATATGCAAAAATAGGGAAAATCAGAAATGGGGCAAATACTTTTTCACAACACTGTACATAAACACACACACTCCGGCAGAGACAACAGCACCTTTCACTTCCAATAGAATGACAACTAATCCACTCTTCTCTTCAACTTTCATGGTCACAGACACAGTCCAAACATGCACAATGAACCACATACAGTTCAATACAGCAGCAGGACAGGACACAATGACAAGGGGAAACCTGAACCATAATACTCGCCTCTACAAATATTTACATTGGCTAATGCTTCTCAAGTTTCAGCCCCTCTGCAGTACAGCCTTGTGCCAGTGAATAAAAGACGAGAAAGCAAAAAGCAATGACTTTCCATCACAACCAAACAGAACAAGTTTGTGAGTTAGTGCACATTTCAGTAATCCTCTGTCTATAATGTAGAAGCTATCGCGAGGGAAATGTCCTTTATAAGTTATTCATACAAACATTATTATATATAAAGTATATATTATGTGGCTTGGACCATTACCCAGCATGTGTTCATCAGTGCCCGGTAGCACCTGGTGAGAAACCATGCTCCCATCCTGCACCGCCGCCAGCGTGCTCAGACACTTCCCGTATACCGTGTTGACCTTTGACACGGAGAAGGTACTGAAGTGGCTCTGCATGAACAGCAGGTACTTCCTCCACAGTGGGGCACTGTTGGGGTGCAGGAACACCAGCTTTTTCCACTCCTTCAGCAGGGCTGCCGGCTCCCACAGCTCCCTACAGAGCCGCAGTCGCTCCAGCTTCAGTTCCACGCAGCTCGGGTTATTTTCCACTGCTCGATCCAAAATGGCTACCTTCTTCTCCAGCGTGGCCCGCACTGACCTCTTCCGCCGCTCGGTCTCGTTCTCAGAGATGTCACCAAACACTCCAGGCGCCCCAGCTACCTCGTCCTGTAATATAGTTCTGGAAGTTATTATGTGATTTGTTGTATCAAGAAACAGGCCAGGGACTGGAATTTTTCCTGACACGTTGAAATGTCCCGGAAAAACTCTTGGCCCTAGTAAAATTTCATGTGATTTGAAGGGACTGATTGGTGTGGTGTGTAATTATGGGGTTTTGACATTGAGTAGTGTACCTGGAAGAGGACAAACTGAAACCAGGTGTGTGTGTCTGTGGGGGTTTCCCTCAGCCTCCTGTTGAAGTTCTCCACCCGTTCAGCCAGCATGACGGCAGCATTGTCCCTGGGAGTAGAAGGTTGTTCCTCTGTCTTACCATGCTCCGCCTTCCCCTTCCCCTGGAGCCACAGGGAGGTGGAGGAGTCATACACCCCCAGGGGGTTGACCCAGGAGCCCTGACCTTTGGCAGAGCCACCCCCCTCTGCCTCACCTTCCAGACAGGAGGGCACAGGGATGAAGGGTAAGGTGGTGGTGGTGCCCTCTGGTGGAGGTCTGGGCAGCGTGGGTTTGCCATCAGACATCAGCAGCTGGCGGACGGTGGGGGAGAAGTAGCGGTTGGGTCTCTGTCTCCTGTCCACTCTCTTCTTCTCTGGGCCAGACTCAGCCCAGCTCACGGCCTGAGACCGCAGGTCCAAACCCAGAGAGGAAGAGCCTTTCCTTTTGTACCTTTAAAGACATTAAAATCATTACAGTCATATGTAGAATCCCTGTAAAGAGAAACAGCAATGTATTGAGAGCGTTTTGAACTGGTGTGCAGCTCAGTAAGGGAGGGCAGGGTGAGAAAGAGAGAAAAAAGGAGAAATAAACAGAATTGTCTGCGTCACCTGACCTCCTCCAAAAAGGAAGTCCCTCTGCAGCAATACACCAAGCACCAGTCCAATCATGGCTATATTGATCACATATCACTTAACTTGCTGTGGTGTGTGTGTGTACTGACTACACATTAAACCCGATATCATCTGGAACTCAAGTTGTTGCCCTTGTGCAGTTAATAAAAAGATCAGTGGGTCTTACTACACCGCTTCTGTGGACATGCATACGTACAGTGAGGGAAAAAACTATTTGATCCCCTGCTGATTTTGTACGTTTGCCCACTGACAAAGAAATGATCAGTCTATAATTTTAATGGTAGGTTTATTTGAACAGTGAGAGACAGAATAAGAACAACAAAAAATCCAGAAAAACGCATGTCAAAAATGTTATAAATTGATTTGCATTTTAATGAGGGAAATAAGTATTTGACCCCTCTGCTAAACATGACTTAGTACTTGGTGGCAAAACCCTTGTTGGCAATCACAGAGGTCAGATGCTTCTTGTAGTTGGCCACCAGGTTTGCACACATCTCAGGAGGGATTTTGTCCCACTCCTCTTTGCAGATCTTCTCCAAGTCATTAAGGTTTCGAGGCTGACGTTTGGCAACTCGAACCTTCAGCTCCCTCCACAGATTTTCTATGGGATTAAGGACTGGAGACTGGCTAGGCCACTCCAGGACGTTAATGTGCTTCTTCTTGAGCCACTCCTTTGTTGCCTTGGCTGTGTGTTTTGGGTCATTGTCATGCTGGAATACCCATCCACGACCCATTTTGAATGCCCTGGCTGAGGGAAGGAGGTTCTCACCCAAGATTTGACGGTACATGGCCCCGTCCATCGTCCCTTTGATGCGGTGAAGTTGTCCTGTCCTCTTAGCAGAAAAACACCCCCAAAGCATAATGTTTCCACCTCCATGTTTGATGGTGGGGATGGTGTTCCTCCACCTCCAAACACGGCGAGTTGAGTTGATGCCAAAGAGCTCCATTTTGGTCTCATCTGACCACAACACTTTCACCCAGTTGTCCTCTGAATCATTCAGATGTTCATTGGCAAACTTCAGACGGGCATGTATATGTGCTTTCTTGAGCAGGGGGACCTTGCGGGCGCTGCAGGATTTCAGTCCTTCACGGCGTAGTGTGTTACCAATTGTTTTCTTGGTGACTATGGTCACAGCTGCCTTGAGATCATTGACAAGATCCTCCCGTGTAGTTCTGGGCTGATTCCTCACCGTTCTCATGATCATTGCAACTCCACAAGGTGAGATCTTGCATGGAGCCCCCCAGGCCGAGGGAGATTGACAGTTCGTTTGTGTTTCTTCCATTTGCGAATAATCGCACCAACTGTTGTCACCTTCTCACCAAGCTGCTTGGCGATGGTCTTGTAGCCCATTCCAGCCTTGTGTAGGTCTACAATCTTGCCCCTGACATCCTTGGAGAGCTCTTTGGTCTTGGCCATGGTGGAGAGTTTGGAATCTGTTTGATTGATTGCTTCTGTGGACAGGTGTCTTTTATACAGGTAACAAACTGAGATTCGGCCCACTCCCTTTAAGAGTGTGCTCCTAATCTCAGCTCGTTACCTGTATAAAAGACACTTGGGAGCCAGAAATCTTTCTGATTGAGAGGGGGTCAAATACTTATTTCCCTCATTAAAATGCAAATCAATTTATAACATTTTTGACGTGCGTTTTTCTGGATTTTTGTTTTGTTATTCTGTCTCTCACTGTTCAAATAAACCTACCATTAAAATTATAGACTGATCATTTCTTTGTCAGTGGGCAAACATACAAAATCAGCAGGGGATCAAATACTTTTTTTCCCCTCACTGTATATAGACACAAACTTTGAAATATGCTAATGAAGACAACTATAGTCAGAAGCAAACTGAGTTAAAAGAAGTCACTACATGACCAAAAGTATGTGGACACCTCCTCGTTGAACATTTCATTCCAAACTCATGGGTGTTAATATGGAGTTGGTCCCCATATGCTGCTATAACAGCCTCCACTCTTCTGGGAAGGCTTTCCACTTGATGTTGGAACATTGCTGCAGGGACTTGCTTCCTATCAGCCACAAGAGCAATAGGGAGGTCGGGCACTGATATTGGGCGATTAGGCCTGGCTCGATGTCGGCATTCCAATTTATCCCAAAGGTGTAAGATTGGCTTGAGGTCAGGGTTCTATGCAGGCCAGTCAAGTTCTTCCACACCGATCTCGACAAACCTTCTCTGTATGATCCTCGCTTTGTGCACAGGGCATTGTCATGCTGAAACAGGAAAGGGCATTTCCCCAACTATTGCCACAAAATTGAAAGCACAGAATTGTCAAGAATGTCATGTATGCTGAAGAGTCAAAATTTCCTTTCACTTGGAACTAAGGGGCCTAGTCCGCACTATGAAAAACAGACCCAAACCATTATTGACTATGCAGTCGGCAGGTAGCGTTCTCCTGGCATCCGCCAAACCCAGATTCGTCCGCCAGACTGGCACATGGTGAAGCGTGATTCATCACTCCAGAGAACGCGCTTCCACTGCTCCGAGTCCAATGGCTGCAAGCTTTACACCACTCCAGCCAACGCTTGGCATTGCGCATGGTGATCTTAGGCTTGTGTGCGGCTGCTCGGCCATGGAAACCCATTTCATGAAGCTTCCGACAAACAGTTATTGTGCTGCCGTTGCTTCCAGAGGCAGTTTGGAACTCGGAAGTGAGTGTTGCAACCGAGGACAGACGATTTTTAAATGCTACGTGCTTAAGCACTCGCCAGTGCCGTTCTGTGAGCTTGTGGTGTGGCCTACTACTTCGCAGCTGAGCCGTGTTTGCTCCTAGACTTTTCCACTTCACAATAACAGCACTTACGGGTGACGGGGACAGCTCTAGCAGAGCAGAAATTTGACTGACTTGTTGGAAAAGGTGGCATCCTATGACAGTGCCACGTTGAAATTCACTGAGCTCTTCGGTGAGGCCATTTTACTGCCAATAATGTTTGTTTATGGAGATTGCATGGCTGTGTGCTTGATTTATACACCTGTCAGCAACTGGTGTGGCTGAAATAGCCAAATCCACTAATATGAAGGGGTGTCCATATAGTGTACAGTGCATTCGGAAAGTATTCAGACCCCATCCCTTTTTCCACATTTTGTTTTGTTACAGTCTTATTCTAAAATTGACAGTGCATGTCAGAGCAAAAACCAAGCCATGAGGTCGAAGGAATTGTCCGTAGAGCTCCAAGACAGGATTGTGTTGAGGCACAGATCTGGGGAAGGGTACCAAAAAAAATGTCTGCAGCATTGAAGGTTCCCAAGAACACAGTGGACTCCATCATTCTTAAATGGAAGAACTTTGGAACCACCAAGACTCTTCCGAGAGCTGGCCGCCCGGCCAAACTGAGCAATCGGGGGAGAAGGGCCTTGAACCCAATGATCACTCTGATGGTGCTCCAGAGTTCTTCTGTAGAGATGGGAGAACCTTCCAGAAGGACAACCATCTCTGCAGCACTCCACCAATCAGGCCTTTATGGTACAGTGGCCAGACAGAAACCACTCCTCAGTAAAAGGCACATGACAGCCTGCTTGGAGTTTTGCTAAAGGCACCTAAAGGACTCTCAGACCATGAAAAACAAGATTCTCTGGTCTGATGAAACTAAGATTCAACTCTTTGGCCTGAATGCCAAGTGTCACATCTGGAGGAAACTTGGCACCATCCCTATGGTGAAGCATGGTGACGGCAGCATCATCATGCTGTGGGGATGTTTTTCAGCGGCAGGGACTGGAAGACTAGTCAGGATCAAGGGAAAGATGAACGGAGCAAAGTACAGAGAGTCTTGATGAAAACCTGCTCCAGAGTGATCAGGACCTCAGACTGCGGCGAAGGTTCACCTTCCAACAGGACAACGACCCTACGCACACAAACAAGACAATGCAGGAGTGGCATCGGGACAAGTCTTTAAATGTCCTTGAGTGGCCCAGCCAGAGCCAACTGAAAAAAGCTGTGCAGCGATGCTCCCTATCCAACCTGACAGAGCTTGAGAAGATCTGCAGAGAAGAATGGGAGAAACTCCACAAATACAAGTGTGCCAAGCTTGTACCGTCATACCCAAGAAGACTCGAATCTGTAATCACTGCCAAAGGAGCTTCAACAAAGTACAAAGTAAAGGGTCTGAATACTTATGGAAATGTGATATTTCCGGGGGGGTTTTATAATAAATTTGCACAAAATAATTTATGGGGATTTTATCACCCCCCCAACCCTCTGGCCACCCAAGCCCCCGTGTGATGATGTGTACTGTAATGGAGCTGACTGACTCCCTCTCTGACTGACCTTGCGTTGGGAGTAGAACCAGCCTGGGGGGTAAACTAAACACTGCTGGCCAACAGATACCATTTCAACACTATCGTGCCAACCTGAACCGTACGGTTATTTTCGCATTGTCCTTTTTCCTGGTGGATGCGCAGCCAGGCCAGGGCAGTATAGCTCAGCGGTGTGGACAGGGTAAGAGTGGGTTGATGATGGCTGACGGACAGCTACACCAGAGCTGAGATGGCAGTAGTAGTGGTGGTGCAGAGGTGAGGGGTGTTAAAGTGGGGAGGCAGAGGGTGGTACAGCGGAGGGGGAAGGAAGGTTACCTACCTAGCGATATCTCCTCTGTAAAGTGATTTGTACTCCCAGTTGGCACGGTCTGCTCTCCTGTCCACGCAGAAGGGCCGATCGGTGGGGGTCTGGAGGTCATCCAACCACACAAAAGACCCCTCCACCTGAAACTGCACCTCCTCACTACAAACAGAGATAGTCAGGATCAATGCAGAGTATAGGCCACACCTTTAAAGAGGGGTAGGTGACATAGCGAGTCAGCGTTTTCATGATTGGAACAAAAGACAATATAGGGTTAGCGGTGCTACCTCACACAAACATGATGCCATAATGGAAATTGATAAGAAAGCTTTTCATAAAACAGACATAATCATTAAACATTGACAGTACGGTAACAGATTAGTCGTTAAATATTGCCAGTACAGTGCAGATAAAAAATAATGGCAACTATAGTATAATTTCACTGTAGCTTGAAGGATAAGTTATACAAATCTCCTGTGGAGGAGCCAGTGCTTGAATTGAGAGAAAGGTGCGTGTGTGTGTGTTGACGTGTTTAACTATTCTTGTGGGGACCAGAAGTCTCCACAAGAATAGTAAGCCGAACAAAAATTTGACCAACTGGGGACATTTTGTTAGTCCCCACAAGGTCAAATGCTATGCTAGGGGGTTTAGGGTGAAGGTTAGAATTAGTGTTAGAATTATGTTAAGGGTTAGTTTTAGGGTTAAAGTTAGGGTAAGAGTACGGGTGGGGGGTAATTTCATTGGCAGCTCAGAGACTAGCCAGGCTTGCTGTCGCAGTTGAATTCAGAGTCTGAGTCAAGAGCTACTCCAACTGGCAGTCAGCCAAGACCCCCAGAGTATACCTCCCCTAACACACTGAGCCACGGACAATGAATCTCCCTCCTACCTGGCAACACTTAAACAGAACAACTACTACAATAATACCAGCCATGGGCAAGTATTAAAAAAGCATCTTACGGTTGGAGTGCTGGTCTAGGATCAACCCCCCCCCCCCCCGTCCAAATACTCTTATTCATTATGATATAAATTGCAAAACTGATCATATATATTCCTACTAGAGCATGTATCCTGGGTCTCACTGGGCACAAAATGAGTGAGGTCATATACCTGGGAGGTCTGCTCTCAGCCTTTTTTAGGAGGTCACTGGGGTAGATAGTATCTGAATCTGAGCCACTGCTTGCTGGAGAGGGTTCTCCACTCTTCTTCTTGTGCTTCTTCTTTTTCTTCTTCTTCTTCTTCTCCTTCTTTTTCTTCTTGTTGGATTGGACGTCATTCTTATCCTCCCTCTCTGGTATAACGAGTCTGCTGAAAAATGTTAGTAGTATACATTTAAGTACAAATATCACAAGCTGTTGATTTTGGGGTGAAACTACCACCACGTCAATGCTGAGATCACATCATCTCACAAAAGTATAAGATATTTGGAGGAAAATTTCTTATAATTGTGTAATAACAACAAGATCGTGTAGTAAAATTCAAAGCTACTCAATAAAACCTCCAGTGCTTCTCAAAGGGGCAGAACCATATCCTGTCTCCTGTACAATGGAGCATGTAATACTATTGAGTCACAGTGAAAGAGAAATAATTGAATAACGATTAAACACGTATGATAATAACACCTTGTTTCTGCCGATTGTGTTTCGTTGGCTTTCTCAGTGGCTCGTTGGTGAAGAGAGAGAGCGTCGTCAGTGCGGAAACTTTGATTACTCAGCCATTCTAGTTCTGAGGAGAGAGAAGAGGAATGTCAAATCAATCGCAATCAGTTCTCTAGGGCTTTTAAGCACAGGAATTAATCAGGTTTGGCGACAGCTGTTTTCAGAAGGAAGCCCACTGATACAGTAAATGCACTAAAGATAAAATAGTTATATCGCATTGTGTTGTCATATCGGATTGTACCAATGGGTTTAGAGTTTAATTTTATAAGGACATTATATAGTACACCTTTTTGGTTAGATTAAGGTTATGGTGAGGGCCCGATGGGTCAATGCACTGCTGACCTACAGTAAGTGAGTGTAGGTAAATTGTTTATCATGCTTATTCAACCGGCCACACCACTGACTAACTAACGTTCATATTTATCAAATTATAGCTATGGATGCATATTTTGGGGATGTTATGTTACGAGCAAAGACACTTAGCTAGCTATAGTATAATTGGGTTGTGACCAATGAAGCTAACAAGCTAGTAAAACTAGGACACTGACACTTTCAAGCAGGAACGTTGCACTTACGTTTAATTTCACTAGATCTCTCTTTGAAAAGTCGTCACAGAATGGTGGCTAACTGGTTGACACATACAAATAAACATTTGTGGGTCTTACCTTTATGTGCATTCTCAGCTTTTGTATTTGATAATCCTGCAAAAGCTGGAAATAGAGCCATGTTGATAGCCTCTGCGTGTAAACAGTCGCATGAATATGACGTCATCTCGAACGCGCCTGTGGTTTGTTGGAGAGGTAGAATTTTAGGAATCGCATAATTTTAGGCTGCTAAAATCCTGTTCTCTTGAATGCAAATTGTATGGTTTAGTTTGGCTTTTTTATCTTTGAGCATGAGCACACAAACTCACTTCCATAGACTGCGAGATTATTGCCTAAAAGTAAATATTGGTTTGAATGCAGTAGTTTAATTCACAAAATAGACTCAATCAGCACAGGATTTCTAATATTTTAATTATATATTCCCTCATTGATACGCCTGTCATTTTCAATTCCGCGACTAAAAGTAAACAGTTCCGTGTATGCTTGCGGTGACTAATCGCCGATCACCACCATTTCCTCCCAAAAAACTCTAATCGAGCCCCTGCCAGATGAGGATGTATGATTTTGAGGAACTAGACAGACTGAAAGAAACGTCTTGTCGACAGCAATAATTATAGTATTATAAAACGCTCTGTGATACAAAGTAGACTGTCCGGCCACACCGTTTTCCTAAACTACTCGGGTAATATTAGGCGCCATTGCTTGACGCATTGCAGATCCAACGTAGCCAATCCTGGGCTCCCGTACAATGAGCAGAATATTGCAGGTCCACTGTATCCAATGAGAAGCGCCGTCTCAAAAATAACTGCAATTTCTCCAGCGTCAACAGACACTGGCCAGTGTGTTTGAGTATTCTTCCGCAGAGATAAAACAGTGCGTTGCATAAAGTAGAGCGCCACGTTCCAGCTCGAGCGCATCAGAAGCCTGTAAATTCATAGGCACAGGATGCAGTGAGTAGTCACTGGACAGACCGGAATGTGTCGAATTATACCACAGCTGCACTGTTGGCCACATGACCAAAGCCAATGTCACAATTTATTTTGTGCCTATGTATGTCAATCATTTACAGATTTTTGTATTTACTGTTTCGTTTGTAAATATGACACCTTATTAGGTTTTAGGTTTTTTTATAATCACAAAACAGCATGCAGAATTTGGATAATCAACCTAGCAATTATTTTCATACCATGATCAATTTACAAATGCATGAACTGAATATATGCTTTTCACTTTATTTGAGAATAATAAACTATAGGCTATAGATATTGAATAGTGATCCCATGAAGGCATGCTCCTTGTAATTTCATTATTAGAAGAAATTATACATTTTGGATATCATGACAAATGCTGAAAACAAGTTGATTCTGAGTTTGCAAAAACATTGGAAATAAATATGACATTTTCATAAGTTTTATAGCCAAACAGGCCAACTATAAAACTGCATTATTGATCATTTTGTCAATGACTGATATTGGGTAATGAATATTAATTCGATATGATAAATCGGCTAGCCTAAATAAATCTCTTATTGTCTGATTATCACCATCGGCCTATTTTTTTAAAAGTAATAATGTAATGCACATTTCATAGCTTCAATTATCATGAAGTGATGATGGAATGGCAGCTATTCTACCAACAACATCTTATGTGCACTTTTTCTTTTTAATACTCTGTCTGGTGTTGCTTATCTCCAATGCAACAATAACTCAAGGAATGGCTGGTCAAATGCAAATGTATGAATATATGAGTAGGAGTACTTGTACCAGTAAGTGTCAGATACTGTCTGTATGAAATAATAAATAAACACATTTGGTGAGAAGCTTATATTTGTCCTATTTCACATATGTAGGCTACAAGTGTGTATTATATGCATATGTGAATTGGAAATGTTTTTTTTGTTGTATATCCCAACTCCCCTGAGACACTCTTGGAGAGTATATCAACAGCTACCCTGGAGCAATTAGGGTTAAGTGCCTTGGCAGATTGTTCACATTGTCGGCTCTGGGATTCAAACTAGTGACCCTTTGGTTACTGGCCCAATGCTCTTACCGCTAGGCTTCCTGCCACCACAGGCAAATTGTCACTGGTCTGTGTTGTTCTATGTGTGTGGCTTTAGGTTTTTGTGCCACTGCACTGTACACTGTCCTTCTCTCAGCACATATCAAATCTGCAGGCTAAAGTAAAATCTAGACTTGGTTTCCTCTATCGTAATCACTCCTCTTTCCCCCCTGCTGCCGAACTAACCCTGATTCAGATTGCCATTTTACCCATGCTAGATTACGGAGAAGTAATTTATAGATCGGCAGGTAAGGGTGCTCTCGAGCGGCTAGATGTTCTTTACCATTCGGCCATCAGATTTGCCACCAATGCTCCTAATAGGACACATCACGACACTCTATACTCTTCTGTAAACTGGTCATCTCTGTATACCCATCGCAAAACCCACTGATTGATGCGCATTAATAAAACCCACATAAGCCTCACTCCCCCCTATCTGAGATATCTACTGCAGCCCTCATCCTCCACATACAACACCCGTTCTGCCAGTCACATTCTGTTAAAGGTCCCCAAAGCACACACATCCCTGGGTCGCTCGTCTTTTCAGTTCACTGCAGCTAGCGACTGGAACGAGATGCAACAAACACTCAAACTGGACAGTTCTATCTCAATCTCTTCATTCAAAGACTCAATCATGGACACTCTTACTGACAGTTGTGGCTGCTTTGTGTGATGTATTGTTGTTTCTACCTTTGTTCCCTTTGTGCTGTTGTCTGTGCCCAAAAATGTTTGTACCCTGTTTTGTGTTGCTGCCATGTTGCTGTCATATTGTGTTGCTTTCATGCTGTGTTGTCATGTGTTGCTGCCATGCTATGTGGTTGTCTTAGGTCTCTCTTTTTGTAGTTGTGTCGTTTCTTTTGTCGTGATGTGTGTTTTGTCCTATATTTTTATTTAATAGATTTTTTATTTTTAATCCCACCCCCCTTCCCCACAGGAAGCCTTCTGGTAGGCCGTCATTGTTAATACGAATGTGTTCTTAACTGACTTGCGTAGTTAAATAAAGGTTTAAAAAAAAAATACAAATAAATAACATCTCTGTCAGGCAAGTTTTCTGAGAAGGAAGGGAGGGAGGGATACATGCTGCCTGTCCTGCAGTGGGAAAATGCGGAAGTGAGTGAGGAGGGTTTTCAGCGGCGGAGGAATACACCAAGCTATATAGACAGAGATCGCGAGAGATACACACCTTCAACCCATCAGTAGAGGTCCCGGGAACTGGTCAATCTCGTAGTCTAGTTTTAGAAAACTAACACATTCAGCGCCGACGGACATGGTGAGTATTATATCATGTGCGGCGTTGGAAATATTATTTTTAGTGAAATATAATTTAAGCAAGCTATGGTAAGGTTTCCTCGTTGCATGAATGCATGCTTTTCCTGCAGAGGAAGATTCGCGTGAACCGTTGAGTGACGGTCGGAGTGATCGTGCGTCGACGCTAGCTTGTCAGATTTTTGGGTGTTACATTATTGATTATAGGATCCTTCCTACAATTCATATGCATTGCTGATTGTGTTTTTGATGGACCGATATTTAAGACGAATGGTGATAACTCAAAGTATATTTTTGTCTGATGATCGAGGCAATTACTTCATCATGTCAGCGAGCCAGACCTGACTCCATGCGTCCGTGAAACAGTAACATTTTACGGTTTTAATGTTTAACAAAACCCGTGTACTGAGCCGGTAATGGAAAGTGTTAAGATTCTGTAACATAATACATGTATAATATAGAATGCGGGCTATACAATTTTGATCAAAATAAAGCTGAAAAACCATTGAGATTTATATATTTTCCACATGCACAAGCGGACCTCTCAATGCAGCGAACTGCATCTGTTGATGCGGTTCGATGGAGCAGTGCATACGATCTACCGCTGTACCTACAGTACACCCGCCCCCATAAAATCACTGTAATTCAGAATTATATACAATGTTCTAGGAATTTGACAAGATGTTGCATTTGTATTAGGCCACTATGAACCAGCAGTTCACCAGATCGTGTATCATTTTTACTATGATCAGTCTTTTTCAGGTTCTGTTACTGTGGTATGATGTAGAATGCATCGTTTCATTTATCTTTCTGCCTCGGGAGACATTAGGGAGAAACCAAATCTATGGAATTAAAGTCTACATCTTTGCAATATTAACGGAGTTTGGTTCATGCTGTCTGTCACTTTTTTTTTTTTTCTATGGTAATTACAAATAATTGATAGACCTGTTATAGGATTTCTAAACACATGGCTTCAATTTGATCGAAAATGTAATCTCTGTGACATTCTTGTATACTATTTGTCAGGTCGAAAGGGATATGGTTCTCTTGGAATAAGGGCAGCTGCCCTATCTCTGACATGACTGTGGCATGTTTGATTTATGCCACTTTTTATACACAGATATGGAACAATGTAGATCATATCATGTTGTTTTTCAGTTAGTAATTACCATTGTCACAGGAGGTTCAACCTCCAAGATACTTTTTCTATCGACTGTCTCCATGGGAGGGATTGGGTTGTATAGCAGCGGGAGAACAGCGTTAAAACATGAATCTCAAAGTAAATTATGTTATTGTGCTCAATGCACACATTGTTTCTCCAGAAGCATGGAAGTAATGTCTCCGCCAATGTGGGGATTACAAAACTATGGATTGTACTCTCTGAATCAGTGTGTCCACTGTTTCGGCCCTCGCTCGAATGTTTGAAGGAATCTTTTTAGATGTGTGTTGCTGTGCTGTGAAGGCGTGCACTAAAAGGTTGTGTCGACTCCACTCCCCTGCTCTCGTCTGTAGTAATGCCTCAGCAGGTGGGTGGGTCCTCTGCTCTCTGCTGTAGTTGTGGGGACATTGACCCTGCCCCGCTCTAAATCAAATCACATTTTCAAATGTATTGGTCACGCCACAGGATCCTGCTGTGTGCCCTAACAAGGAAATGAACGTGCTAGAAGACAGCCCCAGTGTATTGAGCTGATCTGCTCTATCGTAGTTAGTGTGGTGACTCCATGTAGAAAAGGCCATTGCACTGTCTGACTGGACTCTTGTTATTCTCGCTTTACTGGCACGGAATGGCCACAACCTTTATGCTATTATAAATGCAGGGTGCCTGACAGCCTTGGCGCGGGGGGGGGGGGTTGCTTTTCTATCTAGGCCTACCATTCTGTAACTAGGTTACAAATTCAACAATAAGCAGCATAACCAATTGATGTCGATGTGCTGAATATTGCTGCAAGAGATTTATGAGCAAGGTTGGGTGGAGGCTATATGAGTCTATAGACGATGACTAGGCACAATATCACTGCACATGATGTTACATGCTCATATGTAGGGGTAGTGTCTGATTAACTCCATCCCTCTGCTGTAGCCCTATGTTGGAGTCTGGTGCAACGCATCACTTCTCATTTCTGAGATGTTGTACATTGTCCCTGTTCTAATAAACTTAACTAAAAGTGGAGCTCCAGTCATGTGGGCAGACACAGATGCACCCAAATGGGACATAGCAGTGACAGGAAGCCCTCACTCCCAATCCTCTGTGTCACTACACTACCACCATATGGCCCTCAGGGACCACTTGTCAATTTGATGTGAAAGTGGCAATGCCACGCTGTAGCAGCTATGGTGTTTTTGGGTCTCTGGGCCAGGATAGGATAGCTGCAGCTATGGCAGCAAGCGGTGCTCTCTCATACTGAGGTTGTGCATTTCTTGCAAATCCAGGCCAGATTTCTGGCAGCCATGTGTGTTGCGTGTGTGTTGGTCTCGTTCCCTGCCAGAGAGAGGGAGGCCTGGCGGGCGCGTGCCGCTGGGGTTACAGTGGGCTGGCCCTGAGGATCCAGTAGGGTGAGGAGCAGGAGGAGGACCTCCCTTCTGGGCACACTGCTAGAGAATGCTGCTGCTGCCACTGCTCAAGGAACCCAACAGAGGGGGGAGAGAGAGCCATGGACAAGGAAAAAAGTACAGGACTGGGAAAGAGAGCTGTAGGTAACACCTGAGAAACAAACATGCAAGCAAAGACAAACTGATAATGCCAAAAGTAAAGATGGGTGAAGGCCTACAGGTTCAGGGAGAGAGAGAGGCTTAGGCTAAGGGCCTAAGGATGGTTCATAGAAAAACAAAGCCATTGTATAGCCTAGCCCTAAATGAAAGCCAATGTATCACAGTGAGGTACAGTGTTTCCACTAGGATGTTCTTCAACAGTAAAGGGGGGATGCGGTGGATGGGTTCATCTTGTGGGGCAGGCAGCCTAAGCATCTAGCCTCTCTGACCCTGGATGCTCTGGCTCTGTCCAACTAGCCTGGCAGGGGACCCTAAGCATCGTGTGACCAGGCCCTAATCACGGAAATTATCCTTCAGACCCCCTCGTTGGTTTTTGTAACTGTACCACTGCGCAGACGGATTGCGGTCGGCGGGGTGGCAAAAAGCAAAACGCGATACATTAACCCCAGAGCTTCTGTTGCAACGTCCCATGTGGAAGTTAGGATTCCCAAAGATATCCAATACAGGCAGCAGCCCCAATGTTAGGTTGCCGCTACAGTACAGGGGGAGGTAGCCAGTCAGTCACATCACTGCCACAGTGCTTCAGGTCAGGTAAACCCTGCTTCTTTATCAGTCTAGTCCTCTCTGTCTGGTGCTTTGTTCAGCCAGCTGAGCCCCCACTCCCATAGACTTGACACAGCTCCCCACAGCTAGCAGCCAGAGACCTGACCAGCACAGCTCCAGTCATCCAGACAGGCAGGCTGAGGAGCCTGAGGACAACCATGTTGCCCAAGAAGGCACCCTGCTATCAGAACGATGACCTGGTGTCTCTGTCCATGGTATATGAGCTTCTGGACCAGCAGCAGTTCTTCTATAAAGAGTTGAGTGAGCAGCAGGAGAGGAACTACAAGTCCTTCCTCCAGATGCTGGTGGACTCTACCAATAGTCGCATCGATAGCGTGGTCAAAGACGTACAGGACATGAAGAATGGCTTGCAGATCACCAAGACCGAGCTGGGGGGCGTCAGGCGCCAGGGCAACGTGAACACCAAGCGTGCGGAGTGCCTGGCCGAGGGGCTGGTGATGGTGCGAGAGGCCATGGATGTCGTCCCCTCCAAGGCCGGGGGGTCCAATGGGAAGCCCAAGAAGGGTAATCTACTTCTGGACGGCAAGCCAGAAACGAGGATAGCAGATACCTGGCAGGACCAGCCTAAGGCAAAGAGGCTGGTGGCCGACCTGACCGACCTGCATTTGGACGAGTTTCAGGTCCCAACGCTCTGCTATGCCTTCTCTATGAGTGATGGGGAAGCTGAAATTGGTTGAATACTGTATGAGTGATCTGATGGGGTAGCTGCTGTGGTGTGCTCCGGTTACTGTATGAGTGGTCGGATGGGGTAGCTGCTGTGGTGTGCTCCGGTTACTGTATGAGTGATCTGACGGGGTAGCTGCTGTGGTGTGCTCCGGTTACTGTATGAGTGATCTGATGGGGTAGCTGCTGTGGTGTGCTCCGGTTACTGTATGAGTGATCTGATGGGGTAGCTGCTGTGGTGTGCTCCGGTTACTGTATGAGTGATCTGATGGGGTAGCTGCTGTGGTGTGCTCCGGTTACTGTATGAGTGGTCTGATGGGGTAGCTGCTGTGGTGTGCTCCGGTTACTGTATGAGTGATCTGATGGGGTAGCTGCTGTGGTGTGCTCCGGTTACTGTATGAGTGGTCTGATGGGGTAGCTGCTGTGGTGTGCTCCGGTTACTGTATGAGTGATCTGATGGGGTAGCTGCTGTGGTGTGCTCCGGTTACTGTATGAGTGGTCTGATGGGGTAGCTGCTGTGGTGTGCTCCGGTTACTGTATGAGTGATCTGATGGGGTAGCTGCTGTGGTGTGCTCCGGTTACTGTATGAGTGGTCTGATGGGGTAGCTGCTGTGGTGTGCTCCGGTTACTGTATGAGTGATCTGATGGGGTAGCTGCTGTGGTGTGCTCCGGTTACTGTATGAGTGGTCTGATGGGGTAGCTGCTGTGATGTGCTCCGGTTACTGTATGAGTGGTCTGATGGGGTAGCTGCTGTGATGTGCTCCGGTTACTGTATGAGTGGTCTGATGGGGTAGCTGCTGTGGTGTGCTCCGGTTACTGTATGAGTGGTCTGATGGGGTAGCTGCTGTGGTGTGCTCCGGTTACTGTATGAGTGGTCTGATGGGGTAGCTGCTGTGATGTGCTCCGGTTACTGTATGAGTGGTCTGATGGGGTAGCTGCTGTGGTGTGCTCCGGTTACTGTATGAGTGGTGGTGGGAACGAAGATAGTAGGACAGGCTCTAATTTTGGACAGTTCTCTTTTGTAGACGTGTAGAGTGAGTGCAGATTTTGTGGGGAACATGGCTGGTTGGGTGTGAAGTGTTCTCTAAATGTGACTACCAGTGTCTTTACTGTCCTCATGCATTTTGTGTGTGTGTGTGTGTTTACTGTAGGCATATATTAAATTAAAGTGGGAAATGTGTCCGATGTACCTCCGTAGAGGGAGGTGAGGTTTCATCCCGACGTGATCATTGTATTCATATCTCGTCAGCAGATTAGTTGTGTTGCTGAAATGTAAGTATGAGATCCACTGTGTGGTGACTCGTAGAGAACAACCGATAATATCGGCACAGACGATTTCCCCATTATAGCGCGAGCGCACTGTTCTCTCGTGAAACTCCTGCAAGTAGGCCTATCTGGAGGCGAAACAAACGCACACCTGTTTAGGCGACGTGCTGGCTAGCGGAGTAGAACACTTGAAAAAGAAAAGGAGAGACGCACACTTGGAGCTCAGAAGCACTAATTTAATAACCAACGTTTCGACCGACACTGTCTTTATCAGGGTATAATGTTCAGGAGGCCTAACATGGGCCCAAATGAAAGGGAAACAGATTGTTTGTCATGTGTAGCCCCAAAGACCACTGGAATCAGCCAAAACACGCTCAATAACTCAATGCATGCATACACTCCTATTGAATACGAAGTCACCTGACCATCTTGATTTACCCAGTTTATCAAGAGATTGACCATTTTTAAATAGATTACGTTATGTAGTTGTTAAAAATAAAGTCAAATGCATTGTATGGTTGTATAATTGATTTGTTATTGCATAAATGGTTCTCTGGAAAAAGTTATCGTAAAAATTGTATTATATTTATTATCGGCATAAAGTATTGTCCATGAACCTCCTTGACCCGCAAAAATTGCCATATGTCGTTTTCTAGGGATGAGCAGAGTGGCAGAGGAACCAATCAACATGCATGTTAAACTGGTGTGCAATGATTGGCCTGGCCTCTCCTCTGTGCCATTGTTGTGCACTGTAACTTAACAGCACAGACAGACATGGTTACTGTATCAGGTCTCCATCGGGTTACTGTATTCTCTGCTCTGCCTTAGCTGGATCGTTACCTTGGCTACATAATATCTGATCTGTTGCTCAGTGATCACTGGCTAATATCTGCTGCTCGGGTGTGGGCTGGGATGGAAAAAGGAAGAAATTGGGCAGTTTTCTTTAGTGCTGCTTGTGTTCAGAGTTGTTAGCCAAAATACAATGGCATTGATCTTTTTTCCCCCCTCTCCCTCTTTCTGTCCTCAGGCCGACCAACTAACAGAGGAACAGATTGCCGGTAAGCAGTTCAGCACACACATTTGAGCAGTGTATGAATATTTAATGTGAGTGAGGCATGTCTGCTAGCTCCTGACCACTGATGAAAACATGACATTAGCATCATCACTAACGGCTACACAAAGTGGTAGACCAACGCGTGCACACAGAGGGACATTCCTGTGCTGTTGCCTCTTCAAAAAGTTGAAGGAATATACAAATCACTTATGCATTTTGTTCATGTCTTATGGTAATTATTTTGTAGTAAGTTCAATACATTTAGTCAATTACATACCAAGTTGAATACATTGTTGAATTGCGTTTTAATGTCTGGATTTCGTGATTCCAGCCTTGTTCACCGCAACGCAGATTTTATACGGCCCTAATAATGGGCAGATTCCTCACCAATGGCAGACAGACCTAGCAGACATACCTGTTGTTGACCAGACCTTTATCCGCTCACCTTTACAATTAACAAATGTAATCCTTTCAAGTCATTCCATAGCCCAGGAGGTCAAGCTTAGGTGTGATTGTTACTGGTTGAAACCTTAACTTGATTAAGTAGCCTACGCTCTTAGAAAAAATGGTTCCTTATAGAACCAAAAAGGGTTCTGTTGCTTTCATCTATGGAACCCCTAAAAGTGTATATACATAGAACCCTTTTATAGGGTTCTTTGATCGGAACCCGACGGGTTCTTCTTGACTGAACCAAAATTGGAATACAGAACCCTGTATGGTGACATGTATGAATTATGGCTACTACTTAAATAGTAATAATTTTAGCTAAGAATATAATAAACAATTAAATAATGGACAAAAGACCAGCATAACTTTGAGATTTTGTCATTTATATGCAAACATACTTTGGAAATATGCACTGGTAGCCAGGGAGGCATCTCTTTGTTTGAACGATTGCCCACCTCAGTCTTGGTACCAACTCCAGCTGACTCCTTTATGGAACAGCACAATATGTATTGGTTGTTGCCTGGCGGGTTCCTGGGAAGAAGAAAAAAGTAGCAAAAACATGAATTAATCTACCAAAATTGACAAAATGCTATGCAGACATAATTTTTCTGATGTAGATTAGAAGAACAATTTATATGCAGTTGTCAGCAGCAGCAAAAGAGCAAAACATGGTGTGTTAAGTCATGTCATGATTAACTAGGCTATTGAATCACCAAGACTTATTATAAATAATTTAGATGCATACCTCTTCTCAGTCAGCCCACAGCCTATCACCTGCATTCAACAAGGGTCAGCAGCAGTCTTCAAATGGCTTCATGAAATATAGTCCCGTCATTTGACTCCATACTGAAATAAAGTAACATTTAGCTAATTGCGTATGTCAGGCTAGGTCTGTAGCTCTATTTGGCATATTCCATAATGTTTATTTGTAAGTGTTAGCTAGCTAGCTAGCTAGCTTGTAAAGTGGCTAATAAAAGTAGCCTAGCTTTTTCCTGTCTGGCTAGATGGCTAGCTTACGTACGGTGCTCAAATTCAAATAACTTTAGTTATCTAGCTATAGCTTATCATGTGACTTTAGCTTCATATATTTGAATGAAATCAAACTTTTCTTACCTTTTTTTAATAAATGTAAAAATAATGTGCTTATTTGTAAGCTACACTACATGACCGAAAGTATGTGGGCACCTGCTCATCAAAAATCTCATTCCAATATCGTAGGCATTGATATGGAGTTGGTCGTCCCCCCCCCCCCCCCTTGCTGCTATGACAGCCTCCACTCTTCTAGGAAGGCTTTCCAGTAGATGTTGGGGACTTGCTTCCATTCATCCACAAGGCCTGGCTCGCAGTCGGCGTTCCAATTCATCCCAAAGGTGTTTGATGGGGTTGAGGTCAAGGCCCTGTGCAGGCCAGTCAAGTTCTTTCACACTGAGCTTGACAAACCATCTCTGTATGGACCTCGCTTTGTGCATGGGGGCATTGTCATGCTGAAATGGGAAAGGGCCTTCCCCATACTATTGCCACAAAGTTGAAAGCACAGAATCGTCTAGAATGTGGACACTCCTTCAAATTACTGGGTTTGGCTATTTCAGCCACACCCGTTGCTGACAGGTGTAGACAATTGATTTCACAGCCATGCAATGTCCATAGAAAAAACATTGGCATTAGAATGGCCTTACTGAAGAGATCAGTTTGTCAAATTTGCAGAAATGTCTAAAATCTTGATTTTTGCTTTGTCATTATGGGGTTTTGTGTGTAGATCGACGTAACAAAACTATTTAATCCATTTTAGAATAAGTCTGTAACCTAACAAAAAGTGAAGGGGTCTGAATACTTTCCGAATGCACTGTACAACCCCAAAGAACACTTTTTTTCAAAGAGTATAGGTAAGATAAAAGTCAAAATGTATTAGTCACATGCGCCAAATACAACAGGTATGCTTACTTACAAGCCCTTAACCAACAATGCAGTTTTAAGAAAAATAAGTGTAAAGTAACAAATTATTAACCTTTCTGGGAAGGGGGTTCCGCTAACGGAACACCTGGCCTACAGCCAGTGAAATTGCAGGGCGCCAAATTCAAACAACAAATCTCATAATTAAAATTCCTCAAACATACAAGTATTATACACAATTTTAAAGAGAAACTTCTCGTTAATCCAACCAGTGTCCGATTTCAAAAAGCCTTTACGGTAAAAGCACACCATGCAATTGTTAGGTCAGCGCCTAGTCACAAAAAAACCATACAGCCATTTTCCAAAGAAGGAGAGGTGTCACAAAAGTCAGAAATGGCATTAAAATTAATCACTAACCTTTGATCTTCATCTGGTGGCACTCCCAGGACTCCATGTTAGACAATGAATGTTTGTTTTGTTCGATAGTTAATCTTTGTCCAAAAACGTAATTTGAAGTTGGCGTGTTCAGAAATGCGTTGTCTCAAACAACATCCGGTGACAATGCAGACAGCCACATCAAATTACAGAAATGCTCATCATAAACATTGATATAAGATACAAGTGTTATATATACAATTAAAGATACACTTCTTGTTAATCCAGCCGCTGTGTCCGATTTCAAAAAGGCTTTACGGTGAAAGCACACCATGCGATTATGTTAGGTCAGCGCCTAGCCACAGAAAACCATACAGCCATTTTCCAACCAAGGAGAGGTGTCACAAGTCAGAAATGGCATTACAATTAATCACTTACCTTTTGATTTTCATCTGATGGCACTCCCAGGTCTACATGTTAGACAAATGTTCAATAAAGTTCATCTTTATGTCCAAATACCTCCTTTTTGTTTGAGCGATTAGTCCAGTAATCCAAATGCACAAAGTCTTGACGAAAAGTCAAAGTTCCATTTGAGTTTGTAGAAACATGTCAAACAATGTTTCTAATCAATCCTTAGGGTGTTTTTATCATAAATATTAAATAATGTTTCAACCGGACAATACTGTTTTCATTAGAAAGGGAACGGAGCTCGCGCTCACAGCCACGCGCATGACTAAATTAAAGGCTTTCACCTGGACCATCTGCTTAGAGTGCTCTTTTTGCTTGCGTTTTTCTGGATTTTTTTGTTCTTATTCTGTCTCTCACTGTTCAAATAAACCTACTATTAAAATTATAGATTGATAATTTCTTTGTCAGTGGGCAAATGTACAAAATCAGCAGTGGCTCAAAGACTTTTTCCCCTCACTGTAGGTGTTCCTTTTGTCCAGGTGGGAAAGGGCAGTGTGGAGTGCAATCGAGATTGCATCATCTGTGGATCTGTTGGGGTGGTATACAAATTGGAGTGGGTCTAGGGTTTCTGGGATAATGATGTTAATGTGAGCAATGACCAGCCTTTCAAAGCACTTCATGGCTACAGACATGAGTGCTACTACGGGTCGGTGACTAATTGTCTCAAGTTTTTACTGTAGCTCAGATGTGATATTTTTCCTTGTATTTATTTTGGATGCACAAATAGGCTATCTTCTTTTCTGCAGAGTTCAAGGAGGCATTCTCCTTGTTCGATAAGGACGGCGACGGCACCATCACAACCAAAGAGCTGGGCACTGTGATGAGGTCGCTGGGACAGAACCCCACAGAGGCTGAGTTGCAGGACATGATCAACGAGGTCGATGCTGATGGTGAGTTCTGCCTGCTGGGGTCCAACAGTGTAGGGTGAAGTTGCCCCAGATGCTGATCTTGGTTCAATTTATCATTTTCACCTGTAATGGTTAGGATTGGGGGAGGGGAAGCTGATCCGAACTCTGTACCTATGGGAAACTTCACCCTGGAGCGTGTCCAACTAGGGTTGTTAAGTTCCCAGGTTTTCCAGAAATCCTAGGTGGTGGAATCCTCCAACTGGGATTTCTGTAAAAGCTGGGAATGTAAGTAAGGAGTGGCAGAAGTACTACTCCATTTCCTTGGGCTGTGTGTGTGTGTCGGTTCAGTCACTATACTATATTACATAAATCTTTCAAAATTCACAAAGTTACGTTAGCTGATAAATTCTCATTGATCAAATGTTATAAGCTCTCTTAACTTCTTACGGCTGAAATCCCGTTAACGGGATCGATATGACAACAGCCAGTGAAAGTGCAGAGCGCCAAATTCAAACAACAGAAATCTCATAATTAAAATTCCTAAACCATACAAGTATTTTACACCATTTTAAAGATAAACTTCTCGTTAATCCAACCACAGTCTCCGATTTCGAAAATGCTTTACAGCGAAAGCACACCAAACGATTGTTAGGTCAGCACCTAGTCACAGGAAAAACACAGCCATTTTCATCCAAAGAGAGGAGTCACAAAAAGCAGAAATTGAGAAAATGAATCACTGACCTTTGATCTTCATCAGATGGCACTCATAGGACTTCACGTTACACAATACATGTATGTTTTGTTCGATAAAGTTCATATTTATATCCAAAAATCTCAGTTTACATTGGCGCGTTATGTTCAGTAATGTTTTGCCTCCAAAACCTCCGGTGATTTTGCAGAGCCACATCAATTTACAGGAATACTCATCATAAATGTTGACGAAAATACAAGTGTTATGCATGGAACTTTAGATACACTTCTCCTTAATGCAACCGCTGTGTCAGATTTCAAAAAAGCTTTACCGAAAAAGCACACCATGCAATAATCTGAGTACGGCGCTCAGACACAAAAACAAGCCAAAAATATATCCGCCATGTTGGAGTCAACAGAAATCAGAAATAGCATTATAAATATTCACTTACCTTTGATCTTCATCAGAATGCACTCCCAGGAATCCCAGTTCCACAATAAATGCTTGTTTTGTTCGATAAAGTCCATCCTTTATGTCCAAATACCTCCTTTTTGTTCGCGCCTTCGGTTCACAAATCCAAATTCATGACGCGCAGGCCAGACGAAAACTGAAAAAAATCCATTACAGTTCGTAGAAACATGTCAAACAATGTATAGAATCAATCTTTAGGATGTTTTTATCATATATCTTCAATAAGATTTCAACCGGAGAATTCCTTTGTCTTTAGAAATGCAATGGAACTCAGCTACCTCTCACGGGTGCGCGTATGGCTGAAGCTCATGCCCATCTGGCAGACACCTGATACAATCAGCTCTTATTCCCCTCCACTTTACAGTAGAAGCCTCAAACAAGGTTCTAAAGACTGTTGACATTAGTGGAAGCCTTAGGAAGTGCAATATGACCCCACAGACACTGTATATTGGATAGGCCAAGACTTGAAAAACGACAAACCTCAGATTTCCCACTTCCTGGTTGGATTTTTTTTCTCAGGTTTTTGCCTGCCATATGAGTTCTGTTATACTCACAGACATCATTCAAACAGTTTTAGAAACTTCAGAGTGTTTTCTATCCAAATCTACTAATAATATGCATATCTTTGCTTCTGGGCTTGAGTAGCAGGCAGTTTAATCTGGGCACCTTCTTCATCCAAGCTACTCAATACTGCCACCCAGCCATAAGAAGTTAAGCCTGTGATTAACACAGACCATATTTTTGCAGTTTATCCAAAAACCCTACAAAAGCTAAACTTTCCCATAGGTTTTATCCAACGAACCATGGTGGAGTTGGTGCCTACAAAAAGACGCTATTGCTCTCTATACTAGAGGTTGACCAATTAATCCGAATAGCCGATTAATTAGGGGCAATTTCAAGTTTTCATAACAATCGGTAATTGGCTTTTTTGGACACTGATTATGGCCGATAACATTGCACTCCACGAGGAAACTGCGTGGCAGGCTGACTACCTGTTATGCGAGTGCAGCAAGGAGCCACGGTAAGGTGCTAGCTAGCATTAAACTTATCTTATAAAAAAAACAATCAATCTTAACAATCACTAGTTAACTACACATGGTTGATATTACTAGTTTATCTAGCTTGTTGCATATAATCGATGCAGTGCCTGTTCATTTATCATTGAATCACAGCCTACTTCGCCAAACAGGTGATTTAACAAGCGCATTCGTGAAAAAAGCACTGTCGTTGCACCAATGTGTACCTAACCATAAACATCAACGCTGTTCTTAAAATCAATACACAAGTATATATTTTTAAACCTGCATATTTAGTTAATATTGCCTGCTAACATGAATTTCTTTTAACTAGGGAAATTGTCACTTCTCTTACGTTCTGTGCAACAGAGTCAGGGTATATGCAGCAGTTTGGGCCGCCTGGCTCGTTGCGAACTGTGTGAAGACCATTTCTTCCTATCAAAGACAGCCAACTTCGCCAAACGGGGGATGATTTAACAAAAGCGCATTTGCGAAAAAAGCACAATCGTTGCACGAATGTACCGAACCATAAACATCAATGCCTTTCTTAAAATCAATACACAGAAGTATATATTTTTAAACCTGCATATTTAGTTAAAAGAAATTCATGTTAGCAGGCAATATTAACTAGGGAAATTGTGTCACTTCTCTTGCGTTCATTGCACGCAGAGTCAGGGTATATGCAACAGTTGGGCCGCTTGGCTCGTTGCGAACTAATTTGCCAGAATTGTACATAATTATGACATAACATTGAAGGTTGTGCAATGTAACAGCAATATTTATACTTATGGATGCCACCCGTTAGATAAAATACGGATCGGTTCCGTATTTCACTGAAGGAATAAATGTTTTGTTTCCGAAATGATCGTTTCCGGATTTGACTATATTAATGCCTAAGGCTCGTATTTCTGTGTGCTTATTATAATAAAGTCTCTGATTTGATAGAGCAGTCTGACTGAGCGGTGGTAGGCAGCAGCAGGCTCGTAAGCATTCATTCAGACAGCACTTTCCTGCGTTTGCCAGCAGCTCTTCTGTTTATGACTTCAAGCCTATCAACTCCTGAGATTAGGCTGGCAATACTAAAGTACTTATTAGAACATCCAATAGGCAAAGGTATATGAAATACAAATGGTATAGAGAAATAGTCCTATAATAACTACAACCTAAAACTTCTTACCTGGGAATATTAAAGACTCATGTTAAAAGGAACCTCCAGCTTTCATATGTTCTCATGTTCTGAGCAAGGAACTTAAACGTTAGCTTTTTTACATGGCACATATTGCACTTTTACTTTCTTCTCCAACACTTTGTTTTTGCATTATTTAAACCAAATTGAACATGTTTATTTATTTGAGACTAAATTGATTTTATTGAAGTATTAAGTTAAAATAAGTGTTCATTCAGTATTGTTGTAATTGTCATTATTACAATATATATTTAATCGTTATCGGCTTTTTTTGGTCCTCAATAATCGGTATTGGCGTTGAAAAATCATAATCGGTTGACCTCTATACTACTCTCCCTTCATAACCCGATGGTGATGAGTAGTGATAGGCTGTGGATAAACGCATCAAGAACTCTAACTTGTGTTAGTGCTTGGACTGGAAGTGTTCTCATTGAACACCATGTCTCCTCTGACTGTCTGTCACTATCTAGATCAGGCAGACCGAGCGACTGGCTGCAACAAAGCCAGTTAAATAACCGCATTAGGTAATAATGGCCTAGTGAAATCCATGTCATAATCCACTCTGAGCTCTGCTCTGCTGGGCTGTACATTCTCTGAGGCCCCACGGCCCAGGGAAATGGTTCACATCAGCTGTGGTAGACCCTGCCTACACACACAACAGTAGCAGTCCATTTATTCACACACTGGGGAAGGTGGAACAGCCAGTCTGTGCATTATACGGCCCTGTATAAGTAATGGAATAGTCAGACACCCACACACTGGGGACATGCAGAGTGGAGAACAGAACAGATGTGCATTGATTCACTGGGGAACTGTATGTCAGCCATGTACCACCAGGGGAGGGGACAGCTGTGTGCTCAAGAGAACAGTCTTACCCAGGAATCACACACATGATCACACACTTAAACATCTGAGGGCTGCAGGGATTTTTCAGCCATTTTAAATACATGGGCCTAAGAGGGGGGGGGGGGTAGTTTTTTTATGTAAACGGCTAAAACCAGTTTTTAAATCATTTTTTTTTTAGTATGTAGAAAAGATAATGGACTTATAGTTTTTATAATATAACCTTTGAGAAGTAACAATCACTTAAATAAAATCTAGAGTCAGTGAGAATTTGAAAAATTCCAAAAACAATTAATTTAGAAGTATTGATTTTTATGTTTGAGCAAAATAACATGGGTTGCCATGGCAAAATGCATAGAATTGCAGGAAATTTGTTTAACCATGCCTAAATTTCTCTACACTACCATGATGGGGGGGGGCCTCAAATGTTCTCGAAAATGTTGCCGCGCTGACTGCGCCCATTGGCAAGCCCCTTTTTAATTTATCCAGAAAAACCCCTCGACTGTACCTAGAGACCCTCCTATTACACTGTTGTAGTGGTCTACAGTACACAGCCCACTCTAGACAACGCATGGCCCATTGCAACTGGGGATTTAATCCCAGATAAGTAACTATCAATTCTGCCTATCCACTTCTACTGGTCTCCCCCTTTCCAACGGTCTACAAAAAGCAAGCTAAACCCTCTCTCTCTCTCTCCACTTCCTCTCTCCATCTCCCAGGCAATGGAACCATTGACTTCCCAGAGTTCCTTACAATGATGGCCAGAAAAATGAAGGACACAGACAGCGAGGAGGAGATTCGCGAGGCGTTCCGGGTGTTCGACAAGGTAAGGATTGTGTTTTTTTTTAAGTTTTTTTTTTAATATATATATATATATATATCTCCACCTCATGTATACATTGCCACTATTTGTTTGTCAAGCACTATATGGTCAGTGTTATCCTGTATGGTTGCTCTTACTGCATACATAAATTACATTAGTATGTTAAAGTCCCTTTGTGAAAGGCAGGTGTGTTTACTGTGAGGTCACACCTCACACCTCACATGGTCTCCCCTGCAGGATGGGAACGGTTACATTAGTGCAGCAGAGCTCCGTCATGTCATGACAAACCTGGGAGAGAAGTTAACAGACGAGGAGGTCGATGAGATGATCAGAGAAGCCGACATCGACGGAGACGGACAGGTCAACTATGAAGGTAAGAAGAGAGCAATGCAACTTTCTCTCTCCCTATCTTGTTCTGCTGTGAGGGAGTGTACAGTAGTTCTCAGCAGTGTCCCTATGGGGGGGCCTTGATTCAGGACAGCTCACCCACTCAGTCGTCTTCACCATGCTACTGTACAGTAGAGTCAGTCTTTTGTTTCTACTGCTCCCCGCATCCCTTCTCTACAGCTCCAATCCACCTCTTCTCTCATCACTTTGTACTGCCCGATCCCCCTCTTCACTCTACCACTCATCTCCCTCTTCTCTCATCCCTTTCTACAATCCTGAGCCCCCTGTTCTTTCTTATATAATTGGTCCATCTCTCTGTAGTGGGATATTGGGCTTACTGAACAGTCTCCATGACGATGACAGATACCAGTTTAATTTGTTTTATGATCTGTATGTTTTATTTAATTATGTCTGGATCTGTGAAGTGTAATTGCTGGCTTGATCAGTGGTTGGTTGGTTTCTGTTCGTTCTCCTCATGTCTATTTTGTTTTTGCTTTGCTCTTTTGTCCACAGAATTTGTACAAATGATGACAGCAAAATGAAGCTCTCCTACCCTTCTCCTGGCCTCCTTAGAAGACAAAAAAAAATCAGTCACATGTTTTACTTACCTCTTGCAAAAATCATACTGTTTCTGTATAGAAAACATAACTGAATGTTGAAAAATGACAAATCTGTCCACATAAAATAAGTTAAAAAAATTAAGCAAAAACAAATGATCTGCATGTACTGATTAGTGGTCCTGTCCCCAAAGATGAGTTTAGACATCAGTAATAAGATAAATGATACCTGTAAACAAAATGTCAACAACTAAAGAAAGCACTTGGTGAACTGCCTATTGGTTCCAGTTGCTAGTGGTAATGTTTGGGCTGGCCATCTTATATTTCTTTCTGTTTCTGTTCTTCATGCATGCAGCTTGAGACTGGTGCCGCAGTCTGGCCAATGGGCTCACTCTGATTCCACAGCAGTGCCGTGGGTACCGTTGGTGGGTTTTGGTGCAGGCTATATTGAAAGACGAGCTCACAAGAGATGGGGATGGGGAGTCATACTAAACCACCGGAGGTTGGTGCACCTTAATTGGGGAGGATGGGCTTGTGATAATGGCTGGACCAGGATGGGTGGAATGGTATCAAATGGATCAAACAAGTGGTTTCTATGTCTTTGATGCCATTCCATTCACTCCATTCCAGACATTATTATGAGCCGTCCTCGCCTCAGCAGCCTCCACTGTACTAAACTCACATAGAGATGGAATTAATGGGACCTTTGCAGTTTGCTTAATTCATTACAAAAATTAATATTTTTAAGATGATGAACATTTACAAAATAAATACATTTAGAACTATGTTTGGCATGTTGGGAATATTTGGTGTTCTGTTTCCTTGTTGTGCGTGAAACTTTGGGTAGGATTCAAGGGTGGGAGGCGGGCTGGAGATCTTTTTACCTGCTAGGGGAAGTGTTTGTTTTTTGGCAAGGGAATGCGGATGTACCGTCAATGTTTCTACCTTCTGTTTCTCGACTCTGACCATGGTTGCGTGTGGGTTTTGAGTGACCTATAGCGCATCATAGGGTCTTCAACACCAGAGTCTTCTCTAGACTGTTCATCTTGAATTCAGTTTACCTTCATTCCAAGTTGTACATGCTAGTCTTTGATTATAATTTTTTTTTCAATAAAATACCATGAACTTAACCTTGTAACTCTCCCACCCTTTCCTTTGTGTCCGTTGTGCATGCAGATCTGTCGGTTGCGACACTGAGTGAATTTGTATTACATTAGATTAGGACAGGTTTGATAACCCAAATGTCTCTCCTTGAAGATTCTGTCCTTTAACTTATTAACCTCTAAAAGTCTTAAGCTTTGTATGGAATTGTTTTAAGATTGTCATACCAGGGATCATTTAGCTATTCGATTTTGAATTTTAGGACCCCTTTTGGTGTAAAGCTAAAATATTGAATTTGGCCATTACTACTATAGCCCATAGAAACGCATTGAGTAACAGATTCTTAAATGTCAAAAATGTTTCAAGGTTTTGAAGTGTCTGGCCTATATCTAGGAGATCTAAGAAACCTCAGGAAATGTTTTTTGTTTGACACCTATTTAACCCTTATTTTTGTTGGGACAAACCTACTTCCATTTGTTTTGTATGGGTTACCTTCAGATGAGTCCCAATGACACTTGTGGTGGTCGTAGAGCAAAACTGGCTGGGGTGATAGTTTGTAGCCCAAACAATTTGGATGCTACAGACAGAAGTTGGTACATCAGTGTTACTGACTTCAGACGAGTTCAGTGAGACCGCTCGGCCGCCTTCCACCGCAGATGCGGAAGGCCGACGTGGGCAGATGCGGTGGATTGAGATGCAACAAAAAAACAGATCTAGCTTAAACTGAAGATGTGGTTTTTTTTGTTACTTCGATTCAATAGACTCTTAGGGATTTATTTTTATTTAACTAGGCAAGTCGGTTAAGAACAAATTCTTATTTTATGATGACGGCCAAACCCTCCCCTAACCCGGACGACGCTGGGCGACTTGTGCGCCGCCCTATGGGACTCCCGATCACGGCCAGGTGTGATACAGCCCGAGATCGAACAAGGGTCTGTAGTGACGCCTCTAGCATTGAGATGCAGTGCCTTAGACCACTGCACCACTCAGGATTAATGCACACCCTCACCCTACCTCTTCTTCACTGACATTTAATTACCCCATTCGGATAATTGCCAGGCCTATGATTTGATGACTCATCTCATTTTAGATAAAAAGATACAGCCCACGTTTCATCGTGTTATACCAGAAGGAGATCACTATCCAGGCAGTTAACAGTGGCTGAATGGATTGGTGTGATTCCCCCTCCATCCTATACCAGATGGTGACACGTTAGCTTGAAACTAATGGCTGTCCTCAAAGTCTAGCAACGATCCTAAGCGGAGCATGCTGCCCTTCCCACCCAACCCAACGATCCTAAGCGGAGCATGCTGCCCTTCCCACCCAACCCAACGATCCTAAGCGGAGCATGCTTCCCTTCCCACCCAACCCAACGATCCTAAGCGGAGCATGCTTCCCTTCCCACCCAACCCAACGATCCTAAGCGGAGCATGCTTCCCTTCCCAGCCAACCCAACGATCCTAAGCGGAGCATGCTTCCCTTCCCACCCAACGATCCTGAGCGGAGCATGCTTCCCTTCCCAGCCAACCCAACGATCCTAAGCGGAGCATGCTTCCCTTCCCAGCCAACCCAACGATCCTAAGTGGAGCATGCTTCCCTTCCCACCCAACGATCCTGAGCGGAGCATGCTTCCCTTCCCACCCAACGATCCTGAGCGGAGCATGCTTCCCTTCCCGGCCAACCCAACGATCCAGGGGCGGAGCATGCTTCCCTTCCCGGCCAACCCAACGATCCAGGGGCGGAGCATGCTTCCCTTCCCGGCCAACCTAACGTTCCAGGGGCGGAGCATGCTTCCCTTCCCGGCCAACCCAACGATCCTGAGCGGAGCATGCTTCCCTTCCCGGCCAAGCCAACGATCCTGAGCGGAGCATGCTTCCCTTCCCGGCCAACCCAACGATCCTGAGCGGCGCATGCTTCCCTTCCCGGCCAACCCTCTCTACCGCCCACTGCTGCCTACACTCTAGGAACCACTTACAGCAGAGAGAGAGACTGGGATCACCATAGCAACACGTCTTTTTTGGGAACCGTGTTACTCAATATTGTTATGTGTTTTGTTTCATGAGGACTTCTCTCCCAAGCTGAGCGGTTGGTCGTCGAACGTCTGCTTTCACAGAGAGCGAGTGAGCGACTGTGGGTTGCCAAGCAACCGCAGGCGCATGCTGGGATGACGGGAGGGAAAGAGAGCGGGAGAATATCTGCTGTTCTGCAGGTCTCACAAAGCCACAGCATCCATTGATTTCTCACCCCACCCCTCGAAGTGATGTAGGGAGGTGTGTCTCAGCTTCTAGTGTTGTGGAGTCAGACCGACTTGACTTCCTCCTTTTCAGAAGTGATGCTTATGCAATGGGACTTGTTTTAATATGCTAAACCCCAGTCATCATTCCTCAACATGCAGCTGAGAGCTGAAAAGGCTTCAAAAGCTTCAAGATGGTTTCACACGGTTGGCCAATTAGGGAAGCTGTAGACAACCATGGATGAGCATTTCTCTGCCGTGCGTGTGTTCACTGGAGCTGTGCTGTAGAGTGGTGGGGAACAGAGCGCAGTGACAGGCGCGTGGGAAGAAGAGAGAGGCTCAGCGTAGCGTGGTGTGCCAGCAGCCCACGCCTCCTGGCCTCTGGCAGACAAGCTGCACATTGCCCGCTGTGTGTGTATGTATCAACTGATAATTTCAGCTTCCCTGTTTAAGGCACACTAGCACTCACAAACCAAACCCAGGGAAAGAATTCAGAACTGACAAGCAGATATGCTTCCGTAGTTTTTTTGTGCAAGGTTTTGACCCAAAGGTAACCCTAACACTACCATTTCCTTCACTGGGGGCTAGGAGGGGACCCGTCCCATTTCCTTCACTGGGGGCTAGGAGGGAACCCGTCCCATTTCCTTCACTGGTGGCTAGGAGGGGACCTGTCCCTTTCCTTCACTGGGGGCTAGGAGGGGACCTGTCCCCTTTCCTTCACTGGGGGCTAGGAGGGGACCTTTCCCCTTTCCTTCACTGGGGGCTAGGAGGGGACCTGTCCCATTTCCTTCACTGGGGGCTAGGAGGGGACCTGTCCCATTTCCTTCACTGGGGGCTAGGAGGGGACCTGTCTCATTTCATTTACTGAGGGCTAGGCAGGGAACTGCCCCATTTCACGGGACCTGTAGGCCTCCCACTTCTATCCTCCAACTCAATCCCACCCCCACATCTCATCCCCTATCTCCAGCCAGTCTATGGTGCTTGGGTGACAGCATTCTCAGAACACAGCAGAACCTGGAGCTGAGACTGATTGACTGTGATTGCACCAATCAGATGCGCCCGAGTTGGCTTTCAGCGCTGGGAGAGACTTCAGGGACTACTGCCTCCCTCATCTGCTTCCCTCTCTCTCTTTGCCTCCCTCCCGCTGTCCTTCTGCTTCTCTCCATCCTTTCACCCCCCCCCCCCCCCCCCTCCCTCCCTCCATCTGCATCTGCCCAGCATTAACCCAGCCAAGGAGATGAAACCGTCATCCACAATGACAGAGGTGCTTTGTTTAAAAAAAAAATTAAAAAACGCAACAAATAGGCACCAAACCCAGTGAACGATGCAGTCAGAGAAATGAAAGGCTTGAGAGGGTTTAGTTCTTGTTTTGGCCTGGTAAAGGTAGGGAAGCTTATTGTTGACCGGACCTCCCATAGACCTGGGCAGTGACTTAAATGGCACCCTAATCTCTATAAAGTGCAGTAATGTTTACCAGAGCCCTGTTGAAAAGTAACGCACTATAAAGGGAATAAGGTGCCATTTGGGATGCAGATCCTGGGTGTGTCACCTCGGTGGTTATGGGTGAATGACTCTGTCACTGTCTCCCTCCCTAACACCACAATGCTGAAATATGGCACTTGATACCATTGGCTCCTGAATGAACTCTGTGTGTGTGCGTACGTGACAGTGTGCTTCGAGGGCCTATTTAATTCATAAATGATTGAAGGTTGCGATCCCTTAACACCCCTCTCATATTCGAGCCAATGGAGCACACTGGACAATTAAAGCTCTCTCTGTTCTCTCTCTCTATTCTATCTCCTCTCTCCTGGATGTGAGGCGAGGCGCAGGCAGCAGCCCATGCTAAATCATTATGTAAAGATCTCTGTGTGTTGGTGTCCAGCGGAGCGGAAGAGCATGGTGCATGGTGGAGGAAGGGTTGAATAACCATCTCTCTACTGCTTGTCACCTTGCCAATTCTCCTAATGACGATATACACAGTATATAGACTAGGCCTATACTCTATACTGTATATGCAGTGTGTATGAGTGTGCTTGTGGTAGGAGGGTTTATTTTCAAATCAAATAAAATGTGTTCGTCACATGCTTCTAAAACAACAGGTGTGGACTAATAGTGAAATGCTTACTTATGGGCCCTTCCCAACAATGCAGAGCGAAAGAAAATAGAGAAATAATAGAAAAGTAAAACACTTAATAAAAGTAATAATAAATACACAATGAGTAACATGAACTATTGCAATATGCAAAGGATACCAGTAGCGAGTCGATGTGTAGGGGTAAAAGGTAATTGAGGTAGACATGTATAATAAAGTGACAGATAGTAAAGAGTAGCGGCATATGTGATGAATAAAAAAAAATGCCAATGCAGGGGTCAATGCAGATAGTCCGGGTAGCTATTTGGTTAACTATTTTGCTATTTAGCAGTCGTATGGCTTGGGAGTAGAAGCTGTTCAGGGTCCTGTTGGTTCCAGACTCGTTGCATCTGTACTTCTTGCCATGTGGTAGCAGAGAGAACAGTCTATGACTTGGGTGGCTGGAGTCTGACAATTTTTAGGGCTTTCGTCTGACGCCGCCTGGTATAGAGGTCCTGGATGGCAGGGAGCTCAGCCCCAGTGATGTACGGATGCCAACTAGTTGCCATACCAAGTTTTGATGCAGCCAGTCAAGATGCTCTCAATGGTGCAGCTGTAGAACTTTTTGAGGATCTGAGGGCCCATGCCAAATCTTTTCAGCCTCCTGAGAGGGAAGAGGCATTGTCATGCCCTCTTTACGACTGTGTTGGTGTGTTTGGACCATGATAGATCCTTAGTGATGTGGACACTGAAGAACTTGAAGCTCTCGACCCGATCCACTACAGCCCCGTTGATGTGAATGGGGATGTGCTCTGCCCTCCGTTTCCTGTAGTCCACGATCAGCTCCTTTGTCTTGCTGACTTTGAGCAAGAGGTTGTTGTCCGGGCACCACACTGCCAGAGCTCTGACTTCCTTCCTGTTGGCAGCCTCCTGGTTGTCAGTGATCAGGCCAACCTCCATCGTGTCGTCGGGAAACTTAATGATGGTGTTGGAGTCGTGCTTGGCCACGCAGTCGTGGGTGAACAGGGAGCAAAAGAGGGGACTAAGCACACACTCCAGAGGGCCCCGGTGTTAAGGGTCAGTGTGGCAGATGTGTTGTTGCCTACCCACACCATCTGGGGGCCTCCCGTCAGGAAGTCCAGGATCCAGTTGCAGAGAAATGAACAGCATTCTCACATAGGTGTTCCTTTTGTTCAAGTGCAAAAGGGCAGTGTGGAGAGCAATAGAGATTGCATCATCTGTGGATCTGTTCGGTCAGTATGCGAATTGGAGTGGGTCTGGGATGATGGTGTTGATGTGAGCCATGACCAGCCTTTCAAAGCATTTCATGGCTACAGATGTGAGTGCTACGGGGCGATAGTCATTTAGACATGTTTCCATGGTGTTCTTGGGCACAGAGACTTTGCTGGTCTGCTTGAAACATGTAGATATTACAGACTGGGTCAGGGAGAGGTTGAAAATATCAGTGAAGACACTTGCCAGCTGGTTAGCGCATGCTTTGAGTACACGTCCTGGTAATCCGTCTGGCGCTGCGGACTTGTGAATGTTAACCTGTTTAAAGGTCTTACTCACATCGGCTACGGAGAGCGTGATCACACAGTCATCCAGAACAGCTGGTGCTCTTACGCATTGTTCAGTGTTGCCTCGAAACGAGCATAGAAGGCATTTAGCTCGTCTGGTAGGCTCGAGTCATTGGGCAGCTCGCGGCTGGGTTTCCCTTTGTAATCCATTATAGTTTGCAAGCCCTGCCACATCCGACGAGTGTCACAGCCCGTGTAGTGGGATTCGATCTTAGTCATGTATTGATGCTTTGCCTGTTTGATGGTTCGTCGGAGGGTATAGCAGGATTTTTTTATAAGCGTCTGGGTTAGTGTCCTCCTCGAAGCGGCAGCTCTAGCCTTTGTGTCTCTGTTTGTGGAGTAAAAGTGATCTAGAGTTTTGCCGCTAGTTGCACAGGTGACATGCTGGTAGAAATTAGGTAAAAAGGATTTCAGTTTTCCTGCATTTAAGTCACCGGCCACTAGGAGCGCTGCCACTGGATGAGCATTTTCCTGTTTGCTTATGGCCCTGTACAGCTCGTTGAGTGCGGTCTTAGTGCCAGCATCGGTTTGTGGTGGTAAATAGACAGCTACGAAAAATATAGATGAAAAGTATTGGTAAATAGTATGGTCAACAGCTTATCATGAGGTATTCTAACTCAGGCGAGCAGAACCTGGAGACTTCCTTAATATTCGAGTCTGCGCACCAGCTGTTGTTATCAAAGAGACACACACCACCCCCCAGGAGCTTGCCCGAAGCTGCCTGTTTTGTCCTGCAGACACATAGAAAAACAAGCTACAATATTATCCATGTCCTTGTTCAGACAAGTTTCTGAGAAACATAGTACATAACAGTTCTTCAGGTCCCGTTGATAAGATCTCGAATGGAGCTTGTCCAGTTTGTTCTCCAGTGATTGTTCATTCGCCAATAGAACAGAGGGTAGAGGCAGTTTATTTACTCGCCACTGTAGTTGAATTAGGGTACACGCACCTCGGCCTCTATAGTGCTATCTCTTTCTCTTCCAAGAGTCAGGGATAGGACCTGGTCTGGGGTGAGCGGATTGTCCTGCGCTGTTCTGGGGTGTCCTGCGCGCCGACTCATTGAACTAGAAATCTTCATCCAAATCAAGCTTAGTGATCGCTGTTATGATGCCCAGAAGCTCCTTTCGGTCATAGGAAATGTCGTCGGAAACATAATGTACAAAAAAAAGTTAAAATCAGAGCAAAAAAACGGACAAATTGCAGAATTGGTCAGGAGCCGTAAAGCTATACATTCCAGCGATATTCCTATTTTTTTTCTTCTTTTTTTTCTCCAAATGCAACAGTGAGATCCTCAAGCTCAATACAAAACACATTGAATATTCAAATATGATATCAATGAGTTCTTTCTGAAAAGGTAATATGAGATAAGATGTTGCGCTGGATTGCATGTTCAATGAGTGGAAGAGAAAGAGAATACTTACTACCCTAATGATCAGTTAACCAATAAAAACACATGAGTGCCATTCATGTCCAGTAACTCTACTCTTATGACAATAATACCTTTTCAGCATTTATTCATAATTGTACATTACTGCCTTAATATCCATAGTGACATTGTTTCCAGTGACACCTGGCACGTGCACAGATAGGCTATACCTGTGTGGCGCACATGCCCCTTTTCCTTTGCCCTTCCAGTCTCCAAAGTGCAATTTTTGCTGGTAGTATCACCCCCCATTGGTCGTGATTGTTCTGAACCCGCTGCCTGCAAGTCATCGTTGAATTCTCATTTATGATTCAGGGCCAGAAAGTTGTGCGTCTTGATGGTTGACCAATGACCAGTCATCAGCGTTGGCGCGCAAAGGCGGGCGTGCATATCCAGATTAGTGACCAGAAATAACTTGTTTCATCTCCTTCAGTTTCGCCTGGTAAAAACAGAGTAGGGCTACGTTTATCATCCATATACAGATTAGCATTCTACTACTGACTCATCTTAGCTAGAACAATAGGCAACCTGGTGATTTGATTGGTCATTGTCATCATTTCAGATAGGCCTAGATTGGGTGCCTACTGGATATATTTCCAAAAATATAAGCAGCTGTAACATCGCACTGACTTCAATATTATGGGATGAAGATGTAACATATTCTGGAGAATTTATTATGATATTTGTATGAGAGAACAGGGCTACCCCGCTGGCAACGAGCATCTATGAAGGCACGCTGCCCTCACAAATGATGGTGAGGTGCAGACCAAACATCCTTCCCTCCGATCCTGCAACCTCTGCTACAAGTAGGCCATATGATTGAGCTTCCTCTGGACTCCAGAGAAGTGACATGATATATGGCTAGTTGATATTGGCTGTTAACGAATGACTTTCAGCTCCAAATCCAGGTGTAAAACGCAGTTTATTTCTGTAGCCTATCTTGCGTTTTGTAAATGCATTACCGTTTATGACTGCGTGCATGTTCGCGTTTGCACACGTGCATGTGAGTGCGCGGGGGTCTCAAGTTTTGTACCACTCCTTTTTAGGGGTCCAGGGTCAAAAAGTTTGCAAACCACTGGGATACACAGTGGCAACACATGGACTTGGGTTGGATGTAGTAATGGTAGGCTACAATATTCAATTTTCACTAGAATTGTGTTGGTCATTCTTAATAAATGCAGCATTTATTCCAGTTTAAAAGTTTAGCAAAATACTTTACTCATCAGATTGGGCTGCTTTCCCCCCCTTTTATAATAATTTCTCAAGGTGTCTGTGACTCTATAACCTATAGGAGTTAGGCAGAGTTTAGATTGCTAAGGAACATCCTAACCGACTCTTCCATGATGGGACAAACCCTCCCTGCTGGATTATTCATAGAAACAAGGATAAATCTTGCGTGGCAGAGAGCCAGCCTCTTGGTTCCCACTATATGGCCAAGCTGGGAAGTGTAAAACGATGGTTGTTGTGTGGTGCACAAACACACAGCGACAGCCAAGTAATTAGAACCAACAGAGACAGAGTATTTAGAGGTACTATATAATTCAGCTGGCCAGTAACCTGTCCATTTCTTGGAGTTACGTGTAAAGAGAGTCAGTCAGTCCAGGAAAGGCTGCTGCTTAGATTCCAGTGGAAGGAGGCAGGGCCTGTTGGATGAGTGACAGCCCACCTCCCTTCTAGGGTTAAATTAAGCCTGGTGGAGAGACATCAATATTTTACATGTAGGGTAGAGGTGCAGTGGGGGCAGTAAGGGAAGAGGAGTGTGTGTGTGAGCAGCAGTCCACAGTCAACAAGATTTCACGGTTTGACTTTATTATTCAACGTTTGTCTGGGGGTGGGGGGATGAATGTCAAATTTCAACGGTTAAGTTTAGGCATTCATTCCGAGTGGTTAAGGTAAGGGTAATGGTTCGGGATAGGGTTAAAACCACCCAAAATATAAACAAGTGCCTAGCACAGGGATTGAACACACAACCCTCGGAGCTGGAGCTCGTGGTTTACGCCCATCCACAACACCCTAGCTAGCCGACAGGGCCTACTTGACAGGTAATAGCGCTCAACATTGCCCCTTGAATGCATTTCCCAACATCCTGGGGACCTGGATGAACGTTGAATAGCGTCTTGGATCTCGAGTGACCTGGCTGCCACACAGGGTTGGGTAGGTTACTTTCAAAATGTAATCAGTTTCAGTTACTAGCAACCTGTCCACATTTTTTATCAGTAACGTAAGTTTTGGATTACCAAAACTCGGTAACGTAATCTGATTACTTTCTGTTACTTTTGGATTACTTTCCCCTTAACATGCATTAGAAGACAAAAAGGATCCATCAAACGCATTTGGTGTGTCATCATAGTGCTCTCTGACTTGTGGTCAGAATCGTTCAGGTGGAACAAACCTAAATTTGAGCCTTTTATCAATGCTGAATTTCATGTAATTGAGAAGACAGAAAGGTGCCATAATGTATTTTTTTCGGAAACGTCCAATAAATAATCATTTAGTTTTTCAAAAGTTTCTGTAATCCCGGTTACGTAACTGATTACTGTTCGTTTTTTTTTGTAATCAGATTACAGTCAGGGATTATTTTGTATCACAGCTGCAGGAGATGTTGTAAGAGCTACAACACACAGCCACACTCACACCAAAGACACAAAATGCCAGCTGTCGGACAAATATTTAACACCGCAAAACACAGCAAGATTTTACTGTACATACTGCAACAAAACACCTGCAGGCTGTTTTATACAGGACCTTTACTGCACACATGAAGTGGCTAAAACAACTGCAAGGTATTTTATAGACACAGCACAATTACTGAGCAACTTCAGTTCATATGTTGACCACAAAATAAGTGCAAGCTATCAACACGTGGTAGAACAAAACCTCTGAGCTTTACATGCAGAAACCCATTCCTTAGGGCCATACACCAGGCCTAACTGTATCATCCATTATTTACACCATGAAAACTAGGACAAACAGGGTACACTCAGTCTTCCTTTTCAAGTTCATCAACTGCATCTCTGATTAACAAATTGCATGTAGTTAGCCTGAGCTGAGCTGCTAGGGGCAAAATGGGTAAAGTCATTCTCATTTTCTATCTCGTAAACTCTCTAGTTCATCAGTCTCCCTCATACTGAATTATGTATTTGATAAACAAATGAGCTACTCTGTGCCGACTTGAGAGGGGGCATGAGTTTGCTGGGGTTGCAGAGTACGTTACATTAGTGATCCTCAGTGGAGAGCAGCAGATTCATTATTTCATTTCTAACAATAAGGATTGAAGAGGCTCATGGGAAATTAAAGGGATCCTGCTCCAGAGACAGAGGAAACAGAGGTTACAGGGTCCTCCTATTTCCCTATTCTCATAACTGTCCACTACTGTAGCTGTCTGGTTGTTTCTGACACCGCCCAACTCTTTGACCTCTGACCCCTGAGCACGGGTTCCCTCTCTTGTCAGCCAACGTACGCAGACACGCACGCACGCACGCACATCACTGCCACACTGCATGAGAATGATGATGGTGGGTGGGAGGGAAGGAAGGAAGGAGGTTGACTAACTGCATGTAGACAAACACGCATTTAGACTAACTGATCATAGATCAGGGAGAGAGAGATGGCAGATTTCAGGAATACCAGCTGACAGCTTTATTTAACGCCACCTGCTCCGCCTGCCACGCCCCTGCACATGCACATAACCCTGTCCCTCCTCAACACGCCCCCCCCCCCCAACACACCCCTTTACCCTGCCCTCCCACCCCCCCATGACCACACCAAAATTGGTCAACCTGATGAGGGAAACTAGGGTTAGGTTGCAGCTTCTGGAAGACATGATACATCGCGTATGTCATGTAAGTTGTACCTAACTCGGGTAGGGACATTCTAATGCCATTCTAGGGTTAGGGTTAGCTTCATGTCCACATCCGGCTCAACCCTAACCCTAGAATGGTATTACAATGTCCCTACACTAGCTAGGTACAACTTACATGACGGATCATGTCTTCCGGAAGCTGTAGTACATGGAATGAGCAGCCCAGCCATGTAGGCAGCCAAGGAACGTCAGAATACTATTGAGCAGTGGAGCATCAGAGTTTCAGTCTATCTACTCAGCTTTCTTCCTTGTTCTCTCTACTCTAGTTTGTCTTTTTTCTGCTCTCTTTCCTTTCTCTCTTAGTCTGCTTTGATAGGATTCCCTAGCTGCCCTCCCTCCGTGCCCTCTCCTCCTCCCTCTTCTCCCTCCCTCCCTTCCTTCCCTCTCTTCCTCCTTCTCCTCCCTCCCTCTCCTCCCTCCCTGCCCTCTCCTCCTCCCTCCCTCCCTCCCTGCCCTCTCCTCCTCCTCCCTCCCTACTCCTCCATCTGCTCATCCCCTCCCCTGTCCCTCGGCATCCATCCGGGTTAGGCACAAGGGCTTGCGTCGCTCCATATCAACAATCCCACATATGCCTGGAGAGTGGTCCCACACCCAGCAGATGTGGGATCAGATGGGGCTCAGATGGGTCCATCCAAAAACCACACAGATAGCCATAGACTACAGGACAAGAAAGAACCCCATGGCCCCCGTCATAATCACTGGCCAACCAATAACCCTGACAGATTCTTTCAAATTCCTCTGTACTTACAACTCATTGAAATGGGTCATCAACTCCAACCACATCATCAAGAAGGCCCAGCAGAGACTGTACTTTTTAAGGCAACTGAAAAGTACAGGGTTAAACAACAGCTGCTGGTTCATTTTTACACAGCCATCATACAGATCGTTCTCACATCATCCATTACAGTTTGGTATGGGAACACGGACCGTCACACTAAGAAGAGACTAGAGAGGGTTGTGTCGAAAGCCTCAAAGGTCACTGGCTGGGACCTTCCCTCTGTGAGCTCTCTGTATCCCCCCCCCCCCATCCCCCATAACTGCTCCAGGGATCCCACACTTTATGGACTCTATGGATTGTTGATATTTAGGTGGCGATGCTATTCTTGCGGCTTCGCATGAATGAGTGACTAAACTCTGTACACGTTAAATTCATGTGGGTGAATATTTGTTGTATGAGGTGAGGCTGGGGTATATATGTATATTAGTCACGTCAGAGCTACCATGCTGTACCATAAACACACACCACCAACACTGGTTGCATGGCAATAAAGTATCTTGTATCTTGTAACATACATGAGTGTCAGTGTCCTTAACTCACTGCTACAATAATAAAACTTGTCTGTTGACATCTGACCGCAATATACAAGTGTACAAGCACAGGCATACCAATTGATGGACCATATGAACATGTAATGAAAATGTAATGAACAATTCATTGCCTTTCTGACACAAATTTGCTTGCACTGCAGAAAGAACAGAGACTGAAGCTACAGGAAAAAGCAGGGAAGTCACAGGAAAAGGCTGTGAAGCTACAAGAAAAGCTCAAAGACCAAACATCCAGTACATCTCAATGTCTGTCATCAGTCTCCAGAGGTGGAAGGGCAAGTAAGGATGCGACTATATAAGCGGATTCAGGGTTGGTTGGTGTGAAAAGCTCATGGCCCCCAGACATGTCCTCAGGGGGAAACATGAAACCTGGGCTTGGTGTTCAGACTCCCCCCTCAGGCTCCCTCTCCCAGGCCGGGTCAGGGCAGTGTGTGTAGCCCAGATGGCTGTGGCCCCAGCTTGATCCTGCCTCCCTGATGAGGCAGGTGGACCAGCCAGCGGGGCCGGCACGTCAATGGACGTCATGTCAGCACTGTCACACACAGCGTGCTAATACCCCGATGACAGAGGCCGCCGGGGCCAGGTCCAGGGGCCATGAACTCTGGGGGATCTATGGTCTCTCTCACACACACACACACACACACACACACACACCACCACACACACACACACACACCACACACACACACACACACACACACACACACGTTCCCAAACTAAGTGGTAGGCAGGGGATCGCCCTTAAAAAAAAGGAATTCAGTTCAGCTTTAAACTTACTCTTGAAAGTTGTAATAGTAGAACGCACATTAGGTAGTGCATTATCAGTTCCTCTTGTCATGTTTGTCATTGAATACCTTAGAGAGCTGTTTATAACGTCTAAGAACTGTCCAGATCAACTAGCTCATGTCAGCTAATGTTTTTTAGCACATATATTTTCTTGTAATGTTTGAGTCACTCAAATATCACATGAATACACATTAGACATGGCAGAATGTATAGAATTGCAAGACAATTAGCTTTAAAACTGCAACATTTTCTCTGCACCCCATGACAAAATGTGTAGAATTGCAGGAAATAAGCTTTAAACATGCAAAATGTTATTTCCGCCAACAAGAGGGCTGTGAACCATTTGTCATAAACAGTGCTTGTGCCCATAGAAATAGACGTGGATATTCCCTGAAGCTGGAAGGGGGGTCTGGGTGAAAAAGTTGGGGAACCCCTGCACTAACATACGCACAGGTACACACGCATGTACACACACGCATATGCGTACACGCAAGCCCACAAAAGCACAAACAGTATGGCTGCAGTGTTTACCTTCCGCTGCTCATAAGATGCAGTAATCTAAACAAGGGACAACACACATCAGCAAATAGCACACACAAACACTGCTCTGTGGTCAACAGGGCACGATATCTATTATCACCTAAAACAAGAGGCTGCCGACTCAGGTGGACATTTTCCAAACCTGATAACTGTAATTTACTGGTAATTAAGTTGGCCTAATAATTAACCTGGTTTTCATTTAACTTTCATTCTGAGAAAAGTATAGTTGTCCATCTGGGAGTGATGTTGCTAGGCAACCACTTTGTCAAATATCTCAGAAAGCAGCACTTAAGGGAGGTGAGAGCAGAGAGAGAGAGAGGTGGGAAAGAAAATGGGAGAGAGTGAGAGAGAAAGAAAAGAGAGAGAAGGATAGAGAACGAAAGAATGTATATATATATATATATATAGAGAGAGAGAGAGAAGAATAGAGAGAGAGAGAATAGAGAGAGAGAGAATAGAGAGAGAGAGAATAGAGGTCTCTCATGGATACTCCTGGTTTTGCAGCTAGCTGCTCTGAGAAGCCCAGATAGAAAAGGTCTATTAATACTTGGCTCAGCTCTATTCTTAGTTCACCTCTGGCTTCACACGGAGATTATAATAGAGCCTGGCTTTTATTCTCCCAAAACCCACAAACTGTCCATCTGTTGTTAGCTAGCTCCTCTCTCCACCATTTCACAGGCCACAAGTCATAAAACACATTTTCTCTGTAGAAGTCTATACTTTGATTGCTAAGTGTGTACTTTTATATTTTATATTGGTTTTATCCATATCACTAACTAGGATAGGGACATTGTAATACCAATCTTGATGGCAGTAGTGAAACGTTGAGGCATCAGTACAATACTGCTACACTACAGTGGTCCCAAGCAGAGATTATGCACATCGTACACATCGACATGCGCACACTCACGCATGTGCCCATAATCCTGCACGCGCACTTTCAACACAGTTATGGGATCTGAGCAGTAGGCTATCAGTGATACACAGTACTAGCACTGCTATGGCTGAGCTCTCTCTCACACACACACACACACACACCATCTGCTCCTCATGAAGATAAACTGTACAAGGCCATTTCCCTGTTGAACCATTTTGTGAAGACGGTTAATATTACAAGGCCAAAACGATGCCCCTTTGGTTGTCACTCAATTACAGTACATACTGTAGGGAGCTTTATAACCAAAGAAAAGACAAGGGAGAACAAGAAGAGAGAGGGAGAAGAGAGAGGGAGAAGAGAGAACAAGAAGAGAGAGGGAGAAGAGAGAACAAGAAGAGAGAGGGAGAAGAGAGAACAAGAAGAGAGAGGGAGAAGACAGAACAAGAAGAGAGAGGGAGAAGAGAGAGGGAGAAGACAGAACAAGAAGAGAGAGGGAGAAGAGAGAACAAGAAGAGAGAGGGAGAAGAGAGAGGGAGAAGACAGAACAAGAAGAGAGAGGGAGAAGAGAGAGGGAGAAAAGAAAGGGAGAAGAGAGAACAAGAAGAGAGAGGGAGAAAAGAAAGGGAGAAGAGAGAACAAGAAGAGAGAGGGAGAAGAGAGAGGGAGAAGAGAGAACAAGAAGAGAAAGGGAGAAGAGAGAACAAGAAGAGAGAGGGAGAAAGGAGAGGGAGAAGAGAGGGGGGGCAGCCTCTATGGGAATATTTTAGCAGCTTTAAGATTGATTCCATAATTGTGTCAGGACATTGATCATGTTTAATTTAGTGAAGCCTGCAGGCAACGCTCTCTGATGGTAAACAAACACACAGACAGCAAATCAATTACTTTGACGACTTTCACAAGGACATCACCTGTTTCGACAGACAGGATCTCAATGTCTTTATTACAGCTTGACACAGAACATCACCATAAAACAGATAAAAGCCCTTGATGTAAGACAGCCTACTGTCAGTGTCAAGGGCAGGTTTAGCTTTTGTGTGATCAAATCTAGTTTATTTTCAGCTGCCAGGATGTGTTGTTGCTGTGATCTAATCATTAGTGTGTTTTTGAGGGGGTAGTAGAAACAGAAACAGACTGCCATGGAGTGATCACGAGACAGCTGCCAAGTCCCCCGAGCTGCCCACTCTGTATCTCAGGGTGCCCCTGGCACCTCCAACACAGCACCAACCCCTGCCAAAACATGCAAGACCCCTCCAGTCCCTCTCTCCATGCAGACTTGGCCCTCTGAAATCACCAACAAGCAAACAGAGGAGGACCAATGTGGAGGAGGGGTGGTGGTGAGTTGCTCCATACAAACAGATGGGAATTCCCAAGATGGTACACATACAGAGCACACCATCTCAAGGCCCTGGTGCACACAAACACCCATAAATCACTATGATGTGTAGCTCTGACATTCCACAAACATCACATAATGAGAAGGTATTCAGAGACATATATAGAGATATACAGTACATTATGACTGTGGATATACTATGGCCCTGTGTGTGACATATTTCATTGTGATAAACGTCTTTCATGACAGATTTCTCCATTCAGGGTAATTGGAACAGACTTCTCTCCTTCTATGTATCTGTAATGAACGTATTCCAGCGGGTTTGTATGTAGAGCAGCCTGTCACTGTGCACTGTTAACCCAGTTCACTACAGTATAGCCATGGAGCAATGTGATTGGACTAGGGTTTTGTTTCGCGTGCCGCTGCCACAGTGTGGGACGCTGTGATTGGCTGGCAAACTCATGAGACTGAGCAGTGGTGCACCAGTAAACATTCCAGGACTACAAGAAATCACTGTGATTGGTTGAGACGTAATGCAGCAGAGCGTGGAAGGGCTGTGATTGGTGGGTAGGCAGTTCAGATAGAGGTAGTTGGCAGGTGCCCAGGTCAGGGACAGACGATGGAGGGAGTGATGTGTGTGTGTGTGTGTGTGTGTGTGTGTGTGTGTGTGTGTGTGTGTGTGTGTGTGTGTGTGTGTGTGTGGTGTGTGTGTGTGTGTGTGTGTGTGTGTGTGTGTGTGTGTGCGTGTGTGTGTGTGTGTGTGTGTGCGTGTGCGTGCTTGCGTGCATATGTTGTGCATGCGTGAGTGTGTGTAATTGGCTGTGTGGCTGGACGAGACCGCCATTACGCATTAGCGCTGGTCCAGCAGATTGGCAGGCAGGGAGGTAGGCAGGGAGGAAGGCGGACAGTGGCTGCTGACAGAAACAGATGAGCTAAGCAGAAGTGATGTGGACTGGACTGCAGGGTGGGAAGAGTAGGGATGTGTGTGTGTTGCGGGGGTGGGGTTCAGGGGGGAGGAGGAGTGTAAGGTTGACGTGTCACTCACCATCCCTAGCAGCCGTGACCTGTGGGGGTAGGAAGAGGTGAGCATTAGAGGTGGCACTGCAGCAGAGCCTCTCATTCTGTCAGTCTCTCTCTCTTTCCTAACCTCTCCTGCCTCCCTGTCACTCTCTCTCTCCTTCCCTGTGTGTTTCTAGGTTGTTACTTCAGCATAAACCCAAGGTCACTAGCCACTGGGCACACCACGTCACTACTCTTAGTTCCTCCTTTCCTTCCTTAGAGAGAAACAAACAGATGAAAAAACAGTCGTGTCCAGCTCAACCCCAATTGCTTGTGTGAGTCTTCCTCATACCAGCCAGACTACAGCTGATGAGGGAACTATGAGAGACAGAGAGACAAAGAGAGAGAGACAGCTAGCCAGCTCTGAACTGAACAGAATTCCAACCCTGGTATGTGGAAGAGGGAGGGAGAGGAGGAAAAGGTTGAGGACATTAGGAGGAGGAGGGGTGGAGTGGAGGGAGGACTGAGCATTGCTGTGACAGACAGGGACATGGGTGTTTCTTCTCACCTAGCGAGACCAGCCAGTGAGGAGAGGACAGACTCAGTGGTGCTAAACTGGGATGAATGGTACGAAATGTCCAGTCTGTATGGTTTAGGCTCCTGCTGTCTTGAGCCAGACAACTGATTCTATTTCAGAGTGTGAGTTGAGCTGTGAGGTGACTGGTTTTGAAGTCACAGGCTAGCTTGCCTGCCCCAGTCTGCTAGCTTGCCAGCCCCGGTCTGCTAACTGATAGCTTGTTTAGCCCCGGCCTACTAACTGTTAGCTTGTTAGCATCGGCCTGCTAACTGTCTGAATCGCCGTGTCCCCAGTCAGCCCAACCACTCACTGGACCCGTTTAGCCTTTAGCCGTACCCATATCCTACTTCTCCTCTGTTCCTCTGGTGATGTGGAGGTTAATCCAGGTCCTGCAGTGCCTAGCTCCACTCCCACTCCCCAGGTGCTCTCATTTGTTGACTTCTGTAACCGTAAAAGCCTTGGCTTCATGCATGTTAACATTAGAAGCCAACTCCCTAAGTTTGTTTTACTCACTGCTTTAGCACACTCTGCCAACCCGGATGTCTTAGCCGTGTCTGAATTCTGGCTTAGGAAAACCACCAAAAACTCTGAAATCTCCATCGCTAACTATAACATTTTCCGCCAAGATAGAACTGCCAAAGGGGGCGGTGTTGCAATCTACTGCAGAGATAGCCTGCAGAGTTCTGTATTACTATCCAAGTCTGTACCCAAACAATTCGAGCTTCTACTTCTAAAAATTCACCTTTCCAGAAACAAGTCTCTCACTGTTGCCGCTTGCTATAGACCTCCCTCTGCCCCAACTGTGCCCTCGATACCGTATGTGAATTGATTGCCCCCCATCTATCTTCTGAGCTCGTGCTACTAGGTGACCTAAACTGGGACATGCTTAACACCCTGGCCATCCTACAATCTTGATGCCCTCAATCTCACACAAATTATCAATGAACCTACCAGGTACAACCCCAAATCCGTAAACACCGGCAACCTCATAGATGTCATCCTAACTAACTTGCCCTCCAAATACACCTCTGCTGTTTTCAATCAAGATCTCAGCGATCACTGCCTCATTGCCTGCATCCGTAATGGGTCTGCGACCAAACGACCACCCCTCATCACTGTCAAACACTCCCTTAAACACTTCTGCGAGCAGGCCTTTCTTATCGACCTGGCAGGGGTATCCTGGAATGACATTGACCTCATCCCGTCAGTAGATGATGCCTGGCTATTCTTTAAAAGTGCCTTCCTCACCATCTTAAATAAGCATGCCCCACTCCAAAAATGTAGGACTAGGAATAGATATAGTCCTTGGTTCACTCCAGAGCTGTCTACCCTTGACAAGCACAAAAACATCCTGTGGCGTTCTGCATTAGCATCGAATAGCCCCCGTGATATGCAACTTTTCAGGGAAGTTAGGAACAAATATACACAGGCAGTTAGAAATGCTAAGGCAATTTTTTTCAAACAGAAATTTGCATCCTGTAGTACTTATTCAAAAAAGTTCTGGGACACTGTAAAGTCCATGGAGAATAAGAGCACCTCCTCCCAGCTGCCCACTGCTCTGAGGCTAGGAAACACTGTTACCACTGATAAATCCACTATAATTGAGAATTTCAATAAGCATTTCTCTACGGCTGGCCATGCTTTCCACCTGGCTACCCCTACCTCGGCCAACAGTCCGGCACCCTCCACAGCAACCCGCCAAAGCCCCCACCATTTCTCCTTCACCCAAATCCAGATAGCTGATGTTCTGAAAGAGCTGCAAAATCTTGACCCATATAAATCAGCCGGGCTAGACAATCTGGACCCTCTCTTTCTAAAATTATCTGCCGAAATTGTTGCAACCCCTATTACTAGCCTGTTCAACCTCTCTTTCGTATCGTCTGAGATTCCCAAAGATTGGAAAGCTGCCGCGGTCATCCCCCTCTTCAAAGGGGGTGACACTCTAAACCACTACAGACCTATATCTATCCTACCCTGTCTTTCTAAGGTCTTCGAAAGCCAAGTTAACAAACAGATTACCGACTATTTCGAATCCCACCGTACCTTCTCCGCTATGCAATCTGGTTTCAGAGCTGGTCATGGGTGCACCTCAGCCACGCTCAAGGTCCTAAACGACATCATAACCGCCATCGATAAGAGACATTACTGTGCAGCCGTATTCATCGACCTGGCCAAGGCTTTCGACTCTGTCAATCACCACATTCTTATTGGCAGACTCGACAGCCTTGGTGTCTCAAATGATTGCCTCGCCTGGTTTACTAACTTCTTCTCTGATAGAGTTCAGTGTGTCAAATCGGAGGGCCTGTTGTCCGGACCTCTGGCAGTCTCTATGGGTGTGCCACAGGGTTCAATTCTCGGGCCGACTCTCTTCTCTGTATACATCAATGATGTTGCTCTTGCTGCTGGTGATTCTCTGATCTACGTCTATGCAGACGACACCATTCTGTATACTTCTGGCCCCTCTTTGGACACTTTGTTAACTAACCTCCAGACGAGCTTCAATGCCATACAACTCTCCTTCCGTTGCCTCCAACTGCTCTTAAATGCAAGTAAAACTAAATGCATGCTATTCAATCAATCACTGCCCGCATCACTACTCTGGACGGCTCTGACTTAGAATACGTGGACAACTACAAATAACTGGGTGTCTGGTTAGACTGTAAACTCTCCTTCCAGACTCACATTAAGCATCTCAAATCCAAAATGAAATCTAGAATCGGCTTCCTATATTGCAACAAAGCATCCTTCACTCATGCTGCCAAACATACCCTCGTAAAACTGACCATCCTACCAATCCTCGACTTCGGTGATGTCATCTATAAAATAGCCTCCAACACTCTACTCAACAAACTGGATGCAGTCTATCACATTGCCATCCGTTTTGTCACCAAAGCCCCATATTCTACCTACCATTGCGACCTGTACGCTCTCGTTGGTTGGCCCTCGCTTCATACTCGTCGCCAAACCCACTGGCTATCTACAAGTCTCTGCTAGGTAAAGCCCCGCCTTATCTCAGCTCACTGGTCACCATAGCAGCACCCACTCGTAGCACGCGCTCCAGCAGATATATCTCACTGGTCACCCCCAAAGCCAATTCTTCCTTTGGTCGTCTTTCCTTCCAGTTCTCTGCTGCCAATGACTGGAACGAACTGCAAAAATCTCTGAAGCTGGAGACTCATATCTCCCTCACTAGCTATAAGCACCAGCTGTCAGAGCACCTCACAGATCACTGCACCTGTACATAGCCCATCTATCTACCTACCTCATCCCCATACTGTATTTATTTATTTATCTTGCTCCTTTGCACCCCAGTATCTCTACTTGCACATTCATCTTCTGCACATCTACCATTCCAGTGTTTAATTGCTATATTGTATTGTACTTCGCCACCATGGCCTATTTATTGCCTTAACTTACCTCATTTGCACTCACTGTATATAGACTTTTTGTTTTCTTTTGTTCTACTTTATTATTGACTGTATGTTTGTTTATTCCATGTGTAACTCTGTGTTGTTGTATGTGTCGAACTGCTTTGCTTTATCTTGGCCAGGTCGCAGTTGCAAATGAGAACTTGTTCTCAACTAGCCTACCTGGTTAAATAAAGGTGAAATAAAATAAATAAATACAATTCAGGGCAGACAGAAGTGTTGTACTTCTCCGTGTGTGTGTGTTTCACCGTCTCAGATTTCAGCAAACAGCCCGGCGGTGGGGTCTCCCAGGGGCCTTGGCGCTGTAATAATGCTGCTGTCCTCACCGTCACCACAGCTCTCGCTCTCTTTCAATGTTTTTAATAACCTGCTCAATCACTTCTATAAATGTTCAATTACAGAACACAGCCCCGTCATTCCCCTGGAGATTTACCACATGGCTCGCACCGTGCAGCACGCTTCATCCTGAGCAGAGTCAAGCATGGCGGGGAACTCTAATTTTGTTCAAGGCAGGGCTGTTGTGCATTAAATTATGCCCTTCCCTCCCTCTCCTCCTTTCTCCTGTCAGCCCTTCTCTTTTTATAACCCTCCCTAGTTAATTTATGTTCCTCCTCTGTTGTTGTTTTCAGGAGGTGTTTCCCCCTCTTCTCCCTCACTCCTTTTAATGTTTGAGTTTTGAACTCCTGGAATGCCTTCATCAATGTTTGTTGTTCTTTTTAAGAACTTAGAACAAGGTGCACATACACACACAGACACACACACACACCAGCAACAAGGCAGGGAGACCCGGAACTCATCCAATATTCATGAATGGCGATGAAGCTTCTCTTCTTGAGATGAAAAAGTAGAAGAGAAAAGATAAGGGGAAATTAAAGGAGAGGGAAGACAAGAAACTCACCCTGCAGTCATCATCTAACATTATCCCCATTCTGGACTGACTGACTTTTCCAGACAGCTCTCATCTTTCTAGTAGAGAACAGATTACAGAAAGGCTGCCACTATATCCCCCTAGTCTTCTTATTCCAGCAACACAGCACAACACTGAAGCCCTGGAAATGTCTTGCATCACTAGATGTTACTGTATCAATTTAAACTAGTGGTGTAGCGCTCTCTGATGTATTTCAAATGGCAAGGCATCTGAAACATACCTGTGTGTCTGACACATACCTAATCACATTACAGTGTATTTATTCCAATCACTTTTTATTGACATCATTATACAGTTTGTCCAGTTGTTTCATACAGGTTTGTGTGCTATAGGCCCAGACAGACGGGCTCTGTCTCCATGCTGCTGTTGGTTGGACCAAACCAGAGGCTTGGGGCATACTGGCCATTCACAACGGGACATGCCATGCAGGCTCCTATTGCAGTTGCTAGGTAGATCCTGCAATCAGAGAGGTTCTACACCAGACTAAAACCATGGATATATTACCCTATATCTGAACTGAAACAGTCACATCCTCTCCACTTTTATTTCAAGTACAACCTACTCAAAGAAAATGTATATTGCATCACAGTAACGTCATTCACTATAAAATATCACTTAAACATCTAAAATAATAAACATCTCATAATTATCAGTCAGAAATAACAACAATAATAATAATTTGCACTTGTAATCAAAGATAATGTGAAAAACAAAAAAAACCGATATTAATCTTCTTTGACTTGGACAGAAAGAAAACAGAAATAGACAAAACATTAAGTGTTTCAGAATCACCGTTTTTGGCATTCACGTTATTGAGCTTGTGACCTAACTAACTGATCTAAGGTTACAGTGACTGAAATAATAACTACATCTGATGATGTTTAGCAAGGAGGAGCTCATTTCAAACATACAGCAGCATCACCCATTTTTACACTGTTGCATTTTGGGATGCAGAGTAAAAGAAAGAGAACACAACCTCACGACAAGCGTGTGTGTAACTCCTCCCACACTCAGAGTGTGGGATATCATGTAAACTATAGTTTCACCATAAAATATACATCTTTCAAGTGATAGTGTCATTCTTTAACCGGCTTTCATCATGAGCAAATAACCACTAGCCTTCAAAGCACGCAAATGTACAAACTCACATACAAACAAGCACATATACAGTTGAAGTCGGAAGTTTACATACATTTAGGTTGGAGTTATTAAAACTCGTTTTTCAACCACTCCACAAATTTCTTGCTAACAAACAATAGTTTTGGCAAGTCAGTTAGGACATCTACTTTGTGCATGACACAAGTCATTTTTACAACAATTGTTTACAGACAGATTATTTCACTTGTAATTCACTGAATCACATTGCAGTGGGTCAGAAGTTTACATACACTAAGTTGACTGTGCCTTTAAACATCTTGGAAAATTCTAGAAAATTATGTCATGGCTTTAGAAGCTTTTGATAGGCTAATTGACATCATTTGAGTCAATTGGAGGTGTACTTGTGGATGTATTTCAAGGCCTACCTTCAAACTCAGTGCCTCTTTGCTTGACATCATGGGAAAATCAAAAGAAATCAGCCAAGACCTCAGAAAAGAAATTGTAGACCTCCACAAGTCTGGTTCATCCTTGGGAGCAATTTCCAAACGCCTGAATGTACCACATTCATCTGTACAAACAATAGTACGCAAGTATAAACCACCTTGGGACCACGCAGCTGTCATACTGCTCAGGAAGGAGACGTGCTCTGTCTCCTAGAGATGAACGTACTTTGGTGCGAAAAGTGCAAATCAATCCCAGAACAACAGCAAAGGACCTTGTGAAGATGCTGGAGGAAACAGGTACAAAAGTATCTATATCCACAGTAAAACGAGTTCTATATCGGCATATCCTGAAAGGCCGATCAGCAAGGAAGAAGCCACTGCTCCAAAACCGCCATAAAAAGCCAGACTACGCTTTGCAACTGCACATGGGGACAAAGATCGTACTTTTTGGAGAAATCTCCTCTGTTCTGATGAAACAAAAATAGAACTGTTTGGCCAGAATGACCATTGTTATGTTTGGAGGAAAAAGGGGGAGGCTGCAAGCTGAAGAACACCATCCCAACCGTGAAGCACTGGGGTGGCAGCATCATGTTGTGGGGGTGCTTTGCTGCAGGAGGGACTTGTGCACTTCATAAAATAGATGGCATCATGAGGCAGGAAAATTATGTGGATATATTGAAGCAACATCTCAAGACATCAGTCAGGAAGTTGAAGCTTGGTCGCAAATGGGTCTTCCAAATGGACAATGACCCCAAGTATACTTCCAAAGTTATGACAAAATGGCTTAAAGACAAGGTATTGGAGTGGCCATCACAAAGTCCTGACCTCAATCCCATAGAAAATTTGTGGGCAGAACTGAAAAAGCGTGTGCGAGCAAGGAGGCTAACCAGCTCTGTCAGGAGGAATGGGCCAAAATTCATCCAACTTATTGTGGGAAGCTTGTGGAAGGCTACCCTAAATGTTTGACCCAAGTTAAATATACATATTGAGTGTATGTAAACTTCTGATCCACTGGGAATGTGATGAAAGAAATAAAAGCTGAAATAAATAATTCTCCCTACTATTATTCTGACAATTCACATTCTTAAAATAAAGTGGTGATCCTAACTGACCTAAGACAGGGAATGTTTACTAGGATTAAATGTCAGGAATTGTGAAAAACTGAGTTTAAATGTATATGGCTAAGGTGTATGTAAACGTCTGACTTCAACTGTATACACAAATGTGCACAGACACATTGGAGTTGAAAGCTAGGACAGGGTGGGGAGTCTGGTGATGGCAAGCACCACGGTGGCCAGCCATTGCCCACTGCTCAGCACAACATTGTCTATGTCATCTGCAATGCAAACCTCTGCAACTCTGTCTGTCTGAAAAACACCTCTGCTCTGTCCCTCTCCTCTCCCATCAATCAACAGCCAGAGAAAAGAGAGAGACCAGTGAGTGACCCACCTGTACGGCCAACTCTCTCTCTCTACACTGACGTCCTTTCAGTTCTGTTCTCGCAACACAACATACGGTGGACAAAGTTGCCAGTAACTGCCTGGCAGTGGCTAGAAATGCTTGGGTTACTACAGCTGACTTCATTGTTAGGATCATGGGAAAAATAGTACTGCAGCCTTGAGCGTAGATCTGATTTCCACCATGTAGATATGATGAAGGCAGGAGTGCAGGAGTCACAGTCAGGAAGAGCAAGGGATCGTGGGATACGATACGGTGGTCACAGCAGAGACTAGGGAGCGGGGACAGCACAGCAGTGTTGGCATGGCAACAACAGTTATTGTAAATTATTGGACCAGATCGAGAGCTCTGTTAGTTGGGTGTGTGTCCATTGGTCAGTCCCTCCCTCTCTCCAGCTCATCTAGCTAGGCATATGACTGGGTTCAAGAGGAGAGGGGTGGTTGTCTGATCATATGGGGTGAAAGAGCTGAGTGCAAGGCATCATAGGGTTGTGGTGGTGCTGGTTCTGACAGCAGAGAGGCCTGAAGCAGGAGGTGGTAGGTAGGAGGAAGGTTGTTGGCACCCTCACCCTGGGGGGGTAGAGCGGCTTGGTCAGTCGGTGTGGGTGAGGAGTGTATATATATTTATATTTGTGTGTGGCTGATGGATATATGTTCAGTATGTGTGTGTTCTTAAGTCTACACCAGCATACTACTCAGAAAGACGCAATGTATTGGGCATGGATTCTAAGTGGTATGCTAGAAGGGACACTGGAATGTATCGTGTGTTTGTTTGTGGGGCATATATCCCAGGTAGGTCAGTGTCTGGCTAGTGTATATACAGTGTGTGTGTGTGTTTATACGTATACGTGTAGGTGTGTGCATGCGTGCACGTGTATGTGTATGTGTGTGTGTATGTGTGTGTGTGTGTGTGTGTGTGTGTGTGTGTGTGTGTGTGTGTGTGTGTGTGTGTGTGTGTGTGTGTGTGTGTGTGTGTGTGTGTGTGTGTGTGTGTGTGTGTGTGTGTGTGTGTGTGTGTGTGTGTGTGTGTGTGTGTCCGTCTCCCTCCCAGGTCAGAGTTGTCGTGGTATGATGGTGAAGGGCAGAATGGGGCTGGAGGCCTCTAGCTCCAGGGCGGTGAGGAAACACTGTAGCCGCGCCAGCATGGCCCTGAGCCTGCAGCACCTCCCCCAGGCTGTTCCACACGTCGTGGGCAGTGGAGTTCACCTGCACCGCGTCCCGAAGGATCTTCTCTGCCAGGCTGTAACGCTGCAGCTGGTGCAGGATCAGACCCTAGCATAGAGAGAGAGAGAGAGAGAGCGGGGAAAAGAGAGGGGGGGAAGAGAGAGAGATGGAGAGAGAGAGATCGAGTGAGAGCAAAGTCAGAGGAAGATATTTTGAATCGTAGACAGAGAGACAGTAGGAGAAGACAGAGGGAGAGGGTGAGGGAGGGGCCGCAAGAGCATTTCTCAATCCTTCGAGAAAGCAAACAGTATGAATCAGACTGTAGGAAGAGGGACAGACATACAAACAGTACATACAGTACATACATACATACATACATACATACATACATACATACATACATACAGTGCATACATACATACATACAGTGCATACAGTATATACATACATACAGTACATACGTACATACATACATACATACATACATACATACATACATACATACATACATACATACATACACACATACATACAGTACATACATACAGTACATACATACATGCATACATATATACATACATACTGTAAATACAGTACATACATACATACATATATACATACATACAGTACATACATACATACAGTATATAAAAGGAAATGGAATACAGCTACAAGCTCAGGCAAAATCCTACAGGAAAACCTGGTTAAGTCTGCTTTCACACAGTAACTTGATTATGCCATTCTTAATGCAAATGTAGACAAAATAAAAAGACCTAGCTAGCTAAGACAAAGTCAAACAGTTCCTTTAAAAATTGTAATTCATTTCCTCAAATCGTGTTTGTCCGTTTCCACAGGTTGATATTACCTCTATGTCAGTGTTATACCACACAATGGGAGACCTTCAGTTATTAAATGTAAAATTATAAATGCAGTACATACATATATACAGTACATACATACATACAGTGCATACAGTACATACATACAGTACATACATAGATACATACATACAGTACATACATATACATACATACAGTACATACATACATACATACATACATACAGTACATACATACAGTACATACAGTACATACATACATATATACATACATACAGTACATACATACAGTACAGTACATACATACATACAGTACATACATACATACATACATACATACATACAGTACATACATACATACAGACATACAGTACATACATACAGTACAGTACATATACAGTACAGTACAGTACATACATACATACATACATACATACATACATACATACATACATACATACATACATACATACATGCATACAGTACATACATACATATATATATATATATATACATACATACAGTACATACAGTACATACATATATACATACATATATACATAGAGTGCATACAGTACACACATACAGTATATTCATATATATACATAAATACAGTACATACACTACCGTTCAAAAGTTTGGGGTCACTTAGAAATGTCCTTGTTTTTGAAAGAAAAGCAATTTTTTTGTCCATTAAAATAACATCAAATTGATCAGAAATACAGTGTAGACATTGTTAATGTTGTAAATGACGATTGTAGCTGGAAACGGCAGATTTTCTATGTAATGTCTACATAGGCGTACAGAGGCCCATTATCAGCAACCATCAATCCTGTGTTCAAATGGCACGTTGTGTTAGCTAATCCAAGTTTATAATTTGAAGGCTAATTGATCATTAGATTTGATAATTTTGCAATTATATTAGCACAGCTGAAAACTGTTGTTCTGATTAAAGAAGCAATAAAACTGGCCTCATTTAGACTAGTTGAGTATCTGGAGAATCAGCATTTGTGGGTTCGATTACAGGCTCAAAATGGCTAGAAACAAAGGACTTTCTTCTGAAACTCGTCAGTCTATTCTTGTTATGAGAAATGAAGGCTATTCCATGTGAGAAATTGCCAAGAAACTGAAGATCTCGTACAAAACTGTGTCCTACTCCCTTCACAGAACAGCGCAAACTGTCTCTAACCAGAATAGAAAGAGGAGTGGGAGGCCCCGGTGCACAACTGAGCAAGAGGACAAGTACATTAAAGTGTCTAGTTTGAGGAACAGATGCCTCACAAGTTTTCAACTGGCAGCTTCATTAAATAGTACCCACAAAACACCAGTCTCAACATCAACAGTGACGAGGCGACTCCAGGATGCTGGCCTTCTAGGCAGAGTTCCTCTGTCCAGTGTCTGTGTTCTTTTGCCCATCTTAATCTTTTCTTTTTATTGTCCAGTCTGAGATATGGGTTTTTCTTTGCAACTCTGCCTAGAAGGCCAGCATCCCGGAGTTGCCTCTCCACTGTTGACGCTGAGGCTGGTGTTTTGCGGGTACTATTTAATGAAGCTGCCAGTTGAGGACTTGTGAGGCGTCTGTTTCTCAAACTAGACACTCTAATGGACTTGTACAGTCCCTAGTGCAAGGTGCACCTGTGTAATGATCATGCTGTTTAATCAGATTCTTGATATGCCACACCTGCCAGGTGAATGGATTATCTTGGCAAAGGAGAAATGGTCACTAACAGGGACGTAAACAAATTTGTGCATATGGAACATTTCTGGGATCTTTTATTTCAGTTCATGAAACATGGGACTAACACTTTACATGTTGTGTTCATATTTTTGCTCAGTGTATTTGCACATTGCTAAAACACTGTGCATAGCTGATAATATAACACTTCAAATGTCTTTATCTTTTTGAAACCTTTTTGAGTAAAATATCTACAGTTCAATTCATATAGTTTTTTGTTGATGTTGTTTAGTGTCTTCTCACTTTTGTTTATTATTTCATTTGCAATGTGAACACGTTTCCCATGCCAATAAACCTTTGAATTGAATTGAGAGAGAGAGAGACCGAGACAAACAGAGACGGCAACAAACAGAGAGAGAGAGAGAAAGAGAGAGAGAGAGAGAGAGACAAAGACAAACAGAGAGAGAAAGAGAGAGAGAGAGAGAGAAAAAAAGACAGATACAGAGACAAACAGAGAGAGAGAGAGAGAGAGAGAGAGAGCCCAGTCAGCACAGTTAGGGGCCAGGGAGAGCCCTCTTCTGTCTGGGGTAAGGGCCCCACCCTGTGCTTCTGCACCCCTCCACAGTGCTCTGAACGATTGACAGAAAGACAGACGGAGGGGTGTGTGTGCCCCCCTTGCTCTCCCGTCCCCAGAGCTGACATGCTGTTGATGAGATGTGACAAGCCTGCTTATTACTGAGACCAACGAGACAGACATCAGAATAAAATAAAAAATCAAAAGCTCAGCAGAACTACAGCAGAACTGACACAAAGTGATGTGTGGCTGTGGCCCCGGCCGCAGCATGCTACTGTGAGCTGCTACAATGCTTAAATACCCAAAAGTGTGTGTGTAAAGGAAAGTAGGACTGGCCTTTCACTGCAGCCAGAGACAGACACAGACAGACCGGCAGGATTACTTTGAGGTGCATAAAGGTTAGACCTACACTCTGATTCATACTGTTGGCTTTCTCTAAGGTTTGAGAAAGGGTTTCAACAATGTATTTACAGTAGAGGAGCCATAGACAAACTGCTCCACGAGAGGAAAACACTTTTTACACTGCTTAACCATGCAGCCAGTGTGCATACTCATACAAGTATCAGCTTTCACTCAATGATTACTTGATCCTGTACGCATTATTTAACTAGCTGGTGGATATTGCAGGTAGTCTATCTGACACCTAACTCTGGCTGACACCCCTGGGACACACCACAAGAAGAGATGGAGAAAGATATATGGAGAGAGAAGGAAAGAGACTACTAGGAGAGAGAGAGAGAGAGAGAGAGAGAGAGAGAGAGAGAGAGAGGATAAATACAGAAGCAGGAGCAGGAGAAGTCTGGGTCCTGCCCTTGGTGCATTATCAACAACTCCATTCAAGGGGACCAGGAGAGATAAGTGGGAGAGGGAGACCATAAAGAAAGCAGTAGAAGTCCTTGCCCCATTACCTGCTGCATTAACACCATTAAGAGGTTTCTGACTGCTACTGCTGCTGCCAGTGTGTTGTGTCGTCGGTACCTTCTCAGTAGAAATAGTGCTAGCTACATCTAATAACTTACACAGTGTAAAGCTAGGTGATGTGGACAAACAATCATATTGTGATAAATTTCCTGAAATGATGGATAGCGATAAATAGAACTTTAGGTTTATATCAATCAATCAAATGTATTTATAAAGCCCTTTTTACATCAGCCGATGTCATAAAGTGCTGTACAGAAACCCAGCCTAAAACCCCAAACAGCAAGCAATGCAGGTGTAGAAGCACAGTCACCCATATTAGCAAAGTTATTTCATTTCAAACTTCACAATTCTCTAGTATAGGCTACTTATCGTAATGAACGATATTAGCAAAATGCCTGCGATAAGTGATCGGTGTGGATCATTTTCGGTTTATCGTCCCATCTAGTACAACGGCATCAAAGAACTGACACCACTACAACGGCATCAAACCACTGGTCTGGTCCCAAAAACCTAAAACATTTGACTCTGCTGCTGGAGCCAACAGCTCAACTGATACCACATCTGTCAAGTGGTGGTTGGTTCCATGCCTAGCCTGCATGCCTACCTACCACATAAACCCAGCTAGCTAGCAACCACCAATGGGGCCGCAGGTACTACAGCAGTGGTTCCTAAGCTTTTCCATTCCGGGAATCACCAAATCACTGTCTGAGGAAATGTTCCCAAAACACAAAAGCTGTCCAGTTGTGTGGATTATTCTACAATGTTTATTTTAGAGTGCAAAAAACATTCACCTGATGTTACAAGAACGTTCCGCAAACTCATTTAGTCTGTTCTTTAAAAGGTTTCCAGATTGTTTCATTAGGTTGTGGGAACAGTCTGGTGGGAACATTGTTGGGAGATCACAAAATATATGTTCCCAAAACACAAAAACTGTCCAGTTGTGCAAATGATTAAAATGTTTTTTAGGGTGCAAAAAACTGATTTCATTTTTTTATCTGTTTTTATGAGAGATGTGGCCACTTTCGTTTCTTTCCCACTGCTTCAATTGAAGGGAGTTGCGATACTCTGTTGTGGTGAAACCACGGGTTTATTATGAGAATGACAACATACTGTATAATGCTGGCTAATGCTGGCTTCAACTTGGCTTTCCATACAAATCCTTTCATGACAAAAGAAACCTGTTTTTTGGTCGCTTTCTCATTATAAAAACAGCGATGGTGAGATTGCTTTATTATGTGTGCCTGCTTTGGCCACACAATTTATTTAGTCAGGCAAGTCCACGTTTTTTTGACCCTGGTCCTCGAGTACCCCCAACAGTACACATTTTCATTGTAACCCTGGACAAGCACATCGGATACAACTTGTCAGATAATCATCAAGCCCTCAATGAGTTGAATGAGGTGTGTTTGTCCAGGGCAACAACGACAGTGTGTTGGGGGTACTGGAGGACCAGGGTTAGGAAACACTGTTCTAGAAATTAATCATAATTTAAATATCAATACATTGACAATGCCACAAAAAGCATCTTTTTTTTTTTGTGTGGGGGGGCTATATTAGGCCCTACAGTATATGTACAACTATATAAATTATACAACATTGAGGTCCTTGAAAATACAATTAAGTGCTTGAAAAAGTCCCTGAAAGTCCTTGAATTTGACTTGCCAATGTCTGTATGAACCCTGCTTAAACAATGTATAGTCCTAGTCCTACTGTATGTTGTTGTATAGGTGGAGGGCCAATTAACATATACAGTTGTCGGAAGTTTACATACACTTAGGTTGGAGTCATTAAAACTCGTTTTTCAACCACTCCACAAATTTCTTGCTAACAAACAATAGTTTTGGCAAGTCGCTTAGGACATCTACTTTGTGCATGACACAAGTCATTTTTCCAACAATTGTTTACAGACAAATTATTTCACTTATAATTCACTGTATCACAATTCCAGTGGGTCAGAAGTTTACATACACTAAGTTAACTGTGCCTTTAAACAGCTTGGAAAATTCCAGAAAATGATGTCATGGCTTTAGAAGCTTTTGATAGGCTAATTGACATCATTTGAGTCAATTGGAGGTGTACCTGTGGATGTATTTCAAGGCATACCTTCAAACTCAGTGCCTCTGCTTGACATGAGAAAATCAAAAGAAATCAGCCAAGACCTCAGAAAAAAATGTGTAGACCTCCACAAGTCTGGTTCATCCTTGGGAGCAATTTCCAAATGCCTGAAGGTACCACGTTCATGGTATAAACACCATGGGACCACACAGCCGTCATACCGCTCAGGAAGGAGGCACATTCTATCTCCAAGAGATTAACATACCTTGGTGTGAAAAGTGCAAATCAATCCCAGAACAACAGCAAAGGACCTTGTGAAGATGCTGGAGTAGCTGCTGCTACTCTCTGTTTATCATATATGCATAGTCACTTTAACTATACATTCATGTACATACTACCTCAATTAGGCCGACCAACCAGTGCTCCCGCACATTGGCTAACCGGGCTATCTGCATTGTGTCCCGCCACCCACCACCCGCCAACCCCTCTTTTACGCTACTGCTACTCTCTGTCCATGATATATGCATAGTCACTTTAACCATATCTACATGTACATACTACCTCAATCAGCCTGACTAACCGGTGTCTGTATGTAGACTCGCTACTTTTATAGCCTCACAACTGTAAATGTTGTTTTATTTCTTTACCTACCTATTGTTCACCTAATACATTTTTTGCACTATTGGTTAGAGCCTGTAAGTAAGCATTTCACTGTAAGGTCTACACCTGTTGTATTCGGCGCACGTGACAAATAAACTTTGATTTGATTTGAAAAGTATCTATATCCACAGTTAAACGAGTCCTATATCGACATCAGCAAGGAAGAAGCCACTGCTCCAAAACCGCTATAAAAAAGCCAGACTACGGTTTGCAACTGCACATGGGGACAAAGATCTTACTTTTTGGAGAAATGTCCTCTGGTCTGATGAAACAAAAATAGAACTGTTTGGCCATAATGACCATCGTTATGTTTGGAGGAAAAAGGGGGATGCTTGCAAGCTGAAGAACACCATCCCAACCGTGAAGCACGGGGGTGGCAGCATCATGTTATGGGGGTGCTTTGCTGCAGGAGGGACTGGTGCACTTCACAAAGTAGATGGCATCATGAGGCAGGAAAATTATGTGGATATATTGAAGCAACATCTCAAGACATCAGTCAGGAAGTTAAAGCTTGGTCACAAATGGGTCTTCCAAATGGAAATGACCCCAAGCATAGTTCCACAGTTGTGGCAAAATGGCTTAAGGACAACAAAGTCAAGATATTGAAGTGGCCATCACAAAGCCCTGACCTCAAACCTATAGAACATTTGTGGGCAGAACTGAAAAAGCGTGTGCGAGCAAGGAGGCCTACAAACCTGACTCAGTTACACCAGCTCTGTCAGGAGGAATGGGCCGAAATTCACCCAACTTATTGTGGGAAGCTTGTGGAAGTCTACCCAAAACGTTTGACCCAAGTTAAACAATTTAAAGGCAATGCTACCAAATACTAATTGAGTGTATGTAAACTTCTGACCCACTCGGAATGTGATGAAAGAAATAAAAACTGAAATAAATCATTCTCTCTGCTATTATTCTGACATTTCACATTCTTAAAATAAAGTTGTGATTCTAACTTACCTAAGACAGGACATTTTTACTAGGAATATATGTCAGGAATTGTGAAAAACTGAGTTTAAATGTATTTGGCTAAAGTGTATGTAAACTTCCGACTTCAACTATATTCCTCTAAGTAGACATGTGGAACTGTATAAAAATCCTTTTGATTTTTGTTTCAAACCATTTTTAAATTTTGATCCCAATGTTACACATTGGCCCCCTTATTTATAGAAAGACCCATTACTGGTACATAGTGTTATTAAATGACCTGGAAACCCAAATGTTAACTTTTGGGGAATGTCTGTGGTGGTTGTTACAGATTTTAGTGAATGTTAGGATTTTGTTATCAAAAACATTTGAATGTTTTTAGGACGTTATCATCCTAATGTTAAATAAAACCCTGACTAGAAATGAATGCGAATCGTAGCTAATGTTCTGGGAATGTTCCCGGTTTGCTGGGTTAACACACAGGCTGACACAACAAATGAGAGGAGAGGTAAGAAGACGAGGCTCAGGCTAGCAGAATGTGGTGGGTTCTTCTGGGTTTCTTCTGTCTAGAAGTCACAGCTGTATCAGCAGAATTCTCTCTCTCATCTACTCTCCATCTATCCCCACTCTCTCTCCATTCCTCTGTCCATCCACCCCTCTCTCTCCCCCTCTCTCTCTCCATACCTCTGTCCATTCATCCCTCTCTCTCCCCCTCTCTCTCTCCATCATCCCTCTCTCTCTCTATCCCTCTGTCCATCCATCCCTCTCTCTCCCCCTCCCTCTCTCTCAGCCAGTCAGAGTGGTGGAGTGGTGTATGCATGGCTCTCCACTAACTGGTCTATCAGAGCAGAGGGATGGAGGGATGGATGGATGGATGGAAGGGTGGAGAAAGAGGGGAGCGAGAGAGACGGAAGTCTATAAATGTGCTGTACAGTGTGTCAGACCCATTACCACTTCGCTTTATCAGCTCTGACAAACAGGCTGACTGACAAACAACACTCTGCATCCCAGACCTGATGCCAATGCGACGCATGCCAGAACAATCACACCACCCAGCAGCCATCAAACGCTACAGATACCGCCATCCATCCCACCACGCACCTATCACAAACTAGAACAGTCACCATCCCACCACGCACCTATCACAACAAAATCTAGTATAGTCAGGGACTATTCCACGATTCAGCTCAGTAGAGGGGCACACACACACACAGACACACTTCTTAACATCCTCTGCTGCTGGAGGACTACTCCTGTTCCTGTCTCAGGCTATGGGAGGATGGGAGAGAGCAGTGAGGGAGGAGCAACACCTCATCCTGGAGCAGCAAGGACACAGACACACACATACACACACTACATCAACCAACCTTACTGTAGCGTCTATTCCCCTGCTTGTAGTGCTGACACATCACAATGTGATGGGTTCCTCTGGGTTTCTTCCGTTAGTCAGTTTACCGTGCTGTATTCACCACCAACCAATCACAAGCTCCCACTTATAATTTCCATAATTTAGTTTCTAATTTGGCTTAATGCAGCCTTGTCATCCCAAAAGTGTCTCCTTTGTAATAAAAACTATAAAGCAGCAGTAGCAGCCAGCAAACTCTTAATGGTGTTAATGCAGCCGGTAATGGGGAAAGGACTTCTACTGCTTTCTTTATGGTCTCCCTCTCTCACTTCTCTTTCCAGCTCCATGGAGGTTTACACTGTTACAATAAGCTTCCCCTCTTTGTCTGCACCACTTCACTATATGACCTGAGACTCCCTCTATGGGAGCTATGGGACTGGGAGGCAGTGATCTATTCAAGTTGAGTCCAAAGTCATAGAATTCAAGTCCAAGTCTGTCCTTCATACTGTAGTCCCAAGTCCAAGTCTGTCCTTTATACTGTAGTCCCAAGTCCAAGTCTGAGTCCTTTATACTGTAGTCCCAAGTCCAAGTCTGAGTCCTTTATACTGTAGTCCCAAGTCCAGTCCCGGTAGTGCTAAAAGCTGGAGTTCAGCAATCTTTGAAGCTATATTACGTTAAGGTATAAAGCTAAGTAAGGCTAAACCGCTAATACAGTAGCTATCTAAAATGTGCTGTTGTAGCTAACATGTTGAATTATGCAAAGGAAGAAGACTTTCTGAGTCCAAGTTCAAGTGACTGCTGGTCGAGTTGGAGTCGAGTCATGAGTCAGGACTCACCAAGTCTATGAATGGTCTTTACGTGGGTTGGGCTGATGGAGAGAGATAGAAGAGAAGACGAGAGGAGAACAGAACAGAAGAGACTCACCAGTCTCTGCATGGTCTTGACGTGGGTGGGGCTGATGGATAGGGCCTCCTCATACCAGCGTTTGGCCTCGTCCACATTACCCCGCAGCTCAGCCACCTGGCCCCGTGTCAACAGCACGTTGTGGGACATGGGGAACAGGTTGGCAGCCTCCTGTGTACAGGCCGTAGCCTCCGCCAATGTACACCTTCGCTAGAAAGAGAAAGAGAGCAGAGTAGAGAGAGAGTAAAGAGAGAGTAGAGAGAGAGTTGAGGTAGAGAGAGAGAGAGAGAGTAGAGCGGTAGAGAGAGTAGAGTGTTAGAGAGAGAGTAGAGAGAGAGAGTAGAGAGTTAGAGTAGATAGAGTAGAGAGAGGGTAGAGAGGTAAAGAGTAGAGAGGTAGAGAGAGAGAGTAGAGAGGATAGAGAGTAGAGAGAGAGTAGAGAGGTAAAGAGTAGAGAGGTAGAGAGAGAATAGAGAGGTAGAGAGTGAGTAGAGAGGATAGAGAGAGAGAGTAGAGAGTAGAGAGAGTAGAGGTAGAGAGAGTAGAGAGAGGAGAGAGAGTAGAGAGTAGAGAGGTAGAGAGAGTAGAGGTAGAGAGAGTAGAGAGAGGAGAGAGAGTAGAGAGTAGAGAGGTAGAGAGAGTAGAAAGGTAGAGAGAGAGTAGAGAGAGTAGAGAGGTAGAGAGAGTAGAGAGGTAGAGAGTAGAGAGTTAGAGAGAGAGTAGAGAGGTAGAGAGAGTAGAGGTAGAGAGAGTAAAGAGGTAGAGAGAGAGTAGAGAGAGAGTAGAGAGGTAGAGAGAGAGTAGAGAGAGGGTAGAGAGGTAAAGAGTAGAGAGGTAGAGAGAGAGTAGAGAGGATAGAGAGTAGAGAGAGAGTAGAGAGGTAAAGAGTAGAGAGGTAGAGAGTGAGTAGAGAGGATAGAGAGAGAGAGTAGAGAGGTAGAGAGAGTAAAGAGGTAGAGAGACTAGAGAGAGTAGAGAGGTAGAGAGAGTAAAGAGGTAGAGAGACTAGAGAGTGTAGAGAGGTAGAGAGGTAGAGAGAGAGAGTAGAGAGAGGACAATAAAGTGACACAGACATAAACTTGGAGATACACTGACTGACTGACAGTAGACATACGGGCACAGAGACCGCTTCACACAATCGGATAAAAACAGACACAGAAGCACACGCGCACACACTTCCTGTGGTAATGGGAGATGCAGCAGACCAGAGGGTTGATTGCTGTCTTCTTACTTAATGATTTCATTTGATCTGCAGGCAGAGAGGAAATGAGAGCGTCTAGCAGGTGGCAGCCAGACTGATAAACACACACACACACACCTTATTGCTTTGTCCCTACCTTTCTTAAATAAAGCCCATAGATAATATAGAGAGATTTGAGTGACTATCTTAGTTTTCCAAAGCAATAAAAACTATCCAAAGATCATATCATTTGTTTCATCATCATCTTCCCTTCGGGGGAAATAGCTAATAATATGAGAAAACATTAACTTAAAGTCATACAATGTGTGTGTGCACAAGTTTAATTGTGTGAAACTCTCTATGTCTCTGTGTGTGTGTGTGTTTTCCTGTGTATGTGTGTGTCTCCCTGTGTATGTGTGTCTCCCTGTGTGTGTCTCCCTGTGTATGTTTGTCTCCCTGTGTGTGTGTGTCTCCCTGTGTATGTTTGTCTCCCTGTGTATCGCCCTGTGTATCTCCCTGTGTATCTCCCTGTTATCTCCCTGTGTATCTCCCTGTGTATGTGTGTCTCCCTGTGTGTGTGTGTCTCCCTGTGTATGTGTGTCTCCCTGTGTATGTTTGTCTCCCTGTGTATGTGTGTCTCCCTGTGTATGTTTGTCTCCCTGTGTATGTGTGTCTCCCTGTGTGTGTGTGTGTCTCCCTGTGTGTGTGCGTCTCCATGTGTGTGTGTCTCCAGGCAGGCTGTGCTGTCCTCATTTGTTGGTCCCAGAGAAAGAAAGGATGTTATATCTAGGACATCTCCCTATTCTCTGGCATTTTGTCGTTTTCATGGAGCGGCAAAGCTCTGCACGGCCTCCAGTAGTAGCGTGTGTGTGTGTGTGTGTGTGTGTGTAAGAGATTGTTTGGGGTTGGTTCACTCAGCCTCAGTAGCACTAGGCAGGCAGCAGCAGCTGGTTGAGGGAGGGGACCATGTTCTGCTCTATCCTCTGATAGCAGGAGTGGATTTTTCTCCCTCTCTCCCTGCATCCTCCTGCTTCTCCCTCTCTCTTCTTCCCTCTACCTGCGAGTATCTATGCTAGGCGGGCAATAAGGATATTCACCCCATAAAGTAGTCAGTGTGTAGATTCTAGAGATGATTATAGTGACCAAAATGATCACGATTATCAGTATTATCGCGGTATTGTTCAAATGTTCTGGAAATGTTCAGAAAGTACTGACACACTGAAATCATTTCACCAGGTTTTATATTGAAAACCAACAAACAACAAATAAAATTAGCAGCACTATACACTTTTTGTGTGCATAAACACTAAAATAATAACATTAACATTAAAGATGGCGCCATGTGGCCATGAGAGGTAAAAGTTTCCCTAGTGCAGGTTTAAATGAACACAACCTTAAGTAAGCACATCAAATGTGCAGGTGTTGACATTAAAATAACAACACAAAATATGTAAAGAAATCAAATGAACAGCACTGATTGTATGTCTGTTCTCTCCTTCATAAAGAAATAAGGTGCTGCTGGCCTAACATCCTGTATGTATGCATCTTTGTTCACTTGAGATTGAAATGTAAAAATGTCAGCATATTTACTTTGTCCGTTTTAAGTAGTGATCTGCGAGGAGAGACAATGTGCCCGCTGCCACTGAACACTCTCTCTGATGGCACGCTGGTTGATGGGATAGCTTCCTGGCAACCCTGGCAAGATGAGGCAGCTCTGATGTATGGCCCCTCCACCACACCAGTGGATCCTCTTCTGCTGGAATGGGTGGGGCCCCTCCACCACACCAGTGGATCCTCTTCTGCTGGAATGGGTGGGGCCCCTCCACCACACCAGTGGATCCTCTTCTGCTGGAATGGGTGGGGCCCCTCCACCACACCAGTGGATCCTCTCCTGCTGTAATGGGTGGCAGAGACAGGTAGACCTTGATCTCTTCTTTCCCTCTGTCTTCTGGGGTGGTTGGAATCTGACCCTCTTCACCTCTCTGCTGATTGTTGAGGTAATCTTTCTCAGCAACCCAGCCAGGCCTTTCCCCTCCGATGCTACTGTGGGGATGTTGGTGGTGGAGGTGCTGCTGGTGCTTTGTGGTTCTTCCCTGACTGCCAGCTGCCAGCTTCAAGGCCTCCTGGACACAGCTGTCAGTGGCAACTTTTGCAGCCTCAGGCTCATCTAAAAAGCTCATTTTGAAGCGGGGGTCAATTAAACAAGCCATGTGGATGACTCTCTTTGCCTTCTCTGTGTCTGTTGTTAAGGTCTTCTCTCATTACCCTTTTCATCTCCCTGGTCAGGGATGGCTCCTTTTCCACCAGAACATTTTCCTTTTCCACCAGAACATTTTCCTTTTCCTTTTCCACCAGAACATCACAGGTGATGTGGTCCAGGACAGGCTTGACGGCTGACAGTGTCACTCGTGTCTCTGAGGCATGTGCATCTGTAAACTTGCTCAGAGGTTCAAGAAGCTGGCACAGTTGCTCCATGACACTTATGTCGGCATCCTTGGGCATCAGATGCCATGTTCCTCTTTCTCCAGCCAGTGTCGCACAGACTGGCTGCTGTTGGCTGAGGAAACGCTCAAGCATCTTGTGTGTAGATCCCCATCGGGTCACCACATCATGGATCAGAGCCTTCTGTGGAATGTTGAGGACAGCTTGCTTTTCTCTCAGTTCTCTCCTTCTCTTCCAGCTCCGTGAGAAGCCTTGGACCAGATGACAGCAGGCCTTGACTGCTGTGTCAACTCTCTGAATTTTCAGAGCCTTTGAGATGGCCAGGTTCAAATGATGGCCAAAGCACCCAAAGCCACAGATCTGGGAACTCTTCAAAAGCCTTGATCATGTTGGTTGCGTTGTCTGTGGTTATGCAGACCAGGTCTTTCTTGTTGATCACCCCCACTCTTCCAGCATATTCTCAAAAAACTCTCTGATGTTGTGAGCCGAGTGATCTTCTGTGAAGAACTGTTTCCAGGCGGGTTGACTCCAGTTGCCAGTCTGGGGTGAGGTAATGGATAGTGAAGCTGATGTAGGGTTGATCACCCCTGCTTTCACTGGTCCAGAGGTCAGTAGTTGCAGAAAACCAGGTGCCTTGAGCCAAACTTTATCCAACAGCAGCTTTAACCTGGTTGTACAGGTTTGGGATTTCAGTCTTGAAAAATATCGCTCGTGATGGCACTTTGTTGTGAGGCTCGGCAACCTTCATCAGCCTCAGAAAGCCAGGCCTTTCAACAATTTGAAATAGCATCATGTCCTTTGCAATGTAATATGAAAGGGCTGCAGTGAGGTCTTGTGCATGTTTTGATGTGGGTGCATAAGCAGCCTGCCTTTTAAATGCTTGAGTGTCTGTGTCACAACTGTAGATGAGGGACCAGTAGCGTCACTGGGTTTGCCTGCTGCACACCCACTCTATAAACAAGGGAATAGCAAATGTATTATTATTATTGGTGTTGTTACGTTATAAAAATAATTATTATTCACTCACTGACACACACACAGTCTATCTTCTGTGTTGCATTTGAGTATATGCAATGACCCCATGCACAATTTACATAAATACAAATGAGTCTTAAGAAGACCGTGATAGTAATTGCAATGAGCCCAACGATTGACATAAATACAGGAGTCTTGTGTAGGAGTCTATAGTGTTTCTCCTTTTGGAACACTTTAACAACCAAGTCGACGACTGACGGATTTTAAATGAACAGAATATGTTGGTTGGGTGACTAAACTACATAACGTGTTATCATGTGCAATGGGCCAATAGGCTGCAGACACAACGCATACAGCAGCAGAACAACGTGCAGTGTTTTTACAAGAGTAGGTAACACTGAAAGCTTCAGTTTACATTATTGACAAGCTATTAGCAAGTTAGACAAAAAATGACATTTTCCCCCATTCCGAAGTCCCCACATCATGCATTGAGCTAAATGTTAACTTACCAGTTGCTACTGACCTGATAACATAAAAACCACCGTATAACATAATAATAAGATTGATTAATAATAATCAAGTAAAGTGTTACCCAAGTATGTGTGTGTGTGTGTGTGTGTGACTGTGCATGTGTATATATTTCAATGTGTCCATGTGAGTGCCTATGTATGAGTATTCCTGTATGATGGGCATGAGTTTGTTTGTAATGTGATTGGCAGTAGGTGGTGGTATGCAGTTGTGGAAAAAGTACTCAATTGTCCCGTCCCCCCACCCCAGTGAAAGTTGCGCCCCTGAATGTAATAACCACCGGTTAATGTAATAACTTGTTACATTTAGAATACAAAGTTATTACGTTTAGCGTTCAACATTTTATATGTTTACCAGTGTTGGGTTGTAATTTGAAATACTTGCTACACCAGAAGTTAATGTTTATATGTAGGAGGAATGTATATGGTGGGGTCAGTGGAAATTGGATAAGAGCCAGGGGCTTGGAATGTTACTAAGTGAGGGAAAAGGCAATCACAAGGTTGCGGTCACTGATGAGGGTGGATAGCTGTGGATTAGTGAGGAATGGGGGCCGAGGTCAGATCAGGTCACATGAAGAGAGAAGGAACAGTTTATTACCCACATCACTTCATTTCCTGCCTAGCAACAAAGATGTAATGTTTAGAGAAAAGGAGGCGATTCCGCCTAAAGGCGGGGTATAAATATTTGTGGTGGTGGAAACATGTCTTTGTCTTTTCAGATGTTTGACCCAGTGGGTGAATAACCTTAGTTTGAGCTTTAACTAGTTGTCTGTTAGGTTCTAAATAAACAGAGTAAAAACTAACACAGGCAAGTTATTACATTTTCTCTCAACCATCCCCTCATCTCTCTCTCTCTCCGCTCTCATTCATTTATTCTCTCTCTTTCAGAGCCGAGAGGCAGTTTTAGTGGGAGGTGACGTCCCCTTGGTGTGAGAATCTACGCAAGGCTGGCGATAAGAATATTGACCCAATAAAGAAGTCAGTGTGTAGATTCCTTCCCACCTATCGCCCTGCCTGGGTTATGATAATGGTCCACAGTCAGATCACCTCCCAGGAACATATTTTGATTCCATTAAGCTGCTGTTTGGTAGTAGTCCACCACCCTCCTCCCACCACAACCCCACCTCCCCTGAATTCATGGTTTACCACTCCCACACACCCTGTCAATCACTGTGAGTGTCTCCATGTATGAGTATTCCTGAATGATGGGCATGAGTTTGTTTGTTTTTTAATTGGCAGTAGGTGGTAGTATGGGCATCAAATTGAGCAAATTAGTACATAAAAACCATGATTTTGATATCTTATATGATTGGTTGAAATTGTTAAATTATTAATAAAAAAAGTTGTTACTCACCGGTTAATGTAATCAGGGGCGAAACTTTGGTTTTAGAAGTAGGGGGGACATAACCTGGGTGGGGGGGGGGCAAGAGCATCTAAAGCTCATTTCCTGCCTTTCTACTAGTGCTGTACCCAAAAACAACAAAAATCTTGGTCGAGTAGTCTTTTCTTTCGACCAATCGATTGGTTGAAAGTTTTAAACGTGTATTTTTCCATATATAGATACACCCTGTGTTAATAAAATGAACTATATGTACTGAACTTAAAATCATTAAGACACACAAGTGACTCAAGAGGAAGCCAGAAATCAAGATTGCCTACCAGAAGAAAAAAACCTGTTCATGACCCCTTTCTCCCGCTGCTGCTGGCCTTCGCAGATTCTGCCGTTAAGCTCCGGTAATAGGCTTCACCAGCGATCGGCAACCTTTTTCATTTGGAGTGCCAATTTATCTTACCATTTCTACCAATCTGCGTTCCAGTTATGATTTCCATATGCATATTTTAGTGGAACAGTTACAATTCATTTAAAACAGCCTTTCTATCTCACAATTATTGTCTGTGGTTAATCTACATTCTATCTAAATGAAAATGATACACATTTAAAAGTAACATTTATTGCCAATGCCAACTATGTCAAAATAGCCTGTATAAAGCCAACATATAAAAACATCGCAGCCTGCAGGCATAAAATATCCTGATAAAAAGAATTAACTTACAAATGACATTGGCTACGCACGGCCTGTCTGCAACGAACTTTAAAAATTGTATCAACTGGGTCGCCCAGAAACTCTTTGCCTGCAAACTTGAAACATTGTATAAAATATTCTGGGCCCTCAAGAGTTTCTTGCGCCAGTGAGCTCGGGACAAACACAGCTGTAGGCTATGCAAGGGATAAGAAGTAATCAGGTATTTTATGACATTTCCACTGGATCTGAGCACTACATTTTTCCCTTTCATGCTGAGTGGTTACCGAAAGGGAGAGAGCTGGAAATATTGTTCAAATACTTCCAAATACATTCATTCTAAAAACCGACTTTATTTACTTGCTGTTTGAGGTAAAGAAAAATTACTTTGAGAAGCTCCAGAGCTCATTAGTGGTGGTGAGTTTAGTCAATCAGAAATACTATCAGACATCCCCAAATGAGAACATTTATAGGCCTACATTTGCATGCAGGCCAGGTAGACTAGTCCTACTTGTATATGCTTTATCAGGTAAAGTTCGCCTCAGCGGTCACAGACTGGTCTTCCCTGGCTGCCTGACCCTGATGAGACCCCTGTCACCATCTGATCCTGCTCAGATGTGGTATGACAAAGAATTACATTGGTGTACATTTATACATCATATTATCTAAGAATAGAATCAAATGAGACAATATTTGAAATGACCATTATTCCCAGTTCTCAGACTGTAGCCTACCCATCAGCTCAAGGTGGAACTTTGTATCCATTCACTGATTGTTATAATATACAGTCGTGGCCACAAGTTTTGAGAATGACACAAATATTAATTTTCACAAAGTCTGCTGCCTCAGTTTGTATGATGGCAACTTGCATATACTCCAGAATGTTATGAAGAGTGATCAGATGAATTGCAATTAATTGCAAAGTCCCTCTTTGCCATGCAAATGAACTGAAATCCCCAAAACACATTTCCACTGTATTTCAGCCCTGCCACAAAAGGACCAGCTGACATCATGTCAGTGATTCTCTCGTTAACACAGGTGTGTATTGACGAGGACAAGGCTGGAGCTCACTTTGTCATGCTGATTGAGTTCGAATAACAGATTGGAAGCTTCAAAAGGAGGGTGGTGCTTGGAATCATTGTTCTTCCTCTGTCAAAAAACTGTCAACCATGGTTACCTGCAAGGAAACACGTGCTGTCATCATTGCTTTGCACAAAAAGGGCTTCACAGGCAAGGATATTGCTGCCATTAAGATTGTACAAAATCAACCATTTATCGGATCATCAAGGACTTCAAGGAGAGCGGTTCAATTGTTTTGAAGAAGGCTTCTCAGCCAAGGGAGTTGCTTCTCAGCCAAGGGGTTGGGCTCACTCACAATTTTGCCTAAGAACACAGCCATGAATAAAGAATGGTACCAACACATCCTCCAGAGCAACTTCTCCCAATCATCCAGGTACAGTTTGGTGACGAACAATGCCTTTTCCAGCATGATGGAGCACCTTGCCATAAGGCAAAAGTGATAACTAATTGTTGGTTAAGGGCTTGTACGTAAGCATTTCACCTGTTGTGTTCAGCGCATGTGACAAATACAATTTGAATTGAAGACACAATGAGCATAGTGTTGTGTACTGACTGTGCACCATGACAGTGAAGCCTGTAGAGCTGTTTATTCCGTGTCCATGTGAAAAGTAGGGAATTACCTAGGAAAACTGACAGATCAATAACGTATCATTGCTATACTGACCATCTTTTTTTTACCCCTTTTTCTCCTCAATTTTGTGATATCCAATTGGTAGTTACAGTCTTGTCCCATCGCTGCAACTCCCATACGGACTTGGGAGAGGCAAAGGTCGAGAGACATGCATCCTCAGAAGCACGGCCCTGCCAAGCCGCATTGCTTCTTGACACAATGCTCGCTTAACCCGGAAGCCAGCCGCACCAATGGGTCGGAGGAAACACCGTATAACTGCCGACTGAAGTCAGCTTGCAGGCACCCGGCCCGCCACAAGGAGTTGCTAGACTGCGATGGGACAAGGACATCCCGGCCGGCCAAACCCTCCCCTAATCCGGACGACACTGGGCCAATTGTGCGCCGCCTCATGGGTCTCCGGGTCACAGCCGGCTGTGACACAGCCTGGGATCGAACCCGGGTATTTAGTGACGCCTCAAGCACTGCGATGCTGTGTCTTAGACCGCTGCGCCACTCAGGAGGTCTGCTGTACTGACATTGCGCTGTCAAAAAACGTCAGAATATCGGTATTCAATTTGTTTGGCCACTGGTTTCATCGTTTGATTCAAGTCTAGTGTGATTGAGGCAAAAATAATACCTAAAGTTAGTGACTTGGCTAGCTAATGTTAGCCAACTTTTGGATAGCTCTAATGGTAGCTACATCAACTGTCAAAAACTAGCAAAGTTAATTTACTTCTGTTGAAAGGGGACAAAATAAAGGCTACAAAATACTTCCAAACACACAACAGCTGTTAGATACTGCTACCTGACAGAAAGCTAGAGGCTAGAGTTAAACTGGCTGTGGTAGCTAGGAGCTAGCCAACGTTAACCAGCTAGTTAATTTACTTCAGACAGAACTTTAGTCGAGAGGGGAAGAAACATTAGCTAACATTACAGTTACACTACTAGCTCAGCACTGGGATTTTTTTTTCTTTTTCTGTTAAGTCAAACAGCACTTACCTTGCCAGCTACATCAGTCAAATAAAGAGTGGCCAGCCAGTTCCTGCTCTGCTTACTTTTACAACTCAGAGAAAAAGCACAACACACTGTTCGCATGCTCTGTTCGCATGCTCTGTGGTGTCTGCGCCGTCCTAAAACCAACCGGCTGAAACCTACAAACAGCTGCATGTTCCTAAATCCACACTGTTGCCTCTTCTTGTATCACAGTGCAATGATAAAATTAGGGGGGACAAAAATGTAATGTCCCCCCATCCCTAGTGAAAGTTGTGCCCCTGAATGTAATAACCACCGGTTAATGTAATAACTTATTACATTTAGAAGAAAAAGTTAACACGTTTACCGTTCAACATTTTATGTTTGCCGGTGTTGGGTTGTATTTTTATTTTAAGGGGTGGATCAGCTTTAATATTGATTGTGGATAGATTGCGTCCATCAGTGGAATTGTCTGCATCATATCCAATCCCCCATATATTTTTAAATATTAAATATTATATTAATAAATATACTGCTCAAGAAAATAAAGGTAACACTAAAATAACACATCCTAGATCTGAATGAATGAAATAATCTTATTAAATACTTTTTTCTTTACATAGTTGAATGTGCTGACAACAAAATCACACAAAAATAATCAATGGAAATCCAATTTATCAACCCATGGAGGTCTGGATTTAGAGTCACACTCAAAATTAAAGTGGAAAACCACACTACAGGCTGATCCAACTTTGATGTAATGTCCTCAAAACAAGTCAAAATGAGGCTCAGTAGTGTGTGTGGCCTCCACGTGCCTGTATGACCTCCCTACAACGCCTGGGCATGCTCCTGATGAGGTGGCGGATGGTCTCCTGAGGGATGTCCTCCCAGACCTGGACTAAAGCATCCCCCAACTCCTGGACAGTCTGTGGTGCAACGTGGCGTTGGTGGATGGAGCGAGACATGATGTCCCAGATGTGCTCAATTGGATTCAGGTCTGGGGAATGGGCGGGCCAGTCCATAGCATCAATGCCTTCCTCTTGCAGGAACTGCTGACACACTCCAGCCACATGAGGTCTAGCATTGTCTTGCATTAGGAGGAACCCAAGGCCAACCGCACCAGCATATGGTCTCACAAGGGTTCTGAGGATCTCATCTCGGTACCTAATGGCAGTCAGGCTACCTCTGGCGAGCACATGGAGGGCTGTGCGGCCCCCCAAAGAAATGCCACCCCACACCATGACTGACCCACCGCCAAACCGGTCATGCTGGAGGATGTTGCAGGCAGCAGAACGTTCTCCACGGCGTCTCCAGACTCTGTCACGTCTGTCACATGTGCTTAGTGTGAACCTGCTTTCATCTGTGAAGAGCACAGGGCGCCAGTGGCGAATTTGCCAATCTTGGTGTTCTCTGGCAAATGCCAAACGTCCTGCACGGTGTTGGGCTGTAAGCACAACCCCCACCTGTAGACGTCGGGCCCTCATACCACCCTCATGGAGTCTGTTTCTGACCGTTTGAGCAGACACATGCACATTTGTGGCCTGCTGGAGGTCATTTTGCAGGGCTCTGGCAGTGCTCCTCCTGCTCCTCCTTGCACAAAGGCGGAGGTAGCGGTCCTGCTGCTGGGTTGTTGCCCTCCTACGGCCTCCTCCACGTCTCCTGATGTACTGGCCTGTCTCCTGGTAGCGCCTCCATGCTCTGGACACTACGCTGACAGACACAGCAAACCTTCTTGCCACAGCTCGCATTGATGTGCCATCCTGGATGAGCTGCACTACCTGAGCCACTTGTGTGGGTTGTAGTCTCCGTCTCATGCTACCACTAGAGTGAAAGCACCGCCAGCATTCAAAAGTGACCAAAACATCAGCCAGGAAGCATAGGAACTGAGAAGTGGTCTGTGGTCACCAGCTGCAGAACCACTCCTTTATTGGGGGTGTCTTGCTAATTGCCTACAATTTCCACCTGTTGTCTATTCCATTTGCACAACAGCATGTGAAATTTATTGTCAGTGTTGCTTCCTAAGTGGACAGTTTGATTTCACAGAAGTGTGATTGACTTGGAGTTACATTGTGTTGTTTAAGTGTTCCCTTTATTTTTTTGAGCAGTGTATTTAAATATATATATATCCATATACATACATACAGTTGAAGTTGGAAGTTTACATACACCTTAGCCAAATACATTTAAATTCAGTTTTTCACAATTCCTGACATTTAATCCAAGTAAAAATTCCCTGTCTTAGGTCAGTTAGAATCACCACTTTATTTTAAAAATGTGAAATGTCAGAATAATAGTAGAGAGAATGATTTATTTCAGCTTTTATTTCTTTCATCACATTCCCAGTAGGTCAGAAGTTCACATACACTCAATTACTATTTGGTAGCATTGCCTTTAAATTGTTTAACTTGGGTCAAATGTTTTGGGTAACCTTCCTCAACCTTCCCACAAATTTTGGCCCATTCCTCCTGACAGAGCTGGTGTAACTGAGTCAGGTTTGTATGCCTCCTTGCTCGCACACCCTTTTTCAGTTCTGCCCACTCCATAGGATGAGGTCAGGGCTTGTGATGGCCACTCCAATACCTTGACTTTGTTTCCTTAAGCCATTTTGCCACAACTTTGGAAGTATGCTTGGAGTCATTGTCCATTTGGAAGACCTATTTGCGACCAAGCTTTAACTTCCTGACTGATGTCTTGAGATGTTGCTTCAATATATCCACATAATTTTCCTGCCTCATTGTCACGATTCCCACCGAAGGTGGCGTCCCCTCCTGCTCGGGTGAAGCTCGGCGGTCGTCGTCACCGGCCTACTAGCTGCCACTGATTCCTTTTTGTTTTCCCCTTTCTGTTATTGTTTGCACCTGTCCTTAGTTGGGTTGATTAGCAGGGCTATATTAGCTAGTTGACCCGCCTGCTCTTTGTGCGGGATTGTTTCTCTGTATGCTCTTCTTGGTGACACGCTGATTTTGTATTTTGCATTAGTGCGTGTGTTTGCGCCAACAGTGTTTTGTCCCCTGTGTTTGGGGCACTTTGTTTTGTGTGCGCTCTGATCGCTGTTTGGGGTGGCTTGTGTTTTAGCCGTTGTGCTCATTAAAGCCACTACCCTGTATCGCTGCTTCCTGCATTTGATTCCTCGCCAGCACGACACCCAAGCCTTACACTCATGATGCCATCTATTTTGTGAAGTGCACCAGTCCCTCCTGCAGCAAAGCACCCCCACAACATGATGCTGCCACACCTGTGCTTCACGGTTGGGATGGTGTTCTTCGGCTTGCAAGCGTCCCCTATTTTTCCTCCAAACTTCCGACTTCAACTGTATAACATTCTATTGGTTGCAATAATTTTGTAAAATTATTTAAATTGAAAAATTTGAAGTTGTCACATATGTCGTATGAAGGAGCGGACAAAGGCGCAGCGTGTGTATCATTCCACATTTTATTAAAACTGTGAAACTATTCAAGACATACAAATAAACTAATAAACAAAACAACAAACCGTGACGAAGAGATGCAACATACACTTACTCAAAATAATCTCCCACAAAACCTAGTGGGAAAAACAACAACTTAAATATGATCCCCAATTAGAGACAACGATGACCAGCTGCCTCTAATTGGAGATCATCCCAAAAAAAACACAACATAGAAATACAGAAACTAGAACCCCACATAGAAATACATAAACTAAACAAAACCCCCAACATAGAAAAAAGAAACTAGAACCAACATAGAAATAAATAAACTAGACAAAACCCCCTGTCACGCCCTGACCTACTTACTCTACCATAGAAAATAAAAGCTTTCTATGGTCAGGACGTGACAAGTTTTGAATCCGACGTTGTTTTGCGTGTCAATTCATAAACCATGTGCCATGGAATAGGTACATCGAAAATCTCTTCACTATTTTTGCAATTTATATGGCACAGCTGTCAATTTTTTGGTCCTTAAATGAAATTGGTATACGTTTTTATTTACCACACCAGAAGTGAATGTTATATGTAGGAGGAATGTATATCGTGGGGTCAATGGAGGTTGGATAAGAGCCAGGGGCTTGGAATGTTACTAAGTAAGGGTAAAGGCATTCACATGGTTGGGGTCACTGATGAGGGTGGATAGTTGTGGATTAGTGAGGAATGGTGGCCGAGCGACAGCATTGGGTTTACCAAACCTAAAATGACCTTTTAAACATTTTGTTCATGAACATGAAGGGCATTGTAGCACGGTGGTTACGGAAGATCATGGGGAAAAGAGAGACCAGTTATATACGGGAGTAAATCGTTAGACTCGGTGGCGAGATAAATGTGGCCATGTCTAAGGGTAGTACATGCTAAATAAAGGGTACATAAACGTTGGGGTGGATAAAAACAAACCATTAAAAATTGGAGGGAGGACAGTGGACTTATCATTATCATGTTTTGTTTTTAATTAAAACTTGTGGGTTGTTGATTAAGATGTAGCATAGTAAATACTAACAAAATGTACATTTTCTCTTTCAGGAGAGGATGGGGTGTCATTATTTCGCTCTTTGAATTGTTTCCCAAGACTGTTGTCTCGTGAAATTCAGCAGTTTTATAAAGTATAAAGGTATCTGGATCCGGTTGTCAAGGGAGCTCCCAAATAAGTAAGGCCTGGCCATTGGTTTCTTTGTTTTTGCCCTACGTTTTACCACACACACCAGCACGCACACACACAACTCCCAGGTTATGAATATTTGTTAGTGGTGTTAATACCGTGTTTGATTTATTGTGTGGGGTCTTTTTAATTTGGTTGTAAACTGGGTATGCAGAATGATGGAAATGTTTGAAATGTTTTTAAATGGTTTCTGAAGTACAGGGAAAGAAAAGGGAAATAAAACACTTAATGGTGTTGAATGACTGTGTGAGAAAAAAAATTACACTATTATGTTTAATACTGTTTAGGCAAATGGTTGTTTTATGCAATAGAATAGGCTTCTATTTGTACTCTCTCATCTGAGTCTGTGTGAACTGAGAGGAGCCTCTGAAGCTTACCGCTGACAATTGATTTATGAATGATTTGGTGATAAAACCTACAGCATGCATTTCATAGAATGAGTTGGTGTTTGTGTACTGTAACGTACCAGGGAGAGATGGCTCGGGGATGGATAATGATGAGAGGAACCTTGTCTTACAGTAGGGGCCAAACTCTGGTTTCTATACAATAAGAACAGTCTTCACAGCAAATTCTATCTGGCTGGGGGATACTCCTTTCTCATATATCAAGTCTCACCTTATGACCCATTCCACACATCTGCTGTTTGCAATGTAGACTAAGAGGGTGTATCTTTGCTATAAAATATATTTGTACTCTTTCTACGTCAGAGTTCTCGGCCTCACCGGCTGCCTTATTAATACGTTTTGAATAAAATAATATCCTGACTGGTGATTGACCTTGTCTCTCCTCATTACTGATTAGAATTTCCATACCTGACTTTCTGGTGAGGCCTGATCAACCTTACTAGAAATGATAGAGACATTGGGTGAGATTTAAATATAATATGAAGAAGTGTATAGCTGTTGTTGTTTTGGTTCTTGCTTTTGACTTTGTTTCGATACAAATCTCACCAGATTGGGTCTGCTGTATGGTTGGGATTTCTAGCTCGCTAACTCCCTGACCCGGTAACTCTGCTGTGAGGATGCCAGTATGACAAGGGAGTATAATCCAATTTGTAAAATGGTTTCAACAGTGTGATGGTATGCTGTTTGACATTTTTGGGGATTTTTTTATTAAGAATATTGGTAAGGTAATCATTTGTCATACAGTAAATAGTTGTTTGGATTTGCTGAATCAGACATGCCTTAAACCGTTGTTTTGGTCTGTCCTCTCTTGAATTTATGGCGTTAGTGAGTACCGATGGTATCTATATGCATGGAAGGAATAATACAACGAGAACAGTGTGAGCTTCACCCCCCCTAACCAGCTGAAGAAAATGTTGTTTACCATGGCCCTGTCAGGCACCACTTCCCCTGAGACCTGAGACCGAGCCAGCAACCTCTGTACGAGCGGCAAGAGTGCGACAAGAGTCCCGAGACTGCATGTGGAGTGAGCATGGAGAGAGATCACGTTCAAACTCCTCTCATGCTGCTGGTGCACTGGTGGGAAAATGGACCAGACAGAATGGACTGTTCAGAATAGTGGTGGCGGATCAGGTGAGAGATTTGTGTGCTTGGGAAAATGTGATTATTCCCCAGATATTGAAATTGGGACATTCTCAAGGGCCATTAACTGTGACAGGCATGAGTTACATATGTGTCGATTGGAAGATGTACTGTAACGCAATATGAAGAAAATGAAGATACGCCAGAAGATTAGTGCCGGGAAGGGGGTGTGGTTACTTAAGTAAAAAATGCATTGAGATACCAACCTGTCATTAACATGCCACTTGCAACTGTAAAAGGGACAAACGGTGGCCGTACATGGTGTCTATATATTTTCTCTGTCTGTAAATGTATATACTAACAGTGTCGGTGTGTGCTAAGTTGAGAATTCAAGTGACTCAACGTAAAGTACTAAGGACTGTCATTCTAAATTTGGGTTGGATAATTTATCAACTGTTTTAATTATGATTCGGGAAAGGAGAGAAAGAGAGAGGGAGCTGTGAGGAGAGCACAGAGTGAGGGGAGGGTGCACTGCTCAAATGTATAGTGTCTAGGGAGGGCTTTCCTCCTTGTAAACCTTATCTTTTAGTGTCCTCCAAGAGGGAGGTTATTAGAGAGCCCACTAGATGGTAGTTGGGCCAACCATGAGGGGGTACAGGATAGTAGGGGTTTCATTTTACAAGAATCCTAATGTCAAAGCGCATCAATACATATGGATTGCTGGATAATACGGTACAATGAATTGCGTACAAGGCTCAAAGTCTGTCTTGCTTTGACACCTGAGGATGAGGATGAAGGAGACTGGCATGGAGACTAGCATCCCATTGGCATATAACAGAACAGCACAGATGGACGGTTCTTTCCCCAGTCTCAATCACATCAAGGGTGGTGTGAAATTATTAAACGTTTACTTTCCCTCTTCAAGGCAAAATGTTTTGTAGGTGTCGTGGAACATGAGAATGATCATTGTTCCAGAGGAGGGAGTGTTGGAAATGGACTAATTGACTTGAGAATGTTTAAGTATGTTTATAATTATATAAGTGGAGTAGCAGTAGTGACTAGCGTGTTATGGGTTCGATGGAATGATTAATGTGCAAATATATTTGTGCCGGAGGCAAGGTATATGCAGGACATGTGTTTGAGACAGAATGTTTGCATAAGGGTGTTAAGTGCAGAGTCTGGCAGGACCGACATCAGTGTACTCTGTGGAGTCCCAAAAACCAAGGCATTAACGTTACAGGGAATTGGGAGAGCGGAATGGAATGTGACTGGGGCAGAGATCTGTGTAGCTCATAAATTAAGGAAAGGAAGTTCGCTGTAATAATAGCATCACATCCTGAAGTGTGTAATTAAGAAGCATGTGACTGTCACGTCCTGACCAGTATAGGGGTTATTTGTATTTGTAGGTTGGTCAGGACGTGGCAGAGGGTATTTGTTTTAATGTGGTTCGGGGGTTATGTGTATTGCAGAGGGGTGTTTTATTTATGTATTCCGGGGTTTTGGTGTATGTTCTGGGTTTTGTATTCTAGGTGTTTGTAGTTTGTTTATTTCTGTGTGGTCTGTGTGGCTCCCGATCAGGAACAGCTGTACGTCGTTGTTCCTGATTGGGAGTCATATATTGGTTGCTTGTTTTCACCTAGGGATTTGTGGGTAGTTGATTTTGCACTGCTAGTATTCAGCTTGTAAAACTGTCGGTTTGTCGTTCTTTGTTTTCCGTGTTCACATTTATTTAATAAATTATAATGATGAGCACGCAACCCGCTGCGCCTTGGTCCTCTCTACCCAACGACACCCGTTACAGAACTACCCACCAAAAATGGACCAAGCAGCGGAGGAGGGAGAAACGGATGGACTATTGTGAGACATGGGCAGAACTGAGGATAAGCATTTCCAGGGCTATGGAGGAGTTAAGGGAGCCCGAGAGGCAGCCCCAAGATTTTTTTTTGGGGGGGGGCACACGGGTAGTTTGGCTGGGCGAGGATTGCGCCCCAGGCCAAATCCCCGTACCTTTTTTGGGCAACATATGACTGGACAGGTCCCGTGCTTTGGGGTGATGGGTGCTGTGGCGAGGCCGGGTATTTTCAGGCCGGTATGCGCAGTACCAGCGCCCCGCATGTGCCAGGGGAAAGTGGGCATCCAGCCAGTAGGGGTGATGCCAGTCCTGCGCTCGAGACCGCCAGTGCGCCTCTACGGTCCAGTGTTTCCCGCTACACGCACTAACCTTGAGGTGCGTGTCTCCAGGCTGGCACGTCCAGTACCAGCACCACGCATCAAGCTTCCAGTGAGTCAGCCCAGTCCAACTCAGCCTGTCCCCGCTTCCCGCACTAGCCCGGAGGTGCATGTCCCCAAACTGGCACTTCCAGTACCAGCACCACGCATCAGGCTTCCAGTGCGTCAGCCCACTCCAACTCGGCCGATTCCTGCTCCCCGCACTAGCCATGAGGTGCGTGTCTCCAGGCTGATACCTCCAGTACCAGCACCACGCATCAGGCTTCCAGTGCGTCAGCTCAGTCCAGAGTATCCGGCAACAGTGTCCAGTCCAGAGTATCCGGCAACATTGTCCAGTCCAGTGTATCCGGCAAGTGTCCAGTCCAGAGTATCCGGCAACAGTGTCCAGTCCAGAGTATCCGGCAACAGTGTCCAGTCCAGAGTATCCGGCAACAGTGTCCAGTCCAGAGTATCCGGCAACAGTGTCCAGTCCAGAGTATCCGGCAACAGTGTCCAGTCCAGAGTATCCGGCAACAGTGCCCCGTCCAGAGTATCCGGCAACAGTGCCCCGTCCAGAGTATCCGGTAAGAGTATTAAGCCCGGAACCGAGTGAGACGGCCTACAGTTCGGAACCAAGGGAGACGGCCCACTGTGCAGAACCGAGTGAGTCTGCCTGCAATCCGGAACCGAGTGAGTCTGCCTGCGATCCGGAACCGAGTGAGTCTGCCTGCGATCCGGAACCGAGTGAGTCTGCCTGCGGTCCGGATCAGAATGAGGTTTACAATAACTTTGAATTGTGTGAGTCTGCTTACAGCCCGGAACTGAATGAGTCTGCCTACGACCCGGAACTGAGTGAGTCTGCCTACGGTCCGGAGACAAGAGACTCTGCCTACAGTCTGGAGGACAGTAGGCCAGAACCTAAGCCACCTCCAGTATAGGTGGGTTGGGGAGGGGGGGTGTAGCACAGGTGCCGTCGTTGACGGCAGCCAACCTCCCTTCCCTCCCTTTAGTTAGGGGTTTATTTATTTAATTTTTTATTGAGGTGCATCTGGGGTATGCACCTTTGGGGGGGGGGGTACTGTCACGTCCTGACCAGTATAGGGGTTATTTGTATTTGTAGGTTGGTCAGGACGTGGCAGAGGGTATTTGTTTTATGTGGTTCGGGGGTTATGTGTATTGTAGAGGGGTGTTTTATTTATGTATTCCGGGGTTTTGGTGTATGTTCTGGGTTTTGTATTCTAGGTTGGTTTTCTAGTTTGTTTATTTCTGTGTGGTCTGTGTGGCTCCCGATCAGGAACAGCTGTACGTCGTTGTTCCTGATTGGGAGTCATATATTAGTTGCTTGTTTTCACCTGGGGATTTGTGGGTAGTTGATTTTGCACTGCTAGTATTCAGCCTGTAAAACTGTCGGTTTGTCGTTCTTTGTTTTCTTGTTTTCCGTGTTCACATTTATTTAATAAATTATAATGATGAGCACGCAACCCGCTGCGCCTTGGTCCTCTCTTCCCAACGACACCCGTTACAGTGACTCAGTTTTGTAAGGTTGGATACGCTTCTAACGCCACTGATATCTCCCCCATTCATAACAGCCAGCAAACACTTGAAATATCTTCAAGAAGATTGGGACAGAGTGACGGTAAACGGAAAGTGTCAGAAGGTGGCTGTGTATCAACCACTGGGACCCAAAGTTTACACTGTAATGAGGGTGTTCACAAAGGCGTGGGGTGAACAGGTCGGGACTCAGGTGGTTTATGTCCTGTAGGTGTCCTGGTGGTTTATGTGCTGTAGGTGTCCTGGAGGGCAGGCAGTGTGCACCCGGTGATGCGTTGGGCAGAATGCACCACCCTCTGGAGAGCCCTGCGGTTGCGGGTGGTGCAGTTGCCGTACCAGGCGGTGATACAGACCGATAGGATGCTCTCAACTGTGCATCTCTAAATGTTTCTAAGGTAGGGAGAATCTGAAAGATTCAGTCCTAGATCTATCAGTGAACCACAAAGGCAATAGGAGAGCAGGAGACAGATTCAATGCAATAGCTATTCTCACAGCAGTCGCTGTAACTGAAGGAGCAGGAGTAGTGGTGAAGGATGCTATAGTAACAGCATGGAACTGGACTATAGCCCAAATTAGGAGATGGGGAGCAAAGTGAAAATGGCTTGGGAACACCTCTTGGAACCTGTTGCCAGACGGGGGAAGACTGAGTGAAAGCATGAGGAGGTTTCTTAGGGCCTTCATTTTGTAGAACCCAGCAGAAAATGATCCTGAAGGCATAGAGTAAGGCGAAGAGAGAGTGGGAATTGTCATGTTATCAAACTTTTTTTAAATTATGCATAGTTTAGCACATTATTAATACTTTTTATGTTTTGTGTTTCTTTTTGTTTTCATGTCTTGTGCTATCACTCTCTTAGGAACCAGAAGGAGGAAATGGAGGAAGTCAAAAGCTCCAGCTGAAATGTCATTATCAGTTGTCCAATGAGAGATGGAAATAAGAGTCTGCATAGATTTATTATAGAACAGAGGCCATAAGTCTTGGAGGATTAAATCTAATAATCAACTGTGAATGTTAATAATGTTTTATTTTTTGTTCATGTTTTATTTTTTGTTCATTTATAAGTAATTTCAAAGTTTATGCGATGTTGAACAGTAAAGAATTACTATCAAAATAGGAGGGACTGTTGGGTTGTAATTTGAAATACTTGCTACACCAGAAGTTAATGGTTATATGTAGGAGGAATGTACAGTGGCAAGAAAATGTATGTGAACCCTTTGGAATTACTTGGACTTCTGCATAAATTGGTCATCAAATTTGATCTGATCTTCATCTAAGTCACAACAATAGACAAACACAGTCTGCTTAAACTAATAACACTCAAACAATTATACGTTTTCATGTCTTTACTGAACACACCGTGGAAAGTGCAGGGTGGGAAACGTATGTGAACCCTTAACTGGTTGACCCTCCTTTGGCAGCAATCACCTCAACCAAACGTTTTCTGTAGTTGCGGATCAGACCTGCACAATGGTCAGGAGGAATTTTGGACCATTACTCTTTACAAAACTGTTTCAGTTCAGAAATATTCTTGGGATGTCTGGTGTGAACTGCTCTCTTGAGGTCATGCCACAGCATCTCAATCGGGTTGAGGTCAGGACTCTGACTGGTCCACTCCAGAAGGTGTATTTTCTTCTGTTGAAGCCATTCTATTGAGTTTCAATTGGCAGATAGTTGCCTAACATTTTCTTGCAAAATGTCTTGATAAACATGGGAATTCATTTTTCCATTGATGATAGCAAGCTGTCCAGGCCCTGAGGCAGCAAAACAGCTCCAAACCATGATGCTCCCTCCACCATACTTTACAGTTGGGATGAGGTTTGGATGTTGGTGTGCTGTGCCTTTTCTTCCTCCAAACAACTCAACTTTAGTTTAATCTGTCCACAGAATATTTTGCCAGTAGCGCTGTGGAACTTCCAGATGCTCTTTTGCGAACTTCAGACGTGCAGCAATGTTTTTTTTGGACAGCAGTGTTTAGTGTTTTACTTATCGTAGACTCGTCAACAGAGATGTTAGCATGTTCCAGAGATTTCTGTAAGTCTTTAGCTGACACTAGGATTCTTCTTAACCTCATTGAGCATTCTGCGCTGTGCTCTTGCAGTCATCTTTGCAGGACAGACACTCCTAGAGAATTTGTCTTACCGTGGACTGATGAACATCAAGGCTTTTAGAGATACTTTGTAACCCTTTCCAGCTTTATGCAAGTCAACAACTCTTAATCTTGGGTCTTCTGAGATCTCTTTTGTTCGAGGCATGGTTCACATCAGGCAATGCATCTTGTGAAAAGCAAACTCAAATTTTGAGTGTTTTTTATAGGGCAGGGCAGCTGTAACCAAAATCTCCAAACTCGTCTCAATGATTGTACTCCAGGTTAGCTGACTCCTGACTCCAATTAGCTTTTGGAGAAGTCATTAGCCTAAGGGTTCACATACTTTTTCTGGCCACTGTATATGGTGGGGTCAATGGAAATTGGATAAGAGCCAGGGGCTTGGAATGTTACTAAGTAAGAGAAAAGGCAATCACAAGGTTGCGGTCACTGATAAGGGTGGATAACTGTGGATTAGTGAGGAATGGTGGCCGAGGTCAGGTCAGGTCACATTAAGAGAGAAGGAACAGTTTATTACCCACATCACTTCATTTCCTGCCTAGCAACAAAGATGTAATGTTTAGAGAAAAGGAGGCGATTCCGCCTAAAGGCGGGGTATAAATATTTGTGCTGGTGGAAACATGTCTTTGTCTTTTCAGATGTTTGACCCAGTGGGTGAATAACCTTAGCTTGAGCTTTAACTAGTTGTCTGTTAGGTTCTAAATAAACACAGTAAAAACTAACACAGGCAAGTTATTACATTTTCTCTCAACCATCCCCTCATCTCTCTCTCTCTCCGCTCTCATTAATTTCTTCTCTCTCTTGTTTTAGTGGGAGGTGACGTCCCCTTGGTGTGAGTATCTACGCAAGGCCAGCGATAAGAATATTGACCCAATAAAGAAGTCAGTGTGTAGATTCCTTCCCACCTATTGCCCTGCCTGGGTTATGATAATGGTCCACAGTCAGATCACCTCCCAGGAACATATTTTGATTCCATTAAGCTGCTGTCTGGTAGTAGTCCACCACCCTCCTCCCACCACAACCCCACCTCCCCTGAATTCATGGTTTACCACTCCCACACACCCTGCCAATCACTAACAACACACACACACGAACACAAGTGCACACACACACACCCATAGCCATGTGTTAGTGGTGTAGTGTACTACCATAGCTATGTGTTATAGTGGTGTAGTGTATTACGATAGCTGTGTGTTAGTGGTGTAGTGTACTACCATAGCTGTGTGTTAGTGGTGTAGTGTACTACCATAGCTGTGTGTTATAGTGGTGTAGTGTACTACCATAGCTGTGTGTTATAGTGGTGTAGTGTACTACCATAGCTGTGTGTTATAGTGGTGTAGTGTACTACCATAGCTGTGTGTTAGTGGTGTAGTGTACTACCATAGCTGTGTGTTATAGTGGTGTAGTGTACTACCATAGCTGTGTGTTAGTGGTGTAGTGTACTACCATAGCTGTGTGTTATAGTGGTGTAGTGTACAATTATACCTGCGTGGAGCCAGATCTGAGCCAGAGTCATCCAGGGGTGTAGGGGTCCTTGTTTGGGGGCGCTGCTCTGCATGGAGGAGGCCACCTCTGACAGGGCCTGTTCCACCCGCGACGCCACCATGGATGTGGCGTGGACTGAGCCTGCACACAGATACAGATACGGGAGAGCAGAGAGAGAGATACGAGAGAGAGAGAGATACAGAGAGAGAGAGAGATACAGAGAGAGAGAGAGATACAGAGAGAGAGAGAGATACAGAGAGAGAGAGAGAGATACAGAGAGAGAGAGAGTCAGAGAGGGAGAAGGACATGGGAGGAGAGGGGGTCAATAAGGCAGCACCTCCTCATGGTAAAGGATGCAACTGCAGGCTAACGTTTCTCCACTTTAAGGACATAAGCTGCATAACATTTCACACACAGATGGCTTCATGCCTTGACAAAATGCTTCATATTATATAGGCTATACTTAGTCAGCTACACTAAGTCAGTACCTATTAACTGTCCTTGCAAAAAACCTATTATTCATGCAAATCCTTGATTCACATATCCATGTATAGATGTACAATAACCTGGCTGTAGCTGTAGAAACTAGGCTAACTGCTTTACATTTGAGACTGGAGTTGGTTCGTTGGAGATACTATTCGGAGTGGAAACTACTTTCCCCCACTCTAAAAAGCAAGACGGCTTTCATTATAGGCCTCAAAGAGCTTTAGATTAAAGGCCAAATGCTTCCTATCTTCAAATCCTGTCAAGAAGATTTGGTGAAAGGGGCAGGGCAAAGAAAATGCCTGTGATGAATTTAGGGGGGGGGGGGGGGAGAAAATACCCCTGGCTATAGAGAGATGTTTTTGATAAAGTCTTGTGAGTTGAGAGTAGAGATTTGACTTGCGTTTAAACTGAAATGGTACTAAGAGGATTTAGTGAAATGGGAATAGGGAACAGCCTCTGGCCACTTCACACACACACGCGCGCTCGCACGGACACGTCCCGTTAAAACAGGCCTGCAGCAGAGGCAGGCTGGGGCGTGCACACACACGCGCTCGCACCGACACGTCCCGTTAAAACAGGCCTGCAGCAGAGGCAGGCTGGGGCGTGCACACACACGCTCGCACCGACACGTCCCGTTAAAACAGGCCTGCAGCAGAGGCAGGCTGGGGCGTGCACACACACGCGCTCGCACCGACACGTCCCGTTAAAACAGGCCTGCAGCAGAGGCAGGTTGGGGTGTGCACACACACGCACTCACACAAACTTTCTGCGTAAGTGATTCTATTAAGCTATAGACCCTTTAATAACCAGTAACATCCATAAAACACCTCCAGTGTCCATATGAACCCATTAACAACCTACTCTTCTCAACACACTTCACTCACCTTTACTAACTGACTGGCTGCCCTTAAAACTAAACACTGATCCTGAAATCCCTTTTACGTTACACTATAGACTGGTGTTATATTCTACATCACTGAAACACACCAGCCATCGATGCTGAACATCATCTGAGCACTGTAAAGGCTCCTCTTATTACCTCAACACACTAGTAATGAACACAATCTAAACCAGAAATATATCATCTAATCTAGATGTTAGAACTATTTTTATGAACACAGTAGCTACTCTAAGCACTCTCTCTCCTACCTCTACACATGCTCATCCTTCAATCTATCTCTCTGAACACCCACACCCCTGCACACAGGATTACAGGCAGGCAGGCTATCAGAAATAGAACTCTTTGCTTTCTCTCTAGCTCCCTGGTTATTGACTGAAGCGATGGGCAAGGCACACAGTGTGCTTCTAAAAACCAACCCTGTCTGCATCCCAAATGGCTTCCTATTGTCTATATAGTGCACTACTTTTGACTGGTCAAAAGTAGTGCACTATATAGAGAATAGGAAACCATTTGGGACCCCTGAGATCGACCATCTTCCTTCCCTAACAGCAGCAGTAACCCGCCTCAGCTCCAGCTCCCACATTTAGCACAGCTACAGACCGGAGACACCTGCTCTGTTCAAAAGTACTGACCCATATAGGGAATAGGCTGCCATTTGGGATGCAGACAGTGTCAACCATACTGCGTGTAATGTCGTGGCCTAAAGAGATTTTTCTGTTCTAGCCATTCTATTTCTATGACCACAGCAATATGATATGGCTGAAGAAGGTTTATCACAGAAGGAAGGATCACCCGGATAAGTGGCGGGATTGATTGTTTTAAAAGGTCCCTGAATAGATAGAGAAAGAGCACCAGGAGCTGTACCATCAAGACAGATGGCTGTATCACCAAGCAGACTGTAGATACTGTTGTTATCCAGTTATATCGATAAATGGCACACACTTCAGGTGAATGAGTCAAACTAAGCCTGGATTAAACTGGTATACTCTTTACCTGGATGAGTGAAAATTGTGATCCATGCAGTTAGGAAAAAATAGCACAAACTCTCTCACGCGCGCACACACACACACACACACACACACACACAGCGGCCTAAAAGGTTAGCTAAAAGGGCCTTCATGCAGGGTACAAAGTGCAAGGCATTGATAGAGAGCGATGTGGAGGGTGGGGCTTCAGTTCACAGCAGCACAGAAAGAATCTTCACGTTCTTAAAGAAACAGTATTCATTTCACCGGGGCTTGAGAGCACAGAGCGGCAGCAGGAATGGGGAAGATGCATAAAGATGGTGTCCTCCATGCACCAAGTTTGTTGTATAGTACATTGCTCTGTTGCTCTTTTTTTTAAAACCGTCATTAGCACATGATCCCAATTTAAGCTCCAAGATGCAGGCAATTTGATAAAACCAAAAAGTAGATTGTGTTGATTTATTGGCGCAGTCAACCATGTCGTGCGCCATAGTTTAAAAACTCCATGGATAGTGGTAAAACAATTCCATCATATCTGAATTCAGATCTTTATGTACCTCCTCCACTACAAGAGGCAGTGCTCATCCACTCTTTTTGTTTTGTTTCTAGTGAAGTCCAAGTGCATATCAAAGAACACCGGGCTGGCCACATGAAAAGAAAGTGGCCAGTGCGTGTTCGCTGTCAGAGAAGCTCAAAGGAAAACTGTTAATAATCTGTGAAAGCCAAGATGCCCAGCAGCGAAACTGACTGGTCTCCACAATACAACAGCCAGGAGTCAGCAGTCATGGACAACGTAGTGCTTTTGACTGACAGGCTCCATCTGACAGCCCTATAACTAAGGCAAATAAACCACAAAGAAAATGAGAAAAAAAAACAACAAACAGCTGGTCCGACTGGGACTGGTCTGGCTAATGAGCCAGACCATTGTATGGTCAGGTGGAGGGACCGTCTACGATAAGGCTGCGTATCTGGTGAACAGAATAGAGCATCCAGCCGGGGGAAACGATACTGCCTCTTTAATTATGGAGCTGCCTACTCCATAGCTGGCCCAACGAGTCAGGGAGCATAGTGAGCTAATTGTTTAGGTGTAGCACAAAGGGCCTGAGGAAACTAATTAATTAATTAAACAAAACGGAACAAAAAAGGTGAACTAGCGAGTAGCGAACAGGACAGCCTCCGGTACAGTCCACACATGGTGGGTGACTGACTGACTTTAGGAGCACAGACAGACAGAGAGACAGGCAGGTGGTGGCAGATGGATAGATTCTGACTGTGGAGGAGAGATCAGGCCAAGGCCAGAAGTCCAGCGTCTTAGTAGGCAAAGAGAGAGGGAGCGGAGGGAGGGAGAAAAGCGCTACTTACAAACTGAAAACATGGAGTAAAAACCATGATACTGATGAAAGTTAGCATCTGGAGGGCTGCCTTTAAAATAAAACAACAAAAACAAACAAACAAACAAAGAAGGAGGATTACGGAAAAGAGAAAAAAAATGAAAGAGGGGTAATTAAAGAGATACAGCCAGGAGAAAACTTAAAAATCACTTTCACTCAACAACAAAACTGTAGCAGACTTGGGAGTCAAACATTTTAAAGGTCATTTTTAACTTCAGGGAATACTTAACACTTTTATTCATGTTATTTATGCTATTGTTACTAACTGCTAATGAAATTAGGAAAATGGATCCACATAAATACAGTATCATTGCGCAAATCCAATCCATCCTAAACTGTGCTTTACCACTGCAGGTTTCTGTGGCTGCCATATTGGCATCCTTGACAAAGGTTGAAGCTGCAAGCTTTTCCTTCCCTAATTATAAATATCAAGTTCCTTATTTAAAGATCAAGTACATTATTATGGCAGATACAAAAACCTTGGGTCTCTAGTGCATGTGTAAATACACAATGGTTATTTGAAGTGCCCCAATCTAACCCTTTATCTAGCAGTAAACCATAAAATGGTACAACGGAAGGCAGAGGGGGGAGAGATTGTGGAACACCAAAGGACAAACTAATTACTAGAAAGAAAAAGCCAGGGGACAAAGAGAGGTAGATAAAGGAGAGAATAGGTAGTAGAGTGACATGTGTGTGGAGCGGGAGCATGCTTGAGCAAACGTGGGTGGGTTCAACCTGTAGTGCCTGTAGACAAACCTGTAGTACAAGTGCCTGACTGGAAATTCCTCACACGTTGTATACTGTACTACCTCTGTTTACCCCAAACAACCTCCATGCCAACTGAACTGACATCTTATTTGTCTGACGTTGTCGTTTTATTCTTTTGTCCTCAGTGACAGATACGATTATAGAAAAGAACCTGTCTGTCTTAAGACCCAGTCAGTCAGATAAATAGATATGGTGCCCTGAGTTCACCTCTCTTTCTTTCCATTGTTCTCCCTTTCCTTCTCATATCCTCAGTGGCTGCTGACTCATTGTCTAAACCGGACGGGATGGCTAATTAGGCAAAATAGGGACTTGTTAGGCCTGCAGGACAGGACACTCTGGTCTGACTCATACTGATAGGCCAACCTGATTCATACTGTTAGGCCGACCTGATTCATACTGTTAGGCCGACCTGAATCATTCTGTTAGGCCGGCCTGAATAGTACTGTGCTGCCTGGGTATTGTTTTCACCTTGTCCTTTCCAACATGGTTTTCAGCACTGTTAAACCTCTTCGGGATAGGGGGCAGTATTTTCACGCCCGGATGAAAAACGTACCCAAATTAAACTGCAGATTCGGATAGAAAACACTCTGAAGTTTCTAAAACGGTTTGAATGATGTCTGTGAGTATAACAGAACTCATATGGCAGGCAAAAACCTGAGAAAAATCCAACCAGGAAGTGGGAAATCTGAGGTTGTATTTTTTTTCAAGTGATTGCCTTTCCAGTATACAGTGACTTAGGGTTAATTTTGCACTTCATAAAGCTTCCACTAGATGTCAACAGTCTTTAGAACCTTGTTTGAGGATTCTATGGTGAATTTGATGGGAATAACAGCCCAAGGAATTAGGTGTCCCATTATAAGGCATGGGCTCAGTCACACGCAAGGACTTGGGAGCGAGCTGAGTTCATATTCACTCCTAAAGAGAACGGATAGGTCCGGTTGGAATTATATTGAAGATATATGTTAAAAACAACCTAAAGATTGATTCTATACATCGTTTGACATGTTTCTACAAACTGTAGTATAACTTTTTTGACTTTTTGTCTGGACTAAGTAAGCACGCGCGTAGTGGATTTGGTTAGTGAACCTAATGCGCGAACAAAATGGATGTATTTGGACATAAATATGAACTTTATCGAACATTTATTGTGGAGCTGGGGTTCCTGGGAGTGCCTTCTGATGAAGATAATCAAAGGTAAGTGAATATTTATAATGTAATTTCTTAGTTTTATTGACTCCAAGATGGTGGGTTTCTGTTTGCTAGTTGTTGGTGTCTTCTGGGCTGTACTCAGATTATTGCAAATTGTGCTTTCGCCGTGAACCTTTTTTGAAATCTGACAAAGCGGTAGCATTTAGGAGAAGTCTATAATTCTTTGCATAACACTTGTATTTTGATCAAAGGTTATGATGAGTATTTCTGTAATGTGTGTGCTCATTGTGCTCATTCACCGGTGGGTTTGGAGGGAAAACATTTCTGAACTTTACGCGCCAATGTAAAATGGGGTTTTTGGATATAAATATGAACTTTATCGAGCAAAACATACATGTATTGTGTAACATGAAGTCCTATGAGTGTCATCTGATGAAGATCATCAAAGGTTAGTGAATATTTTAGCTGTACTTTTGGTTTTTGTGATGCATCTAGTTGCTTGGAAAATGGCTGTGTGGTTTTTCTTGTGAAGTTTATGTCTTAACATAATCTAATTTTATCCTTTCGCCGTAAAGCCTTTTTTGAAATCGGACAATGTGGTTGGATTAACGAGAGTCTTATCTTTAAAATGGTGTAAAATAGTTGATTGTTTGAGAAAATGGAATTATGAGATCTTAGCTGTTTTGAATTAGGCGCTCTGATTTTCCACTGGCTGTTGTCAAAATCAATCCGTTAACGGGATTAGAGTGCGAAGGGGTCTCTAAGAGCTTAAGGAACTATACACTGAGTGTACAACACATTAGGAACACCTGCTCTTTCCATGACATAGACTGACCAGGTGAATACAGGTGATCCTTTATAGTGCACTATGCCAGGGTCAATTGGAGTGCACTATATAGGGAATATGGTGCCATTTTGGACACAATCCCAGTGAGTTAAAAATGCACAAGCATTGCTGTGATTGGGCTGTGAGTCACGCACACCAAACCATGCCATTGGCCGCACATGGTGGTGGGCGGTGCAGAGGAGCATTTCTATTGTTGGACTGTCGTTGAAGGCTGTGGTCACAGAAAGCATGATAGCCGCCAGCCGGCTTCGGAGGATGCAGAGGGAGGTCGGCCTTGGGATGTGGAGGAGTGGAGGAGGGTGTAGGGAGGGGCCGGTGTGAAAGAGAGCGGAAGCCCCCGAGAGAGAGAAAGAGCCAGAGCCAGAGACTAGAAACAACAGAAAAGTAAGCGATGACACAGATATATAGAAAACACAGAACTGTAGTCGTTCCCTTAGCAACGTCTCACTGAAAGAAGAGAAAAATGGCAACGCTGACTTAGAGAAACCTTTCAGTTGATCAGTGACATAATATAATACTGTATGGGGTAACACAGATATAAAAGCCTTTATTGTGGTAGGAAAGAAAAACTGTTGGACATTGAACACTGCAGTAAAAAATACCTTCATTATGACAAAATGAAAGTCTAAAACCAAAGCTCACCAAAGCTCTACAGGATGCAGGCTACAGGGTGTGTCTTAACACTGCTGACAGGGACGGAAGGGGAAATACAGTACCAGTCAAAAGTTTGGACACACCTACTCATTAAAGAGTTTTTCTTTATTTTTACTATTTTCTACATTGTAGAATAATAGTGAAGACATCAAAAATATGAAATAACACATATGGAATCATGCATTAACCAAAAAAGTGTTAAACAAATCAAAATATATTTATATTTGAGATTCTTCAAAGTAGCCACCGTTTGCCTTGATGACAGTTTTGCACACTCTTGCCATTCTTAAGCGTATTACTCTAAAATGTTGTGCACAAATGTCTTAACATCCCTGTTAGTGAGCATTTCTCCTTTGTCAAGATAATCCATCCACTTGACAGGTGTGACATTACAAGAAGCTGATTAAACCGCATCATCATTACACAGGTACACCTTGTGCTGGGGACAATAAAAGGCCACTCTAAAATGTGCAGTTTCGTCACACAATACAATGACACAGATGTCTCAAGTTTTGAGGGACAGTGCAATTGCATGCTGACTGCAGGAATGTCCACTAGAGCGGTTGCCAGTGAATTTTATGTTAATTTCTCTACCATAATGTCGTTTTAGAGAATTTGGCAGTACATCCAACCAGCCTCACAACCGCAGACCACGTGTAACCACACCAGCCCAAGACCTCCACATCCGGCCCACCCAAGGAAGCACCCACCCAAGGGCCCACCCACCCCACACCCACCCATGGTTACGCCCCTGCCCAGTCATGAGAAATCCATAGATTAGGGCCTAATTTAATTTATTTCAGTTGGCTGATTTCCATATATGATCTGTAACTCAGTAAAACCATTGAAATTGTTGCATGTTGGGTTTATATTTTTGTTCAGTATATGTATGTATGTATGCCTAGAATGTCATTCCTTGGCTGAATCGCCAATCAATGCTAGCTTTGATCGCTAAGTGGCAGAGTGGTCGGTTCGAGTATCAGCCCTTAACAGCAACGACTAGTTTCCTCATTACTCCAGTTTGGCCATAAACCCTGTAGCCATCGTGACAGAGAAAGACTGGTATGATACTGTGTTGAGAGAGATACAGGTGTAGCTGTAGATACAGTAGTCATGCTGAGACAGGACACACTGTGACTATAGGGGCTTGGACATGGTACTGAGGCTTTATCATTCAACATGTATGTATGTATGTATGTATGTATGTATGTATGTATGTATGTATGTATGTATGTATGTATGTATGTATGTATCTATCTATCTATCTATCTATCTATCTATCTATCTATCTATCTATCTATCTATCTATCTATCTATCTATCTATCTATCTATCTATCTATCTTTTTCTGGGATAGCCACCATGGTAAATGTCCTGGGGTAAGACAGTACCTTCCTTGTGGCTCAGTTGGTAGAGCATGGTGTGTGCAACGCCAGGGTTGTGGGTTTGATTCCCACGGGGGGCCAGTACAAAAAAAAATATATATATATAAAAATAAAAAAATGCATGAAATGAAAATGAAATGTATGTATTCACTACTGTAAGTCGCTCTGGATAAGAGCGTCTGCTAAATGACTAAAATGTAAAATTATAGTGTTTTGCTTTGACTGACCTGCATGTCTATCATTGTAAGGTACTGGTACAAAGATATGGTTGTGAGGTACTGGTAGTGAGGTGACACCTACCTGTCTCTGGGTCACTGAAGTCAGGCAGCGTCATGGCATTTAGCGTCCTTCTGTCTGCTATGGCTCTGTCGAACAGGCTGCTGCCTCGACCCGAATCACTAGAACACACAGACAGACAGAATTGATGTTTAACACCAACTAGATAGCTAAGCTTCCTAAAACCCCTCTCTGCCCATCTACCCTATTAGAATGACAGCTGCTCAGACTAAAAACGGTGTTTTTGTGTCTAAGGCAGACCCACGCTCACTGCATGGTATGGGTGATGAAACCGAGAGCAATGCTCCAAGTTTAGGAGGTGGGTTAGACACACCACCACACAACACACACGGTGCATTCGGAAAGTATTCAGACCCCTTGATTTGTTCCACATTTTGTTACGTTACAGCCTTATTCTGAAATGGATTAAATAGTTTCCCCCTCCCCTCATCGATCTACACACAATACCCCATAATTCAAAAACGTTTTTTTTTTTTTTTAATTACATTTATCACATTTACATAAGTATTCAGACCCTTTACTCAGTACTTTGTTAAAGGCCCTTTGGCAGCGATTACAGCATCGAGTCTTCTTTGGTATGATGCTACAAGCCTGGCACACCTGTATTTGGAGAGTTTCTCCCATTCCTCTCTGCACATCCTCTCAAGCTCTGTCAGGTTGGATGGGGAGTGTTGCTACACAGCTATTTTCAGGTCTCTCCAGAGATGCTCCAACGGTTTCATGTCCAGGCTCAGGCTGGGCCACTCAAGGACATTCAGAGACTTGTCCTGAAGCCACTCCTGAATTGTCGTGGCTGTGTGCTTAGGGTCGTTGTCCTGTTGGAAGGTGAACCTTTGCCCCAGTCTGAGGTCCTGAGTGCTCTGGAGCAAGTTTTCATCAAAGAGCTCTCTGTACTGTGCTCCGTTCAGCTTCGCCTCGATCCTGACTAGTCTCCCAGTCCCTGCTGCTGAAAAAAAAACATCCCCACAGTATGATGCTGCCGCCACCATGCTTCCCCGTAGGGATGGTGCCAGGTTTCCTCCAGACGTGACGCATGGTATACAGGCCAAAGAGTTCAATCTTAGTTTCATCAGACCTGAGAATTTTGTTTCTCATGGTCTGAGAGTCCTTTCGGTGCCTTTTGGCAAACTCTAAGTGGGTTGTCATGTGCCTTTTACTGAGATGTGGCTTCCGTCTGACTACTCTACCATAAAGGCCTGATTGGTGGAGTGCTGTAGAGATGGTTGTCCTTCTTGGAAGGTTCTCCCATCTCCACAGAGGAACTCTGGAGCGCTGTCAGAGTGACCATCAGGTTCTTGGTCACCTCCCTGACTAAGGCCCTTCTCCAATGATTGCTCAGTTTTTCGGGGCGGCCAGCTCTAGGAAGAGTCTTGGTCTTCTTCCATTTAAGAATGATGGAGGCCACGGTGTTCTTGGGAAACTTTAACGCTGCAGAAATGTTTTGGTACCCTTCCCCAGATCTGTGCCTCGACACAATCCTGTCTCGGAGCTCTACGGACAATTCCTTCGACCTTATGGCTTGGTTTTTACTCTGACATGCACTATCAAATGTGGGACCTTATATAGACAGGTGTGTGCCTTTCCAAATCATGTCCAATCAATTGAATTCACCATTTACCATGTCCAATCATTTACCATGTCCAATGAAGTTGCAGAAACATCTCAAGGATGATCAATGGAAACAGAATGCACCTGAGCTCAATTTCGAGTGTCATAGCAAAGGGTCTGAATAAGGTATTTCTGTTTTTTTATTTTTAATACATTTGCAAAAATGTCTAAAAACGTGTTTTCGCTATGTCAATATGGGGTATTGTGTGTAGATTGATAGTCATGGAGAGATCCCCTAGTCAAATGTCACTGTGACAATGAAACATTATGATGCATTGGTCTGGTGCACTGTGTGGATTACTGGTTCCTGTCAGGACCTACTGCGTCTTTCTCCTCAAATCAGTCAGCTCCTGACTAACTTTAACACGCTAATGTGTCATCTACCGGTATATTTCCCCTCCTGTAGGTTTTGTCTGAAGTAAATGCTATCGCACCTTCTATAATGAGCTGCTCCTGCATCCTGCATACATTGCAGACAGATTATGTAGTATAGGAATAAGGCTACAGTAGCCCCGGCCCCGGTCTAGTCTCATGATGTGCGTGTGTGTGCTGTGGCTGTAGCAGTGGACTAGGAGGAGAGGACTCTGGTTCCTTGTAATTGGTCTCAGTGGAATAACATTCTCCAGTTTAACGAGAGGCTGACATGATGTGAGGGACTGATCTGTCCACACTCTGACTCTCTCTCCGCTGCATTGTTGCTATTAGCTGCAGACGGGCTGCGTTCCAAATGGCACTCTATCCATTTTGTATGACAGGAGCCCATAGGGGTGTGTAGTGCAATACATAGGGAATAGGGTGCCATTTGGGATGCATACATGGAGCCACTGGAGGAACCAGGGTTATGTCTAGATGGGATTCAGCAACAGTAAGGAAGTGAGTTGAGTTATGTAATACATCATTTAGCTCAATCAATCAATCAATCAATGCAAGTGGATTTATAAAGACCTTTTTACACCAACAGTAGTCACAAAGTTATTTACAGTCGTGGCCAAAAGTTTTGAGAATGGCACAAATATTAATTTCCACAAAGTTTGCTGCTTCAGTGTCTTTAGATATTTTTGTCAGATGTTACTATGGAATACTGAAGTATAATTACAAGCATTTCATAAGTGTCAAAGGATATTATTGACAATTACATGAAGTTGATGCATAGAGTCAATATTTGCAGTGTTGACCCTTCTTTTTCAAGACCTCTGCAATCCACCCTGACATGCTGTCAATTAACTTCTGGGCCACATCCTGACTGATGGCAGCCCATTCTTGCATAATCAATGCTTGCAGTTTGTCAAAATTTGTGGGTTTTTGTTTGTCTACCCGCCTCTTGAGGATTGACCACAAGTTCTCAGTGGGATTAAGGTCTGGAGAGTTTCCTGGCCATGGACCCAAAATATCAATGTTTTGTTCCCCGAGCCACTTAGTTATCACTTTTGCCTTATGGCAAGGTGCTCCATCATGCTGGAAAAGGCATTGTTCATCACCAAACTGTTCCTGGATGGTTGGGAGAAGTTGCTCTCAGAGGATGTGTTGGTACCATTCTTTATTCATGGCTGTGTTCTTAGGCAAAATTGTGAGTGAGCCCACTCCCTTGGCTGAGAAGCAACCCCACACATGAATGGTCTCAGGATGCTTTACTGTTAGCATGACACAGGACTGATGGTAGCGCTCACCTTGTCTTCTCCGGGCAAGCTTCTTTCAGGATGCCACAAACAATCGGAAAGGGGATTCATCAGAGAAAATGACTTTACCCCAGTCCTCAGCAGTCCAATCCCTGTAGCTTTTGCAGAATATCAGTCTGTCCCTGATGTTTTTCCTGGAGAGAAGTGGCTTCTTTGCTGCCCTTCTTGACACCAGGCCATCCTCCAAAAGTCTTCGCCTCACTGTGCGTGCAGATGCATGCACACCTGCCTGCTGCCATTCCTGAGCAAGCGCTGTACTGGTGGTGCCCCGATCCCGCAGCTGAATCAACTTTAGGAGATGGTCCTGGGCGCTTGCTGGACTTCCTTGGGCGCCCTGAAGCCTTCTTCACAACAATTGAACTGCTCTCCTTGAAGTTCTTGATAATCCGATAAATGGTTGATTTAGGTGCAATCTTAATGGCAGCAATATCCTTGCCTGTGAAGCCCTTTTTGTGCAAAGCAATGATGACGACACGTGTTTCCTTGCAGGTAACCATGGTTGACAGAGGAAGAACAATGATTCCAAGCACCACCCTCCTTTTGAAGCTTCCAGTCTGTTATTCAAACTCAATCAGCATGACAGAGTGATCTCCAGCCTTGTCCTCGTCAACACTCACACCTGTGTTAACGAGAGAATCACTGACATGATGTCAACTGGTCCTTTTGTGGCAGGGCTGAAATGCAGTGGAAATGTTTTGGGGGGATTCAATTCATTTGCATGACAAAGAGGGACTTTGCAATTAATTGCAATTCATCTGATCACTCTTCATACAATTCTGGAGTATATGCAATTTGCCATTATACAAACTGAGGCAGCAGACTTTGTGAAAATGTATATGTGTTATTCTCAAAACTTTTGGCCACGACTGTACAGTCCTCTGATCTCAGGCCTGTGATTCTTTATGTACAGTATAGCTTCAGTGGATTCTTTAAAGCATATCAAAAAGCCATGGATATAATCAGGGAAGCAGTGCTGCTCTCTCTCGTCATAGTTAATACCAGCCTTTTGTAAGAGATGAGGCTAAAGTTGGAGCTTAATGTTCACACAGGAGATTGAGATCATGGACATTTGGCCCCAGACTCCCTCACTCCTTCTTCTCTGACATTCCAAAAGACTACATTTTGAGTGTGTGAGGCACAACGTTCCTGAAGGAGGCTTACAATACTGCAGCTTGCAATGGTATAGTGTCCAACATATTTGACTGCTATCATCTTACACATTTTAGTTCTATTTAGTGGACAGAACATTTTACCAGTGTAATGGGTACTATTATACTGTACCTGAGGTTGGTGAGGTTGTAACAGGACTTCCAGATCTGTAGCATGTGTTTGCAGGTGAGCAGAGCCTCCTCAGGTCCTTGACACAATGTCTCCAGCTTCACCTTGGTGAATAACAGACTGCAGGCAAACACATGGGAAACGCACAGTTTAAAACGCAGGAACACAACACATTAAAAGAAAAGACACGACACATTAACACAGAAGACACAACACAGAAGACACAGCACATTAACACAGAAGACACAGCACATTAACACAGAAGACACAACACATTAACACAGAAGACACAACACATTAACACAGAAGACACAACACATTAACACAGAAGACACAGCACATTAACACAGAAGACACAACACATTAACACAGAAGACACAACACATTAACACAGAAGACACAACACATTAACACAGAAGACACAACACATTAACACAGAAGACAACAGTGTGAGGTTGCAGACAAAGGAAAGCATCCTCCCCCTGCTACAAACTCACACTACATATTCAATGAGGAGTACTAGAATCTCTAGGATGCCTGGGAGTGGGGGGTGCATTCACCAATAACTCTCCACTCAGAGAAGAGTTTAATGAAAGCTAATTTGAGCAGAGAGATAGAGAAAGAAAGAGAGACACAGCAGAGAGAGAGAGAGATAGAGCAGAGAGATAGAGAAAAGCGAATGGGAGAATAAAGTTTTCATTCATAGAACCCTCTCATCCACCCTTCTGCTCTCCTCCCTCCCAGCCTAGTGTTCCTTCCAGTGCAGCGTAGTGAAATAAATGGCAATCTATTAATCTATACTGAACAAAAATACACATGCAACCATTTCAACGATTTTACTGAGTTACAGTTCAATAGAATTAAATTCATTAGGCCCTAATCTATGGTTATCACATGACTGGGCAGGGGCGTAACCAGGGTGGGCTTTGAATGGCATAGGCCCATCCACTTGAGAGCCAAACCTAGCCAATCAGAATTCGTTTTTCCCCACAAAAGGGCTTTATTTTAGGCATAAATAATCCTCAGCAACCCCTCTCAGCACATGATATGCCACACCTGTCAGATGGATGGATTACCTTGGCAAAGGAGAAATGCTTTCTAACAGGGATGCACAGTGCCTTGCAAAAGTATTCATCCCCCTTGGCGTTTTTCCTATTTTGTTGCATTACAACCTGTAATTTAAATGGATTTTGGGGGGATTTCATGTAATGGACATACACAAAATAGTTCAAAGTGGTGAAGTGAAATTTAAAAAAATTACTTGTTTCTAAAAAATAAAAAAAAACGGAAAAATGGTGTGTGCATATGTATTCACCCCCTTTGCTATGAAGCCCCTAAATAAGATCTGGTGAAACCAATTACCTTCAGAAGTCACATAATTAGTTAAATAAAGGCCACCTGTGTGCAATCTAAGTGTCATATGATCTCAGTATGTATATGCCTGTTCTGAAAGGCCCCAGAGTCTGCAACACCACTAAGCAAGGGGCACCACCAAGCAAGCGGCACTATGAAGACCAAGGAGCTCTCCAAACAGGTCAGGGACAAAGTTGTGGAGAAGTACAGATCAGGGTTGGGTTATAAAAAAATATCAGAAACTTTGAACATGCCACGGAGCACCATTAAATCCATTATTAAAAAATGGAAAGAATATGGCACCAAAACAAACCTGCCAAGAGACGGCCGCCCACCAAAACTCACAGACCAAGCAAGGAGGGTATTAATCAGAGAGGCAACAAAGATAACCCTGAAGGAGCTGCAAAGCTCCACAGCGGTGATTGGAATTTCTGTCCATAGGACCACTTTAAGCTGTACACACCACAGACCTGGGCTTTATGGAAGAGTGGCCAGAAAAAAGCCATTGCTTACAGAAAAAAATAAGCAAACACGTTTGGTGTTTGGCAAAAGGCATGTGGGAGACTCCCCAAACATATGGAAGAAAGTACTCTGGTCAGATGAGATTAAAATTGAGCTTTTTGGCCATCAAGGAAAACGCTATGTCTGGTGCAAACCCAACACCTCTCATCACCCCGAGAATACCATCCCCACAGTGAAGCATGGTGGTGGCAGCATCATGCTGTGGGAATGTTTTTCATCGGCGGGGACTGGGAAACTGATCAGAATTGAAGGAATGATGGATGGTGCTAAATACAGGGAAATTCTTGAAGGAAACCTGTTTCAGTCTTCCAAAGATTTGAGACTGGGACAGAGGTTCACCTTCCAGCAGGACAATGACCTTAAGCATACTGCTAAAGCAACACTCGAGTGGTTTATGGGGAAACATTTAAATGTCTTGGAATGGCCTAGTCAAAGCCCAGACCTTAATCCAATTGAGAATCTGTGTTATGACTTAAAGATTGCTGTACACAAGCAGAACCCACCCAACTTGAAGGAGCTGGAGCAGTTTTGCCTTGATGAATGGGCTAAAATTCCAGTGGCTAGATGTGCCAAGCTTATAGAGACATACCCCAAGAGACTTGCAGCTGTAATTGCTGAGAAAGGTGGCTCTACAAAGTATTGATTTGGGGGGGTGAATAGTTATGCACGCTCAAGTTTTCTGCTTTTTGTCTTAATTCTTGTTTGTTTCTCAATAAAAAATATTTAGCATCTTCAAAGTGGCAGGCATGTTGTGTAAATCAAATGTTACAAACCTCCCAAAAATCCATTTTAATTCCAGGTTGTTAGGCAACAAAATAGGAAAAATGCCAAGGGGGGTGAATACTTTCACAAGCCACTGTAAACAAATGTATGCACAACATTTGAGAAATACCATTTTTGTGCATATGTTAAATTGCTGGGATCTTTTATTTCAGCTCATGAAACATGAGACCAACACTTTACATGTTGCGTTTATATTTTTGTTCAGTATAAGTAGTGCCCATTCAAACATCAAATTACCTTTCATCTCTTCCTCATCCCAATATACAGTACCAACTACTGTGTGTGTGTGTGTGTTTGTTATGGATGTACTATGTGTATGAATGTGCAACAAACCGCATGCCTTGAATCTTCTCTGCAATGTTCTCACACAAATAATAACAGTACACTCTTTTTACACACATATTCACAGCATTCAGCCTCATGTTTTTACAAGTGCACACACACACACACACACACACACACACACACACACACACACACACACACACACACACACACACACACACACACACACACACACACACACACACACACACACACACACACACACCACTCTCCCACAGGCAAAGCTGAAGCTCAATCAAGCTTGTGAAAAAAACCTTGTTCTTTTTCATGTTGTGTAAGTGGCTGAGGCAGAGAGAGAGGCACAGCGGCCAACACTGTGGTGTCCTGAGGGTACAGCAGCCAACACTGTGGTGCCCTGAGGGCACAGCAGGCTAAATCTATTATAAATTGAGAAATTCAAAACACTAGAAACAGAGCAGGGAAAATATTTTTAAAAAGTATCTCAGGATTACGCAGAGACAGAGGTGTGAGAGGGGAAGTGTTTGTATACAAATTAACCATCAGACACCGGAGAGGAGGAGAGGAGATAGGGAGGAGGAGAGGAGATGGGGAGGAGGAGAGGAGATGGGGAGAGGGAGGAGGAGATGGGGATGAGGAGAGGAGATGGGGAGGGGGCAAAGGAGATGGGGAGGAGGAGAGTAGATGGGGAGGAGGAGAGGAGATTGAGAGGGGGAAACGAGATGGGGTGAGGAGAGGAGATGGGGAGGATTAGAGGCGATGGGGAGGAGGAGAGGCAATTGAGAAGAGGAGAGGAAATGGGGAGGAGGAGAGGCGATTGAGAAGAGGAGAGGAAATGGGAAGGAGGAGACGAGAAGGGGAGGAGTAGAGGAGAGGAGAAGGGGAGGAGTAGAGGCGATTGAGAAGAGGAGAGGAAATGGGAAGGATGAGAGGAGAAGGGGAGGAGTAGAGGAGAGGAGAAGGGGAGGAGTAGAGGCGATTGAGAAGAGGAGATGGGGAGGAGAGGCGATTCAGAAGAGGAGAGGAGATGGGGAGGAGGAGAGGCGATGGGGAGGAGGAGAGGAGATGGGGATGAGAAGAGGAGATGAGGAGGAGGAGAGGCGATTGAGAAGAGGGGAGGAGATGGGGAGGAGAAGAGATATCTTCTGTATAGCCAGCACTGTGATTTCTATCTGTAACAAATACTTGAAAAATACAATTAATTAGAAATCACTTTCTCTCTCTGCCGCCAAAATAACCAAGTGGATCTATGTGTGTGTGTGGATGGCTGGCATTGAGCAGAGAGGCACACTGACTGATCCTTTGGTTAATGTGTTTGTCTAAATGCTAACGCCAATGTTGTAGCATGTGATAGCATGCATGAGTTGTATAAGATAAAACAACACTGTGGAGACACACACACACACAGTAATATTGTTTTGTTGTAATATTGTAAATGTTATATTGTACATCTGTAATGGTGGAGCAGTGTACATGTGTATAGTGCACAGTGTATTCTGTTATGTATTGGACCTCTAAGCCAGTTCCACCCACTGGGACACCAGGTGTGTGCAATTAATCAGGTAGAACAAAAAAACAGCAGGCTCCGGACCTCGTAGGGTAAGAGTGGAATACCCCAGATGTAGACTATTGTTTTCTTGTGATGTGTTGTTTTGTTCCTGGACCCCGGAAGAGTAGCGGTTGCCTTGGCAACAGCTAATAAGGATCCTAATATATACAAAATAAGAGGGTATAACATTGAGTCTGTTGTGGAGAAAGGCCAGAATCCAGACTAACATGAAGTTCTCAGGGTACTCGCTGAGGGCCATCTCGATGATGTTGAGTGCGTCGTGGTAGTGTTTCTGAGCCGACAGCAACAGGGCCAGCAGGTGGAGTGAGTGCACGTCGTCTCCCTGCAGCTGCAGAGCCTGACGCACGTGCCCAAGCGCCTCCGGGATCTCTAGCACAGAGGACACGGGTCAGATCCCCACCAGTCATCCACAACAAGGGGTGCTGCTATCTGGCCATGCTGGAGAGGACCCTAACCTTAACCCTTATTACATCTGAACTCATCTGGCTACAATGTTACGGTAGCAAGCCCTTTCAGAACAAAGATTTGATTTGAATCACTAATCTCTAACCTTTACCCTTGACATTAAAGGCAAATAGCTCATGTACTTGCTCATCAGTGTTTATGTATTTTTCCCCAATACATGCCTATCTTGTGACAACCAATCACAGATATAACAGGGTTATTATATCTATGCTAATGTCTCTCCCACCTCAGCCAATCAGATCTCTGATGGAGTAGATACATGATCAGACACAACTTAGTTGTTAACATCTACTTAAATCTACCAGGTAATAACCAATATCAGGTCCTTTTCATTAGTCTACTGCTGCCGGAAATCAATGGTACAGTGAGGGAAAAAGTATTTGATCCCCTGCTGATTTTGTACGTTTGCCCACTGACAAAGAAATGATCAGTCTAGAATTTTAATTGTAGGTTTATTTGAACAGTGCGAGACAGAATAACAACAAAAAAATCCAGAAAAACGCATGTCAAAAAAAGTATTTGCATTTTAATGAGGGAAATAAGTATTTGAGTATAAGTATAATGAATGATGAATACCGTTAACTCCTAGTGTTTTAAAAAAAATAATGTTTTATTTATTTAACCTTTATTTAACTAGGCAAGTCAGTCAAGAACAAATTCTTATTAACAATGACGGCCTACCAAAAGGGGGCTCGGATTAAAAATAAATGAATAAATAAAAATATAGGAGAAAACACACATCACGACAAGAGACAACACTACAAAAAGAGAGACCTAAGACAACAACACAGCAAGGCAGCGACACATGACAACACCATGGTAGCAACACAACATGGTAGCAGCACAAAACATGGTACAAACATTTTTGGGCACAGACAACAGCATAATTGGCAAGAAGGTAGAGACAACAATACATCACACAAAGCAGGCACAACTGTCAGTACAAGTGTCCATGATTGAGTCTTTGAATATAGAGATTGAGATAAAACTGTCCAGTTTGAGTGTTTGTTGCATCTCGTTCCAGTTGCTAGCTGCAGTGAACTGAAAAGACAAGCGACCCAGGGATGTGTGTGCTTTGGGGACCTTTAACAGAATGTGACTGGAAGAACAGGTGTTGTATGTGGAGGATGAGGGCTGCAGTAGATATCTCAGATAGGGGGGAGTGAGGCCTAAGTGGGTTTTTAAAAATAAGCATCAACCAGTGGGTCTTGCGACAGTTATACAGAGATGACCAGTTTACAGAGGAGTATAGAGTGCAGTGTTGTGTCCTATAAGGAGCATTGGTGGCAAATCTGATGGCCGAATGGTAAAGAACATCTAGTTGCTCGAGAGCACCCTTACCTGCCGATCTATAAATTACGTCTCCGTAATCTAGCATGGTTAGGATGGTCATCTGAATCAGGGTTAGTTTGGCAGCTGGGGTGAAAGAGTAGCGATTACGATAGAGGAAACCAAGTCTAGATTTTACTTTAGCCTGCAGATTTGATATGTGCTGAGAGAAGGACAGTGTACCGTCTAGCCATTATTCTCCCAAATATTTGTATGTGGTGACTACCTCAAGCTCTAAACCCTCAGAGGTAGTAATCACACCTGTGGGGAGAGGGGCATTCTTCTTACCAAACCACATGACCTTTGTTTTGGAGGTGTTCAAAAACTTAACAAGGTTAACCTTAAATAGAAAAAGCTTGTTGGGTAGAAAAAGCATGTTGGACACTAAGAAAGCTTTGTTGTAGAGCGTTTAACACAAAATCCAGGGAGGGGCCAGCTGAGTGTAAGACTGTATCTTCTGAATATAAATGGATGAGAGAACTTCCTACTGCCATAGCTATGTTGTTGATGTAAATTGAGAAGTGCGTGGTGCCTAGGACCGAGCCTTGGGGTACTCCCTTGGTGACAGGCAGTGGCGGAGACAGTTTTATGACTTTATACACTGCACTCTTTGAGAGAGGTAGTTAGTAACCCAGGCCAAAGACCCCTCAGAGACATCAATACTCCTTAGCCGGCCCACAAGACTGCAATGATCTACCATATCAAAAGCTTTGGCCAAGTCAATAAAAATAGCAGCAAAATATTGCTTAGAATCAAGGGCAATGGTGACATCATTGCGGACCTTTAAGGTTGCAGTGACACATCCATAACCTGAGCATTAATCAGATTGCATACCTGAGAGAATACTATAGACATCAAGAAAGCCAGTCAGTTGATTATTGACAAGTTTTTCCAACACTTTTGATAAACAGGGCAAAATAGAAATACAGTGAGGGAAAAAAGTATTTGATCCCCTGCTGATTTTGTACATTTGCCCAGTGACAAAGAAATTATCATTCTATAATTTTAATGGTAAGTTTATTTGAACAGTGAGAGACAGAATAACAACAAAATAATCCAGAATAACGCATGTCAAAAATGTTATAAATTGATTTGCATTTTAATGAGGGAAATAAGTATTTGACCCCTCTGCAAAACATGACTTAGTACTTGGTGGCAAAACCCTTGTTGGCAATCACAGAGGTCAGATGTTTCTTGTAGTTGGCCACCAGGTTTGCACACATCTCAGGAGGGATTTTGTCCCACTCCTCTTTGCAGATCTTCTCCAAGTCATTAAGGTTTCGAGGCTGACGTTTGGCAACTCGAACCTTCAGCTCCCTCCACAGATTTTCTATGGGATTAAGGTCTGGAGACTGGCTAGGCCACTCCAGGACCTTAATGTGCTTCTTCTTGAGCCACTCCTTTGTTGCCTTGGCCGTGTGTTTTGGGTCATTGTCATGCTGGAATACCCATCCACGACCCATTTTCAATGCCCTGGCTGAGGGAAGGAGGTTCTCACCCAAGATTTGACGGTACATGGCCCCGTCCATCGTCCCTTTGATGCGGTGAAGTTGTCCTGTCCCCTTAGCAGAAAAACACCCCCAAAGCATAATGTTTCCACCTCCATGTTTGACGTTGGGGATGGTGTTTTTGGAGTCATAGGCAGCATTCCTCCTCCTCCAAACACAGCGAGTTGAGTTGATGCCAAAGAGCTCCATTTTCGTCTCATCTGACCACAACACTTTCACCCAGTTGTCCTCTGAATCATTCAGATGTTCATTGGCAAACTTCAGACAGGCATGTATATGTGCTTTCTTGAGCAGGGGGACCATGCGGGCGCTGCAGGATTTCAGTCCTTCACGGCGTAGTGTGTTACCAATTGTTTTCTTGGTGACTATGGTCCCAGCTGCCTTGAGATCATTGGCAAGATCCTCCCGTGTAGTTCTGGGCTGATTCCTCACCGTTCTCATGATCATTGCAACTCCTCGAGGTGAGATCTTGCATGGAACCCCAGGCCGAGGGAGATTGACAGTTCCTTTGTGTTTCTTCCATTTGCGAATAATCGCACCAACTGTTGTCACCTTCTCACCAAGCTGCTTGGCGATGGTCTTGTAGCCTATTCCAGCCTTGTGTAGGTCTACAATCTTGTCCCTGACATCCTTGGAGAGCTCTTTGGTCTTGGCCATGGTGGAGAGTTTGGAATCTGATTGATTGATTGCTTCTGTGGACCAGTGTCTTTTATACAGGTAACAAGCTGAGATTAGGAGCACTCCTTTTAACCTCTCTGGGAAATGTGGGACACTATTCAACAGCCAGTGAAATAGCAGGGCAGCAAATTTAAAACAACAAAAATCTCAAAATTCTAATTTCTCAAACATACAACTATTATATCCCATTTTAAAGATACACTTCTCGTTAATCCAACCACATTGTCCGATTTCAAAAAGGCTTTACGGCGAAAGCATAACATTAGATTATGTTAGGACAGCGCCGAGACAAGAAAAACCACACAGCCATTTTCCAAGCAAGGAGAGGCGTCACAAAAACCAGAAATACAGCTAAAATTCATCACTAACCTTTGATGATCTTCATCAGATGGCACTCATAGGACTTCATGTTACACAATACATGTATGTTTTGCTCGATAAAGTTCATATTTATATCCAAAAATCCCATTTTACATTGGCGTGTAATGTTCAGAAATGTTTTGCCTCCCAAAACTTCCGGTGAATGAGCACATCAATTTACAGAAATACTCATCATAAACGTTGATAAAATATTAAACTGTTATTCAAAGAATTATAGATACACTTCTCCTTAATGCAACCGCTGTGTCAGATTTCAAAAAAACTTTACAGCGAAAGCACACTTTGCAATAATCTGAGTACAGCGCTCAGACAACAACAACAAGCAATACAGATACCCGCCATTTTGGAGTCAACTAAAATCAGAAATAGCATGATAAATATTCACTTACCTTTGATGATCTTCATCAGAATGCACTCCCAGGAATCCCAGTTCCACAATAAATGTTTGTTTTGTTCGATAAAGTCCATCATTTATGTCCAAATACCTCCTTTTTGTTCGCACGTTTAGTCCACTACTCCAAATGCAGGAAGCGTGCACAAAATGTCACGACGAAAAGTCAAAAAAAGTTATATTTACGTTCGCAGGAACATGTCAAACGATGTATAGCATCAATCTTTAGGATGTTTTTATCATAAATCTTCAGTAATATTCCAACCGGACAATTCCAATGTCTTCAGAAATGAAAAGGAACACAGCTAACTCTCACGGGAGTGTGCGCCACTGAACTCATGTCATTCTCTCAGTCATCTGACTCCAGGACCTCTTATTCTCTCCCCATTCACAGTAGAAGCATGAAACAACGTTCTAAAGACTGTTGACATCTAGTGGAAGCCTTAGGAAGTGCAAAATGACCCCACAGACACTGTATACTGGATAGGGAATCACTTGAAAAACTACAAACCTCAGATTTCCACACTTCCTGCTTGAATTTTTCTCAGGCTTTTGCCTGCCATATGAGTTCTGTTATACTCACAGACATCATTCAAACAGTTTTAGAATCTTCAGAGTGTTTTCTATCCAAATACTAATAATATGCATATCCTACCTTCTGGGCCCGAGTAGCAGGCAGTTTAATTTGGGCACGTTATTCATCTGAATTTCCGAATACTGCCCCGTCACCAAAAAGTTAAGAGTGTGCTCCTAATCTCAGCTCGTTACCTGTATAAAAGACACCTGGGAGCCAGAAATCTTTCTGATTGAGAGGGGGTCAAATATATATTTCCATCATTAAAATGCAAATCAATATTATTTTTGACATGCGTTTTTCTGGATTTTTTGGTTGTTATTCTGTCTCTCACTGTTCAAATAAACCTACCATTAAAATTATAGATTGATAATTTCTTTGTCAGTGGGCAAACGTACAAAATCAGCAGGGGATCAAATACTTTTTTCCCTCACTGTAGGCCTATAACAGTTAGAATCAGCTTGATCTCCCCCTTTAAATAAAGGACGAACTGTGGCTGCCTTCCAAGCAATGGGAACCTCCCCAGAGAGGAGAGACAGGTTAAAAAGGTCAGAGATAGGCTTGGCGATGATAGGGGCAGCAACCTTAAAGAAGAAATGGTCGAAACCATCTGAACCAGATGTTTTTTGGGGGTCAAGTTTAAGGATCACCTTTAGCACCTCGGACTCAGTGACCGCCTGCAGGGAGAAACTTTGAAGCGGGACAGGGGGAAAAAGGGAGAAGCATCGGGGATAGTCGCATTAGAAGGGGTGGGACATGAGGAAATGTTGGACGAGCAAGGAGGCATGGCTGAGTCAAATAGGAATCCTGACTTAATCAAGTGGTGATTAAAGAGCTCAGACATGTGCTCCTTGTCAGTAACAACCACATCATCAATATTAAGGGACATGTGCAGCTATGAGGAGGAGAGTTTATTCTCCAGGTCTTTAACCATTTTCCAGAACTTCTTGGGGTTAGACCCAGAGAGAGCACTGACCACACACACACACACACACACACACACACACACACACACACACACACCTCTATCTACAGAGAGTATCAGTGCTGCTTGACCAGCTTTCACACACAGATTAGTCCCATCATGACTCTCTGAGCCACGTGTGTGTGTGTGTGTGTGTGTGTTTCTAGACCTTACCTATCGTGACACAGCCAGCTGCAGGGCCAGGTAGAAGGCGGTCTGTGGGGGACAAGCTCTGGGCCCTGAAACAGAGAGATGAGGAGAAATGAGTGAGGAAAAGTGTACTTCAAATATAATTTTTTACTTGCATGACTTCTACCGAGAATGCTGCTTGCTTGTAGTATCATATCATAAAGCAGGGAAATGAATGAACTCAGTGGGATTTTTTTGAACCACTATCCTACAGAGTATCAGGTCCTATTACATTGGGACCACCAGGGGACTAACCTTGAGTGAGGTATCCATCCATCCCCTACTGAACAAGCCTTGCCCAGCCCTGTCCTGCTCATAACCATAACCATCATAAGAGGGAGCTTGGCTTACATGGTTCTTCCCAAGCACTCTCTGTGTCAGAGGCTTAAATGGCCTCTTTTACACAGCTGCATAGTTAATGTGTCAAGAGAGTGGTGTGAGAGTGAGGATGATTCTGCCTCCATTAGGAGAGCCAGGGACAGGCACAGAGAATGGGACAGGGAGGGGAGACACAGGGAGGGGGGAGGGGGACAGGGGACAAGGAGAGTGGTGTGACACTGAGGATGACTCTGCCTCCATTAGGTAAACCAGGGACAGGTGGGCCCCAGGAACCCACAGAGACGGGGAGACACAGAGACAGGGAAGACACAGAGACAGGACAGAAACAGGGACACAGGGACAGGGAGACACAGAGACGGGGGAGACAGAGACAGGGGAGACAGGGGGGAGATGGAGACAGAGACAGGTGGAGACACAGAGACAGGTGGAGACACAGAGACAGGGGAGAGACAGAGGAGACACAGAGACAGGGATAGGGGAGACAGTGACATCTAAATCGCCAAATTCTTACAAAACTGACTCACCTCTGGAACGCACCCAGGGCCTTCTTCTGATACTCCTCCTGGAACCCCCATAGGGGAGCTGTAGGGTTAGAGGGAGAGAGAGAGAGACAGGAGGGGGATTGAGCAGTGTGGGAGACGGAGAGGAGATAGAGATGAAGGATAAAATGAGAATAGAAAGAGTGGCTAGATGAAGGGAAAGAAAGTAGTAAAAAGAAGAGGAGAGAAGAGAGAAGGAAGCATATGCAAGAGCCACGGGTAAATTGAGAAAGCATTTAAGAGAGAGTGAAATAGAGTGAACAACAGATGGGAGCAGAGAAAGGAGATTGAGAGAAAGGGAGAGAATGAGAAACCAGAGGAGAGTGATTATGTTCAGGAAGAAGGGAGGGAAGGAAGCTCACATTATGGTGCATTATGTCATAAATATTCAGCTTGTCTACACCATATGTTCCAGTGGAGATAAGCTGAATGTGGTAGTGAGAGGAGAGCAATGTACAGTGGGACTGTCATACATCAGAGTTAGGCATTTGCTGTTAGTGTGTCTGAGGGTGAATGATAACTGTGGGGAGAGAGAGGGTAGAATCTAGAGCCAGAAGGTTTCCTAGTCATGTCACAAAAAATCCTTGAAAATCCTTCCTCTCCTTACCGCACTCTGATTTAAAAGAACTGAGCAGGTGAAGGCTATCCTACTGAGATTCCACCATTGTTTTTACCTGTCCAATCAGGGCAAATGAAAGGGAGGAGACGAGAAGAGGACATGTTTTTAAGCAATTGAGACAGAGCACTGGCCCTAGGTGCAAAGCTGTACGAGGTCTGTGGCTGAAAGTGGGAGCTATCCTTCACTGTCTGTGGCCTTGAGGCTGTACACCAGGCCGATGGCTAGGTAACCTTTAGCTCGGAACTCTGAGGCCTTCTCCCCCATGTCCACCACCATCTTAGCAAAACACTCTCCTTCCTCCAGCTAGACAGTGAGCAAGAGAAAGAAAGAGAAAGATTAGTAGAATATTATAATGTACAGAAAACGAATCATAAAGGACAAATAATATAGTGATTTATATCAGAGATCTCTGAGGGACAATGGCAGGGCTTGTTGCCGTTCTCACCCAATGGAGTGCTCCAATGCACAGCTTGATAGCTAGTAAGGGGATGGTGGGGTCATCCGGCTTCAGACGGATACACTCCTTCAATACTTTCACCACCCTGGCCGACTGCGCACACACACACACTAGGTGAAGCACAAAGTAACGCTGTAGTGTACATTGATAAAATAAGCATGATGTCACAGTAGTGATCAGTGATGCGCGAGCTGACTCATAACCCGCAGTCACCGCGGTTATATCCGTGGGGGCGGGTTTAGGGTCATGAAATATTGTGTGGATGAATGGCGGGTGGGTGGCTGGCTTAATAAAGAGAAAACAACAACTTAAAAAATCCATAAATCTATAATTCTTGTGCAGTTTATATCTATAAGCCACATCGAGGTTTTTCTTTCATTATTTTAGGCTTTCTGGCATTAGTGCATAAGTCTAAGCTTTAGCACCTAACTGTACGCACGCCAAGTAACCTACATGCCAATCACCAACTGCTTTTGGGAATGGGCAGAAGAAGTTAACGTCGATCCATGGAAGCAAAAAGGATCATGTCAGAGTTGAATTCAATAAGAGAAAAGCTGCGAAATGGAGAGTTGAAAATAAAGAAAAGGGAGGACCAGAAAAGTAATGTTTGGGAAAGATTTGGTGAAGTGGTAAAAAGAGTATGATGGCAGTGCCAGCTATTATGTGTGATGATTGTAAGGTGCTATTCAAATTCGACAGTCACAAGACAGGGACTTTAAATAGGCCTATGGCACTGCAAGGAAACTGTAGCCTACTGTTCAGACGGGTTAAATGGAAACTGACTGTAGATCTATAACCTCTCACATAGCCTTAATATGAACTCCTGCAGAATTAAGCATTTCTTGCAGTAAAATGCAAAATGTTTACTCGGGAACAGGAGTTGAGAAACATGATTTATTTATTTCAACATCTTGAGAGTATACGAATGCACAGTTGGATACCATCTGTAGAGGTGCTATTTTTATCAGCATCAGAAAAGCTGATAGTATTTCCAAATAAAATATGCCTCCAAGCCAAACTGAAATCTTATCAGAAACATGTTGGGTAGTTTTTACAGCTTTCGATTTCCTTACAACCAGTCAAATTGATGACATTTGGAAATTTTGCACAGAAAATCTTTACAGTTTTTTGATTGTTGAGTTATGGCATTTTCTCCCCGGTCCCTAAACGTCTTTGCTCCGCAAAAGAAGCAGAGATGACAGAGAAAACTTTACTGATGTCAACTAGATTTATGCATTGATTCAATTGATCTATTACATTATTCTGGTGAGCCAGGGTTTATTTAGTCTTCTAGGGCAACATATAATGACAGAAGTGAAGCTGCATGTATCTAATTATATACAAGTTGACTAACAACTAAAATTTCAAATTATAAGCAGAAACATGCTGTATCTAAATCAGGCCCAAAAGAATCCTGCACCCCCTGTCAAAATATAGTTCAGCTGTCTCTGACTGTAGCCTACAGTGCATTTTCTATATTAGCGGGTTAGGATTGACTGAGGGCCTCAGATTAAAAATTGTATCACATATAGTGGGAAGGTCGCAGATGGGTTATTAGCAATTGCGGGCGGGTACGGGTGAACAAACAGCTGGCCCGCGCACCACTAGTAGTGATGTCACGGTGTCAGACTTACCTTCCCAGCAGCCATCAGTGACAGGGCTAGCTGGTACCAGAGATGGAACGCCTCAAAGGCAAACTTCATGGCCCTCTCTAGACACTGCAGACGCAAGACAAAGGTCAGATTCACTTGACATCACATTTACATGTACATTTAAATAGGGGTTTGGTAAAATAAATTGATGAATTTCAGGGTTTCTAAGTCAAAACCATGAAAGGCTTTAAACAACTCTTTATTTAAATTACAATGGGAGAGCTGAGAGTTCTTAGTTGTGAGCAGAGCAGACAGCAGAGCAAGACACCAGAATGTGCTAAGAAGAAGAAATGCAATCCTTCCTTCCTTAACACATTGAAAACTCCATCACCTCGAGGAACAAGGCCAAGTGACAGACGGGGAGCCATATTTAGATCAACCCTCAGGAGCCAGCAGATCCAAATCAGTGGCTCACAGCTCCAGCCGAGAACCAATTACAACGCTCTGCCACTTCCTGCCAACACCTCCCAAGTGAAGTCCTTTCGTCGAATAGGTTGGTCCATAAACAAATAGCTGCAAAAATCCATTGCTCTCATGAACATGCTTCTCTATTCACACTGGGGAGATAACAGATAGTGTGTGTATGTCTGCAGGAGGCTGTGGCTGCAGGAGGCGGTGGCTGAAAGAGGCTGTGGCTGCAGGAGCTGTGGAAGGTTGTGGCAGCAGGAGGCTGTGGCTGCAATAGGTTGTGGCTGGAGTAGGTTGTGGCTGCAGAAGGTGGTGGCTGCAGTAGGTTGTGGCTGCAGAAGGCGGTGGCTGCAGTAGGTTGTGGCTGCAGTAGGTTGCAGTAGGTACCAAAACATTTCTACAGCATTGAAGTTTCCCAAGAACACAGTGGCCTCCATCATTCCTAAATTGAAGAAGTTTGGAACCACCCAGACTTCCTAGAGCTGGCCGTCCGGCAAAAGTGAGCAATCGGGGGAGAAGGGCCTTGGTCAGGGAGGTGACCAAGAACACTTTGGTCATTCTAACAGGGCTCCAGAGTTCCTCTGTGGAGATGGGAGAAACTTGCAGAAGGACAACCATCTCTGCAGAACTCCACAAATCAGGCCTTTATGGTAGAGTGGCCAGACGGATGCCACTCCTCATTAAAGGCACATGACAGCACGCTTGGAATTTGCCAATAGGGACCTAAAGGACTCTCAGACCATAACAAACAAGATTCCCTGGTCTGACAAAACCAACATGGTCTGACAAAACCAACATGGTGGCAGCATCATGCTGTGGGGATGTTTTTCAGCAGCAGGGACTGGGAGACTAGTCAGGATCAAGGGAAAGATAAATGGAGCAAAGTACAGAGAGCTCCTTGATGAAAATCTGCTCCAGAGTGCTAAGGACCTCAGACTGGGAGCAAGGTTCACCTTCAAACAGGACAATGACCCTAAGCACACAGCCAAGACAAAGCAGGAGTGGCTTTGGGATAAGTCTCAATGTCCTCGAGTGGCCCAGCCAGAGCCCGGATTTGAACCCGATCAAGCATCTCTGGAGAGACTTGAAAATAGCTGTGCCGCGACACCTGACAGAACTTGAGAGGATCTCCAAAGAAGAATGTGAGAAACTCCCAAAATACAGGTGTGCCAAGCTTGTAGCATCATAACCAAGAAGACTCGAGGTTGTAATCGCTGCCAAAGGTGCTTCATCAAAGTACTGAGTAAAGGGTCTGAATACTTAAGTAAATGTCATATCAGTTTTTTATTTTTAATACATTTGCTAAAATTTCGAAAAACCTGTTTTCGCTTTGTAGTTATGGGGTTATGGGGTGTAGATTGAAGAATAAAAAAAACAATTTAATATATTTTAGAACAAGGCTGTAACGTAACAAAATGTGAAAAAAGTCAAGGGGTCTGAATACTTTCCGAATGCACTTTATATGTTACAAATTTCCTGCCGGTGACTTATCAGCACCACACTACCATTCCACTACTTCTCCAACTTTTCATCCCATGTACATCCCCATGTTCATCTTCCTCAGTGTGTTTAAATAAAGTTACTGTGTGTGTTAACTCTTGGACTGCTTTATTCCTGTCTAACTGGGGGCAGTGTCAGTGAGTCACAAACCAGTAAAATACGTAGAGCCGGATCACTCTCTTTCAATATAAACGTATACAGACAAAAGACAACAGATAGACGCACACAAACATCAAGGACATCCCACCTGCCCAGACCCACATGTTCCCACAGCATCTATTTCCAGTGCTTGAAAGACTCTATGCCATATGGCCTCAAATTGCGATATTCTGCTTTTCTCTGTCGCCCACACCTTTTCAAGATTTAAATAATAATGCATTTGATTCTTCCACTGTCTTAACGATGGAGGATCATTTGACTTCGAGAAAATATGGTCCAACCCATTGAGTATCTCACACCTATGTCTTGAAATATACAGATAGACAGATAAAAATAACATTTCGATTGTAACATTTCTGACAGCCAACTTTCTAACTCTGGCCATAACTTTTGGACTATATAGCACTCCAAGAAGGCATGAATTACAGAATCATTGCTTATTTTAGACTTTTTATTTAACTAGGCAACAAATTCTTATTTACAATGACAGCCTACACTGGCCAAACCCTAACCCGGACGACGCTGGGCCAATTGTGCGCCGCCCTATGGGACTCCCAATCACGACCGGTTGTGATACAGCCTGGAATCGAACCAGGGTCTGTAATGACGCCTCTAGCACTGAGATGCAGTGCCTTAGGCCACTGCGCCACTCGGGACATGACTCTGCCGTTGTGCTGTAGAATGTGTGAATTTAGACTCGTGTAATAAATTCTATACATTAGTTTATACTGGATTAAGCATACACTTTTGTTAACTGTAATTTCATTGGTTATGTTCCAACACTCTCTCCATATCGTGCCAATATCAGTTAAGTCTTGGTTCCAATAGTTTAGATATTGTCAGTTGGATAGGCTCTCTGCAAGGTTTTATATATCTTACCCATCATATAAATATCATCTTTTGACTCAAATAGGATTCACTCTGATGTCCAACATATTTCAGATGGAAATTTCATGATATAAAACTTTTAAGTGAGACAGACAACACAAGGCCAAATATTGAATATTCAAGACCATAGTTTACAGAACCTTGGCACACAAGACTCCCCTAGGCTGCTTGTTGTATTCACAAGCCAAACCATTGTCTCTTTCTGCTATCAAAACCAGAATCAACACAATTCTCTAATTTTTTAAGTGTTTTGGACTAGTGTTTCTGATGACTGCACTAACAGTGTCTTGGAGTCTCTGTAGTGACTGAGACGTTGTGCTTTATCTCTTGTTCAGTGTGAGTGAGTGAGTGAGTGAGTGAGTGAGTGAGTGAGTGAGTGAGTGAGTGAGAGAGAGAGAGAGAGAGAGAGAGAGAGAGAGAGAGAGAGAGAGAGAGAGAGAGAGAGAGAGAGAGAGAGAGAGAGAGAGAGAGAGAGAGAGAGAGAGAGAGAAAGAGAGAGAGAGAGAGAGAGGCGCTGGGGGATGGAGGGATGAACTTAAGATCTCCAGATCAATGAGATCAGATCCATTCAGCCAGCCATCGACCGGACTGCAGGAAGGCTCCCGGCTACTGGCTCCAGAGACAGAAAGTGGCAGCTTCGGTTACCGGGGCAACTATAGGCCATGATTGGTCTCCGTGGGTCTTTTCGGGTGTTCCCACGGTTACTGATTGGGCGGTTAGGTGTGTGTAGGTGTAGGATAAGGGTCTGTGTGTGTGTGTGTGTGTGTGTGTGTGTGTGTGTGTGTGTGTGTGTGTGTGTGTGTGTGTGTGTGTATACATCCAGTATGTGTATGTCCTCACCTCAGAGAGCATCTCATACTGTCCCCGTCGCCCCAGGGCTCTGGGATCCTGCTCAACACCACATCTCTGTTGGCCTGCAGGGAGAACACACGCACACTCATCATCATCATACCACGTACATACACGGAAAAGAGTAGAAAGAGGAGCTTGCGTTCGTTCGTTCGTTCGTTCGTTCGTTCGTTCGTTCGTTCGTTCGTTCGTTCGTTCGTTCGTTCGTTCGTTCGTTCGTTCGTTCGTTCGTTCGTTCGTTCGTTAGTTAGTTAGTTAGTTAGTTAGTTAGTTAGTTAGTTAGTTAGTTAGTTAGTTAGTTAGTTAGTTAGTTAGTTAGTTAGTTAGTTAGTTAGTTAGTTAGTTAGTTAGTTAGTTAGTTAGTTAGTTAGTTAGTTAGTTAGTTAGTTAGTTAGTTAGTTCGTTCGTTCGTTCGTTCGTTCGTTCGTTCGTTCGTTCGTTCGTTCGTTCGTTCGTTCGTTCGTTCGTTCGTTCGTTCGTTCGTTCGTTCAGTGGGAGAGTGTTAACAGAGTAGCTGTGGGAACATTGCAGTGTGTGGTGAGTGGAAGAATCGAAAGAGGAGTGTTGTGTTTGATGGATGACTGGAGGCCCTGCTTTTAAAAACACCCATTAGAAGGAAAAACAAACAGAATGGAAATCTAACACCCTTTAAACTAATGGATCAACTGAAAAAAATTGTTACTGGAAGTTCAGAGTCAGAGCTACCAAACAATGCCTTTAATGCCTTGCTTTGGGAGTGTGATGGGGAAACTGTACTGGATGAAACTGTTGATGTGGCTGAGAGAAAAAAATGAACTTGTCAACATTAGAACCAGGGGAGTTCAGTTGCTGTTATTGTTGAAAAGGTGCACGACCTGAAAGATAAATCTACCTGCCCGGGAAGAATAGAGGGATATTCTTACCATAGATTCACTAATCAGCAACAGGAGCAGAGCCTCCTCTGTGTTCTCCTGTGGACAAAACAGACTGAGGAGAAGGAGAGGAAGAGAGGGAGGGGGGCAATGAGAGGGAAAGAGAAAGCGAGAGAGGGAAAGATAGTGGGGGAGAGAGAAAGGGAGCGGAAGAGAGGGAAGGGGAAATGAGAGGGAAAGAGGGAAAGAGAGAGCGAGAGAGGGAAAGATAGTGGGGGTAGAGAGAAAGAGAGAGCGAGAGAAAGATAGTGAGGAGAGAGAGAGGAAGAGAGAGAGAGAGAAAAGGGGGTAAGAGGGAAAGAGAGGGAAATATAGAGACACAGAGAGAGATAGTTATCAAACGAGTGAAGAGACAGAGCCTGCAAACCGCCACAGTCAGCTCGATGAACAAGCCAGCGTAGCGGAGTCCCATTGGGGTTCTCATGTGTAGGTAAGCTGCCTAGGAGTGTCAGATTGTGCCAATGTAGATACACACACATCTCAGGTCTGTACACAGGCAGATACTAGTATTGAGAGAGAGAGAGAGAGAGAGAGAGAGAGAGAGAGAGAGAGAGAGAGAGAGAGAGAGAGCTTGGTCCGTACTTGTCTCCGGAGTAGACGCGTGGCCTGCGGCTGAGGGCGTAGTCCTTGGTGTAGGGGCTCCCTGGCGTAGCATGGGGTCGTCCAGGTGGGACTGGCTAGGAGGGTCCTCCAGAGAAGACCAGTAGCTCTGCTCACACATCCCCTCAGCAGGATCTCTGCCAGCTGTCTGGCTATGTTCTACAAAGAAAAACACACTGTGTTACAGCGCAGGTGTGCACGTGCGGGCAAGCACACACTCACACACACAGGAAGGCGCACACACACATAAACACACACACTAGAACCCACCATTCGTAGGTTCTGTGTGGTCCTGGTCTCTACAGCTCGGAGGATCTCCCGGAAGCGGCCCACTCCCTGGGTCAGGTTACTGTGGCAACAACAAATATTAATATGTCATCATCTGTCTCTAAAGTATGGGGGAAAGCACTGGACATCTGAGGACACAGATTATATATAGTGGAGGATAGTGGAAACATATTATATATAGTGGAGGATAGTGGAAAAATATTACATATAGTGGAGGATAGTGGAAAGCACAACCACCACCTGTGGACGTCGGGCCCTCATACCACCCTTATGGAGTCTGTTTCTGACCGTTTGAGTAGACACATGCACATTTGTGGCCTGCTGGAGGTCATTTTGCAGGGCTCTGGCAGTGCCCCTCCTTGCACAAAGGCGGAGGTAGCGGTCCTGCTGCTGGGTTGTTGCCCTCCTACGGCCTCCTCCACGTCTCCTGATGTACTGGCCTGTCTCCTGGTAGCGCCTCCATGCTCTGGACACTACGCTGACAGACACAGCAAACCTTCTTGCCACAGCTCGCATTGATGTGCCATCCTGGATGAGCTGCACTACCTGAGCCACTTGTGTGGGTTGTAGACACCGTCTCATGCTACCACTAGAGTGAAAGCACCGCCAGCATTCAAAAGTGACCAAAACATCAGCCAGGAAGCATAGGAACTGAGAAGTGGTCTGTGGTCTCCACCTGCAGAACCACTCCTTTATTGGGGGTGTCTTGCTTATTGCCTATAATTTCCACCTGTTGTCTATTCCATTTGCACAACAGCATGTGAAATTTATTGTCAATCAGTGTTGCTTCCTAAGTGGACAGTTTGATTTCACAGAAGTGTGATTGACTTGGAGTTACATTGTGTTGTTTAAGTGTTCCCTTTATTTTTTTGAGCAGTATATATAGTGATGGATAGTGGAAACATATTATATACAGTGGAGGATAGTGGAAACATATTATATATAGTGGAGGATAGTGGATACATATTATATATAGTGGTGGATAGTGGAAACATATTATATACAGTGGAGGATAGTGGATCCATATTATATACAGTGGAGGATAGTGGATACATATTATATACAGTGGAGGATAGTGGATCCATATTATATACAGTGGTGGATAGTGGATACATATTCTATATTGTGGAGGATAGTGGATACATATTAGATATAGTGGAGGATAGTTGATACATATTATATAGTGGTGGATAGTGGATACATATTATATATAGTGGATACATATTATATATAGTGGTGGATAGTGGATACATATTATATATAGTGGAGGATAGTGGATACATATTATATAGTGGTGGATAGTGGAAACATATATAGTGGTGGATAGTGGAAACATATTATATATAGTGGATACATATTATATATAGTGAATACATATTATATATAGTGGTGGATAGTGGATACATATTATATATAGTGGAGGATAGTGGATACATATTATATATAGTGATGGATAGTGGAAACATATATAGTGGTGGATAGTGGAAACATATTATATATAGTGGATACATATTATATATAGTGGAGGATAGTGGATACATATTATATACAGTGGAGGATAGTGGATACATATATATAGTGGAGGATAGTGGATACATATTAGATATAGTGGAGGATAGTTGATACATATTATATAGTGGTGGATAGTGGATACATATTATATATAGTGGATACATATTATATATAGTGGTGGATAGTGGATACATATTATATATAGTGGAGGATAGTGGATACATATTATATATTGTGGAGGATAGTGGATACATATTATATATAGTGGAGGATAGTGGATACATATTATATATAGTGGAGGATAGTGGATACATATTATATAGTGGTGGATAGTGGAAACATATATAGTGGTGGATAGTGGAAACATATTATATATAGTGGATACATATTATATATAGTGAATACATATTATATATAGTGGTGGATAGTGGATACATATTATATATAGTGGAGGATAGTGGATACATATTATATATAGTGATGGATAGTGGAAACATATATAGTGGTGGATAGTGGAAACATATTATATATAGTGGATACATATTATATATAGTGGAGGATAGTGGATACATATTATATACAGTGGAGGATAGTGGATACATATATATAGTGGAGGATAGTGGATACATATTATATATAGTGGGGGATAGTGGATACATATTATATATAATGGAGGATAGTGGATACATATTATACAGTGGTGGATAGTGGATACATATTCTATATAGTGGAGGATAGTGGATACATATTATAAACACAGCAAAAGAAACGTCACTTTTTGAGGACCATGTCTTTCAAAGATAATTCGTAAAATTCCAAATAACTTCACTGATCTTAATTGTAAAGGGTTTAAACATTGTTTCCCATGCTTGTTCAATGAACCATAAACAATTAATATACATGCACCTGTGGAACGGTCGTTAAGACACTAACAGCTTACAGACGGTAGGTAATTAAGGTCACAGTTATGAAAACTTAGGACACTAAAGAGGCCTTTCTACTGACTCTGAAAAACACCAAAAGAAAGATGCCCAGGGTCCCTTCTCATGTGCGTGAATGTGCCTTAGGCATGCTGCAATTAGGCAATAAATTGCAATGTCCATACTGTGAGACGCCTAATACCCTGACTACACCGCTCGCGTCGCGTGCCCGAGTGTTGCAAAATAAATTTAGGAATCTGTTATTCAATTACTGCACCCACACTGCTCACGCGTGTCAACGAGCGTCTGCGTTGCCAAGGGATAAAATAGAAGTCATTCCTATTTGTGACGCAGATCGCGCTGCAAGTCCTGTTTCTCCCATCTCCTCATTGGTTTATAGAAGCAGGTACCCACGTGCCATCTCCTCATTGGTTATACCCACGTGGGTGATTGAAAGACGAACTGTTGCCGGTTGTCGTGGTAATACTATGAAAGTTTAGATGCCAATCACCATATAAGTTAAATGATGAAAAAGCCTGGAAGGAGGAGAGATGACTAGAAACAATTCGGTTGACCGTTTTATGTGTGGATTAATTGTCGGAGTAGAGGACCTTGTGCATTTCAGGTAAAATAACAACCTAATGTTTATATCCCAGGACACATTAGCTAGCAACAGGAAGCTAGCTAAATAGGACAAATGAGCTAGCAAGTGCAAGCTAAATTGCCATAAATGTGTAATGCTTTTCGACCTGTCCCCAAATTAACGTCATTGGTTCAGAGTTTGTTTTGATATTTTAACCTGCGTTTCGTGATGGCGTTTTGTGTAGGGGGACAAAATAAATGTATGCACGATGGCGCACGTGCGCAGCCGGTTTGGGTTCCGTGTTAGACAGCGCTACAGGGAGACAGGACGGACAGCTGATCGTCCTCGCAGTAGCTTATAGCTTGTAAGTGCAAGCAGTAACCATAGCTTGCACTTGCTAGCTAATTTGTCCTATTTAGCAAGCCTGCTGTTGCTAGCAAATTTGTCCTGTGATATAAACATCGAGTTGTTATTATACCTGAAATGCAGAAGGTCCTCTACTCCGCCAATTAATCCACGCATAAAATGGTCAACCGAATCGTTTCTAGTCATCTCTCCTCCTTCCATGCCTTTTCTTCTCTGAACTTTATATTGCGATTGGCAATTTTCATAAATTTGGTGCATTACCGCTACCGACCTTGTTCGTCTTTCAGTCACCCACGTGGGTATAACCAATGAGGAGATGGCACGTAGGTACCTGCTTCTATAAACCAATGAGGAGATGGGAGAGGCAGGACTTGCAGCACAATCTGTGTCACAAATGGAATTGACTTCTATTTTAGCCCTTGGCAACGCAGACGCTCATTGGCCCACGCGAGCAGTGTGGGTGCAATAATTGAATAATATAGATTTCAAAATGTATTTTGCAGGAAAAAGGGGGAGGCTTGCAAGCCGAAGAACACCATCCCACCTGTGAAGCACGGGGGTGGCAGCATCAAGTTATGGGGCTGCTTTGCTGCAGGAGGGACTGGTGCACTTCACAAAATAGATGGCATCATGGGGCAGAAAAATTATGTGGATATATTGAAGCAATATCTCATGACATCAGTCAGGAAGTTAAAGCTTTGTTCTGTATACTTCTGGCCCCTCTTTGGACACTGTGTTAACTAACCTCCAGATGAGCTTCAGTGCCATACAACTCTCCTTCCGTGGCCTCCAACTGCTCTTAAACGCAAGTAAAACTAAATGCATGCTATTCAATCGATCACTGCCGCACCTGCTCGCCTGTCCAGCATCACTACTCTGGACGGCTCTGACTTAGAATACGTGGACAACTACAGATACCTAGGTGTCTGGTTAGACTGTAAACTCTCCTTCCAGACTCACATTAAGCATCTCCAATCCAAAATTAAATCTAGAATCGGCTTCCTATATCGCAACAAAGCATCCTTCACTCATGCTGCCAAACATACCCTCGTAAAACTGACCATCCTACCGATCCTCGACTTCGGTGATGTCATCTATAAAATAGCCTCCAACACTCTATTCAACAAACTGGATGCAGTCTATCACAGTGCCATTCGTTTTGTCACCAAAGCCCCATACACTACCCACCATTGCGACCTGTACGCTCTCGTTGTTTGGCCCTCGCTTCATACTCGTCGCCAAACCCACTGGCTACAGGTTATCTACAAGTCTCTGCTAGGTAAAGCCCCGCCTTATCGCAGCTCACTGGTCACCATAGCAGCACCCACCCGTAGCACGCGCTCCAGCAGGTATATCTCACTGGTCACCCCCAAAGCCAATTCCTCCTTTGGTCGTCTTTCCTTCCAGTTATCTGCTGCCAATGACTGGAACGAACTGCAAAAATCTCTATAGCTGGAGACTCATATCTCCCTCACTAGCTTTAAGCACCAGCTGTCAGAGCAGCTCACAGATCACTGCACCTGTACATAGATGGGCTGTTTACAGGTGGGCTATCTACCTACCTCATCCCCATACCGTATTTATTTACCTTGCTCCATTGTAATTACTTCACCACCATGACCTATTTATTGCCTTATCTTACCTCATTTGCACTCACTGTATATATATTTTTTGTTTTCTTTTGTTCTACTGTATTATTGACTGTATGTTTTGTTTATTCCATGTGTAACTCTGTGTTGTTGTATGTGTCGAATTGCTATGCTTCATCTTGGCCAGGTCGCAGTTGCAAATGAGAACTTGTTAAATAAAGGTGAAATAAAATAAATAAGCTTGGTTGCAAATGGGTCTTCCAAATGGACAATGACGCCAAGCATACTTCCAAAGTTGTGGCAAAATGGCTTAAGGACAACAAAGTCAAGGTATTGAAGTGGCCATCACAAAGCCCTAACCTCAATCCCATAGACAATTTGTGGGCAGAACTGAAAAAGCGTGTGCGAGCAAGGAGGCCTATAAACCTGACTCAGTTACACCAGCTCTGTCAGGAGGAATGGGACAAAATTCACCCAACTTATTGTGGGAAGCTTGTGGAAGGCTACCCGAAACGTTTGACCCATGTTAAACAATTTAAAGACAATGCTCCCAAATACTAATTGAGTGTATGTAAACTTCTGAGCCACTGGGAATGTGATGAAATAAATAAAAGCTGAAATAAATCATTCTCTCTACTATTATTCTGACATTTCACATTCTTAAAATAAAGTGGTGATCCTAACTGACCCAAGACAGGGAATTTTTACTCTGATTAAATGTCAGGAATTGTGAAATAATGAGTTTAAATGTATTTGGCTAAGGTGTATATAAACTTCCGACTTCAACTCTATAGTGGATACATATTATATATAGTGGAGGATAGTGAATACATATTATATATAGTGATTGATAGTGGATCCATATTATATACAGTGGAGGATAGTGGATCCATATTATATGCAGTAGAGGATAGTGGATCCATATGATATACAGTGGAGGATAGTGGATCCATATGATATACAGTGGAGGATAGTGGATCCATATTATATATAGTGGAGGATAGTGGATCCATATTATATATAGTGGTGGATAGTGGATCCATATTATATATAGTGGTGGATAGTGGATACATTTATATATATAGTGGTGGATAGTAGATAGTAGTGCTGGGCGATATGGGAAAAATCTCATATCCCGATATAGGTCATTTCATATCCCGATAATACATATCACCATATATCACATTTTATGTGAATTCAATTTATAGTTTATACAAAATGACCACATGTAAAGGTGTATTTCTTATTACATGTTCAATTATACTCAAGAAATAAAAGGTACTTACTCATGTTTGATTATTTCTCATTTTATTTATAACCTTTGTGCAAACTTTTAATTAAGCATGTAACAAAATATAAAATATTTAGGTATAAAATATAAAAAAGGTAAATAGAAACCACAACTATAGTTACAAACAAAAATAAATATAGGCCTTTATATATATAAAAAAATTTTTTTTGGGGGGGGGGGGGGTTGCCTGTTTTGCATGTTATTTTTGCATTAATACGTGTCACATATCAATTTGCATTTGGTACCTTGGCTCGAGTGTTAGCACCAACTCACGAAACCCCCGTTTCTCGACAGTGTAAATTGGGGCCATGTCTTTGCAGATGTAAGTTGTAACGGCAGTTGTGTTCTCCTTCCATCTTCGTGATTCTTTGCCATATGGTGTGCCGCGGGCAAAAGCCTCTTGCAACGTCTGAGTCGGGGGTTCGTTTTGAGCACTCAACTGTACTTTTGGGTCTCATCCGTAGACTCTCTCCGTACTGTTTCGCATGATTCTTGCGTAGGTGGTAAAATAGGTTAGTGGTGTTTGAGCCTGTTGTCGGGACCGGCCTGCAGCATATTTTGCAGTGGACGGTTTTCTGGTCCATGTCAGACTTTTCATACCCAAACCACATCCACGCGACCTAAATAGCCCCTCTTTTAGGTACGAGCTCCGTGTCTCCTTGCTCTGTCACGTTCACTCTCCTCCATGTTTGTTTGTGTTGCAAATTTCCTTCCACACGTGACGCAAAGCGTCGTCCAATTGACAAAACATATTGCCGTAAACAGTGTGATTTGCGACACAACTAAATCGTCACACAATATACATCGTTATATTGCCCAGCCCTAGTGGATACATATTATTATATATAGTGGAGGATAGTGGATATATATTATATATAGTGGAGGATAGTGGATACATATTACATATAGTGGAGGATAGTGGATACATATTATATATAGTCGAGGATAGTGGATACATATTATATACAGTGGAGGATAGTGGAAACATATTATACATAGTGGTGGATAGTGGATACATATTATATACAGTGGAGGATAGCGGATACATATTATATACAGTGGTGGACAGTGGATACATTTGATATACAGTAGTGAATAGTGGAAACTGTCACGACTTCCGCCGAAGTCGGCTCCTCTCCTTGTTCGGGCGGCGGTCGACGTCACCGGCTTTCTAGCCATCGCCGCTCCATTTTTCATTTATCCATTCGTTTTGTCTTGTTCCCTGCACACCTGGTTTTCATTCCCCAATCACACTACATGTATTTATTCCTCTGTTCCCCCTCATGTCTTTGTGTCTGATTGTTTCGGGTTACGTGTCAATTTTGACGCGCTATTTCTGGTGTGGGTTTATGCCGTGTTTTTATTCACGAGGTATGTTTATTCGTTTGTACTTTATTATTGTGACTGTTTGCGCACTTTGGCATATTGGATGGAGGTTCCGACGCAGTGGCGTCCCGTCTGTTGGTTTCTCCTGCCTAAATAAAGTGTGCGCCTCTTTTATGCTCCCCTGCACCTGACTCCGCTCCCAGTACGTACACCATTGACAGATACATGTGATATATAGGGGAGGATAGTGGATACATTATATATAATGTATCCACTATATGTAATATGTATCCACTATCCACCACTATATACAGTGCATTCTGAAAGTATTCAGACCCCTTTACTTTTTCCACATTTTGTTACGTTACAGCCTTATTCTAAAATGGATTCAATTGTTGTTTTCCCTCATCAATCTACACACAATACCCCATAATGACAAAGCAAAAACAGGTATTTAGAAATGTTTGCTAATTTATATATAAAAAAAATAATATGACATTTACGTAAGTATTCAGACCCTTTACTCAGTACTTTGTTGAAGCACCTTTGGCAGTGATCACAACCGCAAGTCTTCTTGGGTTTGACGCTACAAGCTTGGCACACCTGTATTTGGGGAGTGTCTCCCATTCTTCTCTGCAGATCCTCTCAAGCTCTGTCACGTTGGATGGGGAGCGTCGCTATTTTCAGGTTTCTCCAGAGATCTTCGATTGGCTTCAAGTCCGGGCTCTGGCAGGGCCACTCAAGGACATTCAGAGACTTGCCCTGAAGCCACTCCTGTGTTGTCTTGGCTGTGTGCTTAGGATTGTTGTCCTGTTGGAAGGTGAACCTTCACACCAGTCTGAGGTCCTGAGCGCTCTGGAGAAGGTTTCGTCAAAGATCTGTCTGTACCTTGCTCTTTTCATCTTTCCCTTGATCCTGGCTAGTCTCCCAGTCCCTGCCGCTGAAAAACATCCCCACAGCATGATGCTGCCACCACCATGCTTCACCATAGTGCCAGGTTTCCTCCAGATGTGACGCTTGGCATTCAGGCCAAAGAGTTCAATCTTGGTTTCATCAGACCAGAGAATCTTGTTTCTCATGGTCTGTGAGTCTTTAGGTGGCTTTCGGCAAACTCCAAGCGGGCTGTCATGTGCCTTTTACTAAGGAGTGGCATCCGTCTGGCCACTCTACCATAAAGACCTGGTTGGTGGAGTGCTGCAGAGATGGTTGTCCTTCTGGAAGGTTCTCCACAGAGGAACTCTGGAGCTCTGTCAGAGTGACCATCAGATTCTTGGTCACCTCCCTCAACAATGCCTTTCTTCCACGATTGCTCAGTTTGTCCGGGCGGCCAGTTCTAGGAAGAGTTTCCACTATCCTCCATTATATACACTAGCGTTAAAAAGTTTGAGGTCACTTAGAAATGTCCTTGTTTTTTAAAGAGAAGCACACAAATGCTGACGCTCCAGATACTCAAGTAGTCTAAAGAAGGCCAGTTTTATTGCTTCTTTAATAAGAACAACAGTTTTCAGCTGTGCTAACATAATTGCAAAAGGGTTTTCTAATGACCAAATAGCCTTTTAAAATGATGAACTTGGATTAGCTAACACAACGTGCCATTGGAACACAGGAGTGATGGTTGCTGATAATGGGCCTCTGTATGCCTATGTAGATATTCCATAAAAAATCGGCCATTTCCAGCTATAATAGTTATTTTCAACATTAACAATGTCTACACTGTATTTCTGATTCATTTGATGTTATTTTAATGGACAATTTTTTTTGTTGCTTTTCTTTCAAAAACAAGGACATTTCTAAGTGACCTCAAACTTTTGAACGATAGTGTATATGTATCCACTATCCACCATTATATATAATATGTATCCACTATATAGAATATGTATCCACTATCCACCACTACATATGTATCCACTATCCACCATTATATATAATGTATCCACTATCCTCCACTATATATAATATGTATCCACTATCCACCATTATATATAATATGTATCCACTATCCTCCACTATATATAATATGTATCCACTATCCACCATTATTTGTATATATAATACACAGTGCCTTGCGAAAGTATTCGGCCCCCTTGAACTTTTCGACCTTTTGCCACATTTCAGGCTTCAAACATAAAGATATAAAACTGTAATTTTTTTGTGAAGAATCAACAACAAGTGGGACACAATCATGAAGTGGAACGAAATTTATTGGATATTTCAAACTTTTTTAACAAATAAAAAACGGAACAATTGGGCGTGCAAAATTATTCAGCCCCTTTACTTTCAGTGCAGCAAACTCTCTCCAGAAGTTCAGTGAGGATCTCTGAATGATCCAATGTTGACCTAAATGACTAATGATGATAAATAGAATCCACCTGTGTGTAATCAAGTCTCTGTATAAATGCACCTGCTCTGTGATAGTCTCAGAGGTCCGTTTAAAGCGCAGAGAGCATCATGAAGAACAAGGAACACACCAGGCAGGTCCGAGATACTGTTGTGGAGAAGTTTAAAGCCGGATTTGGATACAAAAAGATTTCCCAAGCTTTAAACATCCCAAGGAGCACTGTGCAAGCGATAATATTGAAATGGAAGGAGTATCAGACCACTGCAAATTGGATGCAGTCAATCCCAGTGCCATCCGTTTTGTCACCAAAGCCCCATATACTACCCACCACTGCGACCTGTATGCTCTCGTTGGCTGGTCCTCGCATCATATTCGTCGCCAAACACAGGTCAACTATAAGTCTTTGCTAGGTAAAGCCCCACATTATTTTGGCTCACTGGTCACCATAGCAGCACCCACCCGTAGCACGCGCTCAAGCAGGTATATTTCACTGGTCACCCCCAAAGCCTATTCCTATTGGACGCCTTTCCTTCCAGTTCTCTGCTGCCAATGACTGGAACGAATTGCAAAAATCACTGAAGCTGGAGACTCATATCTCCCTCACTAACTTTAAGCAACAGCTGTGAGAGCAGCTCACAGATCACTGCACCTGTACATAGCCCATCTGTAAATAGCACATCCAACTACCTCATCCCCATATTGTTATTTTATTTAAATGTTTTGCTCCTTTGCACCCCAGTATCTGTACTTGCACATTCATATTCTGCACATCTATCATTCCAGTGTTAAATTGCTAAATTGTATTTACTTCGCCACTACGGCCTATTTATTGCCTTACCTCCCTAATCTGACCTCATTTGCACGCACTGTATATATATTTTTTCTATTGTGCTATTGACTGTACATGTGTTTATTCCATGTGTAACTCTGTGTTGTTGTTTGTGTCGCACTGCTTTGCTTTATCTTGGCCAGGTCGCAGTTGTAAATGAGAACTTGTTCTCAACTGGCCTACCTGGTTAAATAAAGGTGATTATATATATATATATATATATTATTATATATATTATATATAGTGGATACATTTTATATAGAGTGTTGAATAGTGGATACATTTTATATGGAGTGGTGGATAGTGGATACATGTCACGACTTCCGCCGAAGTCGGCTCCTCTCCTTGTTCGGGCGGCGTTCGACGTCGCCGGTCTTCTAGCCATCGCCGCTCCACTTTTCATTGTTCCATGTGTTTTGTCTTGTTTCCCCGCACACCTGGTTTACATTCTCTAATCACACTACATATATATTCCCTCTGTTTTCCCCAGGTCTTTGTGTGGAATTTTTTTTGTTACGTGTTTTGTGTGACGCGCCAGGCTGGTTTTTCCCCGGGTACCGTGTTTAACCCGTAGTATGTTTAATTGTTAAGCATTTGATTCATTGTGACTGTTGTTTGCGCTTTTCAGTTTTGCCATTTGGCTGGAGGTTTTTTGACGCAGTTGCGTCCGTCTGTTGCTTCTGCCAAATAAAGTGTGCGCCTGATCACAACTCTGCTCTCCTGCATCTGACTTCGATACCAGTAGCGCACAACCTGACAGAATTCCACACCCAACTATGGAGTCGGCAGGAGCAGGTACCCTGGTCCGAGAGGTCGAGGAGCGAGTCCGAGAACACTCGGCGATGCTGCAACATCTCGGCGCCACGATGGATCGCTTTGTCCAGAACATGGACCGCTGGGAGAGACAGGGAGTCTCTCCAGCGCCTCGACCAGCACAACCGGGGTTACCACTACTCGTCCCTCCTGTATCCGGTCCCAGTGGGATGCGTCTCGCCCTTCCCAGGGAGTATGATGGAACGGCAGCACTGTGTCAGGGGTTCCTATTACAGCTGGACCTATACCTGGTCACCATTCACCCGGCTCCTTCGGGAAGGGAGAGGGTGTCCACTCTTGTCTCGTGCCTCTCGGGGAGAGCTCTAGAGTGGGCAAACGCCGTGTGGGGAGAAGGAGATGCGGCGTTGGACCACTTCAAGGATTTCACCCGCCGCTTCCGGGCAGTCTTCGACCGTCCGCCCGAGGGTAGAGTGGCGGGTGAACGTCTCTTCCACCTGAGGCAGGGGACGAGGAGCGCCCAGGAGTTCGCCCTGGAATTTCAGACCTTGACCGCCGGAGCAGGATGGAACGACAGGGCCCTCATCGACCACTACCGATGTAGCCTGCACGAGGATGTCCGTCGGGAGTTGGCCTGCAGGGATGCAAACCATCACCTTTGACCAACTGGTGGATCTGTCCATTCGGTTGGATAACCTGCTGGTCACCCGCGGACGTCCAGAGAGGGCTCTGTCGGTTCCCGCTTCCAGCACCCCCACTCCGGTGCCAATGGAGCTGGGAGGGGCTGCGCTCAGGGAGGCCGGAGGAGGGGCCTTCACGTGCACCTGTGGCCGCAGAGGGCACACTGCCTGTCGGTGCCGGGTTGGTGCCTCTGGGAGTCGAGGCAGCAGGCAGGGCTCTCTGGCGTCACCCCAGGTGAGTCTGCACCATTCTCATCCAGAGCCCTCTGTTGTTCGACTGTTTGTGCATGTTTTTATTCCTGAGTTTTCCCCGCATTCCCAGCATAAGGCGCTTGTCGATTCAGGCGCAGCTGGGAATTTTATCGACAGAGCATTCGCCCTTAGTTTAGGGATCCCCATCGTTCCTGTGGTTAGACCCTTCCCGGTACACGCTCTGGATAGTCGACCATTAGGGTTCGGATTAATCAGGGAAGCCACCATCTCCCTGGGCATGGTGACGCAGGGGGGTCACGAGGAGAGAATGAGTCTCTTCCTCATTGACTCTCCTGCGTTTCCCGTGGTCCTAGGCCTTCCCTGGTTAGCTCATCATGACCCCACTATTTCATGGCAACAGAGGGCTCTCACGGGGTGGTCCCGAGAGTGCTCGGGGAGGTGTGTAGGGGTTTCCGTTGGCGCTACCACGGAGGAAAGTCCAGACCAGGTCTTCATCGTGCCCATCCCCCCTGAATATGCCGATTTGGCTCTCGCCTTCTCCAAAAAAAAGAAGACTCAATTACCACCCCATCGACGGGGTGATTGTGCATTAAATCTCCTGGTAGACGCCTGTCACAAGCGGAGACGGCAGCTATGGAGACATATGTCTCTGAATCCCTGCGTCAGGGGTACATTCGGTCCTCCACTTCACCCGCCTCCTCAAGTTTATTTTTTGTGAAGAAGGAGGGAGGTCTGCGCCCGTGCATTGACTATCGAGGTCTGAATCAAATCACGGTGAGGTACAGTTACTCGCTACCTCTCATCGCCACGGTGATTGAGTCAATGCACGGGGCGCGCTTCTTCACTAAACTGGATCTCAGAAGCACTTAGAACCTGGTGTGTATCCGGGAGGGAGACGAGTGGAAGACGGCGTTTCGAACCACCTCAGGGCATTATGAGTACCTCGTCATGCCGTATGGGTTGATGAATGCTCCATCAGTCTTCCAATCCTTTGTAGACAAGATTTTCAGGGACCTGCACGGGCAGGGTGTAGTGGTGTGTATCGATGACATTCTGATATAATCCGCTACACGCGCCGAGCATATGTCCCTGGTGCGCAGGGTGATTGGACGATTGTTGGAGCATGACCTGTACGTCAAGGCTGAGAAATACCTCACTGCTGAAGGGGGGTCCTGTACGTTTGCAGTGGTCGGCTGAGGCGGACAGGGCTTTTGGGCACCTAAGGGCTCTGTATACCTCGGCTCCCGTGCTGGCCCATCCGGATCCCTCTTTGGCATTCATAGTGGAGGTGGACGCGTCCGAGGCTGGGATAGGAGCCGTGCTCTCTCAGTGCTCGGGCACACCACCGAAGCTCTTCTCGAAGAAGCTCAGCCCGGCGGAGCGGAAATATGATGTGGGAGACCGGGAGCTGTTGGCTGTGGTTAAGGCTTTGAAGGCGTGGAGACATTGGCTTGAGGGGGCTAAACACCCTTTTCTCATCTGGACTGACCACCGCAACCTGGAGTACATCCGGGCAGCGAGGAGACTGAATCCTCGTCAGGCAAGGTGGGCCATGTTTTTTTACCCGTAATGTGTTCATCCTTTCCTACAGACCAGGTTCCCAAAATGTGAAGGCAGACGCACTGTCCCGGAAGTATGACACAGAGGAGCAGCCCATAGATCAGACTCCCATACTCCCAGCTTCCTGCCTGGTAGCGCCGGTCGTGTGGGAGCTGGACGCGGACATTGAGCAGGCTTTACGTACAGAGCCCCCTCCCCTCCAGTGTCCCGTCGGGCGTCTGTACGTTCCGTCTGCTGTCCGTGACTAGTTGATCTATTGGGGCCACACGTCACCCTCCTCTGGTCATCCGGGGATCGGTCGGATGGTTAAATAAAGGTGATATATATATATATATATATTATTATTATATATATTATATATAGTGGATACATTTTATATATTGTGGAGGATAGTGGATACATTTTATATAGAGTGGTGGATAGTGCATACATATTATATATAGTGGAGGATAGTGGATACATATTATAAACTCAGCAAAAAAAGAAACGTCCTCTCACTGTCAACTGAGTTTATTTTCAGCATAACGTGTAAATATTTGTATGAACATAACAAGATTCAACAACTGAGACATAAACTGAACAAGTTCCACAGACATGTGACTAACAGAAATGAAAAATGTGTCCCTGAACAAAGCAGGGGTCAAAATCAAAAGTAACAGTCAGTATCTGGTATGGCCGCCAGCTGCATTAAGTACTGCAGTGCATCTCCTCCTCATGGACTGCACCAGATTTGCCAGTTCTTGCTGTGAGATGTTACCCCACTCTTCCACCAAGGCACCTGCAAGTTCCCGGACATTTCTGGGGGGGAATGGCCCTAGCCTTCACCCTCCCAACCAACAGGTCCCAGATGTGCTTAATGGGATTGAAATCCGGGCCCTTCGCTGGCCATGGCAGAACACTGACATTCCTGTCTTGCAGGAAATCACGCACAGAACGAGCAGTATGGCTGGTGGCATTGTCATGCTGGAGGGCCATGTCAGGATGAGCCTGCAGTAAGGGTACCACATGAGGGAGGAGGATGTCTTCCCTGTAACGCACAGCGTTGAGATTGCCTGCAATGACAACAAGCTTAGTCCGATGATGCTGTGACACACCGCCCCAGACAATGGTGTAGCGCTCATTCCTTCGACGATAAACGCGAATCCAACCATCACCCCTGGTGAGACAAAACCGTGACTCGTCAGTGAAGAGCACTTTTTGCCAGTCCTGTCTGGTCCAGCGACGGTGGGTTTGTGCCCATAGGCAACGTTGTTGCCGGTGATGTCTGGTGAGGACCTGCCTTACAACAGGCCTACAAGCCCTCAGTCCAGCCTCTCTCTGCCTATTGCGGGCAGTCTGAGCACTGATGGAGGGATTGTGCGTTCCTGGTGTAACTCGAGCAGTTGTTGCCATCCTGTACCAGTCCCGCAGGTGTGATGTTCGGATGTACCGATCCTGTGCAGGTGTTGTTACACGTGGTCTGCCACTGCGAGGATGATCAGCTGTCCGTCCTGTCTTCTTGTAGCGCTGTCTTAGGCGTCCCACAGTACGGACATTGCAATTTATTGCCCTGGCCACATCTGCAGTCCTCGTGCCTCCTTGCAGCATGCCTAAGGCATGCTCACGCAGATGAGCAGGGACCCTGGGTATCTTACTTTTGGTGTTTTTCAGAGTCAGTAGAAAGGCCTCTTTAGCATCCTAGGTTTTCATAACTGTGACCTTAATTGCCTAACGTCTGTAAACTGTTAGTGACTTAACGACCGTTCCACAGGTGTATGTTCATTAATTGTTTATGGTTCATTGAACAAGCATGGGAAACAGTGTTTAAACCCTTTACAATTAAGATCTGTGAAGTTATTTGAATTTGTACGAATTATCTTTGAAAGGCAGGGTCCTGAAAAAGGGAGTTTATATAGTGGATACACTTTATATAGAGTGGTGGATAGTGGATACATTTTATAAAAAGTGGATACATTTTATGTAGAGTGGTTGATAGTGGATACATATTATATATAGTGGATACATTTTATATATAGTGGATACATTTTATATATAGTGGATACATATTATATATAGTGGATACATTTTATATAGAGTGGTGGATCGTGGATACATATTATATATAGTGGATACATTTTATATAGAGTGGTGGATAGTGGATACATTTTATATATAGTGGTGGATAGTGGATACATTTTATATAGAGTGGTGGATAGTGGATACATTTTATATATAGTGGATACATTTTATATATAGTGGTGTGATAGTGGATACATTTTATATATAGTGGTGGACTGTGGATACATTTTATATATAGTGGAGGATAGTGGATACATTTTATATAGAGTGGATACATTTTATATAGAGTGATGGATAGTGGATACATATTGTACCCCTACCACATACTGACTAAAACCAAGCCTTAAAATCGATGCTGAAAATATATTATTCTGAGAAAATCTCTGTTCTCATAATTATGGATCTGTATAAACAAGCAATAAAATATTTCCTATAAATAATGGTGAATATGTGCATATCAGTCTGTGTGTGTGTCAGCGCTGGTATGGTCATTTGTGTGCGAGGTTGTCAGTTGATAGGAGATGTCAATACCCTAGCTCAACACTTCTCTATGGATCAGACACACTGCAATGTTCCCACACCAACTCAGCTAACACTCTCCCACTGAACAAACTAACCACACAAACACACGCCTTCTCTGACTGCATGTGTTTATGTGCTTAATGCAAGAAAGTATCTTATAAGTGTGTGAGCCTTTGTTATGTTATCGATGCGTCACACTAACGTTGGAGAAATGTTGACTAGGGTTCAGCTCAGAGTGCTAAACTGCCCGGTAACACCAAACGAGTGAGCGGTCTAGCTCCAAGCGGCTGCTCCTCTCCCCCCTGTGTCCGTCTGTCTGTCCGTCCGTCCGTCCGTCCGTCCGTCCGTCCGTCCGTCCGTCCGTCCGTCCGTCCGTCTGTCTGTCTGTCTGTATAACGTGGTGGTGCGTATCCGTTTGCAAATGAGGGTTTCATCAAAGACTTAATACGTGTTTGCTGTTAGGCCTCATTTTCCTAAATCAGCTCAAACCGATACAGCACTGACAGTAAGGAATCGGTGTGTGTGTGTGTGTGTGTGTGTGTGTGTGTGTGTTGGCAGGGCTACAGTAAATGCAAGACTGCAGCAGGCAGCATTCTAAGACTTGATTTGCTAATGAGAAGTGACCTGGTTTTTCAGATGCCTAACAGCTAGAGGAAGCACAGACTATGCATCCCAAATGGAAACCTATTCCCTATGTAGTGCACTACTTTTGACCAGGGCCCATAGGCGTTTGGTCTAAAGTAGTGCACTATATAACAGTAGGGAATAGGGTACTATTTTGGATGCACACCTTGCATCGATACACACCTTGCATCGATACAGTTAGTTAGTGTGTACACTAGACATCTCTTATCCAACCAAGCATTTTCCTCTGCTCTATTTAACAAGCCACTTCAATAAAGGCATATTATGAAGAATTGTCTTGGTCCTGCTGTTTTTTTTGTAAGATCCATTTCCTTCTCAGTACCAAAGGCCTCCTCCTAATTCACTGCAACCATGATTGACCACTTTACAAAGGGGGAAAATAATTATACAAAAGGAATGCTGGCAGATGTTTTTATCGCAACGCTCAACTTTAAATATCTATGAGCAGAGAGAGCAACACGAGATTCACAGGCAGGCACACTGCTGCATTATTCATGAGTTTAGCAGACACCCTTAACGACAGATAATTACCGCTACTCACAGCTTACACATTAGCCATGTATGCAGCTGGCTATTTACTGAAGATGTGTCCTTTTTAACGTTGGCATTCTCGAGGATAGAAAAAGCACCTTCCCACTGGAAATGCTGTGTGTGTGCGTGATTTGTATGTAGTGTGTGTTTCTATTAATGTATTTGCAGCACTATACCAGTGTGTGTGTCCTCCGGTGTGTTATTAGTGAGAGAGAGAGACGTGTGGAGGTAGGGAGGAGTGCAGGTTGACATGAAAGAGACACTGTGTTGCATCATCTATGAACTATTATCTTCAGCAGCAGCAGTAGTGGCAGCCTCCTCTCTTTATCTCTTCTCCTCTCTGGTTTTTAAGTGGTTTCCTCCATTTTCCATGTGAAAAATCCACCTTGCCCTATACAGTGGGTATGTCCCTATTCCATATCGTGCACTACTTTAGACCAGAGCCCTATGGGAATAGGTTGCCATTTGTGACACAACCAGTGCTTCCCAGGCAGACTGTGGTATGGATGGTTCCCCCCAGGAGAACCAGACAGCACAAAAGGGGTGCTTGAGGAGGATTTATTTCATCAAGACACCATAAATTCAGTATAACTTCCATAAGAGATGAAGAATGCATTTATGGGCATTGGGCAATAGCAAAAGGAGCGTTGAGAGTTGTTTTTTTGAAGCGTGTCACATAGATGTGTACTGTGAACGTTAGAGAAGCCATGTGGCTGCTACAGCTGTGTCTGTTAACGTTCCTGTGAGCCCTAATCCTGTCAGTGGTGTGCATCCCAAATGGTGTGGTTGTGAGATGAGGTCTAAGCATGCTGGGATAGTCATAATGTCAGTATGGGGGTGGGGCTAAGAGAGATAGGAGGCTATCATCCATCTTCAGGTCTGACTGAAACACAGCCAGCACACACACTGGCACACACATGCACACAAAATCACATGCACACTCCGACAGAGCTTTACCACCACACCCCTACCAGGAGCTTAGGGAGCATTACCTCCATATCAACACCTATAACTAGCTACTCACACACACTACTGCTCTAACCTACAGGGGAGCTAGCCGGCAGGTACCAAACTATGTCTAACTAGATCAAAGCACAGCAGCTATGGACATAGGAATCCATTCCACACCGTCACCAATTTTGTGCTGTCTGGCTGAGCCCAATCACTTTTCCACTGGCAGGCTTGAGGCTTGCAGACCTGCCAACCTTGAAGTAGAGTACCACTGAAGGCACACTTGCGACATCCATACTGCTCAAATCATAGGAAAATTTACTTTTTTTGCCTAATAATGATTTTGGCAGAAGACTGCCTCAGTAGGAATGGTAAGAATGGTAACTATTGACTGTTAATAATATCGGTCCTTGGCTGTTCTTCAGTAGCTAACTAGAATGTTTTGTTGTTGTAATGTTTATCGCCTTTTTCTTGTCTCTTTGTTGCAACTCCCCAACGGGCTCGGGAGGTGAAGGTCGAGTCATGCATCCTTCCGAAACATGACCTGCCAAACCGCACTTAACACCCGCTCGCTTTACTCAGAAACCAGCTGCACCAATGTGTCGGAGAAAACACCATTCAACTGACGACCGAAGTCAGCCTGCAGGCGCCCGGCCTGCGATGAGCCAAGTTAAGCCCCCCCGGTCAAACCCTCCCCTAACTCGGACGACGCTGGGCGAATTGTGCGCCGCCCTATGGGACTCCCGGTCACGACCGATAGTGACACAGCCTGGGATCAAACCCCAGGCTCTAGTGACGCCGCAACACTGCGATGCAGTGCCTTAGATCGCTGCGCCACTCGGGAGGCCCTAGAAATAAATGTAACTGTAGAACTGACTATTATCACATCATTAGTAGCCTACTGTTGACAAACAGCTAAAGTCAGAAGTTTACATACACTTAGGTTGGAGTCAATAAAACTTGTTTTTCAACCACTGTACAAATTTCTTGTTAACAAACTATAGTTTTGGCAAGTCGGTTAGGACATCTACTTTGTGCATGACAAGTAATTTTTCCAACAATTGTTTACAGACAGATTATTTCACTTATAATTCACTGTATCACAATTCCAGTGGGTCAGAAGTTTACATACACTAAGTTGACTGTGCCTTTAAACAGCTTGGAGAATTCTAGAAAATTATGTCATGGCTTTAGAAGCTTCTGATATGCTAATTGACATCATTTGAGTCAATTGGAGGTATACCTGTGGATGTATTTCAAGGCCTGACTTCAAGCTCAGTGCCTCTTTGCTTGACATCATGGGAAAATCAAAATAAATCAGCCAAGACCTCAGAAAAAAACATTGTAGTTCTCTACAAGTCTGGTTCATCCTTGGGAGCAATTTCAAAACGCCTGAAGGTACCATGTTCATCTGTACAAACAATAGTACGCAAGTATAAACACCATGGGACCACGCAGCCGTCATACCGCTCAGGAATGACACGCGTTCTGTCTCCTAGAGATGAACTAGGTGCGAAAAGTGCAAATCAATCCCAGAACAACAGCAAAGGACCTTGTGAAGATGCTGGAGGAAACAGGTACAAAAGTATCTATATCCACAGTAAAACGAGTCCTATATCAACATAACCTGAAAGGCCGCTCAGCAAGGAAGAAGCCACTGCTCCAAAACCACCATAAAAAAGCCAGACTACGGTTTGCAACTGCACATGGAGAAATGTCCTCTGGTCTAATTAAACAAAAATAGAACTGTTTGGCCATAATGACAATTGTTATGTTTGGAGGAAAAGGGGGAGGCTTGCAAGCCGAAGAACACCATCCCAACCGCGAAGCACGGGGGTGGCAGCATCATGTTGTGGGGGTGCTTTGCTGCAGAAGGGACTGGTGCACTTAACAAAATAGATGGCATCATGAGGCAGGAAAAGTATGTGGATATATAGAAGCAACATCTCAAGACATCAGTCAGGAAGTTAAAGCTTAGTAGGGTCTTCCAAATGGACAATGACCCCAAGCATACTTCCAAAGTTGTGGCAAAATGGCTTAAGGACAACAAAGTCAAGGTATTGGAGTGGCCATCACAAAGCCCTGACCTCAATCCCATAGAAAATTTGTGGGCAGAACTAAAAAAGCTTGTGCGAGCAAGGAGGCCTACAAACGTGACTCAGTTACACCAGCTCTGTCAGGAGGAATGGGCCAAAAGCCTGTGGGAATTAATTGAGTGTATGTAAACTTCTGACCCACTGGGAATGTGATAAAATAAATAAAATCTGAAATAAATCATTCTCTCTACTATTATTCTGACATTTCACATTCTTAAAATAAAGTGGTGATCCTAACTGACCTAAAATAGGGAATTTTTGTGTATTTTATGGTTGTTTTTCATACTGCATACTTTCACCTCAAATTGTGTGCATGGTACGCAAAATGCATGCAGGTTGGCAGGTCTGGGTTTGGCATCTTGGCTTTGAGTTCCAAGTCAACCTGAGTCTCTATGGTAATACAAGAGCATTGTTCTCTCTGGGGGGGATTGTAAGTCAAACACAGTGCTATTCTAGGGCAGAGAGGAGTGGAGGAATACCTACTATGCGTCCTGAGACAAACGGACCCTTGGATTGGAAGAAAGAGTGACAGTGGAGAGAGGGAAGAGTGACAGTGGAGAGAGGGAAGAGTGACAGTGGAGAGAGGGAAGAGTGACAGTGGAGAGAGGGAAGAGTGACAGTGGAGAGAGGGAAGAGTGACAGGAAGCAGCAACACACACAGTAGGTTAGGGATGAATGTCAGTGTAGGATTATTCCACACACACGCTCTCACTTTCTTACCCATTTTTGAAGTGGATGACATGTGCCCTCTGAAGTCCCGTCTCCAGGAAGTATCCCAGCTCCTGCTCCTGGGCCACTGGATCTGGCTTTGGACTGCGGTTCTGCCACCCCGCACTAAGGGCCTGAAACACATCAAATTGACCAGAGAACAAAGTCTGGAGCCACCTCCTGCACCACAATGCAATGCTTGAAGATGCAGAGAACAAAGTCAGCTTACTATTCAGATTCTGCATCAACAATAGACTGTTACACTGTATAGGCCTACACATATGCAAATCAGCCAAACGCTTTAATTCAGAAACCACAATATTGTACTTCCAAAACCAGATTGGTAATCAGAGAGATAAGAAAACACAACCAAGATAACATCAGATAATAGTAGACCTAAAAGGAAAGAAAGAGATAAGAGGAGAGAGGACAGGGAGAAGATTGAAGAACCATGGCTGCTACTCTCTTCTCCTCATCCCCCTCTCCTCTCCTTCCCCTCCTCCTCTCCTCCCCCTCCTAACCCTCTCCTCCCCCTATTTCCTCTGCATCCGTCCAACCCAAAGGTCCCCATTGTGTTCCCACTCTCCTCTCTCTGTCTGTCAAAAATATGAAATGATTTCATTCAGCAGCAGGTAGCTTGTGTCCTTATACCTTGTGCTGTCAGCCTGGCACATGATACACAGAGAGAGAGAGATAGATACCTGGCTGTAGTGCTGTTGCCCCATTCATCTCCTGGGTATTGTATCAGTGTCTCTCTGTATGCTGTATGGAATCAGCTGTCGGTTCAATTTCAGGGGGGCAGCTCTCTCAGACCTGGTGTTCTGGATGTGTGGGTGGGCTGGGAATGTAGGTTTGGAAGGGAAAGGCGTGTGCTGGAGGTGGGGAGGGAGCTATTTGGGGAAGTGCCGCTCCAATGTGAATCAGTTGCACTAAATTAGAATTTCAATATTGAATTCTAACAGCCGATACAGAAGAAAGAAAATGCAGGGGTAAAGCCTGTGGCTTTTTGGAGGAGTGAATCGATGCCACTAGATTAGTTTAAATATTGAATTCAAATAGCACATACAGTTATGACATTTTGGAGCAACAACACAGCTCTATCCTGAGGCTTGGTAACTAAAATGACACCATGAGCCCAAAAAATGGGCCAAATGAGTATTTGCATCATTGCTCTTCAACTAAGGACACTTAAGGACACTTGCACAAAATAGAAGGTCTGAACACCATTCACTATCTCTACACTGTGAACACCATAACTCAACAGAGTAGTCACACCAAAGGCCTCAGGGCCAGAATAGCATCAGACAGGCTAGCACTGGGGATGGGAGAATGTTATTGAGTGAGTTCCCACATGCTAGCATATATATGCACTCAGACTGACTAGGTAGCAGGACTGCTGAAATGAAAAATATATAAAAAGGTTGCTACACTGTTCTGCAACCCCTCAGAGGCCAGGAGAGACTCAGGGATGGAGAGAGCAGAAAAAGAGAGAGGGAGAGGAAGAGAGAGAGCAGAGAGACAAATACAGATAGAGAGAAAGAAAGAAAAATAGAGAGCGAGAGAGAGCAGAGACAGAGAGATAGAAAGAAAGAAATAGATGGAAAAAGCAAAGAGAGAGAAAAACAGAGAGGGAGAAACAGAGAGCAGACAGAAAGAGAGAGAAAATAAAATGCAAGGGAAAACCCTGTTGGCAGAACAAATCAGAGTGGAGAAAAAAAGTTGCTGGTTTTTCAACCAGCCAAGGTCAGAAACAGGAACATCAAACCCTGAGCCAGTTTGTCAATGCTGCATCGATCTGCTGATGGACCTGGCCCCCTTCGACCACTATGGTACTAATAGTACAGACACCAGCACTTCTGATGGGGTATAGGCCTACTGCACTGTCTAATACACTAGCACACAGGCAGGTCCAACTCCCAAACATTAGCTGATGTGTGGTGAGCGTTCTGGCACAAAATGGTTGCCGCTTTGAGCACTGGAAAAGCCCTATACAAATCCAATCAATTAATGAATTAGTTAATTACAGGCAAGTCCAATCCACTTATTGGGGAAACCAAGGAAGGATAGTGATTCATTAAAGGGCAGGTTGCATGATATATTTCCACAAATCTAACAATGTAGATTGATGATATTCCATCTGAACGGTCTTTATGCAAAAGTTTCTATAAAATGTTGGTAACACTTCATTTTAAGGGGTCCTTATTACAGTGTATTTATGCAATTACACTGTAACAAGAATTGTAATTAATTGTAATAATGCATAGTTACAGTAATAACGACGTGTAACTGGTGGTAATTGCAGTCTGTAATTTGTATTTATTATGGATCCCCATTAGCTGCTGCCAAGGCAGCACCTACTCTTCCTGGGGTCCAGCAGGATTAAGGCAGTTATACAATTTTAAATACATTACAATACATTCATTACAGAATTCACAACACACTACGTGTGTGCCCTCAGACCCATACTCTACCACATATCTACAACACAAAATCCATGTGTACGTCTGTGTATAGTGTGTATGTCATCATGTGTGTGTACGCATGTGTCTGTGCCTATGTTTGTGTTACTTCAGAGTCCCTGCTGTTCCATAAGGTGTATATTTACCTGCTTTTTAAATCTGACTCTACTGCTTGCATCAGTTATCTGATGTGGGATAGAGTTCAATGAAGTCATGGCTCTATGTGGTACTGTGAGCCTCCCATAGTCTGTTCTGGACTTGGGGACTGTGAAGAGACCTCTGGTGGCAGGACTTGTGGGGTATGCATGGGTGTCAGACCTATGTGCTAGTATTTTAAAAACAGACAGCTCAGTACCTTCAGCTTGTCAACACCTCTTACGAAAACAAGTAATGATGATATCAATCTATCTTCCACTTTGAGCCATGAGAGATTGACATGCATGTCATTAATGTTAGCTCTCCGTGTACTTTTAAGGGCCAGTCGTGCTGCCCTGTTCTGAGCCAACTGCAATTTTCCCAAGTCCCTCTTTGTGGCACCTGACCACACTACTGAACAGTAGTCTAGGTGTGACAAAACCAGGGCCTGTAGGACCTGCCTAGTTGATAGTGTTGTTAAGAATGCAGAGCAGTGCTTTATTATGGACAGACTTCTCCCCATCTTAGACACTGTTGTATCAATATGTTTTGACCATGACAGTTTACAATCCAAGGTTACTCCAAGCAGTTTAGTCACCTCAACTTGCTCAATTTCCACATTATTCATTACGAGATGTAGTTGAGGTTTAGTGAATGATTTGTCCCAAATACAATGCTTTAAGTTTTGGAAATATTTATGACTAACTTATTAATTACAGGGGTGTAACAACAGATGTTTGATAGCATGCTTGTTACAAATGTTGAAGCTTCCGATAGCATCCCAACGCACAATATTTCAGCCTTTACAAACCATGTGGTAAGCCAATTGAAAACCGACCACATCATTGACAACTCTGCAATACAGATGTGGAGTCTGATGCCCAGGCTCAATGGCAAAAACAGGTTCACAAACAGTTCACATCAAAAAACTTTTTTTTAAATAATTTAACGGTGCTTTTGACAATAGGTAAATTACTTTAACAAAACTGTAAACCTATTAAGCTTGGTTGAATAATGGTTTATACACTGAACAAAAATATAAATGCAACACGTGAAGTGTTGGTTCCATGTTTCATGAGCTGAAATAAAAGATCCCAGGAATTTTACATACGTACAAAAATACTGTTTCTCTCAAATTCTGTGTACAATTTGTTCACATACCAGTTAGTTAGCATTTCTCCTTTGCCAAGATAATCCATCCACCTGACAGGTGTGGCATATCAAGAAGCTGATTAAACAGCATGATCATTACACATTGTGCTCCTTGTGCAGGGGACAATAAAAGGCCAATCTAGAGTGCAGTTTTGTCACACAACAAATACAGTACCAGTCAAAAGTTTGGACACACCTACTCATTCAAGGGTTTTCTTTATTTTGACTATTTTCTACAATGCAGAATAATAGTGAAGACATCACAACTACGAAATAACACATGGAATCATGTAGTAACCAAAAAAGTGTTAAACAAATCAAAATATATTTTATATTTGAGATTCTCCAAAGTAGCCACCCTTTGCTTTGATGACAGTATTTTACAGTATTGGCATTCTCTCAACCAGCTCCACCTGGACTGCTTTTCCAAGGAGTTGCCTCAAACTGGACTGCTCTTCCCGGAGTTGCCTCATAAACTGTTGATGTTGAGACTGGTGTTTTGCGGGTACTATTTAATGAAGTTGCCAGTTGAGGACTTGTGAGGCGTCTGTTTCTCAAACTAGACACTCTAATGTACTTGTACTCTTGCTCAGTTGTGCACCGGGGCCTCCCAAAGTTTGCACACAGCGTTGTACGAGATCTTCAGTTTCTTGGCAATTTCTCACATGGAATAGCCTTCATTTCACAAAACAAGAATAGACTGACGAGTTTCAGAAGAAAGTTCTTTGTTTCTGGCCATTTGAAGCCTGTAATTGAACCCACAAATGCTGACGCTCCAGATACTCAAGTAGTCTAAAGAAGGCCAGTTTTATTGCTTCTTTAATCCGAACAACAGTTTTCAGCTGTGCTAACATAATTGCAAAAGGGTTTTCTAATGATCAATTAGCCTTTTAAAATTATAAACTTGGATTAGCTAACACAACGTGAAATTGGAACACAGGAGTGATGGTTGCTGATTATGGGCCTCTGTACGCCTATGTAGATATTCCTTAAAAAATCTGCTGTTTCCAGCTACAATCGTCATTTACAACATTAACAATGTCTACACTGTATTTCATGTTATTTTAATTGACAAAAAAGTGCTTTTATGTCAAAAACATTTCTAAGCGACCCCAAACTTTTGAACGGTAGTTTTTTTTCACACCTTTTTCTCCCCAATTTCGTGGTATTCAATTGGTAGTTAGTCTTGTCTCAACGCTGCAACTCCCGTATGGATTCGGGAGAGGCGAAGGTCGAGAGCCGTGCATCCTCTGAAACACGACCCAACCAAGCCGCACTGCTTCTTGACACAATGCCCACTTAACCCGGAAGCCAGCCGCACCAATGTGTCGGAGGAAACACCGTACACCTGGCGACCGTGTCAGCGTGCACTGTGCCCGGCCCGCCACAGGAGTCGCTAGTGCGCGATGGGACAAGGACATCCCTACAGGCCAAACCCCCCCTAACCTGGACAACGCTGGGCCAATTGTGCGCCGCCCCATGGGTCTCCCGGTCGCGGCCGGCTGCGACAGAGCCTGGACTCGAACCCAGAATCTCTGGTGGAACAGCTTTGACCACTGCGCCACTCAGGAGGCCACCCAAATCTGAACGTTTAACAGCAACCTCATTCTGCAAACTTCCCTTTAAAATGTCAAACAGCAACTATCCAAGAACAAAAGTTAAGTTACTGGTGACTGGCCCTTAGTCTTGACTATTTGTAATTGTAACTTAAAAATCGACTCAGGAAAATGACGTAGATGCACAAAGTAAACAACTAAGAGTGTTGAAGCTCGAGACTAAACTTCTCCGCTGTTTTGGTCCCGTTGCTATCACGTTGCAGTCTTGCATCCCGCTCATCTTAATATCTGCAGTTCTGCTCATGGCAACATCATCTAGCCGAGTCTACCTTAAACTGTCATTTTAAAAGAGGGTTAATTATTTTGTTAGTATTAGCCTAGATCACCTGAAAATGATTTGGTTTTGTCACAGTGATTAAAGCATCCCCATCTTCTCCCTCCCATCAACACATCCACTTGTAAAGCCAATGTTAGCTGGTTGCTAGGTTACCTTCTCTACTTCCTGTAGGTAGAGCAAGGCAATGTCTCCAGACTTCTCATAGCAGGTAATCACTTCCTGGTCTTTGTCCACGTTATAATTGGAAAGGGACGGAGATGCAACCGGGACTTTCTCTAGACACAGACCTGGAGAGAAGAAATAAAGAAAGGAACTTTTAAAAACGGCTGTATACTCTACACTACACATACAGTACTGTGGCCTTGCCTCTGGTCGGGATAAGACTACACAATGCAGCCCACCAGGGGTTAAAGTTCATGCTCAAGCTTTAGTGTCTGTGTTTCTGTACGTGCGTGGATGCGCGTGCATAGTGTACAATCATTGGAGTCAAGGACAGCCACCAACCTCACCTCATGTCAGCCAAGGACTGAAGAAGATACCTTATTTTACAGCCTTCCTTTCTTCTATAGAGGAGAGTAGGACAACAATCATCTTCTACTTCTGGGTCTCACTCATCTACAAATGAAGGCCCTCATTCTTTTCCCTCATGTAGGGCCCTGAGTTTCCCTGATTTTGTGACCTGGCAAGGAAAAACTCTGGGCCTTTGGTGTAGTCTGCGCCCCTTGTTATAGGCAGAGTTTTTCTATGTAAACTCACGTGGGAAGGAATAACTCGGGGCCCTAAAATGATACTATGAGAAAAGTATCCCTGTCTGACCTTTGGGTAAACTGTATCTTGTTTTGTGTGGGCCGGTTCTGTCAATCACCATACCATTGTGTTTGTAACAAGACAATATGTAGAAAAGCACAACACTTCCATCGTGGCTACACAAACCTCGTTGTTATGAAACCGAATCTGCAGTTCCCCAAAGCACACTTTTCAAACAATGCATTAATAATAGATAATAGCCTTAATAACTAATTCATTATAAATAGCTCTAGCCTCTGGAATTACGCAAGACTACTCCAACTGTGTGACGCTCAAATGGAGCCATTCACTAAAAGGGTCCAAACAATACAAGCCAAATGGTTCATCCATCAACCCCACATGATTAATTTACACACCCTGAAACCTCCAGTACCATAGAGGTGCAGATGTCTTCTCTTTATAGGACATGACAGGAACATGAATACTGATGCAAGAGAGAAAGACAGAGAGGGATTGAAGTAGAGAGGGGAGGAGAGAGAGAGCTATACATAGATAAAGAAACAGAAAGACAGAGAGGTAGAGAGAGAGGGTAGAGAGAAAGAATTATAGATAAGCAAAGAAACAGAAAGACAGAGAAGGAGACAAACAGATGGAGAGATTAACATGCTCTGTCACAGATGGACGGACCCCCACCATGGATGGATGGATGGATGGATGGATGGAAAGATGGAGAGAGCGAGAGAGATAGAGATCTGCAAAGATGGATGTATGCAGCCATGCTTGTCTTTGCCTTATAAAGATTTCCTGTGGTGGAGATGCGGGTATGTTAATGACTGGAGCCGGGGGATTCTGTTGTCATTTTATGGCTCTGATCTCTCTGCTGCCGTGCCACATAACTTATTCATACCACTGTGGCACTTTCACGGCCTAATGGGCTCCTGTGTTACTCTAAACAGGCCGGCCTGACCTCCTCCTCCCCTCCACTCCTCTCGATTAGGACGCTCATTAAAATGAAAAACAGCAGTAATGTCTTCCCATTCCCGCCATCGGACAAACAAGATGGCTGGTCCAGACAAAGTCACAGAAAATAACTAATGAACTCAGGTTATCTATCAACATGGCCTTACACAGCCAACAAAGGACTATATAAGAAATGATGCTGTTTAACATAAAAGAGAGCTTCATCTGAAGAGACTTCCTTCCATTCTAGATGTTTCCGGCTATAAAGTCAGCTTGCCTACATTCAGGTCAAGCCCTAATGTTTCAATGCTTCACTCCATATACACAGTATGATTGCAGGCAATACGGCCCGGAGAGAAGACGTGTGTGTGCCTATGTGGGGGTGGGGTTGCCTACGCAATGCAGTTGCTCCACAGTGATGTATGCTGTATGGGCAACTGCTTGGCTTGCATCATCGGTCGGTCTGTGTAAATCCTGGGATAGGCTGCTGTATGTATAGAGGGGGACAGATTTGTGTGTGCGCCCTGTGTGTATACTAGGCTGCTGTATTGAGGGACTCCACACTACAGTAGAGCTTCTTCTTCTTTAGATAGATAGATAGATAGATAGATAGATAGATAGATAGATAGATAGATAGATAGATAGATAGATAGATAGATAGATAGATAGATAGATAGATAGATAGATAGATAGATAGATAGATAGATAGATAGATAGATAGATAGATAGATAGATAGATAGATAGATAGATACATACATACATACATACATACATACATACATACATACATACATACATACATACATACATACATACATACATACATGTTGAATGATAAAGCCTCAGTACCATGTCCAGTGTGTGTGTGTGTGTGTGTGTGTGTGTGTGTGTGTGTGTGTGTGTGTGTGTGTGTGTGTGTGTGTGTGTGTGTGTGTGTGTGTGTGTGTGTGTGAGGACTCCTCTCTGCATGATCAAACGTAAGCATAGTGAACAGTGAACCTCTACTGCCACCATAGGGCCCAACAACACATTGCAGGGGATACTAGCTCAAACAGAGGACTGGTGCTGCTGTGTCAATTTCCTCTTTTCAGAGACAACGTATTTTTCCTCCATGTCATGTCCATTTTAATATACACACTAGATTTAGATACAGCAACTGACTCTATTATAGGACATTTAAAACGCCACTACTTATGCATCAAAACCCATCTCCATTTTACAGCAGGTCAATCGAACATCCCCCTGTATTAGTGCAGAATTCTGAGGGGAAAGCCTGAGCAAGCCTCCACAGACAGGAACTGCATAATGAGGTAGGTCACATTGTGTTCTCATCAGCTAAGCTAACCGTCCTCCTGGCAAGCATACAGTGACAGAGTTCAGGGGTGCAACGGCAGGGCGGGCACCAGGTTAAGACTCGGACTGACCAGACCAGCAGAGTTAGGTAATACATTCACCCCAGCCTCAACCTCAGCACTTTCTCAATACATGACTGAGGCAGTGGAAGAACAGAGGGCTCAGCACCACAGATTAGGCTCAATGTCCTTTAGAATAGACAAATTCACCAAATTACTAGAATGGAATGTGTCGAGTACTGAAGCAGAGTTGAGATTGAAGCTGAAATTTGGTAGTAGAATAGACGGTAGGGTTATGCAGTGTTTCTCCTACCATAGATCTGTTCCCCTGGACAATTTTGTTGCATAGATTTCGAATTGGGAAATACTGGCAGGGTTTTCCAGCACAGGACCTTTTTTGGCAGGCCACCCAAAGGTTTTTTTGTGGCCACTGCCACCACCTAAGCCTCTTTTTGAGCCAGGAAAAACCCTGACTGGTGTAATGTGAGGGCATTATGGTACCCAAAGCTCTTACCTTTGGTAGCGTATGCTTCGGTAATCATGGAGAGACGGTAGACGGGGGCTCCCACCAGTGCCAGCTCGTCCAGGGTCACTTTGCCATACTGGTTGAACGTCTCACTATAGTCTCCCTCCACATAGGACATCTTGGCCATCAACATACTAGCCTCTTGCATGTAGTCCGGCTAGGCACAAAAGGAAAGAGAAGAGACAGTTATTGTGTAGCCATATGTTTTCTCCTGAACACAAAAATATATGTTCATATTTCAGAGAAAAAGGGTTCATACAAGCAGCATGAGGGAGTGAGGCAGTAATATGAGGTTATACAATTCAAAGGGGATTCTCTCAGTTTGGGAAAGCAGTGAGTGTACAGCCAGATCCTGATTAAACCAGTGTTACCCTTTTGCAGTATTATAATACTGTTATAAGACTGGACTACACTGTTATAGCACTTACAAGACTAAACTAGACATATGACAAATACTAATGGCTATAGGTGTTATATCATTAACATCTACCTTGAGGTTCCCTCGGTCCAGGGCAGCGGTCAGGTGCTTGCGGACCTCCACAAGCTGGGGTCTTCGGCTCCTTGGGCTGGCCCCCTGCTTGATGGGGTTCTCCTTGAGGTACTGCTGGAGCTTGGCTTCCCCCAGCACCAGGTCATCTGAAACACAAACAGAGTTTAGTCTATACCTCCAGCAGTGGAGGCTCTTCAGAGGAGGAAGGGGAGGACCATCCTCAGTGAATTTCATAAAAATAAAAATAGTGAAACATTAAAAAAAGTTACACTTTTTAGATAAAACTATAGTAAATATATTCACATCACCAAATAATTTATTAAAACACTCTGTTTTGCAATGAAGGTCTACAGTAGCCTCAACAGCACTCTGTACGGTAACGCCACTGTCGACGGAGGACAGCTATTTTCCATCCTCCTCTGGCTACATTGACTTCAATACAAAACCTAGGAGGCTCATGGTTCTCACCCCCTTCCATAGACTGACACTTCTCTGTTCTCAATTACATTCAAATCAGCATTGAAAAAAAAGTTGAAGTTTGTTCCACATGAGCGAGTCTAACCACAAGTCAAAGACCACTATGACACACCAAATGTGTTTGATGGATCACTGGAAAAGAGCAGGAATAGGCTTTTTTGTAGGCTACAGTCCAAGCTATATCTTCCAATGGTGCGACTGCTGTTGGCATCCAAATATTATCAAACTTCAATAAACGCTTGGAGGATGCCTATTGATCATTGTTTTTTCAACCAGTGGACAGCCAGTGAAAAATGTGCTCTTGCAACAGCTGCATAGTGCGGATCCCAGCCTATGAAATAAAAGTGGCTCTTTTATTGCTCAATCTAATTCATGTCGATAAAAAAATTCCTTCATGCCATGTTGGATTTTAAAGCAATTTGTAGGCTAATCCAGTTTGTTAACTACCCCCCCATGCTCTGGTCTGACTGACATAAGAAGGCATGTCAGTTTATGTCAACAAAACATGCTTGCATGCCAAAATATGACATTTATGCCCTGTTCAAAACCTAGGAAGAAACCTAGAGAGGAACCAGGCTATGAGGGGTGGCCAGTCCTCTTCTGACTGTGCCGGGTGGAGATTATAACAGAACATGGCCAAGATGTTCAAATGTTCATAAATGACCAGCAGGGTCAAATAATAATAGTCACAGTAGTTGTTGAGGGTGCAACAAGTCAGCACCTCAGGAGTAAATGTCAGTTGGCTTTTCATAGCCGACCATTGAGAGTATCTCTACCGCTCCTGCTGTCTCTAGAGAGTTGAAAACAGCAGGTCTGGGACAGGTAGCACGTCCGGTGAACAGGTCAGGGTTCCATAGCCGCAGGCGGAACAGTTGAAACTGGAGCAGCAGCACGGCCAGGTGGACTGGGGACAGCAAGGAGTCATCATGCCAGGTAGTCCTGAGGCATGGTCCTAGGGCCCAGGTCCTCCGAGAGAGAAAGAAAGAGAGAAAGAGAGAGAGAATTAGAGAGAGCATACTTAAGTTCACACAGGACACCGGATAAATGACATCATCATTCCAGCAAGGCGACTTCCTGTTCACAGACATCAATAGAACTGAAATCTGTCAAGAAAACAATTTCCCCCTCCTTGAAGCTTGCTATTTCGCACAGATTTCAATTTTGTTTATGTTGATTTCAGTAAGCCGCTCCACTGTGTATGATTAGGCAACTGATATGCAGGACTAAATATTCTTAAACTATTTCTATGAAGTCTACCTATGCAAGTGGTAAGATAGCTAGCTCAGTAAAATAATGTAGAACTATTTAATGAGTGAGAACGTTCAACAAGTATGCACAGTTGATATACTCTCTGTCCAAGTTAGTTAGCTACAGTAGCTAGGCTGGCTAGCCCCGAAATGACAGAAAAGTGTGTGCGTATGCACGATCAAAGAAGCTTTGGGTTTTCGCTAAATATTTTTTTTTTACATTTACATTTTTTTTTTAACTATACCGGTGTGTTCAAGCACCGGTGTGTGCCGTGTGTTCAAGATCATTATTTCGTTCTTACATTCGCATGACCACTAGAAATAGCTGTCTACCTGGCAGCCACTCGCAAAGGACGTTTCATTCACGTAGACGCGCTGACTTGGTTAGGAAAGCTCGTGTATTCCGTTCCCTGTCCAGGCCCCAAATCGTTAAGTGAACGGCAGAGCAAATCTTACCATTCGATATTAGTTTGGCAGAGAGCTGCCGTACAAGCTCTGGTATCTTGTCCCATTGCCCTTCCGAACGGATTCGTTCTATCTCTGTCTCGAGTCGTGACCCAGACTTTATCGCTGTCATTTTCAGTTCAGACTCTAGCAGAGACCAAAACACGACAGCCACGAAGTGTCAGCTGCGACACGGGTTGGAAATGTTCATCGGAAGGGAAACAGCTATACCCTCTGGTAGCTGTCACTCTCACATCTGTCAGATGTGAAAATATTAATTCATGTTTTATTGCCATTTCCCAAACTGCATGCAAGGACATAATCACATAGCTATGTATTGTTTCACTATGTTTCGTTTTTGTTTAGTGAACTTTACTCATGTTTATGAACATACAGGCAGTCATGATGAAATCAAAATACTTAACACCACATTCATATTGATACTTTCTCCCAAAAGGCTTTAGTACAAGAACAGACTACTCCTTGCTTCAACCTTGCATACAACATACAAGTCATTTGTTCTGCTTTTGACAAAACAGTTAATATTATTTTCACACCAACATTCACATTAGTACACTTCAATACACATTTCAAATATTGATCTTAGTCTTGGCAGTAGAGTTTGGGCAAGTAAAAAAAAGCTTTCTAACAACAAAAAAGCTTTCATGAAACACTTGGTTGTTTAGGTAGGAGAAATTGGCTGTGGCAAATTATTGTATTGCAGCAATGTTTATACATGAAACAAGACTGGAATCTCCAAACTGTTCTGTGATTTAGGGGCATATCTTTATCCCAAGTAAAACAGCTTAAGATGTTTTTTACTCTGTTGTAGAAATATGGACATAGATGCTGACCTCAAGCACACATGACATGAGATTATGGAAAAGCTAAGTGTAGAAAAAGTAATGTGCATTTCACTGGATCTTCTCAGAAAATGTATTGGGCTCTAAAAAATACAGACAAAGTTTATAGACAGATTTTTCCCTTTATTTATATAAAACATGCAGGCCCATTTTATTCTGTACATTAAGACAATGGTTCCTTTCTAGCAAACCCACAGCATCTCAAAGTGAGGTACAAGTAGGGTTACAAAGCTCTGGTAACTTTCCCAAAATTTCCTGCTTATTCGCTTCTGATTCTGGGACACTTTCAACCGGGTTATCTGGAAAACCTGGGAATTTTGGGAACGTTACTAGAATTTTAAAACCCTATGTAGGAATGTCATTAAGACAGACAGCAAGAAACAAATGAATACTGCATTGGAAGATGTAAGACATAAGTGTTAAAGTTATACAGACAGTCATCACCAGTACCGTACCAATAACAAAGAATTGATCATAAATTACAAAAAGTACAACTGGCAGAGACGGGTATGGCAAGAGATAATGGATACTTGTCAATGTACATGAGAGGCTGATATACTGATCTAAACTGATGTCCCATGTAACTTTCTATAGATCTTGCAGTGTTAGTCCGTTATACTGTACATTTTCCCATCTGAATGCTTTGAGCTACTGTTAAGGCAAACCTGTAGAAAACGGGAGTCTGGAAACTCATGTTCTCCATATCCATCTGTCTTGCCCAATAAAAATGCCATTGGAACATGGTCATATTCACACCTACAGTCACACAATACTATTTAGAGGACCCACACCCATCTCACAAAATTAACAAAAAATGGTATTTCATATAAATTGTATTTTAATTCAGAATTCACTAGAAAACTTGAAATGGGCAGAAGATGGCACCATGGGGATCTTTGAATAACTCCTGAGCTTTGGAGAGGGAGTGGTGCAAGTTCACCTGATAATTAGGAGTGTTTGATAGTGTATTTGCCTTTCTGGAGCTGAGAGATGTACAGCTTGGATTTACTGCCGTCTAGTCGTTTGAACCAAACCTCATCGTGGTTGATTGTGGTAATTATGGCTCTTTGGACAGAGGGGGGCAAGAGAAGATTAAACATTGAAATTATTAAATGGTTAGAAAAAGGACATAAAATACTTTGCTTCCAAAAAAGTATATTTCCCAAGGATGCCAGTATCCTCACCTTGTGGGAAATTCATCTTTCTTGTCGATGCATATCGTCTGTCCACGGCAGTACCATTCTCCGTCATAACTCAACTTTCCCTCTTCTGATCGAGCATTATGCTGATACTTTTCATTCTTATTGGTGGAGACTGGAATTTAATGTTTGGTGGAAACAAACAAATATTTAGTCACAAAAGTACACACTCCAAGTTGGTATAGTAACTTATTATAAAGTATAATTTCAACTTGCTGACATTATATTGTGTTTATTATGCATGGTGTTCATTCATAGTTTGGTTCAGAAAACCAAAAAGAGAGGAAGGACAGGATCTCACAATAACAGAATAGTGACAATTCTTTAATTCAAAATGGAAGTTGAGTCTTACCATCAGTTTTACCTCTGTGAGGTCCCAAAGTAGCCACAGCCTTTAAGATATTAAAATTGTTAGAATATGATCATAATCACCATATAAATCCAAAACATAGTAATATAATAATAATAATAAATTACATTTAGCAGAAGCTTTAATCCAAAGCGACTTACAGTCACACTTGCATACATACATGTATGGGTGGTGTCAGGAATCGAACCCACTATCTACCAACTGAGCTAGAGGACCATACTATGCATCTATGAGGCAAGGTACCTTTCTGATTGCTGTCCAATCCTCCAGTATATCCAAGTCTTGTAACATGTAGACAATATATGGTCGTACGGATGTTAAGGAAATACTGGTATATAAAGGCAAGTGTGAGTGGGTGGTGGGTGGGACAAGTACACACAACACAGACCAAGATTGTAAAAAAAAAATGTATGTAAGACTCATTTCTGTTGAGACTCAGATGATGAAAGAGGATATCTGACACAACAACTGGCTTCTTCTTTTTATCTGGACTAAATGGATCTTTCCTCTTGTTCTTCCTTGACTGCAGCTCATCTTTCCAGAGCTCTGAGAAAAGAAGGGTCAATGAGTAAAGGGAATATTAAGACATGGCACTATCGGACAGTTTCCTGGACACAGACTGAGCCTAGTCCTGGACTAAAAAGCATGCTCCATTAAAATAGATTTTAAGTCCAGGACTAGGCTTGCTGTCTGGGGAACTAGCCATATGAGAGCTGGGTTATGCATGCTACGTTAGTGGCTCGCACAATGACTTGACGATACCTGAGGTTATGTCTATACTGTGCCTGTCCTCCTCCAGTCGCCTGATCTTTTCCACAAGTTCACTCTGCACTGTATCAAACAATAGCAACTTCTCACTCTAAGATAAACAAAGAGGAATCAATGGTTACAAATGATAATCAATTAAGACACTATACAAATAAATTAATTCGTCAAGAGGTTTGAAGACGGTCATGGGTATGTGGAATTCCCAACAACAATGCTCACCTCCCAGTGCTGGAAAGCTGCTTGGATTTCACAGTCGTACTTGTTTTTTACAGACTCTATACAGAGCTCCCGGTAGATCCCTGAGAAGGAAAACAATTTGACAGTGAGACATGCCAGCATAGTGTTCATTCAATTTTCTTCATCAGATTTACTTTGTCAACTTCTGGATGAAAATTAGGAAACCTTAATTTATTAATCTGGTGTTCAATGCCACAGCAATTTGTGAAATCAGTTTAAAGCTACATAAATAATGTAATCCAAAGATTAGCTTGCGACAGACTTACCAGCAACCTTTGTTCTGATCTGCATGTTCTCCTGCAGATTTGCCAGGGGGTCCAGGTACTCCGAAGCCTTGCCTGCAATCACCTCCTGGAGTTTGGCATCCACCTGACTCAACCTCTCCTTGTACAACCTGAACAAAAACAGCATTGGCTACAATTGGTTAACCTTAGATACATTCATCTGTTTGACACACTGTGATGGAATTGAGACATATTTATAATGTAAATCCAATCAGTAAATGCAATCAGAGACTTACTGGTCTTTCAGGTCTCCAAATTGTTTCTCCAGATTTGTCATTTCATCAAGGCACTCCACCCTTCTCCTTTCACAGTCCTCATCATCCATCTCTAAAATACATGCATGATGCCCAAAATACCAATGAAACAGGCGCATTCATGTAACATGTGTAGCAAATCACTTGTAGTTTACAAACAAACTGGGTTGGTAAAACAATTCTTACCTGAGCTGTCCCCATCCTCTGACTCCGAGGAGCTCTCAGTGTCATCCTCGTCTGAACTGCTCCCATCTTGTTCGGGATAGTCGACTTCCATCTCCTCGTGGTTACTTTCTTTCTTTTCTCGAGAATGTACCGGCATGTTGACTTCCTTACCTGGATTTTAATCAGAATGCTTGTATCACAATGCCAAATAAATTAACTAGTCATAATAATGCTAGTTCAAAGCTTGAACATACCTTCAACTACTAACAGAGTAATTGTATTTTGTACTTCCAACAAAAAAGATAGATATCTACTTTAGAAATAGCTTCCCAAAATCGTTGTGATGCTAACGTTAGTTAGCGAATAAAACAACAACAAAAAACACCGGAAATTAAAATAGCTCGCTTGCTAGCTAGCTAGCTAGCTAGCAAGTGAAGCTATCTTTCGAAAACTACACAGTTCATCGGATGACATGAATATGTCGGTAAGATTAGTATAATTTCTTTTAGCAATAGTAAAATAAAAAAACAGAAAGATAAATAATCTCGTTGTATGTCCGATTGAATAAGCGGTAAGCATTGATGGAAAGCTAGCTAACGTTAGCTAGCTAGCCAGCAAGCAAGCAAACGTCCAAGCTAAAAACAAACGATAAATCGCAGCGGTTCAATGGCGCGTTATTGACGTACATTTCGATGCTAGGGAATTGTAGTTGTTTTACAACAATTTCACCGTGTAGTAATTGTACAAAAGGGTTAGAACTCAAACTACATTCCCCAGGGTTTGACAAGCAGCGCACCATATCGTTAGACCATACAAATCAAATCAAGAAAAGTTGAGAATGAGAGCATTGTCTCGAATTTTCAATTAATATGCTGATAATTAAAGCATGCGTGAAACCTTAAGTCAATATGTAGTTACAGTAGTACTGTAACTGTCTCGATTTTGAAAAAGTTAATATGCTGATAATTAAAGCATGCGTGAAACCTTAAGTCAATATGTAGTTACACTAGTACTGTAACTGTCTCGAATTTCCAGTTCATATGCTGATAATAAAAGCATGCGTGAAAACGTATGTAAGTCAATATGTAGTTACAGTACTACTGTAACTAGATATTTCAGTAAATACTGTCGGTATTTTCACTTCGCTTTCAGATCAAGATCTCAACTGAAATGACAGAACAGGGGTAAGCAATGTGGAGTCTGGCTTCAGGTATTTTGCTGTTACCTGTCCAGTTCCAATCAAATCAGTGCATTTGGAGGAAGGAAAACAGGCATAGTCGCGGGAAGTAGGGGTGCTGAGCCTTGATATAAAAATAAAAATATATATATATATATTTTTTAAAGGTAGCCTAGTGGCATGTAGCCTAGTAGTTAGAGCGTTGGGCCACTAACTGAAAGGTTGCTTGATCGAATCCCCTAGCTGACAAGGTAAAATCTGTCGTTCTGCATGGAAACTTGTTTATATTGCTAAAACAAGTGAAATAAACATAAAATAATGACAAAAACCAACAAAGCGATTTAAACAAAACAAAGAAAAAACTATCAGAGTAAACATTACACACACAAAACGTTTATCTCTTTCTCCCCTCTCACTCTGCCTCTTGTTTGACAGTCACAGAACACAGTATGATAAATGTAAACTAATACAGTGCACTTTCACTTTTCCATGTAAAGTGAAACTTTAGATTTTTTATTAAGTGGTGCACCCACAAGTAGTGGTCTTTCAAATGAAAATTCCAGATTGCTTTCTTGCTTGGGAAACATTATGCCATTCATTAGGATCTGACTGTCATCTAAAATGTTTGAAATAATCAAACCAGACACTACATTAAAATATATATATATTTTTTTTCTACCAGACTGGAGCGTTGAATTGCTCTGATTTCCACTAACTTGTTTTTCATATCTCAAGCTCCGCCATGTTTTGATATTTTGGGGAGAGGTGTGTTGTTTGGACTGCTAGCAACATTTTACATAAACTCTTATCTGCAAAATGCACACCTCTCACCGACTTGAATTTATTTGTATATATGTTATCGCCCTTGAAGGCTGTTAGGTCGCAGTACATAATCAAATGATAACGGACCTCCAGCTCTTTTGTGGTTATCAATCTTTTGAAGAAGATAAGCAGGGGCTTGGTGCCTCCTACACAGATTCGTTCGTCTCCTTCTTTCGGAATGTTCTCAAAAAAGCCTCATGGGGACGTCAAAAAATCAACACCGAAAGTGTTGGATCCCAAAAAAGATGTACTGACACGTCTAAAACACCTGCGGATCGTTATAGGTAAGTCGAAATTAGACATTTTGTCGGCTATCTTGCTGGGCTAGATATAGCTTGATGCTACAGCTAAACCAAAGCTATCCTAGCTGAAGTGAGCTCGCGACTTTTATCAGTTTTTGATGCGGAGTAGCTAGCTAAGGTGCCTAATTGTTGCTACTCCATCATTGGACGGATTGGAAGCATACAGTTGTTGCTAGCCATTATAACATGTTTTGTATAATTGCAATGCTTAAAATGAATTTGATGTGCTGGTTGCATACTGATTGTATTCACAGTAGCTCAAGTTTATTCTATTCTGCAAATAATTCGAGATGTCAACCATGTTTTGATTTGGTCAGTGTTGTCCGGGGTCCTTGGGACGTGCTTAACCTAAACTCCTACCCTTACCGAACTTTAACCATTTTACATTTCAACTTCAATGGGGTAGGGACGTCCCAAGGATGATATACCGTTCCATTTGTCAATTTATGTCTTCAGTGATTTATCTCTGTCTTGCCCCTTGCCTTCTGCACAATTTGTGGACTGAAGATGCAACATATACTAGAACCAGATTTGAGATGTCAGGTAATTAGCTAATTGGAGGAGTTCATCAAAAACTGCCTGCAAAACGGAATCTGTCTGGAGGATGGGATTGGGTCTGTGGGCGGCACTGGGTGGACCCTGTGAAAAAACAGACGATGTAAACCGGGGCTTCCTTTGGGATTTGTCAGGAAAGTCAGTCCTAGAGAGAACCGAGTCCTACTGTTTCACCAAAGTGTCCTGAATTTAAAGTCAAAAGCCCTCTTGTTGCATGGTCTGTTCCAAAGCTTTAAAAATATGATATTGAGAGGAAATGGACTGGAGATGGTTAAATTCTGTTGTCTTTGTAGAAGCTATGAAAAATATGAAAACTTCATGGCATTGTGACTTGTGAGTGAAACATTGCTGCTCCATTTCATGAACCCATTTGTGTTCAAGGCACATACCAAATGTCCTTTTTCCAATGTCCCCCAGTATAGCAACTGGTGTAGGAACACAGACTGTCATCATCCCATTGTGCATGTGCCAGTAGCTGATGGAGCATTTAAGACAACAACAAAAAATCAACAGAAATCAAGACATCAGTGATCTTCAGATTGGAAAGCCGGAGCTCTAGAAGGATGCCTGAGTTTCCGACTTGGAATTCTGAGTTGGGTGACTGTTCAAAACCAGATGGACCTTGTTTTCTTTTTCAGAGTTCCCAGCTGTCTTGAACGCACTGTATGAAGTCGGATATTTCTGAGTTCTCAGTTGTTTTGGATGCGGCATGAGATTGGAGAGGTGTGTGTGTGTGTGTGTGTGTGCTACTGAGAAACAGCATAGCCACATACTGTGTAATAATAATGTAATGTGATGTGTTAGGCCTAGCATTTCCTTTTATTGGTTGTTGAAAAATAATCTAGGCTAATTCATTTAAAACTAATCATTTAAAACTATAGGCTAATAATATAACTTTAGTATAGCAAAAAATAGGCTAATTGTGACAGTGTAAAAAACATGATTTTATGGCTGTGCCTTAGCTAAATGTAGAAGCTACTTTTATTTCAAAAGTGCTGCACACATGGTGTACACCTAGAGTGGCTTGAGTTTGCCAGGGAGTAGGTTAGGAACTGCGCTCTGTGGAAATTGGATGGGTGTGCCCTGGCCAGCTCACTCCATGGGGAATTTCAGGCCCAAGATAACAATCACACAATCATGTTGGGGATATAGGCTAGGCCTAGAAGAGAGTTGTGTAGCTGTGGTGCGGCACTGTCTGATCGTAATGGCAGCTGAGCAACGGATGACAAGCTTCAGGCACGACGCCACACAGGATGTGTAACCTAAGCTCAGTCAGTATTTCCCATGGCTTAATCAACATCCATGGCTCCTTTTTAAAGAAAATCTTCAATGGAAAAACATAAAATCAACTGTATTCTTCACATACTTCGTAAACAACAGGCAGTTAAATGCTTACTTATGGGCCCTTCCCAACAAGGCAGAGAGAAATAATAGAAAAGTATAACATGCAGTTGATGTCGGAAGTTTACATACACCTTAGCCAAATACATTCAAACCCAGTTTTTGACCACTTCAGACATTTAATCCGAGTAAAATTTCCCTGTCTTAGGTCAGTTAGGATCACCACTTTATTTTAAGAATGTGAAATGTCAGAATAATAGTAGAGAGAGTGATTTATTTCAGCATTTATTTCTTTCATCACATTCCCAGTGGGTCAGAAGTTTACATACACTCAATTAGTATTTAGTAATATTGCCTTTAAATTGTTTAAGTAAAATGTTTCGGGTAGCCTTCCACCAGCTTTCCACAATAAGTTGTGTGCATTTTGGCCCATTCCTCTTGACAGAGCTGGTGTAACTGAGTCAGGTTTGTAGGCCACCTTGCTCACACATGCTTTTTCAGTTCTGCCCACAAATTTTCTATGGGATTGAGGTCAGGACTTTCTGATGACCACTCCAATGCTTTGACTTTGTTGTCCTTAAGCCATTTTGCCCCAACTTTGGAAGTATGCTAGGGGTCATTGTCCATTTGGAAGACCCGTTTGCGACCAAGCTTTTAACTTCCTGACTGATGTCTTGAGATGTTGCTTCAATATATCCATATAATTTTCCTACCTCATGATGCCATCTATTTTGTGAAGTGCACCAGTCCCTCCTGCAGCAAAGCACCCCCACAACATGGTGCTGCCACCCCAGTGCTTCACGGTTGGGATGGTGTTCTTTAGCTTGCAAGCCTCCCCCTTTTTTCTCCAAATGTAACGATGGTCATTATGGCCAAACCGTTCTATTTTTGTTTCATCAGACCATAGGACATTTCTCCAAAAACTACAATCTTTGTCCCCATGTGCAGTTGCAAACCGTAGTCTGGCTTTTTTATGGTTGTTTTGGAGCAGTGGCTTCTTCCTTGCTGAGCAGCCTTTCAGGTTATGTCAATATAGGACTCGTTTTACTGTGGATATAGATCATTTTGTACCTGTTTCCTCCAGCATCTTCACAAGGTCCTTTGCTGTTGTTCTGGGATTGATTTGCACTTTTCGCACCAAAGTACGTTCTTCTCTAGGAGACAGAACGCATCTCCTTCCTGAGCGGTATGACAGTTGCGTGGTCCCATGGTGTTTATACGTGCATACTATTGTTTGTACAGATGAACGTGGTACCTTCAGGCATTTGGAAATTGCTCCCAAGGATGAACCAGATTTGTGGAGGTCTACAATTTTTTTTCTAAGGTCTTGGCTGATTTCTTTTAATTTTCCCATGATGTCAAGCAAAGGGGCACAGAGCTTGAAGGTAGGCCTTGAAATACATCCACAGGTACACCTCCAATTGACTCAAATGATGTCAATTAGCCTATCAGAAGCTTCTAAAGCCATGACAACATTTTCTGGAATTTTCCAAGCTGTTTAAAGGCACAGTTAACTTAGTGTATGTACACTTCTGACCCACTGGAATTGTGATACAGTGAATTATAAGTGAAATAATCTGTCTGTAAACCATTTTTGTAAAAATGACTTGTGTCATGCACAAAGTAGATGTCCTAACTGACTTGCCAAAACTATAGTGGGTAACAAGACATTTGTGCAGTGGTTGAAAAACAAGTTTTAATGACTCCAACCTAAGTGTATGTAAACTTCCGACTTCAACTGTACATAATAATAATAATAATAATAATGATAATAGATACACAATGAATAATGATAACTTGGCTATATACAAGGGGTACCAGTACTGAGTTGATGTGCAAAGGTACAAATAGAGGGGTGGGGGATCTAGTTATTGTCAAATGTGGATCATTTCAAGCAGCAGTAGGCTAAACATTGTGGCAACTGGCAATTGGTAGACTGACTCACAACAATATCTGCCTGTCTGTGTCTTTGGGAATGAAAAGTTGATGACGTCAAGTCAACTTTATTGCCCTTTATTTACAGTCAGATACTGCTTAATTCTATTAGCCTATCAGAGAGCAGCTCTAGACATCAGTAGACATCACGCTACCAAAATTTGTCTTTAACTATCCAATGCTCTTGAGATTTTTAGGATATCTGGAAGTTAGTTATTTCATTAAATGAATGTGTTGTTGTTCTGTTGTGTATGGAACTACCATATTGTGTGTCCCAAATGGCACCCTATTCCTTATATACTATTGACCAGAGGCAATGGGCTTGGTCAAAAGTAGTGCACTATAAAGGAAATAGGGTGCCATTTGGGATGTAGACAAAGTGTGGTGTGTCGGAGCCAGGCACCGGTCTGGATGCATCTTTAGCTTTAAATGCCCACACCGGTAGAAATCCACTTTTTCGAGCTGAAAGACGATGGCCAGAGCATACCCATGATGTTGCTCAACGATTTAAGTCAAGTTATCGTTTTAGTCAAAGTATGATATATTTGCGCTTGAAGTGACATTTGAACTGCCCACTTCATAATGCTGGGCGATATGGCCAAAATATCAAATTATTATATATTTACATTTTTTGACTGTATTTTATGTTCTTGAATAATAAAAGTGGGGCTTTATTTTCTGATTGTTTTATACTGTTTAATCCATCTCCCTCAAAAATAATTTTCTACACATTTCCCTAAAAATATTTCCACACTGTGCCACACACGGCTGCATGAAAGGGGTGTGGTGGCTAATTTCTGCGTTACCAAATGAGGAGAAACAAACTTCACACACCAGTCAGAGTTATACTTAAACTACATCTTTAATAATAAGAGCTTTGCATTAGCAATGACTTTCAATGATGCGCCATTTCTAATGAACCATTTGAAAGTGACAACACAAAAGTACAAAGATCTTTTATAGCCAAGATACACCCCTCTCAATCTACATGACGAACCACAGATCTTAGGAGCAGTTCACAAAGAAAGACTTTTACTTGAGAGAGGAGTATCCCATAGCCAGATAACATTTGCTATAAATTATTGTTCAGTTTGGTCCCTAAGACGAGGTTCTAATCTCGTTCCTGGTACTTCATAGCACAAAAACATTACCTCATGTTATTCTGGAATGCTCTTTAGGTTTTATCACCCAAAGACATCGTAAATCTCCTCTCAGTGCTATCTCATAGAGGCCCATCCTCAGTAAAACACACACACACACAAAAGTTAACAGAATACTCTATTCTGTCGAATAAAACAACCATTATAATACAATACAAGCATTATAACATGATCTTGCAATTTTCCATGACAGGGGCAACAAATCTAGGCATAGTTAATTGGTAACCTGTTGGAATCATGAAAATGGAATGATTATTCAAATGCTATACTTGGAATATCGTGGGCAGCACCTTGAATACATTGTTGTTTGGCGTGACAACAAATGAATATGCCAGGGAGGAATTATTGACAGGGTAGAAACTGAAGTGTTGGTCAGTGTTTCCAGGTGAAACATTACATGTTTTCTAAGCTCATGTAGCTGTCTAGCTAGCTAACATATTCATGCTTCACCTATTCTTTTTTTTTACTTAGAAGATATCGTTGCACAAACAGCATGCTTATCTAGGACTACACCAGCTCTGGTACCAGGCTGTATTAGCTAGCTAGCTATGTTTGCTCTGACTCTTAGTACACTTCCTGATAAAATCAGTCACCGTATCAGTATATTTGTCAATATTATTCTCGGAAGCTACCCGGAACATATCCCAGTCCGTGTGATCAAAACAATCTTGAAGCATGGATTCCAATTGGTCAGACTAGCGTTGAATAGTCTTTAGGACGGGTACGTCCTCTTTGAGTTTCTGAAGGAAGGAGCAAAATGGAGTCGTGGTCAGATTAGCTGAAAGGATGGTGGGGGAGGGCCTTGCAGGCATCCCGGAAGTTGGAGTAGCAGTGGTTGAGTGTTTTTAGCAGTGCGAGTACTACCGTTGATGTGTTGATTGAACTACGGCAGCCTTTTCCTGAAATTTGCTTTGTTAAAATCCCCAGCTACAAGAAATACGGCCTCAGGATATGTGGTTTCCAGTTCACTATATTCCTAAAGAAAATATTGTACTTTTTACTCCATACATTTTCCCTGACACCCAAAAGTACTCGTTACATTTTGAATGCTTAGCAGGACAGGAAAATGGTCCAATTCACACACTTAAGAAAACATCCCTTCTCATCCCTACTTCCTCTGGTAGACTCACTAAACAAATCCTTAATTTGTAAATTATGTCTGAGTGTTGTAGAGCCCCTGGCTATCCTTTAAATATATATATATATATATATATATAAAAGAAAACAAGAAAATGGTGCTGTCTGGCTTGCTTAATATAAGGAATTATAAATTATTTATACTTTTACTTTTGATACTAAAGTGCATTTTAGCAATTACATTTACTCGGTCGATTAATCGGTATCGGCTTTTTTTGGTCTTTCAATAATCGGTATCGGCGTTGAAAAATCATATTCGGTCGACCTCTAGTAATGACGCTACGAAAAATACAGAGCAACACAGAACAAAAGCAGAAAAATACAAAGCGCACACTTCCAACAACTAACCAAGTTCAAGTCGAACAGTCATTTGAAAGTGTAAGAAAATTTCAGCGAAACAAGTCAAAGGCGAAATCCATTAACGCAAAGATAATGAAATTCATTGCTCTTAACAATCAACCGTTCTCTGTCGTGGATGATGTTGGCTTTCGCCGACTGGTCGAGGACCTCGAGCTCCGGTACACACAACCTAGTACAGTGAGGGGGAAAAAAGTATTTGATCCCCTGCTGATTTTGTACGTTTGCCCACTGACAAAGAAATGATCAGTCTATAATTTTAATGGTAGGTTTATTTGAACAGTGAGAGACAGAATAACAACAAAAAAATCCAGAAAAATGCATGTCAAAAATGTTATAAATTGATTTGCATTTTAATGAGGGAAATAAGTATTTGACCCCTCTCAATCAGAAAGATTTCTGGCTGCCAGGTGTCTTTTATACAGGTAACGAGCTGAGATTAGGAGCACACTCTTAAAGGGAGTGCTCCTAATCTCAGTTTGTTACCTGTGTAAAAGACACCTGTCCACAGAAGCAATCAATCAATCAGATTCCAAACTCTCCACTATGGCCAAGACCAAAGAGCTCTCCAAGGATGTCAGGGACAAGATTGTAGACCTACACAAGGCTGGAATGGGCTACAAGACCATCGCCAAGCAGCTTGGTGAGAAGGTGACAACAGTTGGTGCGATTATTCGCAAATGGAAGAAACACAAAAGAACTGTCAATCTCCCTCGGCCTGGGGAGCCGTGCAAGATCTCACCTCGTGGAGTTGCAATGATCATGAGAACGGTGAGGAATCAGCCCAGATCTACACGGGAGGATCTTGTCAATGATCTCAAGGCAGCTGGGACCATAGTTGGCAAGAAAACAATTGATAACACACTACGCCATGAAGGACTGAAATCCTGCAGCACCCGCAAGGTCCCCCTGCTCAAGAAAGCTCATATACATGCCCGTCTGAAGTTTGCCAATGAACATCTGAATGATTCAGAGGACAACTGGGTGAAAATGTTGTGGTCAGATGAGACCGAAATGGAGCTCTTTGGCATCAACTCAACTCGCCGTGTTTGGAGGAGGAGGAATGCTGCCTATGACTCCAAGAACACCATCCCCACCGTCAAACATGGAGGTGGAAACATTATGCTTTGGGGGTGTTTTTCTGCTAAGGGGACAGGACAACTTCACTGCATCAATGGGACGATGGACAGGGCCATGTACCGTCAAATCTTGGGTGAGAACCTCCTTCCCTCAGCCAGGGCATTGAAAATGGGTCGTGGATGGGTATTCCAGCATGACAATGACCCAAAACACATGGCCAAGGCAACAAAGGAGTGGCTCAAGAAGAAGCACATTAACATCCTGGAGTGGCCTAGCCAGTCTCCAGACCTTAATCCCATAGAAAATCTGTGGAGGGAGCTGAAGGTTCGAGTTGCCAAACGTCAGCCTCGAAACCTTAATGACTTGGAGAAGATCTGCAAAGAGGAGTGGGACAAAATCCCTCCTGAGATATGTGCAATCCTGGTGGCCAACTACAAGAAACATCTGACCTCTGATTGCCAACAAGGGTTTTGCCACCAAGTACTAAGTCATGTTTTGCAGAGGGGTCAATTACTTATTTCCCTCATTAAAATGCAAATCATTTTATAACATTTTTGACATGCGTTATTCTGGATTTTTGTTGTTGTTCTGTCTCGCACTGTTCAAATAAACCTACCATTAAAATTATAGACTGATCATTTCTTTGTCAGTGGGCAAACGTACAAAATCAGCAGGGGATCAAATACTTTTTTCCCTCACTGTAAGTGCTATTTTTCAAATGTTGCCCTACCGGAGTTACACAGTATTGTTGAAACGCACATCTATGAGCTACTTGCTATTGGTGTCACTGCTATTAGCTTCACGACTGACATTTGGACCAGCGCTGTCCGCCCCATGAGCATGCTGAGTCTGACAACACAGTGGGTCGACGAGGATTTCGTACTGAGGAAAGCCGTATTGCATGCTCAAGAATGTGCTGTTCTCATACCGCTGCTGCCATTTCAATGGCATTTGAAACTTGGAAACATGAACACAGTCCTAGCTCCATTCGAACAACTGACTTGAGAAATAATCTCAACTGCGTCTGCAGCAGACGTGATACCCTCTGTCATGGCATTGAAACTCCTGCTCAACATAACTGCCGACACATACCGTGGGGTTAAAACTTGCAGAAGTACTTTAGAAGAGGCTGTGAACAAGCGATTCGGTGGCATTCTCTCTGAGCCTCTTTACTCTGTCGCCACCATGCTCAATGCTAGGTACAAGGACCACTACTTTGATGCAGACAAGAAACAGGGTTTACGGAAATGTTAGACACAGCTGGACAAGATGGAAATGGACACAGCGACAGTGCACACCAAGGAAGAGAGGCCACGGACAGACAGAGCTGAAACTCCACTGCTTGACGTGTATGATGAAATCCTGGTTGAGACTGAACAAATTAACAACGAAACAGCACAGCAAGTATGTGAAAGAAATAGGTTTTGATTATGTTTCACTGGTAATGGGGTCATACGTAAATGCCAACAAAATAACTTTTTGGTCATTTTTGTGTAACTATTTAACTGTACAAGAATGCTTAAAAAAACTCTACAAGAATGCTTAATTTTTATTATCGGTATTGTTTTTTTTTGGCAAGGAAAATATCGGATATTGGTATCAGCCAAAATGTCATATCGGTGCATCCCTAGTTTTAACCATGTTTTGAAGCTATAAGGTGTTTGTACATTTTCTTTTTACAAACCTTGGAGTAGAACAAGCTTATATTTTAGGTTCTAATAGGGTATGATTGTTGAACTAACCTCATGAGGCATTTATAAGTTATATTCTTCAAGAATCAATGGGTACATATTAGGCATGCACCGATATGACATATTTGGCCGATATCCGATATTTTCCTTGCCAAAAAAAACGATATCGATATTTAACATTTTAGTGGCCTTTTAAACATTCTAGTACAGTTAAATAGTTACACACATGGACGCAGTGGTCTAAGGCACTGAATCTCAGTGCGAGAAGCGTCACTACAGTCCCTGGGTCGAATCCAGGCTGTAGCACATCCGGCCGTGATTGGGAGTCCCATAGGGTGGCGCACAATTGGCCCAGCGTCGTCCGGGTTTGGCCGGTGTAGGCCGTCATTGTAAATAAGATTTTGTTCTTAACTGACTTGCCTAGTTAAATAAAGGTTAAATAAAAAAATAAAAACAAACTCGCTTCCCCCGTTGCCCCAAAATGAATGGTTTTGACCGCTAAAGTTTTGCTTCACTACACGCTCCACTGCTTTGAATGGTGTAATGTTAGTCTATCCAGATAATGAAAAGGCACTCGCGAAATAAAATTCAAAGAATTTATAGATGCATGTCATTTGTGGCATGCCTGATTGTAGCCTATCATTTCACTGACTTGACTTTGCTGTACTGCAGCCAAAGTCTGCCAGCAGCCTACCTACCAAAGGTTGCACCGTGTCCATGGAAATGTAGAAAAACACATTTACATTTCATATTTTAGTCATTTAGCAGACTCTTATTCAGAGCGACTTACAGTTAGTAAGTACATTTTTCCTCAAAGTCGCTATCAGCAAAGTCAGAACTAGTAAGGGGGGAAGAAAAGTAAAGTGCAAGTGTTAGTTTAAAAAATATATACTTTTTTGGGGGGGTGTCTAGGTGAGAAGGGGAATGCGAGGGGGGGGGGTGCTGTGGGGTTATTTAGGATTTCAGTAGGGTTTCAGATGATTTCAGAATATGGTCAGGAACTCTGCTGTCCTAGCTTCAGGAGGAAGCTGGTTCCACCATTAGGGTGCCAGGAAAGAGAAGAGCTTGGACTGGGCTGAGTGGGAGCTGGCCTCCTGTAGGGGTGGGAGGGCCAAGAGACCAGGGGTGGCAGAATGGAGTACTTGGGTTGGGGTGTAGGGTTTGAGCATAGCCTGAAGGTAGGGAGGGGCAGTTCCTATTGTTGCTCCGTAGGCAAGCACTATGGTCTTGTAGTGGATGCAAGCTTCAACTGGAACCCAGTGGAGTGTGCGGAGGAGTGGGGTGACATGGGAGAACTTGGAAAGGTTGAACACCAGGCGGGCTAAGGCGTTCTGGATATGCTGCGGGGGTTTGATGTCACAAGCGGGTAGCCCAGCCAACAGAGAGTTGCAGTAGTCCAGTCAGGAGAGGACAAGTGCCTGGATTAGGACCTGCGGCGCTTCCTGTGTGAGGTAGGGTCGTACTCTAGGGATGTTGTAGAGCATGAACCTGCAGGAGCGAGTCACGGCTTTATTTGCCGAGAACAACAGGGTCTTGTCCCGGGTCATGTCAAGGTTCTTTGCACTGGGGGACACTGTGGAGTCAACCGTGATGGAGAGGTCTTTGAGCGGGCAGACCTTCCCTGGGAGGAAGAACAGCTCTGTTTAGCTTGAGGTGGTGAGCCGACATCCAAGCTAAGATATCTGCCAGGCACGCAGAGATGCGTGTCGCCACCTGGGTGTCAGAAGGGGGGAAGGAGAAAGATGACAATAATGTTAAGCTTGAGTGGACAAGTGACAGTGACGTCATGGAATTGAAATGGGGAAAGGGAGAAAAGAGAATCTCCACTTAGGAGAAATGAGTAGCCCTGTGCCACTACCGTGATGGCCAGATGCTCTCTCACTATGAGAGAATATGGATAACTGTCTTTCAATAGTTACCCATATTACCGGCGTTTCATATTATTCTTTGTAACTCTTTCTAAGGCGGCTAAGTGGCTGCAATTTATGTAACATGCCAAAACTTTGGAGATAACAATTGATGGCGAATTCAAATACGTTTTCCCTAAATCGATGCTTCTGATAAATCAAGCTCCAGAACCAGCCATAGAACCAGCTGGCTAATCTTTTGAATACAGTATAGTAAAAAACAAAAATCGGCAACAACAGTTAACATTAGCTAGCTAGATAAGGTTAGCAGGATAGCAAGCTAGCTAGATAAAGTTAACATGCTAGCTAGCTACACTGACAGCTGTCAGTGCCCTATTTGTTGATGTTTATCAACTCCGTGGAAATTCCCACACCCAATTCGTGAACATGTATAAGTAGCCTTCGTCATTCTTCATAGGTGGAACCTAAAGGTGCTTTTCCTCTCTAGGACAGGAAATTACATTGAAACAGTGGCGACAACTTTAAATGGCCCATGGCACCAATGCCAGCACCATGTCAAAAGAACAAACTCAGACAGGCAATGTGTATGGTTGGACACAGTCAGTGTTCCCAATCACAGTAGTGTGAGCATGTGCTGTAGACAAAGACTTGGCAGAATTCAGTGTTGTTGACTACAGTCTTCATGTAAACATGACCAGAGAGAGGACCAGCCTCTCCACACACTAAGGTTGCTTCCCAAATGTCACCCTATTCTCTATGTAGCGCACTACTTTTGGCCAAAGATTTGGGTTAAAAAGTAGGGCCTGTTTCCCAGTATTTTTTTCAGTAGCAAAAATGAAAACACAAGGCAGACTAGGGCTGACCCCATTTAGTCGACTGGTCCATAGGCTGTTGGTCGACCCAATTTTTTTCTGTTAATGCATTCAATATATTATTATTATTATTATTATTATTATTAGTCGTGTACCGTTCTCATTGTTGGAGTGGACACGTTGTTTTCAGAGCTCACCAACCAAATTTTTTTTTTTTTTTTCCCAATTCATGAGTTTTGTCAATTTATTCATTGTCTTTTGTTTGCAGCGCATCTTTCAATGTTGAGTAAGGACATGGACCTGATTTTGCATATAAATGTAGGCCTAGGCTACCTGGCCTGTGTGCAAATGTACGCCTATAAATGTGCCCATTTGGGCAGTATTTCTGATTGTCTTATCTCGCCACCAGTAATGAGTTTTGGAGCTTAAAGAAAAGGAAAGAAAGATTACAAATATCACATCAAACAGCAAGTAAACAGTCTGTTTTTAGAATCCATTGAGAATGACAATAGTTACTCAATGTATTTTACAATTATTTCCAGCTATCTCCCTTTCGATAACCAGTCGGTATGAAAGGGAAACATGTAATGCTCTAATCCAGTGGAAACGTCATAAAATACCTGATTAATTCTTATCTCTTGCACAAATAGCCTACAGTTGTGTCTGTCCCGTGGGCCCAGAATATTGTTGTTGCAAGTTTGCTAGCTGGAGCTTCCAGACAGATACAGCTGATTAGATGATACAATGTTTCAAGTTGGTTGCAGACAGCCATGCATAGCCAATTGGATTTCTAGGATATTTTTTTTATCAGGATATTTTTGACCTGCAGGCTGCAATTTTTTTATTTGTTGGCTTTATGTAGGATGTTTTTACATAGTTGGCAATAGAAGTTACTTTTAGATTTGTATAATTTTCTTTTAGATTGAATTCAGATTAACCACATGACAATGATTTTGAGTTACAAAGACTATTATAAATGAAATGTAACTTTTGCACAAAAATGTGCATATGAAATCATAACTGATATGCAGATCGGTAGAAATGGTAAGATATAAATTGGCACTCCAAATGGAAAAGGGTGCCGACGCCTGGTGTAGCCTATTACCGGCAACTTCAGGAGTGTAACGGCAGGATCTGAGAAGCCCAGCAGCAGTGGGAGGAGGAGGGCTGGGAACAGGTATTTTTCTTCTAGTTTGGCTATCGTGATCTATGGCTCCCTCTTGAGCCATTTGTGTGTCTAAATTATTGAATCAAACAGCGTGCATAAAGTGTCAGACAAGCTCAGTACATATAGTTGATTTTATTAAAACACAGGGTGTGTCTATATATGGAAAAATACACGCTTTACAATTTCAGTTTCCCCCAGGCATTATGGGACCCATGTCATCCAAAAAGTTATACTTTTTACTAATCTGTCCATAAAACATTCTTCCAAGAGTCTTGATGATCATCCAGGTGCTTCCAGGTGTTTTTTGTCAAACTTGAGTCAACTTTTTGGATGAGATGGGTCCCATTAAGTCTGACGAAAACCAAACACTGCATTCCACAGTAAGAACCTCATACCAACGGTCAAGCATGGTGGTGGTAGTGTGATGGTTTGGGGATGCTTTGCTGCCTCAGGATCTGGACGACTTGTCTTAATAGAAGGAACCATGAATTCTGCTCTGTATCAGAGAATTCTACAGAAGAATGTCAGGCCATCTGTCTGTAAGCTGAAGTGCAGCTGGGTCATGCAACAAGACAATGATCCAGAACACACAATCAAGCCTACATGAAAATGATTAAAAAGCAACAAATTTGAAGTTTTGAAATGGCCTAGTCGAAGTCCTAATTGAGATGTTGTGGCAGGACTTGAAACAAGCAGGTAATGCTTATAAACCCGCAAATGTTGCAGAGTTAAAGCAGTTCTGCATGCAAGAGTGAACCAAAATTCCTCCACAGCGATGTGAGAGACTGGAAGCATCAACTACTACAGGAAGCATTTGGTTGCAGTCATTACAGCTGAAGGTGGCACAACCAGTTATGTATAAGGGGGCAATTATTTTTCACACAGGGGAATTGTGATTTGCATAAATAAAATAGTATACATTTTTTTTGCTCAGGTTCCCTTTATCTAATATTAGGTTTTGGTTGAAGATCTGATAACATTCCGTATCAAAAATATGCAAAAATAGAGAAAATCGGAAAGGGGGAAAATACTTTTTCACGGCACTGTATATAGGGAATAGGGTGCCATTTCAGATGCATGCTGCCTCTTTCTGATAAAGAGACTCTTGTCTTCCAAGTGTTCTATTTTTGAACTGCAATACTGCTTGGCTTGCTGCCATCTCAGCAGAGCAAGTCAACAAGAACATGCCCCCATTCCCCAAGCTAGGCTATTGTTTAGGACAGAGCAGTTCTGGGCTGGCTCTCAACTGGGCAAACTGAGGAAGCTGGATTATGAAAGAGGTGTTCTGTTTTAGGATTCTTTGGATGTGTGTGTGTGTGTGTGTGTGTGTGTGTGTGTGTACTGTTTGGCAGATATTAATATTACCTGTTGACCAGTGTAGTTCTTCAGCCAAGCCATGTCAAAATTATTTAGGATTAGTTAGTACCTTTGGCCCCAAAATTGTTTTCTTCATGTTGGTTTGGTTGGATTTGTCATGTGCTAAGCTGAGAAGTGTTGCAGTGATGGAGATGGACTGTCATAGAGAGGAGAGTGTTGTGTTGAGAAGTGTTTGAGCTTTGTGTAATGGTACAGGACAATTCAACAGTAACAGAATGACGCTCAGACTCAGATTGTTCACTTTAAAATGCATGTCAAACAAAAAAACAATGATTGCACTTGAAGAACAGTGCAGATGCAAAGTTTGGGAACAGAATGACGCACAAACAGCATAAGCCGTTATTCTGTTACCAGACTTTGCATCTAAATGTGTTGTTGTAAAAAATGTCTGTGGAAATTGTTCAAAGTAGTCATTGTGCATGGAGATGTATGGTTTGTTTAACTTTGCAGTCAGTGTTTTTAGTTTGGCATACATTTTAAAGTGAACAATCTGAGTCTCAGAATTGTTTCTTGGCTGCAGTTGACTGAGTCTCTTCCATCAGTTATTTGAGATATGCTCCATAGCACCGAGAGGTCAGAGAAGTATGTGTGCCTGTGTTTGTGTGTGGCACCAGTGAGAGAGAGTTTCCGAAATGGGCCCTCCTGAGGCCAAGTATTTGTTTAGTGATTCAGACGAGAGAAAAAAATAACTGTTGGAAGTATCTTATTTTGCTAAATCACACATCATCTCTTCCTGTCTCTCCCATGAGTCTGCCATCTCTCCTCTCTGGCTCTGTTCAGGAATACAGGAGTAGCCTAAATGATGTCACAGGGGATTTAAAAGCCTCTTCCCTGAGATTCTCCAGGCTTCAGGGAGACTGGACAAGATAGGAAGACATGCATGCTTCCATGTGCCTGTCTTTTCCTGTTCTGTTTTCCCTCTGGCAGGCTTCTCAACACTATCCTAGCGGTGTCCTTCACAAGACCCTCCCAGGCTGATTAGTGTATAAATTAATATGGTGGGCTCTGGGCAGCAGACCCTCCCAGGCTGATTAGTGTATAAATTAATATGGTGGGCTCTGGGCAGCAGACCCTCCCAGGCTGATTAGTGTATAAATTAATATGGTGGGCTCTGGGCAGCAGACCCTCCCAGGCTGATTAGTGTGTAAATGAATATGGTGGGCTCTGGGCAGAAGACCCTCAAGGCTAATTCAACAACTATTATCTGTTTGTGTGTGTGTGCAGTGTTTCCCCTCAGATTTTTTTCCAGTAGCGGTGGCAAAGTTAGCGTAAGGGGGACGCAGAGATTCTTTTTGCTTTTTTAACCCACTAGAGTTGATGTCAGTGCCCCTGTGGAAATGTAATTAGCATAATAAGCAAATCCCTATATAAATCTGTCTGTTTAGAGGTGGCTAGAAGCTCCGCTCCGTGTGTGCACATGGGTGGAGTCGTTTTTTTTGGGGGGGGCAGCAGACTCTTTTTGTTGCGTTCCATGCAGAGAGGAAGTCCGCCTTGTGTAGTGTATAACCGCTAGGGGCTTGGGAGCCAGAGTAGCTGACAAAGCAAGAAGGGCCGAGGCACTCTTTTTGACTCTAGTTAGTGACAACATTTGAACTTCCGATCCGGTGTAATGCCTGTTTACAAATACTAGCTAGCTAGCTACATGTTAGCCTAGTCTGGTGTTATGTGCTTTACAACACTACTTTTTAGCCACAGGAGCAGAAGCAATCATGTCTCTTTTTGAATTTCAATTGCTGTAAAATGGGAGAAATCTCCAGGGATTTTGGGGATCATTTGAATTATCCGTTTTGTGCGGATAACATTATTGGATCCGAGCTTCGGCAAACTCAGGCAGGGAGGACTACAACTACAAGGGCTTTTCTCAAATGGTCCTGATGGCAGTCTGCGATGCAAGGTACCACTACATCGTCATCGCCGTGGGCGCATATGGTCGGGAGGGAGATGCGGGAATCTTCTCACAAAGCAAGTTTGGCTCCCAACTCATTGCAGGCCAGCTGCCACTACCAAGGCCAGAGTGCTTGTTGGGGACCCAAACACTGAGCCTGTATGTCTTCGTGGGATGAGGGTAAACCTGATTGAACCATATCCAGGTAAGATACGCAAAATATATGTGACTATATACATAGGATGTGAAAATTATATCGATATAGACGTTGAAATGATATGCATAAAAGTGAGAGAATAGGGGCCTATGTCCAAAGCATATGCTACACAGTTGTTACAGTACATATTTCATAACCTTCATGTTCCTGTTCAATACTAATGGAAATGCTTATTTTATTCAAAGGTTCTTCTGGCCTTGATGACACCAAGAAGATCTACAACTACCTCCACTCAAGCCATAAGCATTTCAGAGAACTGCTTTGGGAGAGACCATTGTGAAGGCCTGCATGGCCCTACACAATTAGCTTTGCACCACATACACTAATCATTGACAACACAGTCATCACTCCACAACCACTGGGGACCTGCGTACAGGAGAGTGGAGACCGTTTCCTGGACCCAAGAAACATGTAAACGTTGGAGTGTGCTTTGGAAAACATGTCCACACATACGTTTTCTTCGATGTCTGTTTATGACGTGGGCCTACACGCTTGGTTTTGCTGTTTGGATTTTGCTGTTTTTCTCACAATAAAGTACCACCATGACAGTCACTTCATCCTTGTTTTAGTTTTTCATATTTTTTGGAGGCTAGACCCTTAAAACATTTACCTAACCTTGTGTCATGTGTAGTGGCCTCTCATCTAAGACTTTCCTGCTATGGTACATGGTTAAGACTGGCTGTCTAGCTGTAGACAATAGGGACAGACCCTCGAGACATTAACCTCATCTACATAGCTCATGTACAAAGAAGTACAAGTTTACTGAGTGACTGATTGATTGAAATCAGTAATAACCAGGCAAATACATTTGCAGACCTTTTTAGATATTGACTGTCACGAGGAAAATAGTGATATGTAATACACAGGTGAAAAGTGATGAAAGGGGAAATAAGAGAAAAGACAAAGTAACCACCTGTGAATGTGAATGAGGAAATAAGTCAATATAAAAAAAACAGTGAATAAGAAAAAAAGCACACAACAGTTTCTGGGGTGAGACAGAGGGCGCTGTCTCACTGGAGAGTGGATGGAGCAGACACACATCATGTCCCTGAGAAACGAGAGACATTGACCAGCAGGATTAGACACAATCCATCGTACCATGACGTCGTAGACAGCCTTTTGTGCCGTTTCTGTGACTCCGTTTCTTTAAGTCATCCATCTGCTGCATAATGTCAGTGTCCAAAATGATCCTCAGCTGTCTTCTTCTTCTGGCCATTGGACCTGGGCGGGGAGATGGGGCGGAGGTTGATGGAGTTGCAGGGCAGAGGGCAACGGTGCACCTGGATGGTGCATTGGGTGTTGGGGAAAGGGGCCTGGGAGGAGATTAATCAATGGGCCCTCAGGGCTCTGCTGTCTCTGAGCTGTCCAAAACACCCCTACCCTCCAAAATCTACAAGCAGATGGCAAAAATACATTAGAATACAATGCATGCAATCTTAAAACATCCCCATGGGCTCCTTTGAGTTAATGTTTACCCAAAATAACTGAATTCATGAACATCTCAATTTAATTAGCACACACACAACACACTTGTCTGTTTTCAGATGTTTGAACTAGCCCTGCTAATCATTATAATTTGACAACACAGGCACGGAATATTTCCCAGTCACAATTTCTTCCAGCCAGCAAAGAGCTGATTTCATGTTCTAACTAGGTCTACGAAACATAAGATCACAAACACACACAATGACGAGTACACACCGTATCTGGCATATTGGTGTCTATCTGAGATTGTTTCACGTAAACACAAAGCCAATCCAGTTGTCAGACAATCGGTGGGGTACACACCCTAGCGTCAGCCCCACTCCTAGTCTCCTCACCCTTTTCAGATTGCGAACATACTGGTCCGGAATCTTTCTCCATGTTTCTTTGATATCAGTATCCCTGTTCAAATTTCGTGAGTTCTCCCTCCAGCTGTTGTTTTTTTGCATGCTTGTCGGAATACGACCTCATTGAAGGGTTGTAAAGATTCTCGTGTTCTCACCAGCTTGCACAGGCACTCCTCAAAACTGGACATAGACATAATTGTGCTTAGCAAATCTCGAAATAAAAGCACAAAAAAAGCAAGCTTGCAGAAAACTCACTCAATACTGCCCCTCAGTCTTTGCAAGGAATGGCATGTCGGTCTTAAAAAACTGCGTTGAATTACTGCGTGTATTACAAGGAGCCGCGACTTTTGTGACGAAAAATTACATTGCAACACTGCGCTGCACTCTGTCGGCCCTGTTTGCGTATTGTCTGTAGACCCCTTAAGCTAGAGAGATCTGTTTTTAGTATGGGCTGCGTCTCAATCCACCGCATCTGCGGTTGGAGGTGGCAGAGCTACAGCTGTAGTGTCCGAACCTTTTGGCAAACTATTATGGCCCCTCTATGGAAAGATGAGACTCTCACGGACACGATGGTATTCTCCGTTTTGCTCTACAACCCCCACTGGACTTGTCAGTACCACCAATCTGCCAACTTCTGTCTGTAGCGCCCAAACAGTTTTGGCTACACACTAATAGGGAAAGGGGGATACCTAGTCAGTTGTACAACTGAATGCATCTTCTGCATTTAACCCAACCCCTCTGAACGAGAGGTGCGGGGGGCTGCCATAATCGACATCCACATCTTCGGCGCCCAGGGAACAGTGGGTTAATTGCCTCGCTCAGGGTCAGAACGACAGATTTTTCCCTTGTCAGCTCGGGGATTCGATCCATCAACCATTCGAATACTGCCCCAACGCTCCAACCACTAGGCTACCTGACCACTCTATGGAAAGGTGAGACCGTGTACCAGTAAAAAAAATGTATATGGAAGTAGTAAAGAGCTGGGAAATCTGTTATTCAATGTGTTTCTATGGGCTAATAGGAGTAAGACCAAATTCAATGTTTAAAATGTGTATATATTTTTTATACCTAAAATTCTAAATAAAATGTCTAAATGATTCTTGGTATGACCATCTTTAAACAGTTTCCTGCAATTTGAAACATTTTACCATGGGGCGGAGAGAATTTTACAGTTTTATTGTTTATGTTTTTGCATTTTACCCCATTTTTCTCCCTTATTTCGATCTCGTTTCATCGCTGCAACTCCCAAACGTGCTCGGGAGGCAAAGGTCGAGTCATGCGTCCTCCAAAACATGACCCTCCCAAACCGTGCTTCTTAACACCCGCCCGCTTAACCCGGAAAGCCAGCCGCACCAATGTGTCAGAGGAAACACCGTTCAACTGACGATCAGGGTCAGACTGCAGGCGCCCGGCCCACCACAAGGAGTTGCTAGAGCGCAATGAGCCAAGTAAAGCCCCCCCGGCCAAACCCTCCCCTAACCCGAACGACGCTGGGCCAATTGTGTGCCGCCCTGTGGAACTCCCGATCACGGCCGGTTGTTATGCAGACTGGGATCGAACCCGGGTCTGTAGTCACGCCTCTACCACTACGATGCAGTGCCTTAGACCGCTGCTCCAGTCGGGAGGCCTGAATTTTACCGTTTTGAAACCATTTTCCTGCAATTCTACACATTTTGTCATGTGTCTGAGAGAGAGAAAAAACTGTTTTAAAGCTATACTGAACAAATATAAACGCAACATGCAACAATTTCAATTTTTCGATTTTCGAATTTAGATTTTACTGCATTATAGTTAATGTATAATTGAAATAAATTAATTAGGCCCTAGTCTATGAATTTCACATGACTGGGAATACAGGTATGCATCTGTTGGTCACAGATACCTTCTGAAAAAGGTTGGGGCGTGGACCAGAAAACCAGTTAGTATCTGGTGTGACCACCATTTGCCTCATGCAGCATGACACATCTCCTTCGCATAGAGGGGATAAGGCTGTTGATTGTGGCCTGTGGAATGATGTCATACTCCTCTTCAATGGCTGTGCGAAGTTGTGGCAACTGTAACACGTTTCATACTCGTCGATCTAGAGCATGCTCATGTGTGACGTCTGGAAAGTATGCAGGCCATGTACAGTGTTGGTCCCATTTTTCATGAGCTGAAGTAAAAGATCCCAGAAATTGACCAATTTCCTTCTATGAACTGTAACTCAGTCAAATCTTTGAAATTGTTGATTTTATATTTTTGTTCAGTACACCATGGAAATTGTTGCAACACAATTCCAGGCAGCCTTTGCTCATGCACCCATACGTTTACCAGTCAAATTGCCAGAGTTAGAGCTTCCAAGACCATTCTATTCATTTTATTTCTATGAATAGCCCCTCCAGGCTAAGTGTAGGTGTAGTTGAAATCCAGGGCATTCAAAGCCTTTATGACATTGATTATTCTTCTCAGATAGCAGCCTTAACTCTGAATCATTATGTCTGCTTGTTTGCATTGCTGTGTGATTAACAGTACATCTTTCTCCTCTCTTTCTCTCTCTTCTACCTTTCTTTCTCTTTCCTCGCTTTCTTTCTCTCTTTCCTCTCTTTCTTTCTTTCTTTCTTTCTTTCTTTCTTTCTTTCTTTCTTTCTTTCTTTCTTTCTTTCTTTCTTTCTTTCTTTCTTTCTTTCTTTCTTTCTTTCTTTCTTTCTTTCTTTCTCTCTCTTTCTTTCTTTCTTTCTTTCTTTCTTTCTTTCTTTCTTTCTTTCTCTCCTTTCTCTCCTTTCTCTCCTTTCTCTTCTTTCTTTCTTTCTTTCTTTCTTTTTCTTTCTCTCTTTCTTTCTTTCTTTTTCTTTCTTTCTCTCTCCCCTCTCTTTCTTTTTCTTTCTTTCTCTCTCCTCTCTTTCTCTCTCCTCTCTTTCTTTTTCTTTCTCTCTCCTCTTTCTTTCTTTCTTTCTTTCTTTCTTTCTTTCTTTCTTTCTTTCTCTGCAGAAAATGCAGAGTCGGGGGACCTGAAGCATTTCTTTGACCAATACTACTCTCACATCTACTATGTGTTCTTTGAGAACTTTGTTAACATTGAAGTCAGTCTCAAACAAAAAGGTGAGGATAAAAGTTTGAGAATAGTCTGGTTGGTTGGCCTGAATATTATTTTCACATTATTATTACAGGATGTTTTACAGCCGCTAGTCATGGTGACACTGGTATTGTTTCAGACACATTCTCTTCTCCTTTGCAGGTCACAAATCACAAAGGGAAGAACTTGACTCCATTCTTTTCATATTCGAGGTAGGACAGTTACTTCTGCAATATTGAGGAGTTGTTTTAAATGAGTGTCCCAATTCTTTTGAGAGGGATGGATTCTGAATGCATAGAAATCAGAATGGAGTAGGTGTAACAGAGAGTTGGCCTAACATCCCCCCCCCCCCCCCCCCCCCCCAAGCAGGTTAATGTGTAGGCTACTGTAAATCAGAAAGTGGAGTGCTTCTTTCTATGTGTTTGCTTGACAAGTTAGCTTGACAACTCCTCAATCCCCATGTGTGAAATATCCCCCAGCCGCGCACACACAAACACATACATACATACATACAGGCGTGCGCCTGGTGACCCCCCAAACGAGGGTATTAGAATGGACTGGAGGCAAGGCTCAGTGAGGCCTGAAGACCGTGGCAAGATGTTCCTTTTAGATTACGAGGATCAAAATGATCCTGCCAACATATGCGCATGCACACACACACACACACACAGCACACACACACACACACACACACACACACACACTGTAGGCATTGTCTTGTGTCATATTTATAGACCTAGACAGTGAGCTGAGAGGCAGGTTTTTGGTCCAAAATAAAATGGGTGTCTGTTTGCCAAACAGCTAGTGGCCTTTTATCAGTTGACATGGGTGTGAATGAGTCATGTGCCATTACATCTTCATAGTCTCCTTACAGGGAGGGCCTAGTCCTCCTGCTGCAGTTCACCTCACATCTAAGGCCAGTGATATTTAAAAAGTTTCCCTGAGAGAACTGCCTTTCCTCTCCATGTGTGTCAGACTAGGTGACAGGGATTAAGTAGTTGCAGGTGTTGAAATGTGTGAGATTAGTCAAACTAGTCTCACTAGTCTTCCTTTCAAAGATTTCCCCGGAAAGGTGTCTTCACCTCTCTTCTCCCTTGTTGCCTCATGGTCTTCTTCATACGGAGTCGGAGACGTCTACCACTTGGCCGATGATATAGTTCATCCACAACAGAGAGGCTAGACCACTGACAGTCTTTGGACAATTGACATTATATTCTCCAATGAAGATGGATTCATTTGTTTCAACCCAGTAGTAATACTGACACTGGCTTTCATACCACTCCTGACTGTTGTATTCTATGTTCTGTTAACAGAAAATTCTGCAACTCCTACCAGAGCGAATACAAGGACGATGGCAGTTCCACAGCATAGGTACATGTGTAGTAGGCCTTACATGGTGTGCTGCCATTGAGTGTGGACATCTTCATCAGATGAGTGGGAATGTTTTTTTTCCCTCTAGATCAGGGTTGGGCAACATTTTAATGTGGGTGAAGTCATCATTCTAGCAGCCCTCCTCTTGACAGTAGAGAGTTCATTTCATGCAATTCTACACATTTTGCCATGAGGTTTAGATGACATTTTGCCAGTTGCCCATCCCTTCTCAAGATTTTACCTCATGATCAGACATTTGGTACCATCATGTGTTTGAAAAGCAGGTTAAGCCAGTTAAGTGCGTATCAGGCCCACACACTCCTCCCTTACCAATGTCTGTATTAGTACTGACTGTAGCTACATGATTTGTAACATGCATTTGGAGTGAGAGTGAAGCACATTAGTGCCCTGCAATGCCCTCTCCTCACCCCTCTACTAGGTGGTCTCTCCTTTTTCACTGCCCTCTCCTCACCCCTCCACTAGGTGGTCTCTCCTTTTCCACTGCCCTCTCCTCACCCCTCCACTAGGTGGTCTCTCCTTTTCCACTGCCCTCTCCTCACCCCTCCACTAGGTGGTCTCTCCTTTTCCACTGCCCTCTCCTCACCCCTCCACTAGGTGGTCTCTCCTTTTCCACTGCCCTCTCCTCACCCCTCCACTAGGTGGTCTCTCCTTTTCCACTGCCCTCTCCTCACCCCTCTACTAGGTGGTCTCTCCTTTTTCACTGCCCTCTCCTCACCCCTCTACTAGGTGGTCTCTCCTTTTCCACTGCCCTCTCCTCACCCCTCCACTAGGTGGTCTCTCCTTTTCCACTGCCCTCTCCTCACCCCTCCACTAGGTGGTCTCTCCTTTTCCACTGCCCTCTCCTCACCCCTCCACTAGGTGGTCTCTCCTTTTCCACTGCCCTCTCCTCACCCCTCCACTAGGTGGTCTCTCCTTTTCCACTGCCCTCTCCTCACCCCTCCACTAGGTGGTCTCTCCTTTTCCACTGCCCTCTCCTCACCCCTCCACTAGGTGGTCTCTCCTTTTCCACTGCCCTCTCCTCCCCCCTCCACTAGGTGGTCTCTTCTTTTCCACTGCACTGAGACCACTGTGCAGTTGGATACAAAGCCCACCCAGAGAAAGCCAAGGATCTGGGGATGAGGGTCTCCTAGGTCTGACCGAGAACTCTGACATGTGCTGTAGTATTGGGGGCGGGGCTGGTTGGGTGTGGTAAGGGCTGGGGGAGTGGCAGTCCAGTTGTTGATATTCCATGTGATGCGTTTTGTTGTGTCCTCACAGGCCTCATTCTGAAGAAGTTGTTGCACACTGGGAATTCTTTAAAGGTACATCAGAGTAGTCCTTCATTCGTTAGTAGCATCGCCAGTAGCCAACCTGCCTCTGTACATGCAGTACTTCTGTTTTTGCTGTTGTCTTCGTCTTTTGCAATGGTGTTGACTGCTATGGGTATTTGGTAATAGTATGCTCATAAATATAGAAAGGCTCAATTCTATTTCTGAGCATGTTCCTGACTGTGTCTCTCTCCCCTGTAGATCCGAAGGGAGGGTGTACGTCTGTTCCTGCTATGGATGCAGGCCTTGCAGGGCAACGCACTGAGAGAGCAGCTATGGATTTTTGCCTGTCTGATCCCTGGCTTCCCATCTCCCCAGTCAGAGCTGGGCCCTCGAACCCTGGACAACCTGGTCAACCCCCCTCTCAGCCTCCAGGAGAGTTAGTATCTCTACACCTATCACCTTGCTAGTGACTGTAGTTATAAGGAAACATCTTGAGGTTGACTGTTCCAGACCTGCCAACAAGCATGCATTTTGCGTACCAACTACGCAATTCTCTGTCCATGTACGCAGGTTCGAAATCCAATGTTAAAAGTACACAGAAATGAATAGGGCTTGCTTTAAAATATATATATATATATATATATATATATATATATAGACACAAATTACGTACATATATTTCGAAAATCTGAAATGATGTATGCGCTGCAAAGGTCCAATAGGTACCTTTACATAGGCTGAAACAGCAGACTCTTCTAGCGAACCGTGTTCAGATTCTCTTTGCGGTAGCCTACTTAAGCTTTGTGTAACCAGTTTGCTGTAAGGATCTATGTGTAGCTGGTGCAGAGGAGTCAGGCGCAGGACAGCAGAGATTAGTAAATAAAAGTAACTTTACTCAAAGTCATCAAAATACAAGAGCATTTCCAAGCCCACAAATACAGACCACAATACAACAAACAATCACTCACAAACAAACATGGGGAACAGAGGGTTAAATAATAAAAAGGTAATTGGGTGAGTGAAAACAGGTGTGTAAGACTAAGACAAAACAAATGGAAAATGAAAAGTGGATCGGTTGCTGGAAGGTCGGTGACGTCGACCGCCGAACGCTGCCCGAACAAGGAGAGGGACCGACTTCGGCGGAAGTCGTGACATTTGCGGTCTGTCGACGCGATCATTTGTGTTTGTTTTTATGTTTTCAAAATGATTTTGCTTTTAGTATTGCTTAGGAACCGTGTCTAAAAAGCCAATACTTGTGAGCTGGCCCTAGTGATTGGCCCTGTTTGAGAGGTGACAAGCGTTCCTCTACTATAGAGACTAAACTTGGAGGTATGTGCTAAGAAAAACGTTATACATAGTTATCTCTAATTTGCCGTGCGCTTCTGGTACTCTAAAAAGTTGGACAGGGTTGGCAGGTCTGCTGTTCTGCAGCCTAAACATATTTCAGATTCAAACTCCTATGGCCAATGTCAAACCTAACTATCAGTCAAGCTGATTCTTTTGCTTTTTATCCTTTTTATCTCCTCCTTTATTTCTTTCTTTTCTTCTTCCATTCCTTCAGCTCAAGTGACTCCAGAAGAGATCAGTCCCCTGGTCCCTCCTCAGACAGGAGATAAAGCCCAGGAGGACCTCACAGGATACTTCCTAGAGGCTCTTCTGAAATACATGGTAAACCAGGTACTCTTCCCTTAATTACTAACACTGCTAATATGCTTGGCGTGGATGCAATATTACCTACTACCTATCAGTGAGCCTTTTGAGATGGACGTCTGTCTGTCTGCATGCTGAGAAGTGCAAATGACCGTAACCCCCTAAAAAGTTCCTTACATCATGTTAAGTCACCCACAATGAACTCAAGCAGTACTTCAGTTCAAAATGAAACGGGATCAACAACATAGCTCATATGGATAGCTCGAACACATTATTAACGCTGAGTTGCATCGGCATGCGTTTGCTGCAGTGTACTGTATGCTCACACACAAACACACTGAGTTAACGGCTGTGCTGCTCTCTCTCTCCCTGCCGCAGACAGTGCCTCCTCTCACTCCCTGTCTCTGGTCCTGTTTCTGTAATGCTCTTTGTTAACAGTAGTCTCTTGTTGTCTTTCCCCCTGCAGGCCAAAAGTCTGGAGTGGAAGTGTAAAGACAACCACGAGAAGGGCTTTGCATTCCTGTTTGGAAACTTTAAGAAATATTACCTGCCGCACATATTCCCCAACTTCTCCAAGGAGACCAGTTTGTACCATCCCATACTGGGTGAGGAGACTCATTTCAATTAGTATGAGCTAAAGAAACAGTTCTTTGTTTATATACATTCTAAAGCTGATTCTTAGCTTTGCATTTTACTATAGTGGTGCAGTGTGCATAGAAGTACATTGATACCCTTTTGGTACGACTGAGCCGAGCTGAGCTGGTATGGTTATACATCAGAGCCAGCACAGTATGGGTTGGGTCAACACAATGGTGTGAAAAGGGGTATAGTGATACATCTGCATTCTCTATTCAACCTCTCTCCGTATGTCCCCCCTCCAGAGGTTCCTTCGATGAGACCAAAGCCTTACTACAGTGTGGTGAAGAGAGACACAGAGACCAACGACACAGTGTACTGTACCAAGGAGAGCCTCCTCAACGCCCGCGTTATCTTCATCCGCTGGCTGGTGTCCTTCTGGCTGGAGCCACGCTCCAACACTGGAACACACATCCCCGGGGTGGACGGAGAGAGGGAGAGAGTTCCAAAGAACATCCAGGTAATCACTGTATACACACCCGAGGGGAGAGTTTGCCTGGGTTAGCACAATGTATATATTATATCTAGGAATCATAGAGAGAACTTGCCAAAAAACATCCAGGTTGGCCATGCAGGCAGCACATCTGAAGGGCAGAAGTATGCAGGGTTAGCATAACTATATCTTTACATTAAACATAGCCTCTGGGACAGCTTTTGAGTTGTGATATTTCTCTGTCTGTGGGATATACTAGTGAACCTCCAACTCGTGTATTGTGTTACATACATTTCCAGTCCTTATGGAAGCATTAATGGTGGTTGTGTTTCTCTGGTTGTGTTCCAGAGGGCAGCAGCAGGGCTGGCAGCGCGGGGACATGGCCAGGGGGAGGACCTGGGCCCCAGGGCAGACAGCCTGGACAGAGCGATTGGGTATGAGCAGGAGCCATCCCACTCCAACACCTCCACCCTGACGGAGAGGGAGCCCAGCTCCTCCAGCCTGTGTAGTATGGACGAGGAGCACCTCACTGACAAGGAGGTGGTGAGACGAGTCCTCTGTTCTTCCAGGACTAACGTCAACTTCATCACCGAGGTCTTCAGACAGGTACAGCACACTTACTCACACGCACAGTACATTGTGTATTGCTGGTTCTGGTTGTGATACATAGGTATCCCTTCTTGGAACAATAAAGTTCTATTACTACTACTATGTTCTGAATACCCCTGTAAAAGTCTGGTATTGTGTGGTTGTATGCCCTACAGAGAGCAGAGAAGATAAACAAGTCTGCTCCATTTGAATCCAGCACAGTGACATTGGTGTGTTGTCCTCTTTTCTCAGGCCTTCCTGTTGCCGATGTGCGAGGCTGCAGCCATGAGGAAGGTGGTGCGGGTGTACCAGGAATGGTTCGCCCTGGAGGACAAGCCTGTGTTTATGAGGGAGCCGGAGGAAGAGAGGTTCTTTACCACGGCTGGAGGGGTCAACCTAGAGCCTGTACCCCAGCAGGACACTGAGAAGGAGGAGGAGGTGAGAGCTGGGGCTTTGTGTGGGGGAGGATGGATGGAAGCGCCAGGGTCCACTAAGGAAAACATTTTGCAATGGAAAATGACTCCTTGTTTCAGTCTGTTTTCTTACATTAGGTGTCTAATGAACACAATCCTCAACAAAGACAAGTAAGTACACATGATGGAGCCTGTCTTCGTGGTCTCTCAGTCTAACACTTCTTGTGTATGTCTTTCTGTGTCCTCAGGGGGTGAATAAAGTGTCTGAGAAAGAGCTGCTGGAGTACAGTGTGCATGCCGGTGTTCAGCCCACTCTACAGGTATTTTCTATTGCCCAACACATACACACATTATGCTAAATCTGCAACCACATAAAGTCTTATTCTGGAATGATCACTAACTTCCATCCGATACTGTCCAGTTCCATGCCTTTCTTCACCACCGTCATCTACTGCTTTCTCTTTCACCCCAGGTGTTTGTCACCAACTCTGCCAACGTTTTTCTGCTGGAGCCAGCCAATGAGCTCAAGGTGTTGCTGGAGGAACATGTTGACATGTGCAAGAGAGTCCTCAACATCTACCGCAGCCTGGTCATGCATGAAACCATGGACCAGAAGACATGGTACAGCACCACAACACTACACGCTAACACCGAGCAGCGTATTGGTTCTAATGGGGAAGCATAGCATACATTTATGGCCAGACCCAATTTGCTACCTACCACTCCCATTAGCCCTAACCCTTCTATGTTTGCAGATCTGAAGGGTCTGGTTAGGTAATCTACATGACCAAAAGTATGTGGAAACCTGCTCGCTGAACATCTCATTCCAAAATCATGGGCAATAATATGGAGTTGGTCCCCCTTTGCTGCTATAACAGCAACCACTCTTCTGGGAAGGCTTTCCACTAGATGTTGGAGCATTGCTGTGGGGACTTGCTTCCATT